>NC_090932.1:234702829-235311162 GCF_040938575.1 Ambystoma mexicanum | reverse complement strand
CTTGCGCAATAGTGCATTAAGTGAGGGCTGGTCATCTATGCGGGAGGTGTTGCCAATAGGTGAGTCCTTGGGAGGAGAAGGGTGAAAGACATCAGGGTCTGAGTGCACTGATGGGGATTGCCAAGGCTGCACTGATGGGGAGTGCCAGGGCTGTGAGGTAGCTGTATCTTCCTCAAAAGCTCCTGTGCTAGTGTAAGGGTCTTCCTCAAACCTCTCCTCCTCATGTTCTTCCTCTCCACCTAAACACTCCTCATCTTCCTGGAGGTATTGCTCCTCTTCAGTGAGGTCATATGCATCTGTAGAAGGGGGAACAGCCTAGGAATCTTGACCCTAGGGTCATCCTGGGTCCATTCTCTTGGTCTTTTGGGTGTGGGTGGGTTTTGGCTACCCAAAAACCTCTCCATCTTTTCCATACAAGAATGGAGTCTTTCCATGGTCTCATGGGGAACCCCTGAATAGTCTAGAGGGGGGAAATCAGTGTTGTCACCTTCAAAACGCTTCGAACGCTCCCACAACGTCGACGAAAGGTTTCCGTCACCCTCAGAAAAGCCCTCCGGTAGTTCAGAAGTGCCTTTAGATGAATGGGGCAGTTCCTGGCTACTTTTGTGCTTTTTCGGCGTTTCTATTTCCTTGGGTGCGGTATTCGACGTCTGTTACGTCGTCCGCTTGCGTTTGTCCTCGGAAACAATTCTCGCCAGGCTCTCGACAACGAGTTCGTCGGTAGAGGGTTCTGGAGTCGGCGTTGTCTGCGTTACGCGCTGTTTCTCGACGGCCGCTCTATGGAGCGTTACTTCGGGTGTCTTTGAGGTAGCACCCGTGTTAGATGAAAGCCCAATCGCTGGTCGCGGCTGCGTTTGCGGGTGGGGCTTAAGACCCTTACGGTCTAAGGTCGACGCCGGAGTGCCCTGCGTCCCCTTCGGCACTGGTGGATCCTTCGTCCGCGACGAAGAAGAGCCGTGGGTTGTGTGCTTAGGCCTATGGGGTCTGTGTGCGTCCTTGTCGCCGGGGTGGTCATCCCCATAAGCAGGGCGTGAGCCGAGCCCGTCGGGGCCGGGGACGGACGTCGAGGAGCGCGAGCGCTCCTTCTGGGGGTTAATGACTTCCGTAACGGACGTCGAGTTATCACCCTCCTCGTCACTTTCTGTAACAGCGGCGGCGAGTGAGGAAACTGACTTCGACATAGCGTAGTCCGCCCACCTCTTAACTTTCCGTTCTTTAAGGGTTCTTGGTTTTAAGAGCTTACAGGCCGCGCAGCTGTCCTCTTTATGATCGAGGGGCAAGCAACGATTACAGAGCTTGTGTTTGTCCTTCCAAGTGTATTTGCCCCTACAGCGTGGGTAAAACTTAAAAGGTGTCCTCTCCATAGCTGAGGCAATAAAAACTGGTGATAACAACCCCAAGGGAAAGATAGGGGAGAAAGAAAGACATTCTCGACGACAAGAGAAAAGTTCGAACCCCCACTCTCCCTACTGTATGTTGGCTGGCGAGGCCTGGCCACGTGTTCGGCAGCGCCGAAGGATCTCCTCCGTCTCTTCCTCTCCGTCGAAAACTTGCTCGGCGGAGAAACAGCTTCACAGCTAACGTCGAGGGGAGGGATCTTTTAACAGTAAGTATATATTAAGGACCGAGGTCCGTAGTACTTGTTTAGCAATGTCTCTCTAGGAGCTCCGCGTAAGGCGACCATAAGCTGGGCGGAAAAAAACAATCTGAGGGACCTCGACGCGTGAGGGATTGTGGGTACAACGCACGTCACTATAGGGATAGTGTTACAGACACGCCTTGTCGACGTCCCCTTTTCGACTACAAAAAACAAAATGCAATACTCCGCAGTGACCACTGGATGTCGGACCTATGCACAGCATGTGATTCTAAGCAGATTAACAAACATCAGAATAAATGATACTCTTTTTGTTTATTTATTTATTGAATAAATAAATAAATATATAATTATAATGTGTTGAGTATGAGGGGTGAGAGGGTGGTGGGGGGTGTGTGGGGGGGTGACAGGGGGGTGTTGGGTGAGGTGTTGATAGTGCTAATTGACATTTTTCTAAAAAATGACTTTTTACATTATATGTATAGGATGTCGACATTGTTGTTTTCGACATTTTTTTTCGACATTTTTGTTTGTCGACATTTTTTTTTTGACATGACTATAAACCAAACCAGAAACTGCATTCACTTTAGTGTTCTGTCAGAGTTGTTTTGTACCATTTATCCTGTAGCCAACAGGCACTGGTCTCCCTTAGAGCCACCCCTGGAGGCCCTCTTCAGATTTGTAGAACACATGTAAAAGTGCAAAGATGAGATATATGTGGGGCATGCGGAAGGGTCGCATATGAATCCATTCGCTGGAGATCTGGAGTTACAGGCAAGTAACGTATTCCTTCTCCAGCATTGGATCTTTCACAAATGCGCATGCTGTATGACTAGATGAAAAAGAAGTACTAAGCATGAATATGCATCAACACATTGCATAACTGGGAGGAGGGAGATGGCTTCCCTTAGGTGAACAGCGATTGGAGCACCGCTTCTCCAGCCCTGGATTCCTGGAAAGACCTTTTGGTGCAGTAAAACTTGGTCAAGTTATGTGTAGAACTCCATGTGGAGGTTCTGCCTATGCCTGCAAGAGGCACTTCTGCCAAGAGCAGTGATGGACAACACTGCCCTTGTAGACTGCTTGTGGCTGACCAGAAAGTGGACGGTTAGCAAGTTGGTGGCAGAACGTAATGCAAGCCAAAAGCCATCTAGAAAGGCAAGCCTTAGCAAGAACTTTCCCAGTGGCCGCAAGCCCAAATGAATCAGTTGCGAGGACGGGCAAAAAGGTTGGGTCCGCTCAAGGTAGTACCTCAGGGCCCTTATGACTACAAGGGTGTGAAGAGAGACCAGGAGCATGTTGAGACAGAAAGATTATGGCACCTTGGGCATAAATAAGGGATTGGTTTGGAGGAGAACCTTGTTCTTGCAGAAAAAGAATGAAGAGAGCACCTGGATTTTGCAATATCTTCTGGCTGAGGTGATTGAAACCAGGACTGCAGCCTTCCAAGAGAAAAACTGGAGATCAGCCATATGCAGGAACTAAAAAGAGAAGGAGGCTATAATTTAGACAACAAAACATTGAGCTCCCAGGAAGGTGCTGGTTTGGGAACTAGGAGGAACGGCCGAAAGAGCCCTTTCATAAATTCCTTCTTACAAACCTATGTGACCTAAGTGAAGATGGCATTGGAGTGCACGTGAAATGGACAAAAGATTAATCCGGATGGAAGAGTGGGCAGGTCCACTGGTGGCCAGGGAGAATGAATAAGGTAGGATCTGTTGTGGTTGGAATTGAAGGGGGTCTACCCCGTGACCAGAGCACCAGATAGTAAAGCACTACAATTTTATTTGTCACAGTAGGATATACTAGCTGGGTCCCATACCTTGGCAAGAACGTCCCTGCAGTGCTAGGGCATGATGATGTTGTTCCATTCTAAGGACATAGGAGGTTCTAAAGCCCCCTGGTCAAGGAGCGAGCGTTATTTCAGTGTAAGCTTGTGAAAGGTGTTTTTCCGACTATGTGGTGGGTGGGATGACTGGCGGTCGGTTACCAGTGATAGTATCGAAAACAAAAGGATCGAATGCCTTTTGTTCGACAGTGAAAGGATCGAAAAAAAGGGTCGATTTTTTTTATGGGGGGTCCCCCCAACACAACCACCTGTTTTCTTTATTAAAAACATTTTTTTAACCAACCCAAACTAAAAAAAGATATAAAATAAATAAATAAAAATCGACCCTTTTTTTCGATCCTTTTGCATTCGAGCAAAAGGTCATTCAATCCTTTTTTTTTTGTTGATCTTTTGACTGGACACCCTGGCGGTCTGAACAAATTTGAGGGTGTGCGCTAAGATGAACTGCAACGTCTGTGGGCACATCAATAAGAATGCAACCAGGTTTAGTGTCGCTTGCACGAGACATACGACATTCCTCTGTTCACTTGGGAGCAGTATGAAGAGCAGTAGTCTCTGCCAGACCTGGAGACAGGCTGCTGTTTCGAATGAAAGGACTGAAATGGTCACCGTAGTTGAAGAGTGGTCATGGACCAGGCTGTGTCTATTTGCTGTATTGAAGCGCATCAATCACCTTCTTGCCAAAAAGGTCGTCCCCATCAAAGGGCATATCGCCTACCTTCGCCTGCACATCATGGCTGAAATTAGCATCCTTCAGCAAGCCTTGACATCTCATGACAGCACAGTTGTCCTTCTGGTGGAATCATATCCCAGCGATGTCGACTGCCACCAAAATGGCATGGTCTGAAGCAAATGTGCCCTCTTCAGGCAGTGCAAATGCCTCCCCGCTTGTCATCCGGGAAAAATTCCAGGATGGGATCAATCTTGAACCGCAGTTCATGTTCTGATGTGGCTAGGATGTAAGCAAATGTATAGGTATGATTATGGTAGTCGGCGTGGCAATGACTCTCTTGCCAAAGGAATCAAGCCATCTGCTTTCCTTGCCAGGATGGACTGCACATGGCAAAGAAAGATTGGCCAACCTTTTATTGGCCGCAGCAGAGACCACAGAATCGAAGCAAGGCAGGGTGCACAGGCATTTAAGGACACCATTTGGTGCCAAGATTTTTTTTTTTAATCAACACACTTGCGGTAAAGGGGTTCTGCATGAAGAAAAGCATGACTTCATTTCTTTGCTCAGTAGGGAGGAGATTGAACATTTTGGCGGCTGTAGTCACGGTGGAATGGAAAGCGTCAATTTCATCAAGAGGGGAGTGCCTTGGTGGGAGCTTTTCCGGTTCGGTGAGAAGAAGCTGAATGTGGGCACATATGCTCGTGTGAATCAGTGTCTGAGGAGAGGTCAAGAGGTGGTTGTTCCACTGGGTGGGCAGACCTTGATACCAGCATGAAAGACAAGGCTGGGTCGGCCGAAAAGGAGCTGGGTACAGTGCTGGAGGAATGGCAGGGATCCTCATCTGGAATTCTGATATGAGGGTGGAGAAAATGCCTATGGACAAGCAGTGTGCCTGAGGTTGTGGCGTCAAATGGCCCAACGGGTCCACCAGAGGTGGTGCTAGTGTAGGAAGCACTGGTGGAGGCAGGGGCTGCCCTGGAGGCATGATAGGAAACTACTCTTCCTCAGAAAACACACCTTCTGGGTGCTCATAATCGGTGTCTAGAATTATGAAACTCACTGACAATCTGGGCGGGACGTCCAGCAGCAGCGTAATGGGGGTTTGCAGCGAAGTAGGAGCCAGAAGCGCTGATGCAGAGCACAATGATGTCGCAAACAAGTGAGCTGTCATCAAGAAAATCATTGACAGGGTGGAAGGCAAAGCTTAGACATGATCGTCGAGAAGGTTGTAGACAAAAGGAGGCGATAAAGTAGAGTCATCAATGGTTTGGTCTTTGTGGATGACTGTCTTAGTCAACACCAGGGTCGTGGATGGCTTAGGAGTGGTAGGGCTGGAGGACTCGCTCATCTTCAATGGCCTTTGTAGATGGTGGCACCTTCAACTGCTTCATCGTTGAGGGGGACTGTTTGTGCGACAAGGAGGATCTATCAGGCACAGCAGTCTTGGCAGAAACTGATAAGAGTACAGTTGGCATCCCCTTTCTTTTCCACTTTATATTTATTAAGTTTTACAAATAAAAACATATACATCAGTAAACATCTGATGCCGGAACATAACGAAACCCTAACAACCCCAGAAACTTAAAACAACATTCTGTATCCTCACCCTCCCTACCCATCCCTCCGCCCCCCCAACCCCCCCCCCCCCCCCCCAAACAAGGAGCTACACAGGAAAAACCACTAAAGTGTGCACTGGAGTTCGAGACAAGGTCTAAACCCTGGGACCTCGCCCTTATAACCTGTTTCCGACGGTAAGGTCCCCGAACATCACCCCGATTCAACCCCACCCGCCTGAAAGTCCCATCACAAATGCAATTACATTATAGCTTCAAGGCTTCACAGTTCTCATTTAACAAGACAATAGTCCAATCCTGCAGGAATGAAGACATGTTATCGTTAGCTATCGCTGCTAGTTTCTCATAAGTAAAAATGGCCAAGAGTTTATTAAACCATTCAGCCCTCGAAGGGGCACAGGGACTTTTACAGTTCTGGGTAGGGCCATTCTCCCTGCTCTCAACATAGCCCTCGTCACCCTCGAAAAGGATGGCGTCTCAGACCCAGGCCTAGGAGTACTCAGTAGGATCTCCATAGGGTGCAGGGAGGGGGAAGTTCCCAGGATGTCCTTGATTGAGCTGAGCACTTCTGCCCAATAGCCCTTGTTAGGCAGAAACCTGTGCAGTTCCCTTAGGGACCACTGCAAAAAGTTTAAGACTACAGGAGTAAGCAGTAAACCCAATTGGTAGCAGTCTGCACCACCCAGATTTACCTGGTAGCTGTGGCTGAGCAGTCAGACGTCTCTCAAGAAGAGTTAGACAGTATATAGAGTATACACAATAGGGCTAAAAATACAGTAGCACAAGCAAACACTGACCAGAGCTTTGGTATAAAAGTATATAATTATTTATTTAAAAACACACTTGTAAAAATACACTGGCACTAATATGTCAAGCAAGTTCAAACCCAGTCACTATAAGTATATACACCTCCCTAGTTAATTATTCGACAAGTCTAGGTTAAGACACCACTTATTTAGCAAAACAGGGGTGAGCGCGTAACCGTAGATGGCACTCCAATAATTTTTTAAAAAGGGAGAGAAAAGGCAGAATAGGAAAAACACACAGCAACAACACTTAAGAAACCACAGCAAGTCAAGAAAGGCAGGGTCTACTGTAGAGCAAAAAGTTCATAGGCCAGGCCCACGCTTGGAGAGCAAGGCGGAATGTGCCCAAGATCACACAGTGGAAATGCACTCAAAGTCTTTGCAGAAAAGTCAAAAGAGGTTGGATCAAGTCAGAAAGGTAATGTTAGCAGGTCCGAGGTCACCCCAGGATAGAGAGTCAAGGATTTACGGGACACCTTGGACAGTCTGTTGCAAGGGAGACCAGGCGGGACACAGTACCTGAAATGGTGAGAAGGCTCCAGCGGGGGCAGTTGTTCCCGGCAGCGGGTGCAGGTTGCGGCTTCTTCCAGGGGAAGAGATGATCTCGACGTGGAGGAAAGCTGGAGGTCGTTGCACTGCCAGGGAAGAAACCAGCCGCTGAGTTTCCAGGTTAAAAAGGTACGACCCTTTTATTCGCAGTAGTGGTGAAGTGTGGCTATCCGGCCGCCAGGGTGCTTAGCATGGGCGATTCGACCACGAGACGATCCAGGAAGGCGAAAAAGGCGAACTGGTTGGTCCCACCAGCTCAAGGGGAAGAAGACTCTCCTGGAAGAAGATCTCCTCTGTCGTCGGGGAAGTGGTGAGTTCGTACAGCAGGGCTACACTGGTGGTGTCGTCGTTGTAGATGGCTCAGCTTCGGATTCTTTAGGTCCTGTGGTGACTTCTGAAGTTTCAGTCGCCAATGCCCTGCTTTTATGCAGCAAAACCCCCATTAATCAGCCTAGCTGTCACTCAAACATGCTAAGTGGTGAGACGGGCGGCTCACCACTGGGACAATCACACAAGAGTGCGACTTGAGTTGTCGAGGCAACTCAGTCCAGGGTGCCTAATCCCCCTCCCACACATCCTGTTGACCCCAGACAGAGTGGCACCATTTGGAGGGTTTCTGTGCAGAAGCCCGCCAAAAAGTGGAATAAAGGGCTCAACTTGGGTTAGAGTTTCAGAGGCGAACACAAACGCAATTTTAAAACAGAGTCCTGGCAAAAAGACCCAACCGGGGAATAAATATTAAATAAATAACCCGGCGGTATCTTTAACATTGCACCAAAAAGTGGTGCGTTTAAAATTAAATGGGAAAAGCCCATAGGAAATATTCCGGAGGATATTTCGCGTGGTATCCACTGCCACCAACCAGAAACTCGACAAGGGGGGGACTGGACAGTGTCCCCTTGGAAAACAGACCCAGGGGCAATAGAATTACCCCTACCAGTACTTCCACAATATGATGGTTTGTACTGGTTCTGTTCACAATTTCAAACTAGTAAAGCCAATGGTGACTTTACATGCCCTGGGAGACAGTAGTCAGTCCCAGGGTATGGAGTCTATGTTTGGGGTTCACTATGACACCCCTGTGTTATTGCACTGAGGGTGCTGTGTAACACACATACCAAAAGCACATGAAGCCCTATGGAGTAAAAGACCCCGTAGCCCATAAAACACATTACATAGTCAAAGGACATCCTCAAATCATGCCTAAGAGTGGGAGAAAAAGAGTCTCACTCTTAGCAGGAGAAAAAAATAAACCCCAAAAATCCAGCAAAGCTGCTGGGGGACTCACTAGGTTTGGGAAATTAGCCTTAACAGAGATTTCTCCCCAACAGCCTTTAATGATCGGACACTCCCACCACATATGGAACCACGTTCCTTTACCTGAACATGCCCTAGGACACATGGGAGACACATTAGGGAACATCCTAGACAGTGCGACAGGGGATCGGTGCCAGGAGTGCAAGAGCTTAAAACTGTGCTCCATGGAAGCGGTGTAGAGCCTCCCCTCAAAAGTAACCCTAAGCACAGATTCCAGTCTCGGTCATCTAAGGACTCACCCGTCCTCTCCTCCCATACGCTTTTATATCCCTGCCTACCTTCTAAATTAGCCGACACCAGTACATTGTAAATCTTGGAAAGAGAGCCCTTCCTGGACTTGGCCTCCACAAAGATTTTCTCAAAGGGAGTCAGAGGACGCGATAGATGAACCACCAAGTCCGCTTGGGTAAGGATGCCCTTGATGTCACACATCGGGGTCAGAGTGGCCCGCGCACCTCTTCTTCACGCCCGGTGAAACAAACCAACAGGGTGCCTATCAAAGTTGTGACGCTTCGCCACAATATCCGACGTTTTTCAGCCCCTTACTTCTCTCGGTGGCGGTTACCCTGGAGGTTGGGCTCAACAACATCAAAGGTATCAACAACTTAGCCTTTGCCTACAACTCCCAGGAAACCTAATTTTGCATGTAGCTCCGACTATGCGGAACGTGAGCTCTGACAGGCTTACGGCGCTCTGCCTCCTGAGTATTAGGCAATGCAGCGGTAAGGACGCTGCTTCTGATTAAAGTTGCAACCGGCATCCGAAGTTTCGGTCTTCTGTGCCTTCCAGCCTTCCCGTGTACCAATTCCTGAGAATTCTCAAATACTTTTGACTTCCTGTGTACCGGACCCTTGCCTGCTCTACGGTTTGCTTGTTTCCTGATTCTGAACTGTTTACCTGTGTACCAGACTTTTGCCTGTCCTACGGATTTTGCTGGCTGTTTACTGGATTGCCTTCCTTCTGTCCTAATTTATTTACCACCGCCTTTCTTCCCAGCTGACTTCAAGTACTATGTACTGTACCATTCCAGTGTTCTTTTGTGGATTTCGACTCCATTCCGAGGTTTTGGATTTGCTTCCTCAAGTGCACGCAAGGACGCTTTGCTGATTAAACACAAAACTCTTTTTCTGAAAGTGCACACAGGGACGCCTTGCTGAATATTGTGCACCTACCCGTATCTAGTGCGCCCCTCGTGCCGCCTGGGTATAGCTTCCCTACTAACCTTCCTGTTTATTGTTTTGTACCTTCGTTGTTCTAGTTTAGGTTATTTCAACTCCTGTCCACTTCCTTCTGGTAAGACTTCCTTCATTTCTATTCCTATCTGAATCTATTCATTTCTTACCCGAATCCTCAAAATAGCAGTTCATTTTCTGTACTTACAGGGGAAATTCCATTTCTGTTCCTTTTCGATGATAAGGGGAGTGGGTGACCCAGGTACTTTCTGCTTCCGAGAGGCTTTTCTCTTTTTGATGATCTTTGCTTTTTCCAAGTATTTACCAATTGTCCTTTTCTTTTTAGCTGGGTCCGTGGCGGTGTGTTCTCCCCGCTCTTTTGGGTGATCAGTCTCTCAGTTGGTAATTCACTACAGCTGAGGGTCATATCATCAAAAAGAGCTTATTCCCTCAACAGAGAGGAGGCTCAGGTGGAGGCTCCATCTCGAGCTCTTGAATCAACATCCAGTACTTCCTTCCTGGTTGCTTGCCTGAAGCACTCGCCGGCCGGTGAGTAACACTTGAGCCGCAAATAATCAAAGATAGAAATTGGCTTTTCCGGGAGAGCTTCAGACAACTGGTTAAAGTCAATAAAACAACCCTGGCTAAACAACTGCACAGCCTTCTCAAGCCCCTGATCCGACCACGACTGTGTCCCGTGAAATCCCTGGTTCCCAAGATTGAGCGGGGGGCCCCACAATGACGATAAGGGGGACGGCCACGAAGAGAGGAACCCATTGTCCCTGTTCGGCCTCCATAGCGCCCAGAGGACCTGAAAGGATTGGGTGAGTTTTAGCCGCTGCTGGCAGAGAGCGCGGGGGAGCCCTCAGTAAGTCTCTGACCTTATGTGGATGTACCGTCACATCTTCAACATATGTCCAGTATGTCCTCCCTAAGGTGTTCTAGCATCACCCGCAGCTGAGCAGCTTTATAGTACAGTTTAACATCTGGAAGGCCAAACCACCCCGAAGCGCCTTTGGAAGAGTCAAGGTACTAAATTTCACTCTAGCTCTCTTACCACCCCAGACAAACCTAAGGAGACGGGAACGAAGAGATTTAAAAAAGGAATCGGGAATGACACAGGGAAGAGCCGAGAAGAGGTAAAGGAGGCGAGGGAGTATATTCATTTTTACAGTAACCATACGTCCGAACCAAGACAATGTAAGAGAAGCCCACCTGACCAGGTCGTTAAAAATCTTGGCCTACAGAGGGGGGAAGTTCAACTCATAGATCCTACCCAGATTACTAGGTATGATAGTGCCCAAATACCTCGTGTCAGAACGTTCCACTCTTATCCCCAATACCTCTGACAAGTCACCGATCTCGAGCCTACCCATAGGCATAATGCAGGACTTGGATAAATTGATTTTAAGCCCGGAGAACGCCCCAAAGCACCGAATTATATCCAACAGCCGCGGGAGGGAGCTATGCATAGTAGACATATACACCAAGATATCGTCCGCAAAAAGAGATAATTTAAATTCAAAGTCCCCACATTTCACCCCGCAACTCCATCGTTTCTGACCGCGATGGCGAATGGCTCCATGGCCAAAGCATATAGAAGTGGGGAAAGGGGGCAGCCCTGAAGAGTCCCTCACGAGAGCGGAAATCTCGAAGAGATAGAGCCGTTAGCGAGAACCCGTGCAGATGGACCATTATATAGGGCAGAGACCCACCCACAAAATCCATCACCAAAGCCCATCCTACGGAGCACCTTCCCCATAAAAAGACACTCCATGCGATCAAAGGCCTTTTCAAAGTCAAGCGAAAGGAGATAAGCCTCCGACTCCCACCTAGCCACTTCATACATCAGACCGAGCGTTTTCCTAACATCATCTGAGCCCCGACGCCCAGGGATAAATCCCACTTGGTCCCCATGGACCAAAGAGGTAAGAAACTTGGATAGTCTGTTCGCTAGGTGTTTGGCCAAGATTTTGACATCAACATTAAGGAGGGATATAGGCCTGTAGGACTGACAAAGGGAAGGATCCTTTCCCTCCTTCGGAATGACCACAATCAGGGACGACATCATTAAGGGGGGAGAGAACCAGACTCAAGGGCGTCATTATACACTCTGGCCAAAAATGGGGCCAAAGTGGATCAAAATGTTTTAAAGAACCGGACAGTAAATCCATCGTCCCCTGGAGCCGTACCACTCTTCAATGAGGAGATAGCATCCACTACTTCCTGGGGAGATATGAGCAGGTCTAAGGAGGCTGAGCTTTCCTGAGCGAGACATGGGATAGGGAGAGAATCTAGTAACCGGTCTATTGCAGCTCCGTCCCCATTGTAGCCCGACGTGTAGAGTTGTTCATAGAATATCTTAAACTGCTCCGCTATTTGGGCATCACTCACCAGCCGTTCTCCTGCTTGAGTACTAATACAGTTAACACTCCTGCTCTGTCGCAATTCCCGCAATCGCCAGGCCAGAATTTTGTCCGCCCTCTCCCCCCTTTCCATATAGCGCTGCTTCAGGAACGCCAGCTTTCTCTCCGTCTGACCCACCAGGAGGGCAGCCAACTTCCCCCAAAGGCGGTGTAGTCTCCCGCGGTCGTCGAGACTCATCTACGATTTCAGCCTACCTCCCGGCTGTATGGCCAGAATCTGCTCCCTTAGTTTGCGCTCCTCTCTGGATCTTTCTTTCTTCCTCCTAGCCCCCATCTCCATCAGAACACCCCTAACCGTGGCCTTAAACGCATCCCACACACTTCTAATTCCCACTTCACTGGTGTCATTTAGAAGACAGAATTCACAGATAAATGTCAGGAGGGACTGCTTAAGCTCCTTATCCAAAAGCAATGAGTCATTACATACCCATCGAGGTTGACGCTACTCCCTCGAGGGGAGACCGAACTTGACTCGAACTAGGTTGTGATCAGACCAAGGGATGGCTTCAACACCAGAATCTGTGATACATTCCCGGATCGAAGGGTCCACGAACACAATCTATCCTGGAGAAGGAATGGTGGACTCCAGAGAAAAAAGTGTAAAAGGGTTTGCGACCATCGTCAGCCGGGTGTGCATCCACCAGGCCCAATTCCTTGTTTACTCGGCGGAAAGAGTCCGCTAGTCTCGTCTGGGGCCTAGGGTTGGAGCTAGCTTTGAAAATGTTCCTATCTTTACCAGGGCGCAAGACCATATTAAAATCCCCCCCCCCCCCCAACTAAACTATCAGCGCTCCCTCTACAAATTTCCTGATTCTCTTCCCCATTCCCTGCCAGAAAACATCTTGCCCTACATTCGGGGCGTATACTCACACCAAAGTAAAAAGACAACCCTTCACCTCTCCCTTAACCATAATATAACGCCCGTCTGGGTCTGATCTATGGGCTCTGGGAGAGAAGAACAAGTTACTTCTTACCTTGTAACGTTCTTTCGACGGGATGTTCCTCCGACGTATTCCTCATCTTAGATATCTCCTTCCAGCTCTGCTGGCCTCGGAAAATTTTTTCTCTAGACGGCGCTGCGCGTCGACGTCCTCCGAGTCGATGTCCCTCGACAGCCGCCGTGTCGACGTCATCCTGCCTATAAAGGCCGCGCGCAGCGTCCGTTGCTCAGTTCCGTTTTGTAGCCCACAGTATTACTGTCTGGACTAGACTAATCACCCTGAAGGAGCGTAAGCTGCAACAACAAGGAAAGTAGAACTGCGGGGATGGATGGGAGGGTCGATGAGGAATACGTCGGAGGAACATCCCGTCGAAAGAACGTTACAAGGTAAGAAGTAACTTGTTCTTCGAAGGGATTGTGTCCTCCGACGTATTCCTCATCTTAGATAGGCTCCCATAGCAGTATTCTATATTCGGAGGAGGGAGTACTGACTTCACGCTGTCTTCTATTGATGAATAGAATGCAGTACAGCCCTTCCAAACCTATTCTCTTGACTGGAGGAGGAATCCAGATTGTAAAAACGTGTAAAGGTATGGACAGACGACCATGTAGAGGCCGCACATATGTCTTTAACCGGCACGCCTCTTTTGAGGGCCGATTAAGCTGCAATACCTCTGGTCGAATGAGCCCTAAGGTTTTGAGGGGGCTCTTTCCCTGCCAGTTTATAACATTCCAGAATGGCTAGAATGATCCATCTGGAAATGGTCTGCTTAGTTATTGGTAACCCCAGCTTGTGACCTGTGTAACCTACAAACAGCTGGTCTGCCTGTCTTATCCTGGCTAGTCTACTAATGTAGAAACTTAAAGCCTTCCTAGGGTCTAGCCTGTGTAACCTCTCTTCCTCTTTCCCCGGGTGAGGAGGAGGATAGAAAGATGGTAGGGTAATCTTCTGAGTGATATGGAATTCAGAAACCACCTTTGGGAGGAAATTAGGCTTCACTTGTAGGACAAGTTTGTCTTTGTGAAAGATTGTATGAGGGGGTTTATAAGAAAGAGCTTGTAATTCGCTCACCCTTCTAGCAGATGTAAGTGCTATTAATAAAACAGTTTTAAGGGTAAGGAATCTTAACGAACAAGAATGGAGAGGTTCGAAAGGTGTACCCATCAGGAAAGTTAGTACTGAGTTTAAATCCCATAGGGGAACTTGGAATGGTCTTGGGGGATAAACATTGGTTAACCCCTTTAGAAACTGTATTACCAAGGGTAATTTGAAATAGGATGGTTCTTCCGCAGTACGCTTAAAGATGGATAGCGCTGCGAGATAGCCCTTAATGGTGCCAATTTGAAGGCCTGAATTTGCCAAATATAGTAGGAAGGACAAAACCATTGGTGTACCATATGAAAATGGGTCGATATTCTGTTCTCTACACCAGCTGCAAAATCTGTTCCAACGGCAGCGGTATAAAGACTTTGTTGCTGGCCTCCTTGCCGAAAGCAACACCTCCATAACATCATCAGGGAGGTCCCAATCCTTGTACCTCAGCCTTTCAGAAGCCAAGCGTGAAGGTTGTGGGTTTTGATGTCTGGATGGAGAACCTGACCTCCCTTCTGTGAGAGTAGGTTCTCTCTGAGTGGAAGTCGAATTGGAGGGCAGATGGACAAGTCTAGAAGGTCCGGGTACCACGTTCTCCTGGCCCAATCCGGGGCAATTAGGATCATGGTTCGCCGGAATCTTCTCAACCTCCTGATCATTTGAGGAATGACAGGGACCGGTGGGAACGTGTACAGAAGCGGAAACTCCCAGTCCACTATGAACGCGTCTCCCAGAGCTCCTCTCGGGGGAAATTCCCTTGAGCAGAACAGGTTGCATTTCCTGTTTAGGCTGGTGGCGAACAGATCTACCTGAGGGGTTCCCCAAAGGGCGAAGATCTCTTGAAGGACTTCCTGAGCTAGCTCCCACTCGTGGGAGACTGTGTTCTGCCTGCTCAGAGCGTCCGCTGTCAAGTTCTTCTCTCCGGCTAGGTGAACTGCCGATAGAGAGATTCCTTCTTGGATTGCCCAAAACCAGAGCTGCATCGCCTCTCTGCACAGGGGTTGTGATCCTACGCCTCCTCTTTTGTTGAGGTAATGCATGGCCACCATGTTGTCCATCATTATCAGGACATTCTTCCCTTGTACAGCTGGCAGGAACGCCTTCAGCGCAAGTCTGATGGCTCTCAGCTCTAACAGGTTAATGTGTAGTCTGGACTCCGATGGAGACCAACGACCGCTGATGGTCAAGTCGTTGGCGTGGGCTCCCCACCCCGTGAGTGAGGCATCCGTGGCTACTGTTATCTCCGGCCAGGGTTGCCAAAACTGTTCTCCTTTCAGAATGTTCTCCTGACAGGCCCACCACTGAAGGTCTCGAGCCACCCTGCCGGGAACCTGAAGAAGATCTGTCATTCTCCCTGAGAATTGTGACCACTGAGTCCTCAGTGCCCACTGGAGGGATCTCATTCTCAGGCGAGCCTCTGGCACAAGGAAAATGCAGGATGCCATGAGGCCTAGCAACCTCAAAAAGTCGAAGGCTGGGAGACGTTGGGCATGCTGGAACTTGGTAACCATCTGTAGAATATCTTGAGCCCTCACCTCTGGTGGCGAGGCTTTTCCCAGGGAAGTATCCAGGATCGCTCCTATGAACTGGAGTCTCTGCGATGGTATCATTTGTGACTTCTTTAAATTGAGGGAGAAGCCCAGTCTGTGAAGGAAGTGGCACACGTGATTTAGCTGGATCTGAGCTTGTTCCGGAGAAACAGCCCTGATCAGCCAATCGTCCAGGTAGGAGTAGACGTGAATCCCTTCCCTCCTTAGACTTGCAGCCACTACCGACATTAACTTGGTGAAGACCCTCGGGGCGGAGGTCAGCCCAAACGGCAGCACTCGAAATTGATGGTGAGAGTTGCCAATTGCGAACCTCAGGTATTTCCTGTGTTTGAGATGGATAGGCACATGGAAATAAGCGTCCTGAAGGTCCAGAGATACCAACCAGCCCTGGAATTGAAGGGCCTGGAGGATCTGAGAAAGAGTGACCATCTTGAATTTGTCTTTTCTGAGGAATTTGTTCAATTCTCGCAAGTCCAAGATGGGTCTCAGTCCTCCGTCTTTCTTCGGAATGAGAAAGTAAGGGGAGTACCAGCCCTTGTTCCTCTCCGCTACAGGTACCGGTTCTATGGCACCTTTCTCTAGCAGGTCCAAAATTTCCTGCAAGAGGAGCGGATCTGGAGCTTTCTGAGAGCTGATCCCCGGTGGATGACTCTGAGGTATACGTAGGAAAGGCAGGCAGTAACCTTGGGCAACTGTTTCCAATGCCCAAGCATCTGACGTGATAGCCTGCCATACCGCCAGATGTTGAGTCAACCTGCCTCCTACAGGTGTCCTGTGAGGGGAGTCCTCAGAGTGGTTTTGAGGCGGCTGATGCAGATGCCGATGGTAAAGAGGCACCTGCTGTTGCTGCGGCTTTTGAATATCTACCCCGTCCACCTCGGGTAGTTCTTCTTTGACCCCTTTGAGCCGGTCGTCCTCTACCTCTTCCGAATGCGGAGTAGAAGCGAAAGGACTTGCCCCTCGCAGAGGTTCCTGTGGGGCGAAAAGGAGTCTGACGGATTGCAGCTCCTAGGGATTTTGCTGCTGCTTTTGAAGTTTGCAGTTTCTCTAAACTGTCATCCGCCTTTTTCCCGAACAAAGAAGAGCCATCGAATGGCATGTTCAAGAGCCTGGCTTGCACATCTGGGGCAAAACCCGACCTTCTCAACCAAGCGAATCTCCTGGTTGATGTACTTGCCGCCATTGCTCTGCTGATACTGTCAGCCGAATCAATGCCCGTCTGGAGGGATTCGCACAAAGCGTCTTTACCGTCCTGTATAATATTCAGGAACGCATCCCTTTCTTCTCCCTCCGGGATGCAGTCAGCCGCTGTAGAAGCACACTCCCAAAGTGTATGGCTGAACCTAGCAAGGGTGCAAGTAGCATTAACAGACTTTAACGCCATGCTACATGCTGAAAAGACTTTCTTTGCCATAGCATCATATTTTTTATCGTCCCTGTCCTGTGGGACTGTAGGATAAGCCGTCTTGACATCGGTAGAGGATGCTGCTTGTACCACCAGACTTTCTGGGGATGGGTGTTTAGACAAAAACTCTGGGTCTGTGGAAGATACCCTGTACTTTGTAGACAGTTTTTTATTTACTGCTGGTATTACATCTGGGGTTTCCCAGTTTGTCATGATCTTTCTCTGAAGAGCTTTATGAAAAGGCACCACAGGATCCTCTTGTGGGCCTTTGTCAAGAATATCCGTGAGGTCATCTTGTTGGAAAGATTGTGAAGGTGCAGACCACCCCATGAACTCTGTAATCCTGGCCATTAAGGCTCTGTAGGGGGTTTCAGCATGTTCCCCCGGGTCTGGCTTAGCAAACTCCACCTCAGGGGAAGTGTCTAACCCACTTGCCTCATGTAAAGAATCATGAAGATCCTTTAATCTGCGCTCTTCAGAGGAAAATTCCTCTCTAACTGGGGATACAGGTCCCTGTAACTCAAATGTGTCTTCCTGTTCAGACAAATCACCCTCTTCTAAAATTGAGGATATAGTTCTCAATTGTTCTGAACTCATAAAGGGAGTAAATCCCATTTCCAAGGCAGAGGGTGCCGAACTTGTCATTATTGGCCTCGAAAACGTCGATGTCGTCGACGCCGAAGGCTTCGAGCGTGGCGTCGAAAACAGAGGTGGAGGCCTCGAGGACCTCGACAGAATTGGAATTCTACTCGACAATATCGACGCCATCGACGTTGAGGGCCTGGGGATAGTCACTGGATGTGTGATGACCGTAACTTTTCTTGGCGTCGAGGCCGGCGTTGAGTCGACAGACCCGTGTGTCGAAGGTCCCCTCGACAACGGCGTCGAAGACATCGACCTCGACGTCGACGTCACCTTCGTCGACGGCGTCGACGGAACCTTCGAGGAAGGTTTGGAGGTCATAGTCCTGCTCGAGGGTTCGAGACGCGCTCGAGAGGTTTCTTTCGCCGGGTACTGCGACTCGCGGCGTTTTTGACCTTCGGGTCTTTCGACCAGAGCATCGCTCTCGGCAGTCTTCGAGGGGGTCGAGGCCGCTTTCTCGAAGACGCTCATCATATTCTTTCGGAATTCCTCCCATTCAGCCCGGGAACTATGTTTCGTGGGGCAAGGGATTCTTTTTGGCAAAACAGAGGAAGACGGAGAAGGGTATCTTCGACGTCTCCTCTTCGAGTGCTTCGATCTCGAGGAGTGATGAGACCCACTCCGAGACCTGGAGCGCGAATGGTGACGAGGAGACGAATGTCTCGACTTCGTCGACGAAGAAGAAGCTTTAAAAGTCTTACCTTTCTCCAGCTTCCCCCTACGCTCCTTCAGGGCCTTAGCTGTTATGGACATACAGTCCTCGCATTCCGAACAATGGTGTTCAGCTCCCAAACACCACAGACAAATTCTGTGAGGATCGGTCAACGACATCTTTTTCCCACAATCTCGACATTTTTTTAAGCCGGATCGAGGAGTTGTCGGTTCCGACGAGGAAGCCATCGAGTACGGATCGAATAACTCGAGGTAAATAGGATTAATCTGACTAAGAACTGAGCAACGGTATTCCGAGGCACTGAGTAAGCGCGGAAAAACGGAACTGAGCAACGGACGCTGCGCGCGGCCTTTATAGGCAGGATGACGTCGACGTCGATACGGCGGCTGTCGAGGGACATCGACTCGGAGGACGTCGACGCGCAGCGCCCTCTAGAGAAAATGTTTTCCGATGCCAGCAGAGCTGGAAGGAGATATCTAAGATAAGGAATACGTCGGAGGACACAATCCCTTCGAAATGGGCATTAGGGGAAACCAAAAGCACAACCCCTCGCTTCTTCCTCCCATATGAAGACAAAAACACCTGCTGAATAGCTTTGGACTTAAAAACAGGCTCCCTCCCTTTGATCCAATGGGCATCCTGCACAAACAGAAAGTGGAGTTTCAGCCTCAAACTCTCTCAACACCAGGGACCTCTTAGTCGGAGAGTTCAAACCACGCCCATTAAGGGACCCCACCGACATTGGCTGAGCCAGGTCATCCATTAGGAAAGTTGGATAGTCTATGCAAGGCCCCGTGGCGGCCCCTCTGCAGACCCAGCCCCAAGTTCCCAGAGCACACACAAAAACGACCCCACAGATGAGTGTCCCGTGAACAAGGTAGCTCCAATTCCCTCCCCAAAAACCCAACTCCCACACCACCACCCCAACCCCAACCACCCCCCCCCCCAAGATTTGAGCGTCTGAAAGGACTGCATCTGCAAAATGTCAAGCCCCCAGACCACCATGGATCGCATACACCTGGGCGATAAATCCTTGACCACACCACAGGATACTGAGCCCCCCAACCTTAAACAAAAGAAAAAAAGGAAGACAGAAATACAATGAACCATTCAAACAGGAATACATTCCGAAAAGCCCAAAGTTTAGAATTTCACCCCAGACAGCCCGCTGCTGTCTCCATCCAGTTACATTACAGCCTCACCGGAGAGACAACCAGAAAAACCTATGATATTTCTTCATGATTTAGGCTGCCCCGGAGAGGGCGGAGCAATTTTTCTGTATTTCCTATGCCCCCGAACACGTATCCGCCCCCGAGACTCCGAGGTCTCCCTATTACGGTCTTGTGGAAGCCCTTCGCTCACTTTACCACGATCCGGGGGAGAGTCACCTAGCAACTCATTCATCGCCTTCCGAATGTCAGCCTGAGGTAAGTGAATATCTGTCTCCATTGAACTCAAAGGCGAGCGAGAACGGGTGACCCCACCTGTAGCGCACTCCCCCGGCCTGATGCCATTTCGTCAAGGGCCCACAGAGCCCGCGGCGCGCCAGGGTAAGCGCTGAAAGATCCTGGTAGATGGAGGCTTTGACGCCATTCCACTCAATCGGTCCCCTCTTGGGCGCCAAGTCAAGGATCTTGGTTTTTTCTACAAAATAATGAAATTTCACCAGGATCGAGCGAGGACCTCCCGCACGCCCTCCCGCTCTATGAGCCCGGTCGATCGTCGGGACAGTAGTACTATCTCCAACAAACAAAATGTTAATGATTTCCCTGATCTTCCGCACAATATCATCCTGCGTCTCCCCTTCCTGTTCTGGAATGCCAAAAAAACGCAGATTCGACCGTCGCTCCCGGTTTTCGAGGTCCTCCAGCTTGAGCATGATCTTCTCCTCCCTCCTCTCCAGCTGTACGAGCCTCATATCAAATTGAGTCTCAAAGAGGTCTGTCGAGGTCTGGTTGGCCTCGAGGGCCTGGACACGGTCTTCAACATCTTCCAATTTCTTATCCAGAGAGTTATGTCCGCCCTGAAACCTCGGCTCTCCTCGAGCAGAGCTGCCATGCCACGGCTCATAGCTTGACTTTCTGACGCCTCAGACTGGTTGTTATCCTGCATACTGATATCTACCGCAGGTCGTTGGGGTGATCGCCGAAACTTCTGTAACGCCTGCACTCCGTTCATCGAGGGTCAGATTGGACCGTAGATCGAGGAGACAAAAAGACCCCCCTGAGAGGGTGCAGGGCGGGGAGGATCTCAGTACTTCTCTTCCTCCTTCAGCTCCCTGGGAAAACTCCACAGTTCGGGTGGGCGACCTGCACGCCTGGTGGGGGGACTCGTGGGCCCAGGTATCAGGCTGCCCACTCCCTCCCCACAGCCAGGCACTATCATGACCAAAGCGCAGATCAAGCCGGGGAATCGGGCAGCGGGTCAGAGGAGCCCTAACCCTCCACAGACTCACAGTTCTCCAAGCAAAGGGCCTCCAGAGGAAGAAAGGGCCAGGTGAACAAAGACAGACCACATCAAGTCCACAGTTGGCTGGGATGCCATGTCACCACCCAGCACCAAGGGGCTCTGTCTCCAAGGAGCCCTTCCCAGACAGACAACACTTCGCTGACGTCGCCAGCACACTACAACTCCTCGGGACGCTGGTTAAGTAGAGGAACCCTCCACATCTTGCATGGCCAGGAGCTGGGGGGCGGAAGGCCCGCTCCAAACACAGGCACCGTTCGCTCCCACACGTGCCCCCACCATCCAGTAAGGCGCTCCAGTCTCGGCAAACACCAGGGGCCTCACACTCCCCCTCGCCCCCCCGCCCCCCGGAGGCCACAGGGAAGCGTCCCTCTCCAAACAAACAGCCCGCAGTCTCCAGGCAGCCCCTTCGGCAGGCCCAAGTCCGATACGGGAACGCTCCTCGCCTCCCCTCCGCGGGAGTAACACAGCCATTGCCCGCAGGCGTGCTTCTCACCTGCACTTGTAAAGGAGAGACCCTGCACTCCGCAGATCCCCCAGCGCCTCCGCCTCGCCAGATGGCCACCGTGGAGGGGGGGACCAAATGACAACAGCACGGCCACGGGTGGGGGCCAGCCCGTGCCACCGGACAGCAGCCGAAGCCTCCGCCCCTCCCCCACCGTCCGATGGTCTGCTCTGCGCGGCTCCTCTTGGTGGGCTCAGGCTCCAGGCTGCGCTCGTCCGCCACCCGGGGGGCTCCGATCTCCGTGATCCCGGCACCTCCCGACACCGGGGTTGCACTCCCCGAAGTCACAACACCACCATATGGCCCCGGAGGGGGTCAGGGCACGGCTCCAACGGGGCTGGGTGGCCCAGATTCAGGAGAAAAAAAAACACCCTGGGGAGGAGATCCGCTAAGAAGCTGCATCACATCTCGGCGCCCCCTGGTGGCTCCCGGCATCCCCTTTCTTAACCCTTTTCCCACAGGAACATTCCTAGCAGAATCTCAAAATCTTGGATAGAAGAAGCACGTTCTATGTGTCTGCTAGGACAGAGGTACAGCTCCTTACAGAAACAGTCTGAGGACACAGTACCTTCGTACAACCAAGCCACAAGTGTCCTGTGTCTGTCCTTGAGAGTTAGTCCGAGAAGAACAAGTTATTTACCAAATGTAACTTTCCTTCTACTGGATGCTCCTCCCATGTACGAGTCATCTTTAGATAGCTTCCCTTCCAGTTTTAGCGGCTTCGGAAAATAAAATTCGGCAGAGGGCGCTGTGCACAGGTAGAATATATATATATATATATGATACATTACTCATCGTAATCGTATTTCTGATTCTTGTATCTGCTTAGATTCATATGATGTGCATAGGCCGACATCTAGTGGAAGCTGCAGAGCATTACAGTTTGTTTTTTCGAAATTCGAAAATGGGCGTCGACACAGGGCGTGCCAGTAATACTATCCCTAGTGTCACGTCCACTGTACCTATGATCCCTCACGCGTCTAGGACCCTCATATTATATTTTTTCTGACATGAGGTAGCATGAGGAGTAGCGCGAGTACAGATTATCCAGATAGATAGATAGAAAGATAAGACTACAAGCATCCATGCGCCTTCTCTCAGAGGGGAGAAAAAGTGGGTCGCATGTGAATCTAAGCAGATACAAGCATCAGAAATACGATTACGGTGAGTAATGTTGTCATGATGCCTACACCCGGGCATCAGGACCAAGACCATCAGCTCCGGGAGCAGGCATCCAGATACTTATTAAAACCCCAACAGCCCCGGCTGGGGGCTGTTTGGGTTCAGTCCTGGCGCCTTAGGCACCAGGCTCATCATGGAAATCAGTCCTGGCGCCATAGGCGCCAGGCTCCTAGACTTAACTTTCCTGATGCAGACTATGCTTCTAGTGAGTCCAAGCCAACGTGAGGCCTGGATGGGACTATTCTTCTACAGGGACTATTTTTACTCTGGCGTGGTTCCAGGGAACTTCTTACCTGAAACTACGTTGGAGGCTATTTAAACCACGCCAGAACAACAGCACACGCTTCGCGTTATTCTGCATCCAGCAGCATAACGCTCACCATGCCTGCAGTCTGCATCCAGTCTTCTGCCACGCCCGCCTCGAATCTGGAGCTCCCAAAACCAAGAGGAAAGAAAAGGACAAGATTAGAAAACAAACTATTTCGAATTCTTCACCTGATTTCGGATTCATCTCGCCTTCGGACCTGGAAAGAACATTTCTGTACGCGTCGCATCTCCAGCTGCTGCGCCGCGCCATACTCACCAGTCCTCGCAGCATCTTTGGATTCGGCGCTGCCTCCATCATTTCTTCGCCGAACTCCGGCACCTGAGGGACAAAAGAAAACAACAAGGTGAGCCGAGAAAACCAAAAAATAAAACACTTATCCTAGACTTACCCGATTAACACCGGAAGCATTATTCTATAACTCTCCACATCTTCATGTGCCGCACCTGCAAAGGGAGAAAGCAACACGTTAAACACCGGCAGCATTTACCGGACGGCGTCAGTTAATACAGACTCTTACCTGAGCGCCACCAACTGCCACGAGGGATATCTTCTCACGATCTTAGTTGCAAGACAAGGAAGGAAGGGGGGACATGAGTGTATCATCGGACATATCTTACCGAACTTTGCCAGGAAACAGTCAATACTCTCCGGAACTCTTCCACGCCTTCAAACCAGTGAAGTTAATGGCATCAACGCGCCCCTGCAATCCACGCAGGATGGAGAGCTCATCATTTAAATACATAAGGTGAGGTTCCTAAAAGGGGATATCGGAGGTGACAAGAAGGGAGAACGAGAACAGTGGGAGGGAGCTATCACTCATATCCACGGGTGGCTAAATCCCTTTCTCCACTTGCAGGAGAATACTTCTACGGATCAAGCAGACGAGATTAGGCGGGCCAGTCCAGACAGTCATCTCGGCACTACGCATCACGTTGGTGGAGACCGCAGCTGCCGGGTCCGATGGACGCCTCTGTGGGACCCAGGTGAGCGTAACAAATGTATCCCTTCTGAGTCTTGTGGAATCTGCTTAGATCACATGCTGTGCATAGATTAGCGAGCAGTGTTAGAAGAAGGAGGTGGGATGTGAGAAGGGTCATGAGCAAATAATCGTCTTAGAACCGCTTGTCCCACTTGAATATCTGTCTTGGAATGAGTGTCCATGCAGTAGTGCTGAGTAAAAGTGTGAATAGAGCTGCAAGTAGCTGCTTTGCAAATGGTGTCTAGGGGTACATTTGCAATGAAAGCCAGAGTGGCCCCAATGCCTCTTGTAGCGAGGGCTCTTGGCGCAACGGAGTAACACAGCTGGATACAATTTATAATCCACTTAGAGATGGCACCTTTAGAGACGCAATCTCCCTCTCTGCCTGTAGCTACGGAGACAAACAGTTGGTCTGTTTTCCTTAGAGGCCTGGTCTTGTTTACATAGTATAGGACCGCCGTACGCACATCTAGGTGTGTAGTTTCACCTCAGCAGAGCTTTGGGGTTCTTGGAAGAAAGCCGGAAGCTCAATGGACTGGTTAACCTGGAATTTAGAAATAAACTTAGGTGAAAAGCTAGGATGTGTTTGTAAAACCAGTTTATCTTTATGAACAGTAAAGAAAGGATCCTGCACTGACAGAACCTGAATTTCACTGACCCTTCTTATCGATGTAATGGCTACTAAGAAGGCAGTTTTATATGTCAGGTGTTTGAGACTGCTTTTATGCATGGGCTCGAACGAGGAGCCCATGAGTTTAACCTGCACCACATTAAGGTCCCATCCTGGTGGTGGGTTAGAAATTGGAGGGTGGAGTCTCTTTACCCCTTCCATGAAGGCTTTAACCACTGGTACTTTCCACCACGATACCTTGTTATGGGAGGTGGTGTATGCTGACAGAGCTGGCAGGTGTACTTCTAGTGGATTAAATAACAAGCCTGCGTCCAGCAAGTGGAGCATGTAGGTGACAATAGTGGAAGGAGTGCACTCAACTGGGTTGATTTGCTTATTCTGGCACCAGATAACAAATCTTTTCCATTTGTCCAAATAACAGTGCCTAGTGTTGGGCTTCCTAGATTCCTTTAGGATGTCCATGCACCTCTGTGGTAATTTGAGGTGTCCAAACTCTATGACTTCAGGAGCCATGCTGCCAAATTCATTGAGCTGGGTTGAGGATGCACTGTTTACATTGGTGCTGGGATAGTAGGTTGTACCAGCATGGGAGTCTGATGGGTTCGCACGCTGCTAGCCTGCGCAGGTGTGGGAACCACGGTTGTCTCCCCCACACGGGAGCAACTAGGATGAGCGTCATTGATTCTCTGTGCATCTTGCTGACCACCTTCCTCATTAGAGGAGTTGGTGGAAAAGCGTAAGCAAACATCCCTGACCAGTTCGTCCACAGGGCGTTCCCCTTGGAGCCTAGCTTGGGGAAACCTGGATGCGAAGTCCGGGCATTTTCTGTTTTCGCTTGTGGCGAATAGGTCTATAGTGGGGAAACCCCAATGTGAGAAGATGTCTTCTACGACTTCTCTGTTTAGAGATCACTCATGTTCTCTTGGGAGAGGATCTCTGCTCAAGGCGTCTGCTAGTGCATTGAGATCCCCTGGAACATGTTGAGATGACAGGTAAATGTTCCGTCTGAGTGCCCATATCCGAATTTTCTGGGCAAGCTTGGACAGATTTGGCGAACAAGTCCCTCCCTGCTTGTTCAGGTAGAACATCGCTGTCGTGCTGTCTGTTAAGATCAGAACTGACAGGTTCAACAGGTGGGGCTCGAACGCTCGAAGCGCTCTGAAAACTGCCAGAAGTTCTAGCAGATTGATATGATTCTTGGCCAGTGTGTGTGTAACGCTCACCTGATTCCCGCAGAGGCGCCGGTCTTGACTGGGTGAATGCCGTATCTTCAAAGGTGAGGTGTACCACACGGTTGGCTCTTTGGGCTGGACCTCTGTGCACTGTATGTCTGACTCTAAGAGTAAGATGTCTTAGGTAAGTGAACGCCGAGCTCTCCATCTGCCTCGGGGCAGGGTGCCGTAACCAGTTTCTTCACTGGATAAGGGTGCAGGCCTCTTGACCTCAGAGGACTGCTGTCCGTCGTTAACTGCACGAACGGTAAGTTCTGGGCACTTCAAATGTCTTAAAAGTCTTTTGTAATGATATCTCTTGTTTTGCAGGGTTCCGGCGATGGCGGATGGCGGGCTGATGAGAGTTGAGGATCGAACCCGCGTGAGGAATAGAAGCGCCTGGAAGCACGTAAGTAAGCGCTTGTAGCCTGCTTCACGATGCGCACTAACTGTCCCTTTTATCTTGCAGGTACAAGTTCGGAGCTTTAGAGAAGCTGAAGGGTGCTGGAATACCCACTGGATTCGGCGTGGGAAGGAGTAATGGCACGTGAGTAATAAAGTTGCCCAATGTCTTTAAACGCACCTTCTTTTGTCTTTCAGATGTGGGATGCAGCGCCGAAGGCCTCCGGAGCGTGCGAAGAGCTGGTAAGCTTTTGCCTTTCAGATGCCGGAATGCAGTGCGAAGACCTCCGGAGCATGCGAAGAGTAGGTAAGCCTTTGTCTTTCAGATGCCGGAATGCAGCGCGAGGCGTTGGCGACAGCCGATGGACCAGGTAAGAGATGCGCTGCCACTGAAGACCGTAGTGCTAACCTGTTCTTTCTTTGTCTTTACAGGTGCTGCTGAAGACTGGATTCCAGGATGGTAAGCCTTTGTTCCCTTAGGCCCAGGATCAGAAGCAGAAGACACGATGAGCGTTCTGCTGCAGAGAATGCAGAATAACGCAAAGCAAGATTCATCCATCGGGTGTGGTTTAAATAGCCTCCTGTAGTGCTTAGGTGTCTCCTTCCATAGCCACGCCTAGGTAAGAAAAGAGTTCCTGCTTTCCAGAAGAGTTCCAGTGTTCTGAACCTAGGGAGTGGCTCCTGCCCCACCCAACAGGAAAAGTAGTCCCAAACAGAAGAGGATCAGGGGTTCAACTGGCAGGTAAGTAAGCAGCATGGTCTGCTGCAGGTAAGTCCACCCAAGCATTATGAGCCCGGCGCTTCCAGCGCTGGGACTGGGCATCTTTATGAGCCTGGTGCCACTGGCGCCAGGACAAGGTCCAAAAGGTCCCAATTGGGACTGGCTGGCACTCGGAACCAGGGTTACGGGTCTGCTTCCAAGGGAGTCGGGCAAGTCCTGATCTTTTGGAAGCAGAGATCATGACAGTGTGAGACAAGAGACCCTGAGCTGTGTGGTGAAGGAGGTGTGCTCCCCACCCTGACAGGGATGCATCTGTAGTGACTATAGCCTGTACTTCTGGATCGTAAAAGGGTTTCCCCTTTGACAGGTTTTCTCTTGTCCACCAGTGAAGACTTTGTACCAGTGTTGGCGAAACGACCACTAGATCGTCCCACTGACCACTTGCCTGAGACCACTATTTCGCCAACCATTCTTGCATGGGACGCATGCGCAGGCGCGCGTGGGGGACCAGGTAAATACATTACGCCATCATGCCTAGCAAACGCATCGCTTTGCGCACCGTTATCTGGCGACTGGGCAGATATAGAGGAATTTGCAGTAGTAGATTCCGAATTCTTTCCTCTGATGGAAAGGCCAACCCCTCTTGAGTGTTTAGTACAGCTCCTAGGAACTGTTTGGAGGTGCTTGGCACCAGGGTTGATTTTTCTCGTTTATGGATAAACCCAATTCGAAGAGGAGGTTGATCGTTCTCTGAATGTTTCAACTGCAAATTACTGGGGTCTCCCCCGTGATGAGCCAGTCGTCCAGGTAAGGGTACACTGCGATTGCCTCCCTGCGTAGGTGTGCCGCCACCACCCCCAGAACCTTGGTGAATACCCTTGGAGCCGAGGCTATACTAAAGGGCAGCATCTTGAACTGGTAGTGCTGACCGTCCACCTTGAAGCACAAGAATCTTATGTGCGCTGGGAACATGGAAATATGAAAATAGGCATATTTCATGTCCAATGTTGCCATGTAATCCCCCCTTTTTAGGAGGGGTATTACCTCTTGGAGAGTAGTCATGCGAAACATTTGGGGCTTAACATACTTGTTTGCAGGGCGCAAGTCTAAAACTGGGCGCATTGTCAGATCTTTTTTTGGCACAAGGAAGTAAGTAGAATAAATACCCTTGTTTACCTGTTTGCCTGGGACGAGTTCGATCGCGTACTTTTCTAGAAGATTGACGATCTCCTCGAGGACGATCTTCTGGTGGTCCAAGGAATTTACTTTTTGTCGTGGGGGGTGGTTTCGGGGACGCTCGAGCAGTTCTATGCAGTATCCTGCGGACACTGTGGACAGCACCCATCCGTCTGATGTGATCCCTTCCCAAGCTTGGGTGAAGTTGGTAATGCGTCCCCCTACTGGAGATGCGTGGGAAGGGACCCTGATCGCGGCGTCACTGTTTTGCGGGAGGCGTGCCGCCTCTGCTGGGGCTGCCTCTACCCTTACCCCGGCCCGTCTTGTTTCCCCTTTTGTAACTCTGGGTAGACTTCTGGTTGTTACCCTATGATGTACCCTGCCCCTGAGAATAGTTGGAGCCTCTGAATTTTGGCCGCGTGGGCGACGAAAATTACCATTCCCTCTGATTAGGGGGTTTGTTGGTCAACTGTCCCAGGGATTTCAGAGTCTCATCATACTCATCCTTGGCATTTTTTAATGCGTCCTCTACCGCCTTGCCAAGCACTATATTAGGCTCCATCGGCATGTCGATTAAGGATGCTTGTGTCTCGGGTTTAAACCCTGACTGTCTTAGCCAAGCATGCCTCTTAATGACAGTGCTCTCTGCTATTAGTCTGCCGGTGTTATCTGCAGCATCAAATGTTGCCTTAAGGATGCAACCAGACAAGGCTCTCCCCTGAGACGCAACCTGTGCCAACTGGCTCTTTAAAGGTTCCCGTGCGGAGTCGAGGAGTGCAGCAACTTGCTCCCAACTGGTAGCAGTTGTAACTAGCCAGCAGACTGGTGGAGTTGGCAATCCTAGCCTGGTAGGCGGAAGTGGAGGCTACCTTCCTTCCCAACCCGTAGATCTTCTTGCTCTCCTTGTCGGGGGGAGCCTCAGAAGAAGTTGGGGGCGTTCCCGCCCTCTTCCGGGTATTAGTCACTACCAGGGTGTCCGGTTTCAGTTGCCCCCCTTATATAAAGCGTGTCTGATAGGGCTGCCCTGATTAATTTTCCGATTCTGGGGTTTACTGCCCTGGTGAGGTTAGGATTGAGAAGGGAAGGATCAATTCTCCTTTGTATAGACTTGAGAATAGGGATGGTCTGGGCAATGGCTTTCTTTTCTCCTACTAGTTCTTCGGCAAAGTCCCTCTCCTCCTGTGCTCCCTGAGTGTCCATGCAGAAGTGTTCTACTGCTCTAGAGAAAACCTCATTTAGGAGAGGTTGGTTGTCGATTGGAGAGTCGGTAACCTGAGGTTCTTTGCCCACCGGGGAGTCTACTCTATAGACTTCTGGGTCATCTTCCTCTTCCTCTTGGTCCTCGTCATCCCCATAGTAGTCCACCACAGTTTGGTCGTCCAACGTCACCAATTCTGGATCCTCACCTTGTAGTGGATCCCCACTATACTGAGAGTATGGCTGTACATAGTAAGGGTCAAAAGCCCGACTGTGTTGGTGTCCCAACTCAAGGTTTCTTACCAGGGGGTTGCTGGTCCGTAGACCCTGAGGGAGTAGCCCAGTCAGGAGTATAGGAGAGGAAGTGCTCTGGGTTCTTGGCATAGAAGTATGCTAGTGATGACATTCTAGACATAACTCTGTCTATATCCTCATTGGACCATTCTTTGGAGATGGGGATAACCCTTTCCTGGGAGTGTTTCCCTGCTATGACCTGACTGGACTTATGGGTTTGTGCAGGGGTCTTGGCTAGCTGTTTATCAGAAGACTTAGCACTGTCTTTATGTAGCAGAGGTGCAGAAGACGGCTGAGATCTTTTCTTCTGCTGTTTTCCCCCCTCCCCATGAGTGGAAGAATGCTTCCCAGGTGTTTTCACCTTCTCAGAGCTTTTCGACATCTGGCGCCGAGATTCGGGGGTAGAGTCCCTATCCTTAGAGTGCGGACGTTGGGATCCGGGAGCAGGCGTCGAGCGGTCTGCTGACGCCGACCTCTGGAGCGCGGGACGGAGGTCGGCTTCGTCTTCCGACGATCGTACCTCCATAACTTTGGTGAGTGAGGCACTCTTGGCAACAGTGGATGGTTGCCTGGTGTCATGCTGCGATCTTGACCAAGAACGCCCAGAGGACAGCGTTTTGGTGGACCGTTCTTTGTGTGCCTCTTTCCGAGAACTCGACACTCACGTCGAGTCTCGGTTGGACTTGAGTGTTTAGTGGAAGTGCTGTGGGTAGCGCTCGTGCCGCCAGGTGTGCTCCATATAGCTGCCCTGCCGGACAACCTTCCGAGGTCGGTGGACTTGCCCTCGGTTGTCTTTCGACGCCCCATTGCCCTCGCCGTCCGATTGTACGCCGTCGCTGCCATCACTGAAGGTGCCCTCCGCTTCCATGGCCTCTCGTTGCCTGGCGTGGTGGGCCCAACGTTTGGTCGAACGGTCCTTAAGAGTCTTAGCCTTGAACCGGCTACACGCTATGCAGTTCGCCTCGGGGTAGTCACTCGGCAAACAGAAGTTACAGAAGTTACAGGTGGTGTGTCTGTCAACCCAAGGGTACTTCCGGTTGCACTTGGGGCAAAATTGGAAAGGGGTACGCTCCATACGCACCCTGTGGCAGCGGGCTAGTGTGCGTAGGAATATATGGGATACATTACTCACCGTAATCGTATTTCTGATGCTTGTATCTGCTTAGATTCACATGCTGTGCATAGGCCGACATCTAGTGGAAGCTGCAGAGTATTACAGTTTGTTTTTCGAAACTCGAAAATGGGCGTCGACACAGGGCGTGCCAGTAATACTATCCCTAGTGTGACGTCCACTGTACCCCTGATCCCTCACGCGTCTAGGACCCTCAGATTGTATTTTCAACTGACATGAGGTAGCATGAGGAGTAGCGCGAGTACAGATGATCCAAGCAGATATATAAAGAAAGTTAAGACTACAAGCATCCATGCACCTTCTCTCAGAGGGGAGGAAGGGTGGGTCGCATGTGAATCTAAGCAGATACAAGCATCAGAAATACGATTACGGTGAGTAATGTATCCCTTCTGAGGCTTGTGGAATCTGCTTAGATCACATGCTGTGCATAGATTAGCGAGCAGTGTTAGAAGGAGGTGGGATTTGAGAAGGGTCATGAGAAAATGAATGTATTAGAACCGCTTGTCCCACTCGAGTATCTGTCTTGGAATGGGTGTCAATGCAGTAGTGCTGAGTAAAAGTGTGAATAGAGCTCCAAGTAGCTGCTTTGCAAATGGTGTCAAGGGGAACATTTGCAATGAAAGCCAGAGTGGCCCCAATGCCTCTTGTCGAGTGGGCTCTGGGCGTAAAAGGCAAAGATTTGTCAGAAAGAGAGTAACACAACTGGATACAGTTGACAATCCACTTGGAGATGGCACCCTTAGAGATGCGATCTCCCTCTTTGCCTGTGGCTACGGAGACAAACAGTTGATCTGTTTTCCTAAGAGGTCTGGTCTTGTTTACGTAGTAAAGGACCGCCCTACGCACATCTAGGGTGTGTAGTTTAACCTCAGCCGAGCTTTGTGGGTTTTGTAAGAAAGCCGGAAGCTCGATGGACTGGTTTACATGGAATTTAGAAATAAACTTAGGTGAGAACCTAGGGTGTGTCCGTAAAACCAGCTTATCCTTATGAATAGTAAAGAAAGGATCCTGCACTGACAGAGCATTAATTTCACTGACCCTTCTTATGGATGTAATGGCTACTAAGAAGGCAGTCTTATAGGTCAGGTGTTTGAGACTTGTCTTATGCATGGGCTCGAATGGGGGGCCCATGAGTTTAGATAGCACCACGTTCAGGTCCCATCCTGGTGGTGGGTTAGATATAGGGGGATGAAGTCTATTTACTCCCTCCATGAAGGCTTTAACCACGGATACCTTCCACCACGACACCTTGCTATGTGAGGTGGTGTACGCTGACAGTGCTGCCAGGTGTACCTTTAGTGAGTTGAAAACCAAACCTGCGTCCAGCAGGTGGAGCATGTATTTTACGATTGTGGAAGGAGTGCAATCAACAGGGTTGGTTTGTTTATTCTGGCACCAGATAACAAATTTCTTCCATTTGTCGAAGTAGCAATGCCTCGTGTTCGGTTTCCTAGACTCTTTTAGGATGTCCATACATCTCTGTGGTAAATTGAGATGTCCAAACTCTATGACCTCAGGAGCCATGCTGCTAGGTTCATGGAGTTGGGTAGAGGATGCACCTTCTGACCTTGGTGCTGGGACAAAAGATTGTACCAGCTCGGGAGTTTGATGGGATCGCACACCGAAAATCTGCGTAGGTGTGGAAACCACGGTTGTCTCGCCCACATGGGAGCAACTAGGACGAGTGTCATCGAATCTCTGTTCATCTTGTTCACCACCTTCCTTATGAGAGGAGTTGGTGGAAAAGCGTACGCAAACATCCCTGACCAGTTCATCCACAGGGCGTTCCCCAGGGAGTCTGGTTGGGGAAATCTGGATGCGAATCCTGGGCACTGTGTTTTCGCTTGTGGCAAATAGGTCTATAGTGGGGAAACCCCACTGAGAGAAGAGATCTTCTACGATTTCTCTGTGTAGACACCATTCGTGTTCCTCCGGAAGGGGATCTCTGCTCAAAGCATCCGCTAGAGAATTGAGATCCCCTTGAACATGTTGAGATGACAGAAAGATGTTCCGTCTGAGTGCCCATATCCAAATTTTCTGGGCAAGTCTGGACAGATTTGGCGAACGAGTCCCTCCTTGCTTGTTCAGGTAGAACATGGCTGTCGTGCTGTCCATCCGGATCTGCACCGACAGGTTCAGTAGGTGGGGCTCGAACGCTTGAAGTGCTCTGAAAACTGCCAGAAGCTCTAGCAGGTTGATGTTATTCCTGGCCACTGTGTGAGACCAAAGACCCTGAGCTGTGTGGTGGAGATGGTGAGCTCCCCATCCTGTCAGACATGCGTCCGTCGTGACTACCGCCTGTATCTCGGGATCGTAAAAGGGTTTCCCCTTTATTAGATTGTCTCTTGTCCACCAGTGGAGGCTTTGTACAAGTGTTGGCGAAACGACCACTAGATCGTCCCACTGACCACTTGCCTGAGACCACAGTTTCGCCAACCATTCTTGCATGGGACGCATGCGTAGGCACGCGTGGGGACCAGGTAAATACATGACGCCATCATGCCCAGCAAACGCATTGCTTTGCGTACTGTTATCTGGTGACCGCTTTGATATTGCGGAATTTGCAATAGTATATTCCGAATTCTTTCCTCTGAAGGAAAAGCTAACCCCTCTTGAGTATTTAGAACAGCTCCTAAGAACTGCTTGGAGGTGCTGGGCACCAGACTTGATTTTTTTCTCGTTTATGGAGAAGCCCAATTCGAAGAGGAGGTTGATAGTTCTTTAAATGTTTGTCCTGCAAATTACTGGGGTCTCGCCCGTGATGAGCCAGTCGTCCAGATAAGGGTACACTGGGATTGCCTCCATGCGTAGGTGTGCCGTCGCCACCGCCAGTACCTTGGTGAATACCCTTGGAGCCGAGGCTATCCCGAAGGGCAGTACCTTGAACTGGTAGTGCTGACTGTCCACCTTGAAGCGCAGATATTTTATGTGCGCTGGGAACATGGAAATATGAAAATAGGTATCTTTCATATCTTATGTTGCCATGTAATCCCCCTTTTTTAGGAGGGGAATTACCTCTTGGAGAGTAGTCAAGTGAAATTTTTGGGGCTTGACTACTTGTTTGCAGGGTGCAAGTCCAATACTGGGCGCATTGTCAAATCTTTTTTTGGCACAAGGAAGTAAATTGAATAAATACCCTTGTTTACCTGGTGTCCCAGGACGAGTTCTATCGCGTCCTTTGCGAGAAGAATTTCGATCTCTTCGAGTAGGATCTTCTGGTGGTCTAAGGAGTGTATTCTTTGTCGTGGAGGGTGGTTTCGGGGACGCTCTAGGAGTTCTATGCAGTATCCTGCGGACATTGTGGACAGCACCCATCTGTCTGATGTGATCCCTTCCCAAGCTTTGGTGAAGATGGAAATCCGTCCCCCTACTGGGGATGCGTGAGAAGGGACACTGAAGGAGCTTCACTGTTTTGGTGGAGGCATGCCCCCTCATTTATTGGGACTACCTCTACCCCTACCACAACCTCTTTTGTTACCCCTGCCATAACTCTGGGTAGACTGCTGGTTAGTGTTCCATGTAGTACCCTGGCCTTGGGAATAGTTTGAGCCTCTTTGGGAGTTTTGTCCGCGAGGCCGACGAAAATTGCCATTCCCTCTCTCGTTAGGGGGTTTGTTGGTTAGTTGACCTAGGGACTTGAGTGTCTCGTACTCGTCCTTGGCATTCTTCAGCGCATCCTCGACCGCCTTTCCAAACAATAGATCTGGCTCTACCGGCTTATCTATCAATGATGCTTGGGTCTCGGCCTTGAAACCAGACTGCCGTAGCCAGGCATGCCTCTTGATGACCGCGTGCTTTCAGCAATTAATCTGCCGGTGTTATCCGCGGCATCAAAGGTTGGTTTTAAAATGCAACCTGACACGGCTCTCCCCTCTGCCGAAACTCGTGCCAATTGGCTTTTTAAGGGTTCTGGGGCGGAGTCTATGAGAGCCGCAACTTCTTCCCACTGGTGGCAGTTGTAACTAGCCAGCAGGATGGTGGAGTTGGCAATCCTTGCCTGGTAGGCGGAAGTGGACGCTACTTTCCTGCCCAAGCCATAAATCTTCTTGCTCCCCTTATCGGGGGGAGCTTCGGACGATGACAAGGGTGTTCCCGCTCTCTTACGGGTGTTTGTAACAACCAGGGAGTCCGGTTTGAGATGTCCCCTTATGTACAGTGGGTCAGAATGGGCTGCCCTGAAAAGCTTTTCAATTCTGGGGTTTACTGCCCTAGTGAGATTGGGGTTAACAAGGGAAGGGTCTATCCTCCTTTGTATTGACTTAAGGATAGGGATGGCCTGAGCAACAGGTCTCTTTTCTCCCACCAACTCCTCTGCAAAGTCCCTCTCTTCCCGAGCACCTTGGGTGTCAATGTGGAAGTGCTGTGCCGCTCTGGACAGGACCTCATTCAGGAGAGGCTGGTTGTCGACAGGGGAGTCGGTAACCGCGGGCTCTTTCTCTACCGGGGAATCTACCCTGTATGTATCTGGGTCGTCCTCCTCCTCCTCCTCCTCTTGGTACTCATCATCCCTATAATAGCCTGTCCCAGTTTGTTCTTCGAACATGCCCACGTCTGGATCCTCACCAAAGGATGGATCTTCCTGATATTGAGAATAGGGCTGTATATAGAAGGGGTCTGAAGACTGAGTTGGTGCTTCACCCCGGGACATCTTACTTGGGGGTATTGGATCCATAGAGCCTGAGGGAGTTGACCCTTCTGGGGTATAAGAGAGAAAGTGTTCCGGGTTTTTGGCGTAGAAATCTGCCAATGATGACATCCTTGACATTACTCTGTCTATGTGATCACTGGACCATTCCCTTGAACTGGGAATAACTCTTTCCTGGAGTGCTTTCCCTGTTTTATCCTGACTAGACCTACTGGCCTGAACAGGGGCCTTAGGTACAAGAGACTGAGACTTGTCCATCTGTTTAGGTGGAGTAGAATGTAGTTTAGGAGTGGAAGTAGGCTGGGACTGCTTACTTTGTTGGTTTCCCCCCTCCCCGCAGGTGGAAGAGTGTTTCCCCGATTTTTGGGCCCTATCAGAGCTTTTCGGTGCCTGGCGCCGAAATTCGGGGGTAGAGTCCCTGTCTCTGGAGAGTGTAAGGGATTCGGTAGCAGCCTTCGCGCTGCCTGCAGACGCCGACTCCTGCAGTGCGGCCTGGGGGTAGAGGTCGGCTTCGTCCTCCGATGACCGAACCTCAGTCACTAAGGGGAGCGAGGGACTCTTAGCAACAGTGGAGGGTTGCCTGGTGTCATGCGGCGATATCGAACGCGAACGCCCAGAGGACACTGACTCGGTGGACCGTTCTCTTCGTGCCTCTTTCCAAGAACTCGACGTGCGCGTCGAGTCTCGGTTGGACCTTTGTTTGCTGGAAGTGGTGTGGGTAGCGCTCGTGTTGCCGGGGGTCTTCCCCATAGGTGCCCTGCCGGACAACCTTCCGAGGTCGGGGACTTGCGCTTGGATGTCCATCGACGCCACATTGCCCTCGCCGTCCGAAAGTACGGCGTCGCTGCCATCGCTGAAGGCACCCTCTGCGGCCATGGCCTCTTGTCGCCTGGCGTGGTGGGCCCAACGCTTTCTCGAACGGTCCTTAAGGGTCTTCTGTTTAAACTGACTGCACGCTCTGCAATTCGCCTCGGGGTGGTCCCTCGGCAAGCAGAGGTTACACATGGCCTGTCTGTCAACCCAAGGATACTTGCGGTTGCACTTGGGGCAAAATTGAAAAGAGGAACCCTCCATACGCACCCTGTGGCAGCGGGCTGGGAGTGTAAGAATATCAGTAATGTACCTATATTAATCAGATTGTAGGATATGTGCCACCCCCCACTCTCCCTACTTGCAGGGCCGAGTCCAGAGGACTTCCAAGGCCCGGGCCGAGGCCAGAGGCCTTCCGAGGCCCAAATCTGTCGCTGTAGTCCGACGGTTGAATTTTCTCCGATCTGGCGTCGAGTGTCGATGTTCGGAGACTCGACGTATAGGTGGAATAAATGGGGAAATATATAACAATATTTGCAAAATCTGACTAAGTCAGGGAACTCCGCTCAGTGCTTCCGACCAGCATGGCGGAAAAAAACAATCTGAGGGTCCTAGACGCGTGAGGGATCATGGGTACAGTGGATGTCGCACTAGGGATAGTATTACTGGCACGCCCTGTGTCGATGACCATTTTCGAGTTTCGAAAAACAAACTAATACTCCGCAGCTTCCACTAGATGTCGGCCTATGCACAGCATGTGATCTAAGCAGATTCCACAAGCCTCAGAAATATACAAATATGTGAGTGTAGAGTATGCACCACCCCCCAACTCTCCCTACTTGAAGGGCCGAGGCCAGAGGCCCATGCCGAGGCCAGAGGCCTTCCGAGGCCCAAAAGCCAGGAAACTCTGTGGAATGCTTCCGACAAGTATGGGTGAAAAAACAATCTGCGGGTCCTAGACGCGTGAGGGATCATGGGTTCAGTGGATGTCACACTAGGGATAGTATTACTGGCACGCCCTGAGTCGACGCCTATTTTCGAGTTTCGAAAAACAAACTGTAAAACTGCAGCTTCCACTAGATGTCGGCCTATGCACAGCATGTGATCTAAGCAATTCCACAAGCTATATAATATATACACACGTGTATATATTATATACACGTTATATATAACACGTGCAGCGCCAGTTAGCTTCAGTTCAGTTTTAACACCTTCCTCTTGTGAAGACTACCTGCATCTGTGTGTCCTAGACAGTATCAGACCTTGAAAGAGCCTAAGATGCAATGCATGAAATTCTATTGCGGGGTATGCTGGGAGGAACATCCAGTCGAAAGAAAGTTACCAGGTGTAACTTGTCGAACAAGACTCTCAAGGAAAGACACAGGACACGATGAATCCAGGTAGTAATGCTTTGTGAATGTGTGAATGGTAGACCAAGTGGCTGCTGTACAAATGTCCTTTATCGGCACCCCACTCTGAGGAGCAGAAGATGTCGCCATTCCCCGTGTGGAATGGGTTCTCTGGCCTTCAGGGGGATCTTTCCAGGCACAATCTGTAGCAATCCGTAACGGCCGAGAATTAACCGTTTGTGGCCAGTGTATGAAAAGTTGGTCATACTCTCATATTTTCGCCATCTGTGAAATGTAAAAGCTAAGAGCCCTTCTAACATCAAGTCTATGTAGCCTTTCCTCTTCCTTGCCAGGATGATGGGGGCTGGATTAAATGTTGGTAACAATTATTTGGGATAAATGAAAATCTGATACAATTTATGGCAGAAAAGAAGGTTTAACTCAACAACCTTGTCCTTGTAGAAGGTTGTAAACAGAGGTTTACTAGATAGAGTCTGCAACTCATTCACCCTACAGGCTGATGTTAATGCTAACCAAATGGTCGCGTTAGTAGTCTCAATGGACAAGAATGGAGCGGCTCAAAAGGAGCGTACATTAGAAATTTCAAAACAAGATTCAGGTCACAAATAGGCACTTGAAAAGGTGTAGGAGGGATCAAGTTAGTGAGTTCTTCAAGAAATGGTATGATCAAAAGCATTTTGAAATATAATACCTCTTCTGATGGTCGCTTGAAAATTGAAAGCGCCGCCAAATACCGTTTGATAGTTCTATCTGGAGCCACAGATTTGCCAAACGTAACAAAAAGGACAATACCATAGGTGTTTTGCACTGAAAAGGGTCCACGTCCTTTTCCCTGCACCATTTGCAGAACCTGGTTCAATGGCAACGGTAGAAGGACTTAGTTGCTATGTACAATCATGTCATCCGGAAGAGTCCCAATCCTTGTATATCAACCTCTCAGAAACCATGCATGAAGGTGTAGTGTCGTGACCTCTGAATGGAGAACCCGACCCACCTCTCGTGAAAGAAGGCCCATTCTTTGTGGAAGACACCTTGGAGGGCTGATGGACATGTTCAGAAGGTCCAGGTACCACATCCTCCTGCCCCAATCCAGAGCAAATAGGATCATGGATTTCCCGAAATTTCTCAACCTCCTGATCACGTGAAGAACGACAGGGACTGGAGGAAACGCATACAGGAGTGGAAACTCCCAGTCCACTATGAACGCGTCACCCAGAGCTGCTCCTGGGGGAAATTTCCTGGAGCATAACAGCTCGCACTTCCGGTGGCCACTGGTCGCAAACAGATCTACTTGAGGGGTTCCCCAAAGAGAGCACACCTTTGAAGAACTTCCTGAGCTAGCTCCCACTCATGGGAGACTCTGCTCTGCCTGCTCACAGCAGACGCCGTGCTCTCCTCTCCAGCTAGGTGAACTGCCGCTAGGAAGATTCCTTCTTGAATTGTCCACAGCTGCTTTGCCTTTCTGCACAGTGGTAGTGACCATACACCACCTCTGTTGAGGAGGTAGTACATGGCCACTGTGTTGTTTGTAATTATCAGGACAATTATTCCCCGTACACCGGGCAGAAAGGCCTTAGACGCAAGCCTAATTGCCCTCTGCTCCAAAAGACTGATGTGTAGTTTGGATTCCAACAAAAGCCGATTGTTGGCGTGGGCTCCCCAACAGATAAGTGTGGCACCCGTAAGGAACAAGTTACTTACCTGTAACTGTTGTTCTCCAGCATGGGTCTGGCATGGATTCACATGCTCATGAATATTCTCCGTCGTCAGGCTGGGAATCCTCAGTAAAGAAAAATCAGTATCAGTTTCGTTTCTGATCTGTCTTTCGTAATAGTAACTGATCTCTGCGTCATACTGACCACAGCCAATGACTGCCATCTCCCTAAGCCCCGCCTCTGGCAGCCATCCTCAGATTTGGTAGCACGTGAAGTGGCAGTATGACCAAGTGAAGTGCCGCAGAGGGGTAGGCGGGAGTGTTCGCATGTGAATCCATGCCAGACCCATGCTGGAGAACAACAGTTACAGGTAAGTAACTTGTTCCTTCTCTAGCATGGGGTCTGGCATGGATTTCACATGCTCATGAATAAAAATACATAGCAGTACACACGTGCACAACCACGGGAGGTGGCAACAGGCTCAACATTAAGCAATAAAACAACTCAACATTAAGCATTGCTTACCTCCTCACCAGGCTCACCTTAAGCGAACAGGTTGCGCAGCACTGCCTGGCCGACCCTGGACTCCTCCCTGGAATCCCGGTCGACGCAGTAGAATTTCGTGAAGGTGTGCGTCGACCTCCACGTAGCAGCCCTGCAGATATCCACCAGGGGCACACCAGATAGGAATGCCGTGGTAGCTGCGATCGCTCTGGTGGAATGGGCTCTCGGACTGCCAGGCAGCGGTCGGTTTGCCAACCGATGACAGTACATGATACAGCCGGAGAGCCATCTGGAAATGGAAGCCTTCGAGAGAGCCTTCCCCTGATTGACAGGTCCAAAGTTCACAAAAAGTTGTGACGTCTTCCGAAAACTCTTTGTGCGGTCCACGTAGAACTTCAGCGCTCTAGCCACATCCAGCAAGTGCAAAGTCCTTTCAGCCGGCGACGAAGGCAACGGGAAAAAAACAGGCAACACCAAGGGTTCGTTGAGGTGGAAGTCCGACGGCACCTTGGGCATGAAGGAGGGGTGCGTCCTGAGCACTACCCTTGTGTCGTGAAAAGTCAAGTACGGGGGCTTGCAGGAAAGGGCCTGGATCTCTCCCACCCGTTGTGCGGAGGTGATGGCCACAAGAAACGCTGTTTTCCACGACAAGAACTTCAGCGGAGCTGAGTGCAGAGGCTCGAACGGAGGTCCCATGAGCTTGGTCAGCACCACGTTGAGCTCCCACGCCGGGGCCGGAGCCTTCACCGGCGGGAACGATCTGAACAGTCCCTTCATAAATTCTTTCACCAGACGATGAGACCACAAAGACGTCCGTCCCGTGGTTGTGGTGTATCGGGAGATCGCAGCAAGATGAATCTTGATGGAAGCGTGCGCCAGTCCAGCCTTGGCCAGCGTCAGTAGGTATGGCAGTACTTGAGGAGCCGTAATCCGTAGTGGGATAATCTTCTGTGCGTGGCACCAGACAGAGAACCTCTTCCATTTGTGTCCGTAGCATTTAAGAGTTGAGGACGCCCTGGCCTTTGCAAGAACCTCTCTGCAGTCGGCCGGTATGTCGTATCCTCCAAACTCTAGCGCTGCAGGAGCCAGGCCTGCAAATTCAGCGACTTCGGGTCGTGATGGAGGATGGCGCCTCCTTCCCTGGAGAGAAGATCCGCGTCCACTGGCAGCTTGATTGACGGGGACGCTGACAAGTCCAGAAGGTCCGGGAACCATATCGGCCTCGGCCGCGCAGGTGCGACGAGGATCATCCTGCACCGTGACCTCTTGAGCTGGTTGATGAGCCGGATAAGCAATGGCAATGGAGGGAACGCGTATAGAAACAGGCCCTCCCAGGGGAACGAGAAAGCATCGCCCATGCTCCTCGGCTGGGGAAACCTGCTGGCGAACCTCCGGCACTTGGAGTTCGTCGCCGTCGCGAACAGATCGATCTGGGGTGTGCCCCACCGTCGGAAGAGGCGGTCCACTAGATCCTGTCGTAGTTCCCACTCGTGGCACGAGCGCAGCTCTCTGCTGAGCGAGTCGGCGATGGTGTTTTTAATTCCTGCCTAATGAAACAGCACCAGAAACATCCCTTGGGCGACGGCCCAATGCTAAAGATCCTGCGCCTCCTTGGACAGGGCTGGGGGATCTGGTACCGGCTTGCTTCATGATGTAGAACATGGTGGTGGTGTTGTCGGTGAAGATCCTCACCACCTTGCCCTTGAGGGACGGAAGAAAGGACCTGAGGGCCCAAAACACTGCACGGAGCTCCAGGACGTTGATATGGAGGGACTTCTCCGTCGGAAGCCAAAGGCCTCTCGCGTGCAGATTTTCAGTGTGCGCTCCCCACCCTTCCAGGGAGGCATCCGTGGTCACTGTCTTCTGCTGGCCCGGGGTCTGGAAGTCCATGCCCGCCGTCAGATGCGCGCGGGTGCCCCACCAGCGGATTGCTCGTCGGAAACTCTCGTCGAGTGTGATCCTGTCCTCGAAGCTGCCCGTCGTCTGGATCCAGCGAGCGTCCAGGAACTCCTGTAACAGGCGCATCCGAAGCCTGCACAGGCGGATGAGATAAATGCAAGAAGACATCATTCCGAGGAGGGATTTGATGGACCTCACCCTGGCCGCGTCCGCAACCAGCATCCGCTGTACCTTGCCCAAGATGGCCCTCGTCCTTTCCTCCGACGGCGAGGCCAGAAGCGCCACTGTGTCGAGTTTCGCTCCCAGAAACAGTGCGTCTTGCGCGGGCACCAGGTGGGACTTGGCGTAGTTTATGGAGAATCCCATGTCCGTGAGTAGTTGGATGGTCCTTGCCGTGTGCTCCGCGGCGAGCTCCCTTGTCTTTGCTCGGATGAGCCAGTCGTCCAGGTAGGGGTAGACGTGGATCCCCTCCAGGCGCAGCCGCGCCGCCACCGGTGCGAGGCACTTGGTGAACACCCTGGGAGCCGACCTCAATCCGAAAGGAAGGGCTCTGAACTGGTAGTGACGCCCTTGGACCACGAATCTGAGAAACATTCGGTGTCCCTTTAGGATGGGGATATGGAAGTAAGTATCCTCCAAATCCAACGACGACAGGAAGTCGCCCTCCTCCAGCTGACCCAGGACGTGCTGGAGGGTGACCATCCGGAACTGCTGTGCCTTGGTGAATTTGTTCAGTCGTCGTAGGTCCAGGATGGGACGCCATCCTCCTGTCTTCTTCACGAGGAAGTATCTTGAGTAAACTCCGGAGCCCCGAAGCCTCTTTGGGACGAGCTCGATGGCGCCTTTCTTGAGCATCGCCTTTACCTCCAAGAGAAATTGAGGGACGTGATGTTCCTTCCTGGCCACGGGGAGGGGGGGACGCGCGGGCACTTCTTTAGAAACACAAGCGCGTGACCCTGGGCCAGGACGTCCAGCACCCAACTGTCGGTGGAGATGGACTCCCACACGCTGACTAAGTTCGCCAGCCGGCCTCCCACCGGGGTGCTTCGGTGGGGGCCCGACCCCACAGCCGGTTCAGTCCTGCTTCGACGAGGCTTTGCCGCCTTGTCCTCCCTGGCGACGACGGCGGGGTCCGCCTGACTTGCCTCGTCCCCTGTAGGCTTCCAGTGACGACGAACGGGCCGCTTGACGGTAGGTGGAATATCCGCCGCCGGAACCTTTGGAGGAACCCTGCTTGCCTCCGGTGCTCCGAAAGGGCGGCCGTCGTTGCTGGAGAACACCAAGAGCCCGGGCCGTCTCCGTGTCCATCTTGATGGCTTGCAGGGAATCGTGCACTGTTTTCCCAAACAGGTTGCTCCCGTCGAACGGCATGTCCGAAACTCTAGTCTGCACGCCCTGCCGGAAGTCCGTTGCCTTGAGCCATCCACGCCGTCTAAGGCACACGCCGTTGTCCAACTGGCGAAACCCAGTGTCAGCGATGTTCGTCGCTATTGTAATGGCGTGGTCCGACGCCACTTCGCATTCCTGCAAGATCTCTAGGGCCTCTGCCCTCTTGTCTGGTAGGAAGTCCAGCAGGGGGGCGATCTTGTACCACAACTCCCTGTCGTAGCGGGCTACGATAGCCAAGGCGTTGGCAGCCTTAATCGTCGTCGCTGCAGATGAGATGACTCTGCGTCCCATCGTGTCCGATTTCTTTCCCTCGCCGTCCGGGAGGGGAGGTTGACGTAGAGGCCGATGCCCCCCCCCCCAGCTTTCTTCCTGGCAGCCGCGGAGATGACCGAGTCCGGGACCCGGTACTTCTTCTCGTACCGATCCCTTCTCGCAGGCGTTGTGGATAGGTTCGAGGAGGGTGAGACCCTCATCCCAGATATCGTCCAGTAGAGGTACAGCGAGGACCGTCTTCCTCTTGGTCTTGCTCCGTTGATAAAGGAAACCTTCCTTCTTCTCTTCCGGGCAGAGCTGGAAAAGCTCGGACGCCCTGGCGATCATGGCATGAAACGATCCAATCTCGTCGGGCGGGGAAGCCCGGGGAGGAGGTGACGACGGAAGATCCTCGTAAACTTCGTCTGTACCCGTCGCGGCCGTGTCCGTCCCCGTATCATCCCCACGGGTCGTGGAGGAGGGCTGAGCAGGACGCAATGGTTGAAAAGGAGGTGGAGGATGAATCCTTCTTCTCTTAGGAGGAGGGCTCCCAGAAGGGCCTGGCTCCTGGTCCCCCGTCGGGAGCGGTTCCTCCGTTGGTGGTAACTGCAATCTCATCCTCATCTCCCATCATAAGGACTGTATAGCCAACAAAATGGACGCCGAGTTGTCTTGCGGCACTGGTTAAGGGGATTCCGACGGGCAGTCAGGAACCTCGTCGGCACCCTCAACGTTCTCGTTGTCTCCTTTGTCGGGGTCCCTCCCGACGGGCTGGTCTTCTTCCACGCCAATGCCGTGGCTTAAAATCTCGATCAGCTCCTCTTCAGAGGTTGAGGCCGAATCCACGATGGCCTCCTGCCCCCCCTTTTTGTTCTCCGTCAGAGGTTTCACGGGGGTCCTGTCGATGGGCTTGAAAGAGGACTCCCTCTGCGGTGGCAGGGAGACTCTGGGCCCCGAGGTCGCCTCCACTGGTGTAGCCTCCACAGGCTGAGCCAGGGCCGCCGCGACTGTCTCGATAGAGGCCTTGGCAGGGTGGATCAAGGCTTTCACCACCTTAGGTGCGCTCACAGCCTTCTCCTTGGGGGGAGGGTCACTGCCTCGCTCCCCCTCCGATGGGGCCTTCGAGCTCGACCGGGGCCTCTCCAGGAGCTTCGCCGGGTGCTCGGACTTCCTCTTACCCGAGCCAGAGCGTTGGCTCGTGGTTGATGGCGCCGGGGAGGTTGCGCCCTGCCTGGCAGCCGAAGAGCCTGACCGTTCGGCGCTCCCGGTGCCAGCGGACTCGCAGTGCTTGGCCTTCTGTTGTGCCCCTGTCGCCGGGGCGCCCTCAAAGGTCTTAGAAGACGGCTCAGACTTCTTCTTTTTCCTCGCCTGACGGGCTCTTCCCTTCCAGCCAGTTGGCGAGACGCAGATGGCGGTCCTTCATGGTCCGCTCCGACATGTTCCCGCAAAACGCACAGTCCTTCTCCACGTGCGTCTTGTCCTCATGCAGGCAGTAGAGGCAAAGGGAGTGTTCGTCCTCCTTGAAGACATTCTGAAGCTGGCATCCAGGGCAGACCCTGAACAGCTTTCCGGGCGTCGAGCTTCCCTTCTCCTGGGCCATGTCCGAGATGGGCCTGAGAAACTTCTGGAGTCCTCCAAAAGCGTGGCTTGACGAAATCTTCACCCTTGAGGGGCGTAGAAGAATCCGACACGGGTCCCGTTGATCGGATAAAGAAACGGTGGAGCGTGAGGCTCTTTTGACCGAAAAAAGAGAATTTTCCTATGAAAAAGCGCGAAAAGCACTAAAGCTCGAGAGCAATAGCACGAAGATCCCAACACTTGAACGTGCGGTAAAAATGAGCATGTGAATCCATGCCAGACCCCATGCTGGAGAAGGAACAAGTTACTTACCTGTAACTGTTGTTCTCCAGCATGGGTCTGGCATGGATTCACATGCGAACCCTCCCGCCGACTCCTCTGCGGCTCTTCACTTGGTCATACTGCCACTTCACGTGCTACCAAATCTGAGGATGGCTGCCAGAGGCGGGGCTTAGGGAGATGGCAGTTATTGGCTGTGGTCAGTATGACGCAGAGATCAGTGATTGGTTACTACTACGAAAGACAGATCAGAAACGAAACTGATACTGGTTTTTTCTTTACCGAGGATTCCCAGCCTGACGACAGGGAATATTCATGAGCATGTGAATCCATGCCAGACCCCATGCTGGAGAACTTCTGTTCTCTCCGGCCATCGTTTTTAAAAAGGTTCCCCCTTCAAATGTTGTCTTTGCAGGCCCACCACAGGAGATCCTGTGCGACCCTGCTCGAAACCTGAAGCAGATCGGACCTCTTGTCTGAGAACAGAGACCGCTGTGTCCCGAGAGCCCATTGTAGGGATCTCATTCTCAGGTGAGCCGCTGGCACCAGGTAACTGCAGGAAGCCATAAGGGTGAGCAACATCAACAAATTTAAGGCCAGAGATCGCTGGGCACTCGGATTTGGCAACCATCTGCAGAATATGTTGAGCCCTCACCCAGATGGCAAGGCCCACCTCACCCCAAGGATGTATCCAGGAGTGCTCCGATGAATTTGAGTCTTTGAGATGGTATCATGTGGCACTTATTGAAATTGAGGGAGAAGCTCAGTCTGTGGAGAGTTCGGCTGAGATGTTCCAGGGCCTGTTCGGGTGAACGAGCTCTGACCAGCCAATCATCCAGGTAGGGGTAGACGTGGATCCCCAGTCTCCTGAGACTCACTGCCACCAACTTGGTGAAAACCCTTTGGGCGCAGGTCAGCCCAAATGGCAGAACTAAAAATTGATCAGCAGAACCGTCAACGGCGAACCTCAGCTACTTTCTGTGCTTTTGATGGATAGGCACATGAAAATAAGCATCCTGAAGCTCCAATGATGCCATCCAAAGCTGGAGGGCCTGAAGGATCTGAGAAAGGGTAACCATCTTGAACTTGTCCTTCCTGAGGAACTTGTTCAAGTATCTCAAGTCCAAGATGGGTCGCAATCCTCCATCCTTTTTGGGAATCAGGAAATAAGGAGAGTACCATCCTTTGGTACTCTACATTACAGGTACTGGTTCTATAGCAGCTTTCTCTAGCAGGCTCAAAATGTCCTGCACAAGGAACAGACCCGGAACTTTGAACAAGTGTTTCCCAGGTGGATGATCCAGAGGCCTTTTTAGAAAGCGGAGGCAGTAAACCTGGGCTACTGTTTCCGACGCCCACACATCTGAAGTAATACCCACCATTATTTGAGATGCTATGAGAGGCTGCGTCCCACCGGGGATTTGTGGGTTAAGGCCTTCGAGAGGTTTTGAGGCAGCTGATGGTAAAGTAGCCATTGCTTCAGCGGACTTTCCACCTCTCCCTCATCCACAACGAGGGAATCGTCTCAGGCCCTTTTGAATAGCCAGTCCTCTCGCTCCACCAACTAAGGAATAGAAACAAAAGGCCATACACCCCTCCAAGCTGATCCACTGGGATGAGATGGTTGTGGCTGTCTGATAGCAGCGCTAAGGGACTTCGCTGCGGCCATCGAGGTCTGCAGATTCTCCAGGCTTTCGTCAGCCTTGCTACCAAACAGCTGAGTGCCGTCAAAGGGCATGTTGGAGTCTGGACTGCACGTAAGGGGCAAAACCGGACTTCCGAAACCAAGCAAACCTGCATATTACTGTGCTCGCCGCCATGGCTCTGCTGATGCTGTCAGCAGAGTCCAGTCCTAACTGAAGAGACTCGCACATAGCCTCCTTTCCATCTCTTACAATATGCAGGAAGCCGTCTCGTTCTTCCCCTACAGGAACATGCTCAGCCGCCATGGCTATACAGTCCCACAGAGTGAAAGTAAATTTTGTTTAAGCGCAGGTCACATTTGCAGATTATAGTGCCATGCTCACGGCAGAAAATACTTTCCTTGCACAAGCGTCGAAACGCTAATCGTCCCGGTCTGGTGGGATGGTTGGGTATGCCGTCCGTTTCGATGTAGATGTCGCTGCCTGAACTACCAGGATCGCTGGTATTAGATATTTTATCAAGTAGTCTAGATCTCTACTTCAAGGCCTGTACTTCTGGGGGAGGTTCTTATTTACTGCTGGACTTGTTTCAGGAGCCTCCCAATTCACCATTACCCTCTTTTCTAGGGCGATATGAACCGGAAGTACAGTATGCTTATGTGGACCGTTGTCAAGTATATCTGTAATGTCGTCTTGCTCAAAAGAAGGAGCCGGCCAACCCCATCCCAATAATGACTCTGGTCATAAACTTCCTGTAAAAGGCATCTGCATGGTCTGCCGTGTCTGGCTTGCTAAACTCAAGCTGCGGTACTGTCTTATACCACTTGCAGACTGAAGGTTTTCATACAAGTCCTTAATCCTGGACTCTTCTGAAATAAAAGCCTCTTTCATATTACGTGTGCCAAATGCCAAACCAAATGGTGGAGTGTCTTGGTCTGATGGTTCGTGCTCCTCATAAATGGATAAAGACTGGAAAAAAATCAGTCCTTGGTAAAGGCTTATAGGAGTTTTCTACCTCTTTAATAGGTAAAGGCATCAATAGCTTCAAGCTCGATGGCTTCTACACGGATGGCGATGTTTGATGATTTTGGTGTCAACTGAGCCCTCAAATGGTTTGACCCTCAACTCGAATGAGTCTTCAATATATTTTCGTCGAGTGGAGACCTTGTCGGTTTTCGAGGGGTCTCCGGCCTTCGCCCCGGGCTCGAGGGCGCACAGAATTTAGCCTTACCCCTTTCCTTGTCGGATTTTGATGGTACAACAGGAGCATGGCTTTTGCTTCTTCTTTCAAGGGGGTCGGGGCCTCCTTCTCGTAAATGTTAAGCACTTCCTGCCTGAACATCTCCCATTCAGCAGGAGTCGAGTACTTGGTTGGGCAGGTTATTTTTTCTTTCTGGAGAGGAATCGGAGGAAGTAGTAGGCAATCTACAGCGCCTGTTCATCATCTTGGATGAAGACAAGGAGTGGACAAGACTCCTGGAGCATGAATGCTTTTTAGATATCTTCCTTCGAGGAGAGTCGCCTCTCGACTCGAAGGAGCGTACCTTCGACAGTCGTCGAGGGTATTTTGTGTGGAATCTACCCGCCGCTAATTTCCCCTTATGTTCTTTCAGAGCCTTACCAGTCATGGACTGACAGGACCCACAGTAGTCTGCCGTCCTATGCTCCATGCCAAGGCACCACAGACATAATCGATGAGGATCCGTGAGAGACACCTTGGCGCCGCAGTTGTGATTTTTTTTAACCCAGTGTTAGGGGTTGATGGGGTCGAAGGCCATCGTACTAGAGTTTGTTGCAGTTTTTCAGAAAAACTGAAGCGTGCCGTAATTCTCCGTTAGCTTTCGCAGAAAAACAGAACTGAAGCCAACGGGCGCCGAGCATGATATAAAGAGGCATTAAGTAAGCGGTATTGCATCGCAGTTTGCAATAGAATACTGCTGATTTTCTTTTTATTTCAATAATCATGTCACACTAACTGCAACATTATGTCTAGAACGAGGATTAAAGGTTTAGTTAACCTGGCCTGTGCTTAGGGTGCAGAGTACACAGGCAAGGCATCGGCTCCCGGGCTGGGCTGAAACATTGTATGCATTTTTATGTGCTCAGCCCGGGCTTAGTCTAAAAAACATGCGCAGAGCAGCCCATGTGCTGCCGCCTTCCGGTTTCACTGTTCTCTGGCTTTGATTCAGTGGAGTCTGATTTGCAGTACTTGAGTATGCCCATAAGATCTCAGTCTGCTTCTGGCGTAATCTCTGCATGAGTCAGCCTGCCTTCCTTCCTTCTCCTTCCTAGACAGCCTCTTAACTCCACAGACACTGTTGCCGTCCTCCAGTCTCCCGCTCCGCATAGAGAGAGGTTGCATTCTCCAGCCAAGAAAATGTGCGCCTTCTCGGCTGTTTCGACGGTTTAAATCTCCCGGCTTTGGATCGATTTTCCCAAATATTAGAGCGCAGTATGTGGTTTGGGCTCTCAGTACCTCATTACTCAGTGCATCCTTTTCGTCCCAGTACCTTTGGGTTTATGGTACGGGTAGGTTGCTTTTGACAAATTGGAATTTAAGTATGGCAGTGTGTTTCTAATGATTTTGGGTAGTTGAATTTGAGGTCAACCTCTTGGGTCTTGCGCCCTTGGTAAATTCTAAACTTTGGTTGTCGCATCTGTGTGAAAAGAAGTTTTCGGAGGAACCAATATCCCTCCTCCGAGGCTTGAAACAGGTTTTGAAGGATTTTAGAGTGACAGCGCCACAGATATTTAAAGAATATATTAAAGATTCGATTCAGCTACATATCAGCTTTATTGCAAGCTCTTTTGCTTACTTGTGCTTTAGCTATTGTTCAGAGTGGAACCATGACCACTCTCAATCCTTTATTGATGCAGGAAATTCTCTAGCAGACTAAGCATCTCCAACTGCGGCCTTGAATGGTACCCTGGGTCCTAATGCTGTCCTTATCTGTGAACAGTCAGTGAATGCATGCATCAAACCAGGCACCCAAGTCTGGAAAGAAGAACAAGTTACTCTCTTACCTGGTAACGTTCTTTCGATGGGATGGTCCGACGACGTATTCCATATCTATGACAGTAATCACCACAGCTGTGCTGCTCCGGAAAATCTTTCGGCGTCTGCGTCCTGTGTCGATGACGTCGATACGCCGCCCTCGAGGACCTCCTCCAACAGCCGACGTCACTGGATGTTATAAGTAGGACGCACGTAGCCTCAGTTGTAGTTTTTTCCCCAGAACGTGTGGCACCAGTCTTCTGCCAGTCTGACCACACAAAGCCTTGCGGAAACGCAAGCTGCAATCGCATAAGAAATTCTGTAGCGGGGAAGGCAGGGAGGGAGCGGTATGGAATACGTCGGACCATCCCATCGAAAGAACGTTACCAGGTAAGAGAGAAACTTGTTCTTTGAGGGGATTGGGTCCTGCGACGTATTCCATATCTATGACAGACTCCCAAAGCAGTACCAATGCAAGGAGGTGGGAAAAGAATTTAGCAAAAGTAATTTAGAATGCCCAGTCAAATTGCGGAGCAAAGGACCGCCTTGCCAAAGGCCATCCGGCCCACAGATGGAATCGAGGGAGTAGTGACGTACAAAAGTATGGACCGAAGCCCAGGTGGCTGCGTCACAGATGTTACGAATAGGAACACCCCTCTGTATGGCAGTAGAGGCAGCCATACCCCTGGTAGAATGGGCCCGCAAGCCGACCGGTGGGTCCTTACCCGCCAAGCGTTTACACGCAGAAATAGCCAGAATAATCCAGCGAGACAAAGTCTGCTTAGTCACAGCTTGTCCCAAACGTTTACCAGCGTAACCAATGAAGATTTGATCGTCCACTCTGACCCAGGACATGCGTGAAATATAAAAGCTTAAAGCTCTCCTAGGATCGAGCCTATGGAGCGGAGCCTCTCTTCTTCCTTACCAGGATGTGGAGGAGGATGAAATGCCGGAACAACAACCTTCTGGCCTAAATGAAATTCCGACACCTTTGGAAGAAAGGAAGGACGAACTCTAAGGACAACCCTGTCCTTATGAAATACAGTGTAGGGTTGCTTAACTGAAAGTGCCTGTAACTCACTCACTCTGCGAGCGGAAGTGACCGCAACCAAAAATACAGTTTTAAGAGTTAACAGTCTCAAAGGGCAAGAATGCAAAGGCTCAAACGGAGCACCCATCAGAAACTTGAGGACAAGGTTCAAATCCCAAACGGGCACCTGGAAAGGTGACGGAGGGAACCCATTAGTGAGCCCTTTTAGAAACTGAGAAATGAAAGGAATTTTAAAATAAGAACATTCTTCAGACGAGCGTTTAAATATGGACAGCGCCGCCAGGTAACCTTTAACCGTACCCACTTGCAAGCACCTGTGGGCTAAAGAAAGCAAAAAAAGACAGAACCACAGCAATGTCACATGCAAAAGGATCCACATTCTTAACCCTGCATCAGTCACAGAACTTTCGCCAACGGCAACGGTACAGGGACTTGGTTGCGGGCCTTCTGGCCGAAAGCAACACCTCCATGTCTTCAGGGAGGTCCCAATCCTTATACCTCAACCTTTCAGAAACCAAGCGTGAAGGTTGAGGGATCTGACCTCTGGATGGAGAACCTAACCCCCCCCCACCCGTGAGAGCAGATCGCCTCGGAAGGGAAGACGACGTGGAGGGCAGATGGACAAGTCGAGAAGGTCCGGGTACCACGACCTCTGTGCCCACGCCTGAGCAATGAGGATCATCCGGGAACCGAACATTCGTAACCTCCGCAGCACTTGTGGGATGACGGGGACTGGAGGAAACGCGTACAGCAGGGGGAAGACCACTCCACCACGAATGCGTCTCCTAAGGCTCCTTTTGGAGGAAATTCCCGCGAGCAGAACCTTTCGCACTTCTGGTTGACACTGGAGGCGAAGAGATCCACTTGAGGGGTCCCCCAAAGGGCGAAGATCTCCAGGAGAATCTCCTGAGCCAACTCACACTCGTGAGAGATCGCGCTCTGCCTGCTCAAAGCGTCCGCTGCCGCGTTTTCGTCTCCAGCCAGATGAACTGCAGAGATAAAAATTTCCTGCTGGATGGCCCAGAACCAGAGCTGCATCGCCTCCCTGCACAGTGGGAGTGACCCAGCCCCCCCCCTTTTTGTTGAGGTAGTGCATGGCCACTATATTGTCCGTCATAATAAGGACATTCTACGCCCGCACAGATGGCAGAAAAGCCTTCAGGACTAGCCTGTCAGCCCGCAGCTCTAACAGATTGATGTGGAGTCTGGACTCCGACAGAGACCAACGACGTTGACTGTCAGCTCGCTGGCATGAGCTCCCCATCCCGTGAGGGATGCGTCCATCACGAACATCAACTCTGGCCATGGTTGCCAAAACGCAGACCCTTTGAACAGATTTCCTTCGACGGCCCACCACAGAAGGTCCTGGGCGACCAAGGGCGGAATCTGAACTGGTTTTGACATCCTGCCGGATAACCGCGACCACTGCATCTTGAGAGCCCACTGCAAAGATCTCATTCGCAGTCTGACCTCTGGCACCAGTAGAATGCAGGATGCCATGAGGCCGAGCAACCTCAAGAACTCGAACGCCGGGAGACTCTGGGCACGTTGAAATTTGTCCACCATCTGCAGAATGTGGTGAGCCCTCACATGGGGAGGCGAACACTGCCCCAGGGACATGTCGAGCACAGCTCCGATGTACTGGAGCCGCTGGGTAGGTGTCAAATGAGACTTATTTAAGTTGAAGGAGAAGCCCAGCTTGTGAAGGGAGTGGCAGGTGACAAACAGATGATCCAGGGCTTGCTCAGGAGAAAGTGCCCATCGTCCAGGTAGGGGTAGACATGAATCCACCCTTTCCTGAGATACGCTGCCACCACCATCATCAGCTTGATGAAGACCCTCGGGCGGAGGTCAATCCGAACGGCAGGACCCAAAACTGAAAATGCGAGTCGCCAACCGCGAACTTCAGGAACTTCTTGTGCTCGGGATGAATATGCACATGAAAGTAAGCATCCTTGAGGTCGAGCGACACCAACCAGTCCTGAACTTGTCCTTCCTGAGGAGCTTGTTCAAGCCACGCAAGTCCCTGATGGGTCTCAATCCTCCATACTTTTTCGGGATCAAAATATATGGGGAATACCATCCCTTGTTCCTCTCCACTACAGGCACCAGTTCTACAGCACCTTTCTCCAGCAGGGATTTGATTTCCTGCGCAAGGAGCGGATTCGGACTCTTCAAAGAGCTTCCCCGGTAGATTGTCGTGAGGCCTCTGCCGGAAAGGAAGACAGTAGCCGTGGGCTATGATCTCCAGAACCCACACATCTGAAGTAATGGCACGCCATTCTACAAGATGCAGAGCCAGCCTTCCCTCAACCAGCGAACCATGGGACATGGCCTCATGACTGAGCGGAAGCGGCAGTGCCTGAGGGCAAAGAGGCAACTGCCCGAGCGACTTTGGCACCTCGAGTACCTTGTTTTCCACCTCTGGTACTCCTACGTTGGCCCCTTTGAATGGCAGCCCCCTCTTGATCTACTAAAGGAAAAGTAGTATCGAAAGGAACCTCCCCTCCATTGCTGTCCCCTAGGACGAAAAGGCAGAGGTTGACGTACCGCAGCGCTCAACGACTTCACTGCAGCTTTGGAGGTCTGCAACCTCTCAAGGCTCTCGTCAGCCTTGCTGCCAAAAAGATGGACACCATCAAAGGTCATGTTGAGAATCCAGGACTGTACATCAGGAGCAAACCCCGACTTCCGCAACCACGCAAACCTGCACATCACGGTGCTCGCAGCCATGGACCGACTGACACAGTCTGCCATGTCCAGACCCGACTGAACGAATTCACACATGGCAACCTTGCCATCCTGAACAAAGGCAAGAAAACCATCCCGTTCCTCCCCTTCGGGAATATGTTCCACTGCCAAAGACAAACGATTCCACAAAGTGTGTGTGACTCTTGCAAGGGCGCAAACGGAGTTGGCTACTTGTAAAGCCATACCCCCAGAAGAAAATACCTTCTTCGCCCAACCGTCAAAGCGTTTGTCGTCCATATCAGGAGGGATTGTAGGGTACGCCGCCTGCTTCGCTGGGGCCGTAGCCGCCTGCACCACCAAACTCTCCGGAGTGGGGTGCGTAGTCAAGTAGCAGGGGTCGCCAGTGGCTGGACGGTATTTTTTCGGCAACGACTTACTCACTGCCGGGACACTCTCTGGAGCAGTCCAAGCCACTGCCACCCTTCTCTGTAAGGCCATATGAAATGGCAGCACCGGGTTAGTGGGTGGACCTTGGTCAAGGATATCGGTCAGGCAATCCTGCAGAAAATCCACAGGTGGAGCAGACCACCCCAAATACTCCACCACCCTCGACATGAGGTGCCTGTACGATGATTCAGCATGCGTACCAGGCTCAGGCCTGGCAAACTCAACCTCCGGGGAGGTAGCAATAGCACTGGAGTTGTGCAAAGACTGACGCATGTCTTCCAGCTTGCTATGCCCACACAACAAGTCATCCAGAACCTCAGGAGGCACATCATCCTCAGACCCCTCCTCAACCTATGAAATGTACTCCAAGGGTTGGAACAAGTCCACCCTGGGAGGAGGAACAGATTATGGGTCGAGAACAGGCCGCACAGACTTGCTGAACGACTTTCTAGGAGCTTCCGCAGCTCTGCGGGGTACCTCTGGCAAACATTCGTCAAAAGGCGTTGAGGGTGCTGACAGGAGTAGCATCGACCAAGGCGCCGACAACTTCGACAGTGGCTTCGAGGCCGGAGCCCTGAGCGCGTCCTTCGACGGCCTTGGCGTCCATGCCTTCTTTGAAGGCCTCACAGGCTCCAACGGTCTCGACGGCGTCGAGGACTGGGACCTGGAGCGGGCACGATGGCGATCATCCTTGTCCAACCGGGACCTCGAAGGTTCCCCGTGATAGCGCCGACCGCCCGAGCCCGAAGGCGTGCGAACAGTTGCTCTAGAGCATTCGGTACTGGCTTCTCTCAAAGGCGCGGTCGGAACGGTGCTCTGCGACACAAATCGCCATCATCTCCTTACGGAAGGCTTCCCATTCCGCCGGAGATGAATGCTTGGTGGGACAAGCAACCCGCCATTTGGCGGAGTCCTCAGACGAAGAAGGCGACCAATGACAGCGCTTCCGTGCATGCCTCGAAGAGGCCGAGGAATGGCGGGACCCACTCCTGGAACGAGTCCCCCTGGACTTATGCCGACGCGGAGAGTCGCCCCTCGAAATCGTCAGTCGAAAGTCCAGCGGACTTCGACTTACCGAGTTTGGAAACCCTACCCACCGACAGCTTCTTCTTCTGCTCCTGCAAGGTCTTCGACGTCAATTCGTCGCAGTCATCCGTGGCGTCGCTCTCACCAAGGCACCAAAGGCAGACGTTGTGCGGGTCCGTCAGACGTCTTGGAACCGCAGTCCCGACACTTCTTGAAGCCCGACTTCGGGGTAGCAAAAGACGAAGAGATAATTTTCGTACTAACAAAACGATATTCGAAAAATCGATTCAGAAGAGAGAACCGAGGTGTGCCGAGATTTCTAAGCAAACACGTTCGCGGAAAAAACAGAACTGAGGCTACGGGCGTCGTGTGTCCTACTTATAACATCCGGTGACGTTGACCGTTGGAGAAGGTCCTCAAGGGAGCATATCGACGTCATCGACGCAGGACGCCTACGCCGAAAAGTTTCGGAAGCAGCACAGCTGTGGGAATTCATTACCTGTCAGATGTGGAATACGTCAGAGGAACCAATCCCTTCGAAAAACATCTTTTTTAAAATCCTTACAAACAGAATAGACAAATAAATGCCCATGCTTTTAGATCCAGACCAATCTGGATTGTTCAAGAAAGAGGAACAGCCGACAACATAAGACTGCTGCTACACATGGTTGAAAAAGCTGGTAGGATCCCGGCCCACTAGCTTTTTCTGGCTCTCGATGCAGAGAAAGCATTTAACAAAGTGGCCCAGGGGTCCCTGAAGTTCACCCTGGAAGAATTAAACTTTAACCCCAGAATGCAGGACCCGATACTAGACAATTACAAACAGCTAATGAACAGTGGAGATCTCACTGTATCGATTACGCTAGCCAGGGGCACCTGACAGGAATGCTCCCCATGCCCCACACCAATACAGTTTAAAGGGACCTACCACAAAATGAACATATTTGTGGATGACAATATTGTCAATTCCTGACCCCCCCCCAAACATCCCTCTCAGCTATAGATGGAGAAATCCAATACTTTGTACGAGTCTCTGGTTTTAAGATACATCACTCGAAGTCAGAGATCCTAGGTATCAATATCCTCCAGACCTTGGGACCAAGATGGGGTTCAAGTTCCCCTACACTTGGGCATCAAAGGCAGTACAGTACCTTGGAATTAAGGCGACTCCCAAAAGTAACAATTTATATAAGGCTAACTACTCCTCATTAATTATTGGCGATTCGAAACAACCTAAACGTATGGAACTCAGTGCGGCTTTCATGGTTTCTGTTCTGCCTAGGTTACTGGCCAATCAGTTCCCATCTCTAGTCCCAACAAAACAATGAAGGAATGTGAAACCATGCTTTTAAAATTCATATGGGCGGGAGAGGCATCTAGAGTGAACAAAGACAATCTATACGACTCCGAAGATAGGGGCTGACTCGCCTTCCCGAGACTACTGAATTATTATTGGGTGGCCCAGCAGCCCCCAATGGTGGAGTGGGTCCAAAAATACGCAAGACGGTTATTTATCGAACAAGCAGGTTGATATTGGTGTTCGCTGCCCTGGTTGGCTAGACCCATGAGGGCTCAAAGTTTATATAATAGAATATGACTACTAAAGCTTCTCTCGATGTTTGGGGCGGGGTTACTAGGCTCAAGGGTTCAACCACCTTTCCCTCTCCCCTTACCCCATTCATACACAACAGCGATTTCACTCCAGGAAGTGTCGAAACAGGACATGCCAAATGGGCTGCAGGAAGTCTAGGAAAGGCTGGGTGCATGTTTTTGAATAGAGAGATTTGCTATTTCTACCAATGCAAAACAACTCGGACTACAAGAGGGCAGGATAGATTTTGATACCTACAAGTGCGACACAGGGACCTCAACCGAACCCATGAAGAGCCCATAGCTAGGACACCCACACCACAATGTAGTCAAAATGTCAACTGTCCACGGACTACAATAGCTTACTCACTAAACTGTACACAGCATTAAGCACGCTTAATACGCCAGAACAAAGATCCTTCTGCTGCGAGGGATGGGCCAGGGAGATGGGCAAACCCACTGAAATAAAGACATGGAACGAGATATGTAACACAAACACCCTTTGCTCACATCTGGCAGAAATTCAAATGAAAATACTTACCAGATGATATCCAATACCGGCTACACTACACACAATCAATTCAAACCTGTCTGACAGATGCTGAAGAGGCTGTGGACAAAAAGTCACTTTGTTGGATATTATGTGGGAATGCCCAATTATTCCAAGCTTTTAGCAGGAAATCAGATACAGAATGAAGACCACAATGTATGTAGAGGCACCAGCCAACCCCTAGGTTTTAGATACGAGAAGTCCAAGAGACCCACTCTAACATAGAAAAGTCAGTGAGGATTCGAAGTGAGCATCGAAGTGGGCTCCAAGTGGCTGTTGGGCTGCCCGGACTTACTGCTCCACTTCAAACTTCCCGTGGAACTGCTCTGCGACTGTCTCTCCCTCGTTCTACACGCGCGCCGTGCGCAAGAGGAAGATCTACTGCAGGCGAAACGCCGCCGTATTGGCCAGACCAAGAAGTAAATGAACATTGACTAACTTTCTTTGTAAAGGCGCTAGAGTGTCTTTTTGCACAGCGCCGCCGCGGCTTCGCTGCAGCTACTCTTCTATGTCTTACCATTTATGAGCACTTCTCAGCCCTCATCCTAACGGTTTGCTTTGTCCCTTTTTTGTGTCTTTAATGCTGCAGTCACTCTCTGCCTGGCTCCGCCAATCTGCCCGCCCCTGCAGCCTCCAATCTTCCATATAGCCCTCGCACACGCGCATCGCGCGTGCGCATCGAAGTGGGCTCCAAGTGGCTGTTAGGCAGTGAGGCTGGGAGCTTGGACAAAGCAAGGCCCAGTACCTTATTAAACGTAAATTCTTATTGTGCATGAGTGGGTTCAATGGTCTCAAGTCTCCGTAGTGGGCGCCCCTTGGAATCATCTCCCTGTAAAAACCCCAAAAAAGTCAAAAAAAATAAAAAAATGTTCACGTCTAAAGGCCTTGCAAAAAATGCCAAAACGGTATCAACTAAGAGTACGGATCCACCCGCACAATGGGCGCTAATAACTGATCATGACCTACTAAAACATGAGGTGGCCTTCTCTTACGCACGTGCCCAATCATTAGAAATAGGGGCAACTAGCTCTTTGACACTTGAGCCTGTCTCATCCTGTAGCGGCCCAAATCCTAAAGCTCCCCGTAAAAGTTTTATGCGGATGGATACTGGCCCTGTCCAAACAGAACTGACAGCTGATGACATGCCCTCATCTCCCTCGGACAACTCCATACTGGCGCCGGCGGTACTTGCTGCCCTGGAAAAACGAGTTAGACTATCACTTGGGCCCTCCACACCAGTTACCCTCACAGGCTACAAAAGGGCTGATGTCCACATACACTGTAATGATGAGTTACGTATGGAGAATCTAAATATCTCCACAGAATCAGTAGCCAATGTACCTGAGGCCACCAACTCCCCGATAGCTAGCGTATGGCCAACGTCCCCTACCCGGCTTTCACCTGACATTATCAAATCTCCCACCAACACAGGGCACCTCCCCTTTAAAAAAGATGTAAATCATCCGCTGGGCTTTGACATGTTAGAACCTTCAGGGGATATGCAATCCCTTGAAGCCTCCTACCCGGTGCTAACAAGGATACTTAACCTATTGGATCGTGGCCACGAATACACACACTACGAATTGCGGGACTGCAAATCAACACTCACGGATATCCTAACGAAAATCAACAAATTAAAGGGCTTCATATTTGCAGATTCCCTTAGACAGGGGGTGGCGTGTCAAGAAACGTTGCACTGAAAAATCTCTGTAACAACATCAGCGACTACACAGACAGATGACTTGGATGCCCCAGGCAAAGAACTTCACACTGTGAAACCCTCCACAGTTAACTATGCATTCCCGCAATCATTTGCACAAATCTTGACTGTTCCCAAACTCGACAACACTTGCCAAATTCTCACCCATGCCCAACTATGTAGAGAGGTCGCACTACATGCGGAAAAGTTAGAACAGCTGCTATTCTTTTTCCAACCTAGCCAAGAAGTGGCAAATGCGGGGCATTCTTCTCCCTCGATGGAGGGAGGGCAAGGGTTTTACCCGGATAGCCCCTCAGCACTAACCAAACTATTTGCGACTACCTCGCAGTCTGATCCGGCACTTGAGAATCCTCCACTTGTCCCTGAGATTATGCCAACCGCAGATGAGGAATCCTCTCCGCAACAGGCTCAACGCTCCTTTGCATCAAGAAAGGAAAAAAGATTATTTTTCCATGCCCTAAAAAGGAAAGCAGATCGGCTAAAACTGTCTAAACCTGCATACGAGGAATTGATCCCCCAAGGCAAAGCAAATGGAAAAAAGAAGGGAAAAAATGAAAGTAGGAATGTGGAAAAGGTTATATCCAACCCTCCAACACTGAAAAGTGCTGCAAATGATTTGATTCCTGATGTAACAATTCTTAACAAAAATACAAATAAATGCCTTTTACAGCTGGCACATTCCCCTAATAAGGGATCAGGGCTGGCTTTGGCCCAGTCCCAACTACCAGCTTTCTTCCAAGTTATAGAAAACAAAACCACATACAAATGTAGGGCTGATGCTCCTCCACCCATTAACAATGTGACGGAATGTGGTTCACACACTACCATTGGTCTAAGCGAACCAGCCATGGAACGGCAACAGTCCACGCATCCTGGCAATGACCGGGAGAGCTTGAGCAAACTCTCCATCATCCAAGACACGAAGGGAGAAGCCCCGCAACAAAACCAGCAGGATTCATCTCTAGGCCAGATTAGGGGCTCTGTTGTACAAACGGGAGAATCACCAAAACAGTCTACCACCATTATAGGATGGGAGATTATATCATTTAAAAATGGTATAAAGCGACTTAATCGCTCAGCCCTGATGCAAGCTTTCAATCGCATTCCGGGGCTCCGTACCTTGCATACGACCGACATCGAATGGATAACATTGCCACCAATTCAAAACCATCGTATGGTATGCAAGGTACAAACAGCGATTATCACCAACCTATTATTGCAATATACAGAGGAGCTTTGTTTTATTGGTCTAATGCTCCACCCGTTTGACTCAATTGACAATGCTATCTCCTTTAATGAAATGCCTCTTGCCCCCCCACCCATGCCACCGCCGAAGTTGGTCATCAGTGACTTGCCCAGAATGGAAGGCACTGATGTAATTGCGCAACTAGTAAATCTATCCAATACCAGTAAAGACTGGTCCTGGCTGACCGCCCTACAAAACATCCGAAATCCAGCTATGAACAATATACCCCATTAAGCAACCTGCTTCACTATCTATTTTCTCTTGGAATTCATGTGGGTTTACTAACTTAAAGGCATGGTTTAGTAATCCTCGCTTGAAAATGGACTGTGATATATCATGTTATGCCAGGAAACCATGTGTACTCATGAACTTATATTGCCTGGCTACACTGTTTTTCAATCAAAAGCCAACCGCGGCGTAGGTGGGCGGCCGTATGGAGGTCTGGCTATATGTATAAGCACCAATTTAGATGTTGTGGTCTTAGATGCAATTAACGCAAAAGCAACAATGGCTGTATTAATCATGTTTAAAAGCTCTCGTCCAAATCCTCTCCTATTGATAACTCTATATCACAATCCAGCATTGCTTAATCTAAGAGATGTATTTAATGAGTTTGATAAGTTATTTGATGACATCTTCACCCTACATCCTACATGTGATATTGTATTGGGAGGGGACTTCAACGCCTATTGCATGAAATTCAGCTCCAAATCTGCAGATTTGCAGGGTATGCATCCAACATGGCAGCGAGGTAAACTATGGCAAGACTACTTAAAATCATGGGAACTTGATATTCTCCCCTTCAGCACTCAGGGTGACTATCACACATGGAGAAGAGCTGACAGAGCGACTTGTATTGATTACTTTGCCACTTCCCGAGGGTTAAATTCTACGAATGCTGCAATACATGATCCTGGGTATGGGGACCATTGCATTATCCATTTGAAGCTTCAAATGGACATAGTGCAACTACCTATTGACCATCAACAAGGGTTTATAGAAGGGGATCGGCCTGGCCTGTCTCTTAGATGGGCCACTAAACTTTGTGACAGGGCTAACGAAATGATCTCTGCACGTTTGATCCTTACTCGTAACCCTGGGGATAACTCGAAGTTGCCTCATCAAGGGAGGGTTGACATATTTAAAACAACATCAGATGTATTACAGTCCTTGCGGGCGTGTTCTCTTCGGAATAACTCAAGGTCTACCCCCAATCCTTCTGCCTTCATTTTGGAGGCTAGAGGAGTTAAGCGGGTGGCATTGCGACAGATCGCGAGAACCGCTTCCACATGGTCTGAGTACTTGACAGAAAAAAAACGCATAGTGAACAGATATCGGAACAAATGCAGAGATCATAAATGTTTTCTTCAAAACCAGGACAATCAGAAAATGTTTAGTACACTATGCCATAGGGATAGACGATCCACTTGGGCTTTTACTGAGGGTGGGAACCTCAGCCCTCATGGCAGATCAATCTCTATCGATTTCCGCACAGGTTTGGCGAGCCTACTTTGAAGAAAAGTTTGCTCTTCCTTTGCCTTTTGCAGAGATCGAATACAAATGGTCGTGTCTAGCACATCCCTCTTTTCCTCCATGGGGCGTCACCACCATCGCAGCAACGATAAGCTCTCTTAAATTCTGAAAAGCTGCAGGCCCCGACGGGATTCCAGCTTGCGTCCTAAAACGCCATCCTGACATGTGGGCTGAAATACTCAAGACACTCTTTTATAATATGTTGACATCTTTAGAGACTCACCCGTCTTGGTTAGCCTCCATTATTGTTCCAATATATAAAAAAGGAGCAAGGTCTCAGCCTTCCAATTTTCGACTGATAGCTCTAATTGACACTGCTGCTAAAGTGTTTGCGATTCTGCTTTTAGGGGAACTCGAGGCGGTTATTAGTGAGCTTAAGATCCTGTCCAAGTACCAAATTGGTTTTCGTGCAAGAATGGGTACTCCATTAAATGCTACAATCATGGCCCATCTTTTAGCTAGGCACAAGAACAGGGACTCCGGTCCATTATATATGGCATCTATAGATCTTACCTCTGCGTTTGACTCATAATAGCCAAGCTGTATACGAATACCACCTATCTGGTAAGAGTGAACAGCGAAGGTGCCACTACCCATCCAATAAACATCGCTGTGGGTGTGAAACAAGGCTGCAATTTAGCTGCTACATTATTCAATCTTTATATATGTGGCATAAACGACATTTGGAACACCTTGTTCACGTACCCAGCAAGGCTTGGCCATCTTTAAATACAATGGCTAGCCTTTGCTGATGACATCGTCCTATTTGATCGTACGCCCAAAGGGATGCAAATTAAATTAGATCTATTTGCATCTTACTGCCTGACCCACAACCTAAAATGTAATGTGGAAAAGTCAAATATAGTAGTGTTTAGAAACCACAAGAGAAAGAATCTTACACGCAATTGGAAGATTGAAAGCTTTGCTATAACCACAGTGCCGGAAATCCGATACCTTGGCTATATTATATCCGATTGCAACTCTGTGGCTATGTGGCGCGACGTATTACACAAGAAAGCGGCACCTCTTGCCACACAGATGCGGCTGGTATATCTAAAGTTTTGCAAATTTTCATTGCTACCACTACTTCAATTTTATATCTTAAAAGTGGAAGCTATCATCCTTTATGCTTTAGATATGTGTTTAGTGGACATCAACTACCATCTGGATCAAATACAAGGGTGTATGTGGAAAGGTGCCTTAAGATTGGCCAAATCGACACCGAATTGCCTACTAAGGCAGGAACTTGGCATCACTGCCTTATCTGCACGCCGTAATTGGCGTTTATTAGCCAACTTCGCTAGAATGTTATATCCTCCTCCCAACTGCTTATATGAGGACTTGGGACAGTTAATGATTGCGCCAGAACGCTCGTCTTTCACAACCTACTACACCAAAATGGTGCAGATACTGGATGGAATTGCACTTTTACCAGCCGACTTAGAATTCCGACAGGGGTATGTGAAGCTTCGTCTTATAGAGAATGACTGGTGTAGAACAGTAATGGAAATTGAATCATTAAAGAGTTACAAGGAAGCAGCCCGTTTCTGCTCTACCAGACGACCGCATAAACCTTATTTAATTCAGTTTCCCTGTAACAAAGCCAGGGAAACATATCTTCGCTTTAAATTGAATCAATGCCTCACTTTAGAACGAATTGGTGGCTGGAGTCCGTATTGGAAGGCTATTGCAGATGCAGGATGTAGGTTCTGCAATGACTGCTCAGCCAAAGAAACATTAAAACATCTAGTCACACGGTGCCCTTATTTTGAAACAACGCGTGCACTAACAATTGCATCCAATGGTGTGCTAACTGAGGCCAACAGGGAATGGCTTTGGCTCGCCTCAATGTGGGGAACGCGAACGAGTTTTATATTAGCTCTATGCAGATTTTTAAGGATTATAAACACCGACCTCGAGATGAGGTTTCGAACGAGCGAGCCTCAGGTGAGCAGGTAATGCAAGAAACATGCAATTCCATTCCTCTAATATTGTAAACCCTATCAACTTCTGAATGTTATGTACTGTGTACGAAAATTTTAACATGAGTGGAACCCTCTTCGCCATACCAGTAACATCTAACCAATATGCTGTAAAAATTGTGTTGAGAGTACTAATAGATATTAATATATTTAATTTGTCTCGACATATGTAAAAACTGTTTTCAAAAACTTTTAACATTATATATACGAAAGTTTGCGGACTGATTTTGTCTAATTAACACAAAAATGAAAAATCTCAAATGTAAAATGAAAAGAATTTATATTTTTATAAATGTTGTAAAAGTTCGTTGATCGAACTGATAAAACAACGGTTTGAATAATAAAAAAAAAAAGTCAGTGAGGATTAAACTCATTACCCATTTACTATTAGGAGCAAAACTGATAATTCAGAGCAACTGGTAACAAACGACACCACAATCGATTAACCTTTGGCTGGATTAATCCAGGAATATTTTAGCAATAGAGAAACTAACATCTAGCATTGGACTCACCTGCCCAGTTAGGCTCTGTGGCTTGAATTTAATAGAAATGACATGACCAGCTAAGATGAATTCAATTTACCATTAAACTACCCAATGTTCAAAAGGGGTGTTGGGGGTGGGGCGTTAGGTGGGTTGGGGGGGCACTTCACTTTGTTTTGATGTATTGGGTGGAATGCAAGTCTAAATAGATGTCTATTCTGAAAATAAATTTTAAAACAAGTTTCTTTAAAAAAAAATAGAAAAAAGGTGAAATAAAAGTTTAGAAAAAACCTGCATTCAAGGATTTGAAGTGCTCTTTCTCCACTCTTCTGCATTGTAAGTGAAATCAGGTGAGGAAAATAAATCTGAGGAGGGCATTGACTAGGTGTACTGCGGTTAGCATGTACACAATAAACATGGATTCTACTTACTGAACCCCCCCCTGTGCATACCTACGTAAAGGCTCTATCACCCCCAAAGAGGCTTCAACTCTGGAGAACATATTCTCACAAACATGCACCTGGACTCACCTTCTGAAGACAACATTATAAAAAGGAATACACAGATCTGACGTGGGCTCCAGGATCTTGGTCATCTCTATTTGAATGTTTATCTCTGTGTCATCGGTCCGGCGTTGACTTTTCAATTTAACGGTCTGTGGCACAAAGACAAGATGATCATCTTAACTTGCATCTCAAAACAAGAATAGCACATTATTCTTACTCAGACTCCTTTTCTATTGCTTTAGGTTAGTCACTTAAGTACATGTATCTAAAAAGGAAAATGAATATGATACAGATATTAATCTTGTGTCTGCAGTACAAGGCACAATACAAATTCAAGTTATATTCCACAATATACTAGATTTGGAGATGACAGCATACAATAGGCAACTAGGTAAAATCATATGTGGGATACATTATTCACCGTAATCGTATTTCTGATGCTTGTATCTGCTTAGATTCACATGCTGTGCATAGGCCGACATCTAGTGGAAGCTGCGGACTATTACAGTTTGTTTTTCGAAACTCGAAAATGGGCGTCGACATAGGCGTGCCAGTAATACTATCCCTAGTGCGACGTCCACTGTACCCATGATCCCTCACGCGTGCAGGACCCTCAGACTGTATTTTTTCTGACATGAGGTAGCATGAGGAGTAGCGCAAGTACAGATTATCCAAGCAGATAGATAGATAAGACTACAAGCATCCATGCGCTTTCTCTCAGAGGGGAGGAAGGGCGGGCGCATGTGAATCTAAGCAGATACAAGCATCAGAAATACGATTACGGTGAGTAATGTATCCCTTCTGAGGCTTGTGAAATCTGCTTAGATCACATGCTGTGCATAGATTAGCGAGCAGTGTTAGAAGGAGGTGGGATGTGAGCAGGGTCATGAGCGAACAGATGTCTTAGAACCGCTTGTCCCACTTGAGTATCTGTCTTGGAATGAGTGTCAATGCAGTAGTGCCGAGTAAAAGTGTGAATAGAGCTCCATGTAGCTGCTTTGCAAATGGTGTCAAGGGGTACATTTGCAATGAAAGCCAGAGTGGCCCCAGTGCCTCTAATAGAGGGGACTCTTGGCGTTAAAGGCAGAGTCTACTCAGAAAGGGAGTAGCACAGCTGGATACAGTTTACTATCCATTTTGAGATGGCACCTTTAGAGACGCGATCTCCCTCTCTGCCTGTAGCTACAGAAACAAACATTTGGTCTGTTTTTCTCAGCGGTCTGGTCTTGTCTACATAGTAGAGGACCGCTCTTCGCAAATCTAGCGTGTGTAGTTTCACCTCAGCAGAGCTTTTGGGTTCTTGGAAGAAGGCCGGTAGCTCAATGGACTGGTTAACGTGAAATTGAATTGAATTTAGGTGACAACCTAGGGTGTGTTCGTAGAGCCTGAATTTCACTGACCCTTCTTATGGATGTAATGGCTACTAAGAAGGCAGTTTTATAGGTCAGGTGTTTGAGACTAGCTTTATGCATGCGTTCAAAGGGTGGGCCCCTGAGTTTAGCAAGCACCACATTAAGGTTCCATCCTGGTGGTGGGTTTGAAATTGGAGGGTGGAGTCTCTTTACCCCTTCCATGAAGGCTTTAACCACTGGTACTTTCCACCACAACACCTTGTTATGGGACGTGGTGTAGGCTGACAGCGCCGCCAGGTGTACCTTGAGTGAATTAAATACCAACCCTGCATCCAGCAGGTGGAGCATGTAGGTGACAATATTGGAAGGAGTGCAATCAACCGGGTTGATTTGTTTATTCTGGCACCAGATAACGAATCTTTTCCATTTATCAAAGTAACAGTGTCTTGTGTTTGGTTTCCTGGATTCCTTTAAGATATCCATGCATCTCTAAGGTAGATTGAGATGGCCAAACTATGACTTCAGGAGCCATGCAGCCAAGTTCATTGAACTGGGTTGAGGGTGCACGGTTTGTCCTTGGTGCTGGGATAGTAGGTTGTGCCAGCACGGAGTGCCAGTCTGCGCAAGTGCAGGAACTATGGTTGTCTCGCCCACATGGGACCAACTAGGATGAGCATCGTCGATTCCCTGTGCATCTTGTTGACCAACTTCCTCATCAGAGGAGTGAGTGGAAAAGCGTAGGCAAACATCCCTGACCAGTTCATCCACAGGGCGTTCCCCTTGGAGTCTGGTTGGCGGAACCTGGATGCGAAGTCTGGGCATTGTCTGTTTTTGCTTGTGGCGAATAGGTCTATAGTGAGGAAACCCCATTGTGAGAAGAGGTCTCCTACGACTTCCTCGTGTAGACGCCATTCGTGTTCTTTTGGGAGGGGATCTCTGGTCAAGGCGTCCGCTAGTGAATTGAGATCCCCTGGAACATGTTGAGATGACAGGTAAATGTTCCGTCTGAGTGCCCATATCCGAATTTTCTGGGCAAGCTTGGACAGATTTGGCGAACGAATCCCTCCCTGTTTAAGTAAAACATAGCTGTCGTGCTGTCTGTTAAGATCTGCACTGATAGGTTCACCAGGTGGGGTTTGAACGTTTGTAGCGTTCTGAAGACTGCCAGAAGCTATAGCAGATTTATGTGATTCTTGGCCACTGTGTGAGACCAGAGACCCTGAGCTGTGTGGTGAAGGAGGTGTGCTCCCCACCCCGACAGGGAGGCGTATGTAGTGACTACGGCCTGTATCTCCGGGTCGTAAAAGGGTTTCCCCTTTGACAGGTTCTCTCTTGTCCACCAGTGAAGACTATGTACTAGTGTAGGCGAAACGACCACTAGATCGTCCCACTAACCACTTGCCTGAGACCACTGTTTCGCCAACCATTCCTGCATGGGTCGCATGCACAAGCGCGCGTGGGGAACCAGGTAAATACATGACGCCATCATGCCTAGTAAACGCATCGCTTTGCGCGCCCTTATCTGGCGACCGGACTGATATTGAGGAATTTGCAGTAGTAGGTTCCGAATCCTTTCCTCTGATGGAAAGGCCAACCCCTCTTGGGTGTTTAGGATAGCTCCTAGGAACTGTTTGGAGGTGCTTGGCTTTTTCTCGTTGACTGAGAAACCCAATTCGAAGAGGAGGTCGATCGGTCTTTGGATGTTGGATCTGCAAATTACTGGGGTTTCCCCTGTGATGCGCCAGTCGTCCAGGTAAGGATACATTGGGATAGTCTCCCTGCGTAGGTGTGCCACCACCACCGCCAGCACCTTGGTGAATACCCTTGGAGCCGAGGCTATACCGAAGGGCAGCAACTTGAACTGGTATTGCTGACTGTCCACCTTGAAGCGCAAGAATCTTCTGTGCGCTGGGAACATGGAAATATGAAAATAGGCTTCTTTCATGTCCGATGTTGCCATGTAATCTCCCTTTTTTAGGAGGGGGATTACCACTTGGAGCGTAGTCATGCGAAATCTCTGGGGCTTGACATACTTGTTTGCAGGGCATAAGTCTAATACTGGGTGCATTGTTAAATTTTTTTTGTTACAAGGAAGTAAGTTGAATAAATACCCTTGTTTACCTGGTTCCCCGGGACGAGTTCTATCGCGTCCTTTGCGAGAAGATTGACCATTTCCTCGAGGAGGATATTCTGGTGGTCCAGGGAGTGCATTTTTTGACGTGGAGAGTAGTTGCGGGGGCGCTCCAGAAGTTTGATGCAGTATCCTGCGGACACTGTGGACAGCACCCATCTGTCCAATGTGATCCCTTCCCATGCTTGGAAATGCGCCCCCCTACTTGGGATGCATGGGAAAGGACCGTGAGCGGAGAGTCACTGTTTTTCCGGCAGGCGTCCCGCCTCTGGCTAGGCTGCCCCTATCTCTACCACGGCTCCTTTTATTATCTCTGCCGTAACTCTGGGTAGTCCGTTGGTTGCCACCCCACGAAGTACCCTATTCCTGGGCGTAATTGGAGCCCCTCTGGGAATTTTGGCCGCATGAGCGATGGAAATTACTATTGCCTCATTTATTCGTGGGCTTATTGGTCAATTGTCCCAGGGATTTAAGGGTATCGTACTCATCTTTGGCAGTTTTGAGTGCGTCCTCAACTGCTTTGCCAAACAAGATATTCGGTTCCACCGGCATGTCGATAAGGGTAGCTTGGGTCTCGGGCTTGAACCCAGATTGTCTAAGCCAAGCGTGCCTCTTAATGACGGTGCTCTCTGCTATGAGCCGGCCTGCATTATCCGTCGGCGTCAAAGGTCATCTTTAGAATGCATCCGGACGCGACTCTACCCTCCGACGCAATCTGGGCTAACTGGCCCTTTAGTGGTTCCGGTGCGGAGTCAATGAGAGCAGCTACCGCTCCCACTGGTGGCAATTATAGCTTGCCAGCAGAGTGGTGGTATTGGCGATTCTTGCTTGGTAAGCGGAAGTGGAGGCCACTTTGTTAGGGAGAATTCTCATCTATGGCTAATTTCCCTCACCTAGTGAGTCCCCCAGCAGCTTTGCTGGACTTCTGGAGTTTATTTTTTTCCACTTTCTAAGAGAGCTTATCCCCCACTCTTACCTGTGTTTTGCTATGTGTTTCTACCTGTTTTTGTGATTATGGACTCTGAAGCACACCACCTCAGTAGCCCTCTTCTTTTTGTGTGTCACACAGCACCTTCAGTGCCGTGGCACAGGGTTGTCTTCGAGACTTCCCTCGACTCCATTTCCGAGGTGACTACCGTCCCCCAGAACAGGGTAAAGTTGCCATTAACTTTACTATCTACCACAGATCCAGTACACCCCATCTTCCATGGAGTACTGGCAAGGGTTAATTTGTATCCCTTTTTATCTGTACCTCCTAGAGCATTGTTTCGCTCTTAACATTTAGACTTGGCTGTTGGCAGTGGTATCTACCCTAACTTTTCTACCGCGATTATATTAGATAAAGTGGTACTGTTCTTGGCTATTATATTAGCCTTGAACATAAACCAGTTTGACCAAAATAGTCTTTCTTTTGGCTCCGGTTGGGTTTAGTCGTCATTTCTTTTTGTTAAAATCTCTCGTGTTCTTCTCTGTGCGCCAAACCGGGGATGACTCCTTTGTTCGCTTCTGCACAGGAGCCCTCCTTAAGGCGCCCGATAGTCTAGGTAGGCAGGATGTGAGGGAGGGATCTTCGGACCCCTGCCATGGGTTCCCTTGTTAACCCAAGTTGAGCTCTTGTCTGATTGGCTAAGGGGACTGGGCTTGCCAGGCCAGCCACCCTGCTGTGTGATTGACAGCCAGGCTGTAATGAATGGGGGAAAACTGCATTAAAAGCAGGTCTCTGGGACTGGAAGAGCAGAGTCGCCACTGGAACGAAAGAACCAACGAGGAACTGGAAAAGGACCTCAACAACGACTGAACCGCCCGGTGAAGCCCTGCTGCAGGTCCGAATCTCCAAATCCGAGGACAGAGAAGATCCTCCAGGAAACTTCGTCCCTTGAGCTGGTGGGACCAACCAGTTCGCCCAAACTACAAGCCAGGACCCATCCTCTGGTCGAATTCGCTGTACAGAGCTACAGTGGGCCGGATAGCCAGGAAGGTCGGACCCTGCTTGGGTTTTAAGGAGCGCACATTTTTTTGTTGTTTGGTGCTACTGCTGGTTTCTTCCCTGGGTAGTGCAGGACCCTCCAGTCTTCCTAATCAGTCCGACAGTCGCTTCAGGAACCGTGAGCCTGCAGGAACTACCAGGAACGTGTGCCTCAGCTACAGCCCCCTCTCAGTTTCAAGGTACTGTGCAAATCTGGTTGTGCGTTTCGCTCAGCTGCAGTGAAAGTGTTTGAAATCTTTCTCCAATCCGAGGGCTTGTCCTTCTCTTGTCTTTGAACTAACTTTTCTACCAAACAACCTCGTCCGAAATCTGTGCCACGAACTTTACCGCGAACTACCCTGAACTGTGTGATCTTGAGGAAAAGACTTTCGACCTATTGACTTTGACCCTAAACCTTTTCTAGCTGATATCCTCAATGTAGTCTCTCTTTTTGAATTGCTCAGAATACTTAACTGTTGGTTTTGCCTAATTTCTAATAACTTTGTCTTTATCTCCCTTTTAAATTGCTGGAGTGCCATTTTGCTCCCACTTCATTTTGTGAGCTTAACTTGTCTGGAATTTAAGCGAAGTGGTGTGGTGTATTTATGATTGTGATTTTGACCTTGCTTAGAATAGTGAAATGTTATACAACTGTTGAGTAAATAAATATATATTCTTTTACTTAGAAACCTTGAGTCAGTTTTTGCCTGAATCATAGTAATTGCTGTCCTTTGTGTAACTATTTGTACTGCTCACTTACACTTAAGATAAGTCTGGCTGCTCCGCTACTGCTACCACTATACAGTACAGGCGTGTTCCAAAGGTGAAATTGTACTGTCACTTGTAGTCTTAATTGTGTGTAGTGTTCCCAAAGGGTACTGCATATAATTCTGCCTAATGAAGGCCAAAGTAGCTCCTGTACCCCTGGTAGAGTGTGCTCTTGGTGTGAAAGGCAGAGTATTGTTTGATAGAGTAGCAGAGCTGTATGCATGGAGATGCTGGCGATGGCGTTTTTGGAAATGTGATCCCCTTCCCTGCCAGGTGCTATGAGACAACAGTTGGTCTGTTTTTCGTAGCGGTTTTGTTTACATAGTAAAGAAACACCCTCCTTACATCTAGTGTATGGAGGTTTTTCTCGGCTGAGCTTGAAGGATTTTGCAAGAAAGCAGGTAGTACAATGGACTAATTGACATGGAACTTAGATTTGAACTTAGGTGAAAACCTACGGTGTATTCTTAGTACCAACTTGTCTTTGTGGATAACAAAGAAAGGGTCTTGCATTAACAAAGTTTGTAGTTCACTGACTGTTCTTATCGAGGTGATGGCCACCAGAAAAGACATTTTATAGGTTAGGTGTTTAAGGCTGGATTTGTGCATAGGCTCAAAGGGGGTGCCTATGAGCTTGGCGAGTACCACATTTAGATCCCACCCTGGAGGCGGGTTTGAAATGGGGGGATAAAGCCTCTTCACTCCTTCCACGAATGCCTTAGTGACAGGGATTTTCCACAAGGCTATGTTGCTTTGATAAGTGGTGTACGCGGAAAGAGTCGCCAGGTGGACCTTGGAGGTGATTATTAGACTGGAGTCTACTAGGTGGCGCATGTAATGAAGAATGTGTGATGAGTACATTCGATCGGGTTTACATTTTTTGACAGGCACCATATTAGAAATCTTTTCCAAATGTTAAAATAACAGGGTCTAGTGTATGGTTTGCCTCCTTGAGGATTTCCATACACCTTTGAGGTCAATTTAATTGGCCAAACTCTATGACTTCAGGAGCCAAGCTACCAAGTTCATGGATTGTGGATGTGGCTGTAATGTTGTCTCCCCCATGCTGAGGGAGCATGTTGAAGTGGCACAGGAGTTGGACTGGATCCCACATCACCAGTTTGCGAAAATGCAAAAACCAAGGTTGTCTCGCCCACAGAGGAGCAACCAGGATTAGTGTAACGTGTTTCGGTGCATTTTGTTCACTATCCTGCTCAGTAGCGGTGTTGGGGGGGAAAACCGTACGCACATTTCCCTGACCAGCTCATCCACAGGGCGTTCCCCTTGAATCCGGGTTGTGGGAACCTGGACGCGAAGTCTGTGCATTAAGTGTTTTGGCTTATGGCGAACTGGTCTAAGGGAGGATAGCCCCAGAGGGAGAAAATATCATTAAGATGTTTCTGCTGAGCTGCCACTCATGATCTTCGTGTAGAAGATCTCTGCTTAATGAGTCGGCCAGAGAATTGAGTTCACCTGGAACATGTAGCAATACTAGTAACATGTTCTGCTTGAGTGCCCACTTAGACATTTATTGTGCTAGCCTGGACAAACTTGGAGTGTGTGTGCCCCCCTGCTTGTTTCTGTAAAACATGGCAGTTGTGCTGTTCGTGAGGATTTGAAATGTCTGATCTGACAGATGCACTTGGAAAGCTTGAAGGGCTTTTAGCACTGCTAGTAGCTGTAAGGGGTTTATGTGATTTTGTGCTGCGACACTGGTACATAGGCCATGTGCTTTGTGGTGAAGGTAATGGGCTCCCCACCCGGTGAGCGATGCATCTGTTGTGACAATCCCTTGCACTGTCAACAGATTTTCCTTTGTCCACCAGTGTAGTGCTTGAACTAGGGTTTGCGAAACAACCACTACATCATCTCACTCGCTTCCCCGAGACCACTGTTTTGCTAACCACTCCTGCATTGGGTGCATGCGCAACCATGCTTGCGGAACCAGGAAACTGCATGAAGGCATCATTTCGAGCAAACGCATTGGTTTGCGTATGTTTATTTGGCACTCGGCTAGATACTGAGGTATTTGCAGCAGTGGGTTTTGCACTCTTTCGTTTGACGGAAATACTAGACCCTCTTCTGTCTTTATGACAGCTCCTAAGAACTTTTTTTGTTTTGCTTGGAACAAGACTCAATTCTTTATCATTGATTGAGAATCCTAATTTGAACAGAAGATTGATTGTTCTTTGGGTATTTTGCTTGCAAATTGTGAGTATTCCCCCGTTATCAGCCAGTTGTCCAGATAAGGGTTCACTGGGATCAATTCTCTGCGTAGGTGCGCTGCCACTACCGCTAGGACCTTGGTGAATACTCTTGGAGCGGAAGTTATACCGAGGGGTAGCACCTTGAATTGGTAGTGTTGGTTCGCTATAAATCTTGTGTGTGCTGGGAACATTGAAATATGAAAGGATGCATCATTCATATGCAAGGTTACCATGTAGTCCCCCTGTTTTGTCTTTTTTTTGGCACAATAAAGTATTTGTTTATTTGTAATACACTGGGACCCGCAGGCATCACAGCGCACATGCACACAGAGACAACTAAAGAGAAACGGGACAGAGTAAAGGAGAAATTTCATAGAGCTCCTAAAATCCGCTACTTGAAAAGTATGGTTTTGCGAGTTTTCCTAAAAGGGAACAGATTATCCACCAGTCTCAGATCACGGGGAAGATAGTCCCACACCTGGACGGCCCAGACTGGGAAAGATCGACCAAGACTCTTAGGCGGTTTGAAGATCAGGTATAAGACCAAGGACAGGTCGGATGAGCGTAGTCTTCCGGGTGAATAGCGAGTCACCGCAGATTTAAGATAAGAGGGGGCATTGCCAAAAAGACAGCGGTGGACGATGGTGCACGTTTTAAATTTGATCCTGTATGGACAGCCAGTGAAGATCTTTCCGATGTTGTGAGATGTGCTCCTTTCATTCTGGCATTTTTAGACCAATGTTTGGCTCAAGTAGTAATGCATTACAGCAGTCTAGTTGTGGTAGAACGGTTGCACGGCCGATGGTAGCAGCATTCTTTTCAGTCAAAAATGTTCTTATATTACTGAGAAGTCGGAGGTGATTATTACAATTTCTGCTGATTATGTTGGTGTTCATCTGAGTAGAGTGAGGCTTCCCGAGCGACACCCAGGTATTTTACTTTCTGTTGGACTGGGATACTGGTGTTATTTATAGCGAAGTTATCGTAATTCACACTGAGCGTTCCGCTGGCCTGGGAGGAGACAATAATAAGCAACTCCGCCTTCCCTCCATTAACGCAAATCCAATTTTCAGACATCCACAATTCGATCTGATTGAGAAGGGAATGTAGTTTGGAAGAGTCTAAGGAGTGATCCCCACTGAGTTCCATAACCAGTTTCGTGTTGTCCGCGTAGTTGTTAAAAAAAAAGATACACACACATATATACAATCAAAAGATTGATGGGACAATTTTACTGGCCCGAGATTTGTCCCCCCTAAAGGAATTGTGCATGCTCCTGGACTAAAGAACCTCGTTTACTTTATGCCATTGGCGGGAAGAGGAACACTATTAGGTAAGAGTATCTACACCTGTTACTGAAATTACACTAAACCACTAGAGAAATTGCATATTACAAAAATGTTTTATTAAGACAATATATTAAAAATCTATTAAACAATCAATGATAAAAACCACACTATGCAGACTAATGGCTGCCTAAAATTCATCCATCACAACTCTAAACTCACAAAGTACAATGGTGCTTCCTTTCAAACAACACACCTCGCATACATTTGCTAATACACACACAATTTGGCATACATTGTTATTCAAACGCCTGTCGAATATACAAAAAAGGGAGCTTGCAAACTCTGAATTGCTCCCTCCAGATCCTTCGTGTCCTAATTAGGCGAATTCTTGTTGTACAAGATTCTAATTAATGTAATAATTAATCAAAGTTGCAGACAAATTTAGCAACAACGCCCGACATGTTTCGTTCTCTTTACAATATTAGAACAATGAAAGCACTTCTTCAGGGGAAAATTCGATATGCAGGTTTCCTTTATCTTATCTAACTTCGTGTGATAGTGTTCATCTGTGACCCATGGTAGCTTTAATAAATAATGCTGTCCACAGCGTTGTAGGCGCGTCTTCAAAATCAAAAAGCCCACCGATGTAGTAGACACCATGTACAATAATGCCACCGTCTCTTAGCAGCTATTGGTAAAAGACGATCCGTTTGTAACCGTCACTAACTGGCTTCACTCGATCTCGAATAGGGGACCGCCTGTTGATCCCGTCTGTCCGACTTTCACTAGGACCCGGCGCCGCTAAGTGTTAGGCAGAATCCTGTGCAGTGCCCTTAGAGACCACTACACACAATTAAGGCTACCGGTGGGAATACAAGTTTTACCTTTGGTACAAGCCTGTATTACTATGTTAAAGTGGTAGCATAGCGGTGCAGCCAGACTTCTCTCAAGAGTATATGAGCAGTAGTACAGATTACACAAAGGGACCACAATTATTGTGACTCAAGCAAACACTGACTCAAGGTTTCAGGTAAAAAAAATATAAGTACATTTATTTTTAAACCATCTGTTAAACACAACACTTCTATTAATTCAAAACCACGCGTAAAATATACTACAACCAACCAATTCACTTTGGTACACTCTAACTCAAGGTAAGTACCCTGTGTTTCAACGGTTATGAGACAAAAGACGTTACCGTGAATACTCTTGCGATCGCTTTTTGACAGTAATGACAGTTCGGTCTTACTAAAGAAACGCGTATACGCGGCAAGAATTGTTACCGGGGCAAAACACACTTAGAACCTGGGTTAACCAGATAGAGTTGGGGGCAATAATCACAGGCAATACTTTTATCAAGGCAGACAGAATCAGAGAACACTACTTGACGGAAATTCAAGAGTCAATAGGCCGGAGCCAGTGTCAAGTGGAACCGGGTTTCTGTTGTCGAATATTTCGAGATTCAGCATTGCCATGAGTACTTAGATATTGTCAACAGAGGAAGCAAAAGTTATAAGAAGGAGGGAAGACAAGGGCAAGCCTTGGAGATGAAGAAAAGGGATTCACCGTAGTTCCTCAAGCAGAACACAGTACCTTATTCAATTGAGAAGCTGGTGCCCTGGCAGTTGGTCCTGTTGGTTTCTTGCAGACCCACGATTCCTGGAGCTTCGGTGCAAAGGACTACGTCTGGAGGGGTCTGCACCCCACAGGGATGAAACCGGCAGCAGCGACGATAAATAAAAGGTGTGCTCCTTAAAAACAGGAGAGGATCTTCAGATAGCTATCCGGACCACTACGGCAGTGTGCAGCGATTTCGACCAAGAAGAGGATTCTCTGGCTGGGGAAGATGAGCTGGTTATCCCCACCAAGCTCAAGGGAACAAGACGCCGGACTGTATCTTCTCTGGTCGTTGAAGGGTAGATAGCTCGGACCTTCAGCAGGGCTTCACCGGGACGGGGTAGTTGCAGCAGCCGTCTTCTTCTCCGCTTCTCTTCGGTTCCTTGTAGTTCCAGTGGCGACTCACTTCTAGCCCAAGAGACCTGCCTTTTATGCAAAAATCCCCCTTTCACACAGTCTGGCTGTCAATCACGCAGCAGGAGGGGTTGTCAGGCCCGGACAACCACCTCAGCCAATCATGGTAGAGTGTGACTTGGGTTTCCTTGGATACCCTGTGCAGGGGGTGACTACACCCCTCCCTCACATTCAGCCCATCTAGACACCCAGGTGCCTGGAGGAGGGCTTCTGAGCAGAAGCCTGCCAAAAGACGGTGAACAAAGAAGGCAAACCTGGCTTGCCGCGCAAAGTAAGACACAAGAAGGACTTTAACAAAAAGAAATGGCGAATAAACCCGACTAGAGCCAAAAGAAAAAGTATTTGGTCAAGCGGGTTTAAGTTCAAGGCTGATATACAATACCACATTTATATAATATAACCGCGGTAGAAAAGGTAGGGTAGATACCACTGCCACCAGCCAAGTCTAAATGTTAAAAGAGCGAAACAATGCTCTAGGAGGTATAGATACAAAAGGGATACGAGGTAACCCTTTCCAGTACTCCATGGAAGATGCGGTGTACTGGAGCTGTGGTAAATTGACTAAAGATAATGGAAACTTTACCCCTATTTTTGGGGACTGTAGTCCGCCCCAGAAATGGAGTCGGTGGGAAGTCTAAAAGACAACCCTGTGTCACTGCACATAAGGGGACTACTGAAGTGGTGTACTTCAGAGTCCACAATCATAAAAACAGGTAAAAGACACATGGCAAAACATGCGTAAGAGTGGGGGAAAAGCTCGCACTCTTACCAAGTGAAAAAATAAACTCCAGAAGTCCAGCAAAGCTGCTGGGGGACTCACTAGGCGAGGGAAATTAGCCATAAAATGAGATTATCCCTAACACTTAGCTCTTCCTGTGCGTTCAAATGTCAGGGTTGCATCATGCAACAGCTTTTTGGCTGGCCAGAACCCTTTTCTTAAGTTTCTTTTCTTCTACTGGTACACCTCTGACTGACTTTAGCCAGAACTGAAACATGGTTTTAAACAGCAGCAAGCAGAGCAAGTGCGCTCGGCTCGTGTAGCTTTCCAGGGTGCTCGCTCCTGGAGAGGGGTGCTGGTTCCAGTCCCGGGGGGTGGGGGGGGGGGGGTGCGCAGGCTCCTAGGAGTGGGCGCTGTTACTCCAGTTACCAGTGCGCTGAATTCTCTCCTGCCCACTCCACAGCGGATGGATGCAGGAGGGGAGAAAGCATCTCCCCCGATGGATTCTGGAGACTAGGTGGAACAGGAAAGATTTGAACCATTCGATTTCTCCACGGGAGCAATTTCCAATGGATTCTAGAACATGGAGAAGGCGCTGGTGGTCTAGCAGATCAAAATCTGTATATTGGTCTAAAAGGACGAGCAGGCCTATCTTGCCATTCTCCATTACCTCCAGCATATGAGACGGTACAAGTTACTTACCTGTAACTGTTGTTCTCCAGCATGGGTTTGGCATGGATTCACATGCTCATGAATATTCCCCGTCGTCAGGCTGGGAATCCCCGGTAAAGAAAAAAATCTGTTTCAGTTTCGTTTCTGAACTGTCTTTCTCCTAATAACCAATCACTGGTCTCTGGATCATACTGCCCCAGCCAATGACTGCCCTCTACCTAAGCCCCTCCTCTGGCAGCCATCTTCAGATTTGGTAACACAAAGTGGCAGTAGCACCAAGAGAAGAGCCGCAGAGGGGTTGGAGGGAGGGTTCTCATGTGAAATCATGCCAGACCCAAGCTGGAGAACAACAGTTACAGGTAAGTAACTTGTTCCTTCTCCAGCATGGGGTCTGGCATGGATTCACATGCTCATGAATACAAGAATACATAGCAGTACACACATGCAATCACGGGAGGTGGCAATGCTCAACATTAAGCATCTTTTACCTCCTCACCAGGCTCACCTTCAATCGAACAGGTTGCGCAGCACTGCCTGGCCGACTCTGGACTCCTCCCTGGAATCCCGGTCGACGCAGTAGAATCTCGTGAAGTTGTGTGTCGGCCTCCACGTAGCAGCAGCAGATGTCCAGCAGGGGCACACCAGACAGGAATGCCGTAGTAGCAGCGATCGCTCTGGTTGAATGGGCCCTCGGGCGGGTGGGCACCGGTTGTTTGCCAACCGGTGACAGTGCATGATGCAGCCTGAGAGCCATCTGGAACTGGAAGCCTTCGAGAGGGCCTTCCCTTGGTTCACAGGTCCAAAGTTCTGAAACAGCTGCGATGTCCTCCGAAAGCACTTTGTGCGGACCACATAGCACTTCAGCGCTCTAGCCACATCCAGCGAGTGCAAAGTCCTCTCAGCCGGCGACAAAGGCGACGGGAAGAAAACAGGCAACACCAAGGGCTCATTGAGATGGAAGTCCAACGGCACCTTGGGCATGAAGGAGGGGTGCGTCCTCCACACCACCCTCGTCTTGTGGAATGTCAGTTATGGGGGTTTACAGGAGAGGGCCTGGATCTCTCCCACTCGTCGTGCGGAGGTGATGGCCACTAGAAACGCTGTCTTCCACGATAGGAACTTCAGTGGTGCTGAATGCAAGGGCTCTAATGGGGGACCCGCCTGGTCAGCCCCACGTTCAGCTTCCACGCCTGGGCCTTCACCGGCGGGAACGAGTGGAACAGTCCTTTTATGAACTCCTTCACCAGGCAATGAGACCACAGAGACGAACGCCCCAGAGTTCTGGTGTAGCGGGAGATCGCCGCCAGATGGATTTTGATGGAGGCGTGAGCCAGCCCCGCCTTGGCCAACGACAGCAAGTACGGCAGCACTTTAGGGGCCGTAATCCGCAGAGGGTTGATCTTCTGTGCACGGCACCAGACAGAGAACCTCTTCCATTTGTGTCCATAGCACTTGAAAGTCGAGGACGCCCTGGCCTTTACAAGCACCTCCTTGCAGTACACCGGGATATCGTACAGTCCAAACTCTAGTGCTGCAGGAGCCAGGCCTGCAGGTTCAACGATCCCTGGTCGTGATGTAGGATGACGCCTCCTTTCCTGGCGAGAAGATCTGCATCCGTCGGCAGCTTGACTGGGAGGGGGGATGGGGGGGTCCAGAAGGTCTGGGAACCGGATCTGGCTCGGCCAAGCGGGTGCGACAAGGATCATCCTGCATCGGGACCGTCTGAGTTGACTGATGAATCGCAGCAGCAACGGCGGGAACGCATACAGGAACAGGCCATCCCAGGGGAATGAGAATGCGTCGCCCATGCTCCCCGGCTGGAGCAACCTGCTGGCAAACCTCCGGCACTTGGTGTTCGTCGCCGTCGCGAATAGATCGATCTGGGGATTGCCCCATCGTCGGAATAGGAGATCCACTTGATCCTGCCGAAGCTCCCACTCGTGGCAAGAGTGCAGCTCCCTGCAGAGCGATTCGGCGATGGTGTTCTTTATTCCTGCCAGATGTAAGGGTACCAGGAACATCTCCTGGGCCATGGCCCTGTTAGGCAGAATCCTGTGTAGTTCCCTTAGGGAGCACTACAGAAGATTAAGACTACAGGTATATGCAATAAATCCCCTTTGGTATCACTCTGTACCACAAAGATCTAGTTGGTAGCTGTGGCTAAGCAGTCAGACTTATCTCAAGAGGGAGATGAGCAGTATTCAGGGTTTACACAATAGGACTACAATACTATGGAACAAGGAAACACTGACCAAAGCTTTGTATCAAAAAGAATATATATTTATTTTACACACTCTGATGTTCACGCGTAAATCACTATTAAAGTAAGTTAAAACAGTCAAGAAAAGTACACAAAACTCCCTATTTAAATTGTAGACAAGTTTGAGTGAGAGTGAAAACTGAGCAAAACGGCACAGTGTAAACTAAGCAGAAATGGCACTAACAATTTCTTCAGAGGGAGGGAAAGAACAGGCTATCAGGTTTAGACTCCTAAAACACACCAGCAACACTTCCCAATTGGATTGTGAACAAGTTAAGCAAGGCAGCACTTTAGCATCAACAGTACTTTGGTGAAAACCGAGCAAAATGGCACTTCAGCAATATATAAAGGGGAAGGAAATGTGGTTATAGTTTTAGGTGCACTGACACATTTCTTGAGGAGAAACCATCTAGAGAAGGCAGTTGTAACAGTTCTAGACAGAGTCAAAAGGCTTGTGCCAGAGTCAGTGGTACAAGCCAAAGTGCCTAGGTTCAAAATGTTCTAGTAGCTGCAGTCAAGTCTTTGTTAAACGATTGAAAAGGCGGTTGCAGGACGTAGAAAGATCATGTTAAACGGAAAGGCGGTCAGCCCAGAGGGTAAGTAAAGGATTTAAAACACCTTTACCAATACCCAAAGAAACGGGTGGTCTGGCGGAACAATGTACCTTGAAAGTGGAAGAGGCTCCTGCGGTGGCAGTAGTTCCTGCAGTTCGGTAGATCCAGCAGAGGAAGAGAGGCTCTCATCATGGAGGAAGGTTCGAGTTACTGCACTGCCCAGGGATGAAACCAGCCGCGGTGCTGCCAAAACGGAATAAAAGGTACACTCCTTCAAATCGCGGTCGTGGTGGACGGGTGCCTGGCATACCGGTCTCCTAGTGCTTGGCACTGGCGATTCGACCAGGGAAGGTCCTGGAAGACGATTGGCGAACTGGTTGACCCCACCAGCTCAAGGGAAGAAGACTCTTGCAGGTGAAGATCTTCGAGTCGTTGGAGAAAAGTGGTGAGGATCTGCAGCAGGGCTTCACCGATGGTTCAGTCGTTGCAGATGTCTTTGGCTTCTCTCCTCTTCGGCTTCTTAGTTCCAGTGGCAATGTCTTGTCCTTCAGTCCTCAGGACCCTGCTTTTATGCAGCAAGACCCCCATTCATACAGCCTGTCTGTCACACAGTGGGGTGGCTATCCTGGCGGGATAACCCCCCAGCCTATCAGGGCAGAATGCGACTTGGGTTGCCTAGGGAACCCGGTCCAGAGTGCCTATTCCCCCTCCCACACATCCCGTCTACTCCAGACTCAGTGGCGCTGAAAGGAGGGCTTCTGTGCAGAAGCCCGCCAAAAGGACGAACAAAGGATCCTCGACCTGGGTTAGGATTTCAGAGAAAGACATGAGAAAGAAATATTATTAAAATTCTGGCAATAAAAACCTACCGGAGTAAAGTTAATATTAAAATAAACCAGCGGTATGTTAGAGGCTGTCAGTAAAAGTGGTAGCCTCGAACAATGGGAAAATCCCATAGGGTAATATTTGCGGTCAAATATTTACAGTAGTAACCACTGCCACCAGCCAGAAACTTTTGAGAGAGGGACTGTATGGTACCCCCTCGAAAAATTAACACCAGGGAAAAACTATTAACCCTTCCCAGTACTTCCATAGTAAGATGGGTTGCACTGGTTCTGTTCATAACTACTGAATAGTAAAGTCAATGGTAACTGTACATGCCCTGGGAGACCATAGTCAGTCCCAAGGTATGGAGTCTATGTTTGGGGGTCGCTTCGACACCCCTGTGTTACTGCACGGAGGGTGCTGTGTATCACACATGTTAAAAAGATGAATCCTATGAGGGTGAGAAAAACCCCATAGCCCATAAGCACACAAGATAGCCTAAAATACACACTAGCAATCGGTCTAAGAGTGGGAAAAAAAGGGTCTCACTCTTAGCAGGAGAAAAAAAAAATCCAGCAAAGCTGCTGGGGGACTCTATAGGCAAGGGAAATTAGCCTTAGAAGAGAATTCTCCCTAACAGGACCAGTGCCACAGATCCTGCGCTTCCTTTGATAGGGCTGGGTATCTGGTGCCCCCCTGCTTCCGGATGTAGAACATCGTGGTGGTGTTGTCGGTGAAGGCCCTCACCACCTTGCCCTTGAGGGACAGGAGGAAAGACCTGAGGGCCCAGAACACGGCTCAGAGCTCCAGGACGTTGATGTGTAGTGACCTCTCCTCAGGGAGCCAAAGGCCTCTTGCGTAGAGATCTCTGGTCTTCGCCCCCATCCCTCCAGGAAGGCGTCCGTCATCACCGTTTCCTGATGTTCCGGGGTCTGGAAGTCCATGCCCGCCGCTAGATGCGCACGTGTGCCCCACTACCGGATCGCTTGGCGGAAAGTCTCATTGAGGGAGATCTGGTCTTCGAAGCTGCCCGCCGCTTGCATCCAACGGGCGTCGAGGAACTCCTGTAGTGTCCGCATCTGCAACCTGATCAGACTTACGAGGTAGATGCACGATGACATCTTGCCGAGCAGGGACTTGATGGACCTCACCCTGGCCACTTCCATGGTCAACAGCTGTTGTACCTTGCCCAGGATGGCTTTTGTCCTTTCCTCCGACGGTGAAGCCAACCGTGCCACTCTGTCGAGTCTGGCTCCCAGGAACAGGGCGTCCTGTGACGGTACCAAGTGGGACTTTGCGAAGTTGATTGAGAATCCCAGTTCCGTGAGCAGGCGGACGGTCTTCGCTGTGTGATCGAAGGCGAGTTCTATTCACTTTGCTCAGATGAGCCAAACGTCCAGATAGGGGTATACGTGGATCCCCTGCAGGCGCAGGCGTGCCGCCTCCGGTGCCAGGCACTTGGTGAAGACCCTTGGCGCCGACTTCAACCCTAAGGGCACGGCCTTGAACTGGTAGTGCCACCCTTGGACCACAAACCATCCTTTGCGTATGGGGATGTGGAAGTAAGCATCCTCCAAGTCCAGCGACGACAGGAAGTCGCCTTCCTCCAATTGTCCCAGCATATGCTGAAGGGTGACCATCCTGAACTTCTGGGATTTGATGCATCTGTTGAGGCGACGAAGGTCTACGATGGGCCGCCGGTCTTCTTTCGGACGAGGAGCAGCGCAAGTATACTCCGGAGACCCGGAGCCTCTTTGGGACGATTTCTATTGCGCCCTTTTTCAGCATTGCTCGTACCTCCAGAAACAGCTCTGGGACGTGGTTTTCTTTCCTGGCCACAGGCGGGAAACAGGAACACTTTCTTTGGAACTCCAGGGAGTGCCCGTGGGCCCGGGCATCCACCACCCAACGGTCAGTGGAGATGGACTCCCACACGCTAATGAATTTCGCCAGCCGGCCTCCCACCAGGGTGCTCTGGTAGGGGCCCGACGTCACGGCCGGTTCAGTCGTTTCGCTGAGGCCATACCACCTTGGCCTCCTTGGCAATGACGACTGTGTCGTCCTGTCTTGTTGCGGCCTCTGTAGGCTTCCTGCGACGAGCAACGGGCTGCCTGGCGGAACAACGAGGAACTGCCGCCAAATCCTTTGGAGGCACCTTGAGACTTGCCTCCGGAAGTCAGAAAGGAGGGCTGTCGCTGATGGAGAACCCATGGCCTGGGCCGTCTCGGTGTCCGCCTTGATGAACTGCAGTGACTCGTCCACTGCCTTGCCGAACACGTTCCCGTGAAAGGGCATGTCCAGTACCCTGGTCTGCACGTCCTGACGGAAATCAGTGGCCCTGATCCAACCGCGCCGGCAAAAGCAAACGCTGTTGACCATCTGGCGAAAGCCGTTGTCGGCGATGTCCATGGCCACTGTGATGGCATGGTCCGACACCACCTCATCTTCCTGCACAATTTCAAGGGCTTCTGCCCTCTTGTCATCTGGGATGAAGTCCAGGATGGGAGCGATCTTGAACCACAGCTCCCTGTCATAGCGCGCCACGATCGCGAGGGCATTGGCCGCCTTAATCGTCATTGCTGCGGACGAGATGAGCCATTGTCCATGGCATCCAGCTTCTTCCCCTCGGCGTCCGGCAGGGAAGTGGAAGTTGATGCCATCGCCCCTGCCAATTTCTTCTTGGCCACTGCGGAGACCACCAAATCCGGGGACGGCTGTGCCCTGAGGCACATAGAAGCGGAGTACGGGACCTGGTCCTACTTCTCGTACCAGTCCCGCTTCGCAGGGGCCGTGGATGGGTTTTTCAAAAGGGACAGTCCTTCGTCCCAGATGTCGTCCAGTAAGGGGACTGAGAGGGCGGTCTTTCTCTTGGCCTCCCGTCGTTGGTAGAGGAATCCTTCCTTCTGCTCTTTGGGGCATAGCTAGAAAAGCTCTGATGCCCTGGCGATCATGGCGTGAAAGGAGCCAATGTCATTGGGCGGGGCGGCCTGGGCAGGGGGTGATGGGAGATCCGTCCTGTCATCACCACCGTCGTCTCCGGAGGAGGGGATGGGGATGGGGGTGAAGGCTGTAAGGGATTTTGAGGATGGATTCGCATTCGCTTGTTCGGTGGACTCTCCGGCAGTCCAGGCGCCGCTGGATCGTCCACTGGTTGTAAGGGCAACCTTGTCCTCCTCTCCGTACACAGGGCCTGCAAAGCCATCAAGAGTGCTCCTGAATTGTCTTGTGGCATCGGTTGCGACGGGAGCGAAGGCTGGGGCGCGGGGTCCTCCACTTGTTCCGCGGTTACTCATCGGCCCCACCGTTGCTCTCTACGTCCGCCTCGTCGGGATCCTTCCCGTAGGCCCTGGCCTCCTCGAACTTCTTGTTCAGGATCTTTTTGACGCCAGCCAGCTCATCTTCGGAGGTGGTATCTGTTAGGCCTACCGTGCCCCCCTGCCCCCCAGAAGTCATCTCCACTGGGGTAGCCTTGGCAGGCTTCGCCAGAGACGCCACGACTCCTTCAATCGAGGCCTTCGCCGGGTGAATCTGGGCCTTCACGACCTTGAGCGTGTCTGAGGCCTTCACCTTAGGGTGAGGGTCACCGCCTCGCCCCTCCACCCCGGCTGTCTGTCGGGATCGACCGGGGCTTCTCCCGAAGCTTACCCGGGTTCTCCACTTCCTCTTCACTGAGCCAGAGCGTTGGCTCGTTAATGATGGCGTCGGTGACATTGCGCCCTGCCTGGTAGCCGAGGAGCCCAAACCAACGATGCTCCCGGTGCCAGCAGACTCACGGTGCTTAGCCTTTTGTTGGGCACCCGTCACCGGCGCACCCTTAAAGGTCTTAGAAGACTGATCTGACCTCTTCTCACCTGCTGCTGGGCTCTTCCCCTCCAGCCAGTTAGTGAGCCGAGTACGACGGTCCTTCATTGTCCAGACGGACATGTTCTTACAGAAAGCACAGTCCGTCTCCACGTACGATTTGTCATCGTGAAGGCAGTAGAGACACAGAGTGCTCATCTTCCTTGAAGACATTCTATAATCCACATCCAGGGCAGATCCTAAACAGCTTGGATCCAACAGGCGCCGTGTCTCCTTTGTCCTGGGCCATGACCACGCAGGGAAGGCCTCAAAAATCTTCCGGAATCCTCCAAGAAGTGAAAACCCGACGAAAATTCGCCCTTGGGGGGTGGGGAGGGCATAGGAAATTCCGAAACGGGTCCCCATTAATCAAAAGAAGAATCGGTGGAGCTTGAGGCTCCAATTGACCGAAAAATGAGAGCAAAACTATTTGAAAAAACGCAATATGCAGTAAAAGCTTGAGAGCTATAGCACAAGGACTCCCAACACTTGAACGTGGGGTAAAAATCTGAAGATGGCTGCCAGAGCAGGGGCTTAGGTAGAAGGGCAGTCATTGGCTGGGGGCAGTATGACCCAGAGACCAGTGATTGGTTATTAGTAGAAAGACAGTTCAGAAACGAAACAAACAGATTTTTTTCTTTACCGAGGAATCCCAGCCCGACGACAGGGATTATTCATGAGCATGTGAATCCATGCCAGACCCCATTGCTGGAGAATATAGGTATATTAGAGCCATTTCCGTACTATGGGCCGGCCTGAAACCTGATTGGCACCCACGCAGAAAGTTATTGGCCTCGACCTAGGATTGGATTTGTGCAGTGACCAGTTTGTCTAGGATCTTCAAAAGAAAATGGCAATTTGTTATTGGCCTAAAATTTGTCGGGTCTCGGAGGTCGATGCCTACTTTTTTTGGGAGAGGAGTGAGCGTAACCGCTTTGATGGAGAGCAGGATGTGCTTGTCCCGGAAGGAAGCGTTGACAAACCGTGTTAGGAAAGGAGCAAAGGCGGTTCTATGCTCAAAAGTGATTTTCGGTGTGAGTGTTTTCTGCACAAGAGGTGGGTTTCATACAGGAAAGTAACTTCTCCATATCGGATACCAAGATAGAGCTGAAAGAAAATTTGGGGGAGGCCTGGCGGGCCCCCATTGCCACAGGAGGGTTAACAAGGGGTCTCAGGGTGGATTGGGCTAGGAGAACCTGGTCCCTGCCTTTGGCAATTTTGTTTCAAAAGCCGCCTGAACCATCCTACAGTCTGACGCTGAGGGCACATGGGAGGTGGCAGTGGAAGCTGATTTTTCCAAGGATTTAAATATTTGGAAGCGATTTCCCGACTTATTGGATGAATCTTCAATTTGGGTGTTGAAACATTTCTTTTTTGTTTCAATTATTTTTGATTTGTAACTTTTATCAGTTGCTTCCATAGTTCCTTATTCTCTTTGGATGCGAGTATCAGCCATTTAGCTTCAAGGGAGATTTTTGCGCTTCTTTAGAACAGACAGTTTAAGGGTGAACCAGTGTTGGTGCCTTCGATTGCCTCTAATAAGTCCAGAGCAGTCTGACTGATCATTGTCTGTGGAGACTTCGTATAGAGATGTACCAAAGCATCAGCAGGGTCGTTGTCTGGTGTTAAAAATGACTGCTTTCAGGCAAGAGCAAATATTGAGGGAAGAGATCTTTTTGAAATTCCGGCTCATGACTCATGCTGGAGTTGGAGGATCTCTGAAAATAGGTCTTGAATTCAATATGGAAATGATCTACATAATGATCGGACCGAATGCAAGGGATTGTCTCGAAAGTGTGAGCTGCCAAATATTTAGCAGTCACCCAGTCCAATACGTTCCCCTCGTCATTCGTAGGTTTGTTCATAACCTAGTATTCAATATTGAGGAAGGATTCTTTCGGATTGATAGCATTTTGGTCCATGGAATTAGCCCACCAATAATTTAAATCACCCAGGAATAAAGTAAAGCTGTTAGAGCCGCTAAGTTTGCTCAGCAGTTGTAGGATTTCATCATCGAAGTCTGGCATGGTTTGCGGAGGGCGGCAGATCAAAACATGATTGGGGGGGGGTAGGTGTCAATTTAAGATGATGTATTTCGCATCCTGAGCATTCACATGAGGACAGGAAGAGCCAGAGTTCAGATTTGGAGAGGATTGCCACTCCTCCAACTCTGCCCGTCTCCCTGTTCTTCATTTAGAAAGAATAGCCTTTGGGAATGGCCATGTTAGTCATGGGACCACTAGAATCAGTACCCCAGGTTTACATAGTACATATCAGGTCCAGATCTTTTTGGACGATAAGGTTGTGGATATTCTGGCCGTGAAGATTGTGAGACCTTGTGTTTAAAAGGCCCATCTTAAGCTTTTTGTTAGGTATGGCCAAGAACATGGAATTTTTCTTAGCAGAGGCTAGGTTAGAGGACTCTCCCAGTTCAATGACCGAGGTAACATTGTCCTGAACTGGGCAGCTAGCTTGACAGGGACTTGCAGGAATATAGGAAGTAACTTGTCCTACCACATGACTTTCAATGGAAAGTATGTCTAAAGCATTGGACTGACCCGAAAGATCGGTCATACCCAAGGTTGACATTTCATTGGGAGGTAAATCCTGGAGAGTCTGATTGGACTACAATGATGGCAGTCCCAACAAGGGAAGTATGACTAAATGAGAGTGCTTTATCTGTCCGCCAATAACAAACAAATGATACACAATTCATCGTACTTCTTTTGCGGGCTTAAAGGTATCAATCAGCACAAAATTAGATGCAATAAAGAAAACGGCTTCCCAAGAAAGTCTCAGTGGCTCACTGGAGCCTACAATTAGACTAGAAGTATAGGCAGTCAAAACGTTTTGCAAATCATCAACAATCCTACTGGCCGTGTGGGCCCAGGAGGAGGTAAACAATGAATCTACAAGTACATTGAAAAAATACCCTTGTTTACCTGGTTCGTCGGGACGATTTCTATGGTGTCCTTTAGTAGCAGTGCTTTGACTTCTTCCAACACTATGTTTTAGTTGCTTACTTGTAACTGTATTTCTCCAGCATTGGTATCTTTCATAGATTCAGATGCTTGAATATTCCCCGTCAGACCGGGAATCCTCTGTGATCAAAATAATTACTACATTCTTTAATATACATACATTGCTACATAGCAATGCATGTACATAGCCCATTATGGCCTATGAGCCATTCGATTGTTTAGTCCCTCCACCTCACTTTGGTCCTTTATGACCCCAACCAATGAGGTGGCATGGCTTAAGCTCCGCCCCAGGCAGCAATCTTCAGATTTTGAACCGTAGAGACTACAGTATGATGGATGCTGAGCATAGGAGCAGTGTCAGGGTTAAGGTTTGGGGTAAGGGACGGCGCTTCCTGTACCCAAGAAGATGTTAAATAGGGGGGGAAACTACATTTCCCAGCATGCTTTGGGAGTGTGTAGTTCGGAGCTTTTCACGCGGCACTCCAGCTGGGCTCAATGAGGAACTGCTTAAAGTCCTCCGCCGCCCGTGCCTCAGTGCAGGTAATTAGTTTCAGCACGGGCGGCGGCAGCTGAGGACGCAAGCAGATGAGACCGTGTTGGGACGCCGAAGGACTGTGAAGCTTCTCCCTGGGCTGTGACAGTGATTTACATCATTATATGCAGGAAGGAGAAGGAGCTGGGGCCGCGGCGGTGAAACAGCTTTACCCTTCGTGTTGGGGATCAGACTTCAGGGTCCGGGTGTCCTCGTGAGGCATCCGGACCGCCAGTTAAGTGAATTACTTCATTGGCATTGTTTATGAAGCATGTGTTCTTTTGGCTGCTTATTTTGTTTCACAAAAATTGCTGAGAGCGTTGGAGAAAACACGCCACTAAGCTAAGAACTGACAAACATTACGCCTGACTCATTATGCATTTGCAAGGAGAGAATCGTCTCTAATTCATTTGATTTAGGGAACATTACATAGCGTCCCACAGCAAGAGGGAACGTGTTTCGTGTATTTGTTGTGACTCATTGTTTGTCGCTTCACTGTGCCCCATGGGCCACAAGTCTTGTGTCTTCATGCAAGGGACATCCCTTTTGTTTGTGCTATTACGCTTGTTTGCAAACTTCTATGTGCCAAGTGGAATATTCCATTATTTGCTTCAGTATTGTGTCATGTCTAAGTATTTAACCCCATGTTCTTTGTCTGGAAAGTGGTCTCTATATGACCAGTAATAAGGATATGCTATGCTAGGTACTCTACTGTTTATTATCTTTGTATGCAGGAGGTTTATTTCAGGTTTTAGGAGGCCAGGTTAGGTGTTCAGGATTTATAGTATCGGTATAGAGTATTGACCTACACAGTAGTGATTGTCATGTACTTGCTTGTTATGTTTTCCCCTTCTTTCCTTTGTCATTCCACCCCCTTTCCCTAACTCAGTCTTCCCCCCGATTGGCTGCCACGTGGCTTTCTGTGTTATTCATTATCAGGCGCCCGTGTCAACCACGGTGGGAGGGTCGATCTATTCGGCTTCTGTGGTTCGGGAGAGGGGGTCGAGTCCCCTATCCTCCCTTTGTGAGTTTGACAGGCAGCCTCTCGGGAGGCGGGTGGGCGCCTGTGAATCTATGAAAGATACCAATGCTGGAGAAGAACAAGTTACTTCTTACCTTGTAACGTTCTTTCGACGGGATGTTCCTCCGACGTATTCTTTATCTTCGATAATATGTTTCCAGCTTGCTGGCATCGGAAATTTTTTCTGTAGAGGGCGCTGTGCGTTGACGTCCGCCGAGTCGATGTCCCTCGACGGCCACGTATCGGTGCCGACGTCACCATGCCCATAAATAGCCAGGCGCGGCGTCCGTTTTGTAGCATAAGAAAAGTCATGCCTAAATTGGTTATTGACCTTGAAGGAGCGTAAGGGAGGGGCGATAATTAATACGTCGGAGGAACATCCCGTCGAAAGAACGTTACAAGGTAAGAAGTAACTTGTTCTTCCAAGGGATTGTGTCCTCCGACGTATTCCTTATCTTTGATAAGACTCCCATAGCAGTGGCATGTAATAGGAGGTGGGAGTAAGAATGTCATGTATCCCTTTAGGGATGGACCGAATGTAATACGGCTTTGCCAAATCTGGTCTCTTGACTAGTGGAGGAATCCAGGTTCTAAAATTTTGTGAATGTATGTGCGTACGACCATGTGGCAGCCGCACATATGTCTCTGACCGGTACCCCTCTTTGGAGGGCCGTAGAAGCTGCGATACCCCTGGTTGAATGAGCCCTAAGATTTTGGGGCGGCTTTTTCCCTGCCAGTTTATAACATTCCAGAATGGCCAAAATAATCCACCTGGAAATGGTTTGTTTTGTTATGGGTAATCCCAATTTATGACCCGAGTATCCTACAAACAGTTGGTCTGCTTGCCTGATCCTAGCCATTCTGGTGATGTAAAAGCTTGGAGCTCGCCTTGGGTCCAGCCTATGTAGCCTTTCTTCCTCTTTCCCCGGATGGGGAGGAGGGTAGAACGAAGGTAAGGTAATTTTCTGAGTAATATGAAATTCAGAAACCACCTTTGGGAGGAAATTAGGCTTCACCTGTAGGACAACTTTGTCCTTGTGGAAAATTGTATGTGGGGGTTTACAGGAGAGAGCTTGTAGCTCGCTCACCCTCCTAGCAGATGTTAGTGCTACCAATAGGACAGTTTTAAGCATAAAAATCTCAGCGAACAAGAGTGAAGTGGTTCGAATGGAGTGCCCATTAGGAAGTTTAAGACTAAATTTAAGTCCCATAAGGGAACTTGGAATGGTTTTGGAGGATAAACATTAGTTAATCCTTTGAGAAATTGTATCACTAGAGGTAGTTTGAAATACAATGGTTCCTCCGCAGTGCTCTTGAAGATTGAAAGCACTGCGAGATAGCCTTTTACAGTGCCAACTTGAAGGCCTGAGTTTGCCAAGTAGAGTAGAAACGGTAACACCGTTGGTGTACCACATGAAAAAGGGTCGATATTCCCTTCTCTACACCAGCTGCAAAATTTGTTCCAACGGCAGCGGTATAAAGACTTTGTTCCTGGCCTTCTGGCCGAAAGCAACAACTCCATGATGTCATCAGGGAGATCCCAATCCTTGGATCTCACCCTTTCATAAGCCAAGCGGGAAGGTTGAGGGTTCAGATGTCTGGATGGAGAACCTGACCTCCCTTCTGCGAGAGAAGATTCTCTTTGAGTGGAAGACGGATTTGGAGGGCAGATGGACATATCTAGAAGGTCCGGGTACCACGTTCTCCTGGCCCAGTCTTGGGCAATTAGGATCATGGTTTTCCGGAATCTTCTCAACCTCCTGATCATTTGAGGAATAACAGGGACTGGTGGAAACGCGTAAAGGAGTGGAAACTCCCAGTCCACTACGAACACGTCTCCTAGAGCTCCTCTCGAGGGAAATTCCCTTGAACAGAACAGATCGCACTTCCTGTTGGTGCTTGTGGTGAACAGATCCACCTGAGGGGTTCCCGAAAGGGCGAAGATCTCTTGAAGGACTTCCTGAACTAGCTCCCACTCGTGGGAGACACTGCTCTGCCTGATTAGAGCTTCCGCTGTCAAGTTCTTCTCTCCAGCTAAGTGGACTGCCGATACAGATTCCTTCCTGAATTGCCCAAAACCAGAGCTGTATTGCCTCTCTGCACAGTGACCCTACGCTGCCTCTTTTGTTGAGGTAGTGCATGGCCAACGTGTTGTCCATCATTATCAGGACATTTCTCCCCTGTACTGATGGCAGGAAAGCTTTCAGCGCTAGTCTGATTGCTCTCAGCTCCAATAGGTTGATGTGTAGTCTGGACTCCGATGGAGACCAACAACCGCTGATTGTCAAGTCGTTGGCATGGGCTCTCCACCCCCGTGAGTGAGGCGTCTGTGACTACGGTCATCTCCGGCCATGGTTGCCAAAACAGTTCTCCTTTCAAGATGTTCTCTGGATAGGCCCACCATTGGGCGGGCTACCTTGTCCAGAATCCGGAGGAGATCTGTCATTCTCCCTGAGAATTGCGACCACTGAGTTCTCAGTGCCCACTGAAGAGATCTCATTCTCAGGCGAGCCTCTGGCACAAGGAAGATGCAGGATGCCATGAGGCCTAGCAACCTCAAAAAGTCGAAGGCTGGGAGACGTTGTGCATTTTGAAACTTGTTGACCATCTGCAGAATATCTTGAGCCCTCACCTCTGGTGGCGAGGCTTTTCCCAGGGAAGTGTCCTGGACCGCTCCAATGAACTGGAGTCTCTGTGATGGTATCATCTGTGACTTCTTTAAATTGGAGGGAGAGACCCAGTTTGTGAAGAAAGTGGCAGACATAATCTAGCTGGGTCTGACCTTGTTTCGAAGATACAGCCCTGATCAACCAATCGTCCAGGTAGGGGTAGACGTGGATCCCTTCCCTCCTTAGACTCGCAGCCACTACCGACATTAGCTTGGTGAAGACCCTCGGTGCGGAGGTCAGCCCAAATGGCAGAACTCGAAATTGATAATGAGAGTCGCCAATTGCGAACCTCAGGTATTTCCTGTGTTTGAGATGGATTGGCACATGGAAATAAGCATCCTGAAGGTCCAGAGATACCAGCCAGTCCTGGAGCTGGAGGGCCTGAAGAATCTGAGAGAGAGTTACCATCTTGAACTTGTCCTTCCTGAGAAACTTGTTCAATTCTCGTAAGTCCAGGATGGGTCTCAGTCCTCCGTCCTTCTTTGGTATGAGAAAGTAGGGGGGAGTACCAGCCCTTGTTCCTGTCCGCTACAGGTACCGGTTCTATGGCACCTTTCTCTAGCAGATCTACAATTTCCTGCAAGAGGAGCGGATCTGGAACTTTTAGAGATCTCTTCCCCGGTGGATGACTCAGGGATGTGTAGAAAGTGTAGGCAGTAACCCTGGGCAACTGTCTCCAATGCCCAAGCATCTGACGTAATAGCCTGCCATTCCGTCAGATGGTGAGTTAACCTGTCCCCTACAGGTGTTTTGTGTGGAAAGACCTCAGAGTGGTTTGGGGGCGGCTGATGCAGATGCCGAGGGTAAAGAGGCACCTGCTGCTGCTGTCGTCTTAGTACTTTTGACCCGTCCACCTCGGGTGGATCTCCTTTGGCCTCTTTGAGCCGGCTCTCCTCTGCCTTTCCCGAATGCGGAATAATAGCGAAAGGACTTTCCTCTCCCAGAGGTTCCTGAGGGGCGAAAAGGAGTTTCCCGGATAGCAGCTCCTAAAGATTTTGCTGCTGCTTTAGATGTCTGCAACTTTTCCAGACTGTCATCAGCCTTTTTTCCGAATAATGAAGAGCCGTCAAAGGGCATATTCAAAAGTCTGGCCTGTACATCTGGAGCAAAGCCAGACTTTCGCAACCACGCATGCCTGCGGATTGTTGTACTAGCCGCCATGGCCCTGCTGATACTATCAGCGGAATCGATGCCAGTCTGAAGTGACTCGCACATGGCATCTTTGCCATCTTTAATAATGTTAAGGAAGGTTTCCTTTTCCTCTCCTTCGGGTATGCAGTCAGCCGCTGATGAAGCACTCCCACAGTGTGCGACTGAACCTGGCGAGCGTACAGGTGGGGTTGATGGACTTCAACGCCATACTACAAGCAGAGAAGACTTTCTTTGCCATAGAATCGTACCTCTTGTCATCTCTATCCAGTGGGACAGTAGGTTAAGCTGTCCTGCTGATTGATGAAGTTGCCGCTTGGACCACCAGGCAATCTGGAGTCCAGGATGGAGGCCAACAAAGAAACTGCAGTTGGACAGGCAGTGCTCAGCCATCTCTTTGCTTAAGGTAGGACCAGCCTCCTTTTCCCACCTTTCCCGGAGTATGTGACCGTTGTGTTGCTGCATCGTAAGGGTTTGATCACAAATATGTTTTTTCTGTATTTGCATATATGGATATGATGGTGGTATGTTTTGTTTAACTGCTTGGTATTCTATTCAAGCCTCTGAATCTATGAAAGATCCAATGCTGGAGAAGCTTTGTTACTTACCTGTAACTGTATTTCGAAGGGATTGTGTTTCGATAAGTATTCAGGGTCAGCTGCAGCTACCCTATACTTGGCTGATAATCTTTTATTGACAGCAGGGATAACTTCAGGAGTTTCCCAATTAGATGCAATCTTTCTTTGTAAGGCTGCATGGAAGGGGACCACAGGATCCTCCTGTGGACCTTTGTCTAATATGTCCGTCAGGTCATCCTTTTGAAAAACAGGCGAAGGCGCAGACCAACCCATGAATTCAATAATTCTTGCCATCAGGGTTCTATAGGGTGTTTCGGCATGTTCCCCTGGGTCTGGCTTAACAAAATCCACTTCTGGGGAAGTGTCCAGCCCACTTGCCTCATCTAATGACTCCTGTAGGTCTTTCAACCTTCTTTCCTCAGAGGTGAAATCCTCTGAAACAGGTAGTGTGGTCCTCTGCAACCCGAAGGCTTCCTGGTCAGAATCTTCCCCTTCATAAATTGAAGATAATCCAGGGTACTCTGACCTCTGAAATGATATAAAACCCATTTCTAAGGCAGAAGGAGCCAAACCCGTCATTATTGGGCGAGAAAACGTCGATGTCGTCGACGCCGATGTGACAGGCTTCGAAGGCGCCGAGAACGGCGTCGAGAAAACTGGAAGAGGCCTCGAAGAACTCGAGAGGATCGGGATCCTACTCGAGGATTTCGACTACGGTCTCGGCGTCGTGCCGGAGGCTCTTGGAATCACCGTGGTCTTCTCTTTCATCGGAGTCGATGGCAGCGTCGACAATGGCGTCGAGTCGATCGACCGATGTGTCGAAGAACCCTTCGACAGCGGCGTCGATGGCGCGATCCATGCGTCGAAGGAATCGAAGACGGTGCCTTCTTACCCGATGGCCCGTGGCGCTCTCGGGTGGAATGTTTCACCGGGTGCTGCGACTCGCGCCGTTTTGATTTTTGGGTTTTTCACCCAGGGTATCGCCCTCAGCTGTCTTCGAGGGGGTCGAGGCCGCTTTCTCGAAGACGCTTAACATTTTCAGCCCGAGTGCTGTGTTTTGTGGGGCAGGAGACCCTTTCTGGGGAAACAGAAGATGACGAGGATGGGGATCTTCGACGTCTCTTCTTTGAGTGTCTTGATCTCGACGAATGGTGGGAGCTACTTTGAGATCTAGAATGGGAATGTTTTCGACGGCGAGGAGACAAATGCCTCGACTCAGCCGAAGGAACTGAGGAGGTTTTGACTGACTTACCTCTCTCGAGCTACCCCTTGCGCTCCTTCAAGGCTTTCGCCGTCATGGGCATGCAGTCCTCACACTCCGAACAATGGTGCTCAGCTCCCAAGCACCACAAGCAGATCCTGTGTGGATCCGTTATCGACATTTCTTTACTGCAGTCTCGACATTTCTTGAAGCCGGATTGCGGCGTTGTCGATTCCGATGAAGATGCCATCGAGAACAAGTTGGTATATTCGAGTAGATGTAGATGTAGTTTAGTTAATCTGACTGAACTGAGCAATGATGTTCCGAGGCCCCACGAAGCGCGGAAAAACAAAACTGAGCAACGGACGCTGCGCGTGGCTTTTTTATGGGCATGGTGACGTCGGCGCCGATACGGTGGCCGTCGAGGGACATTGACTCGGCAGACGTCGACACGCAGCGCCCTCTACAGAAAAAATTTCCGAGGCCAGCAAGCTGGAAACGTATTATCAAAGATAAGGAATACGTCGGAGCACACAATCCCTTCGAAATACAGTTACAGGTAAGTAACTAAGACTTTTCCAGCATTGGATCTTTCATAGATTCGGAGGCTTGAATAGAATACCAAGCAGTTAAACAAAACATACCACCATCATATCCATATATGCAAATACAAAAAACATTTCTGATCAAACCTTTACGATGCAGCAACACAACGGTCACATACTCCGGGAAAGGTGGGAAAAGGAGGCTGGTCCTACCTTAAGCAAAGAGATGGCGGAGCACTGCCTGTCCAACTGCAGTTTCTTTGTTGGCATCTTCAGCCAGGCAGTAGTGTTTAGCGAACGTGTGCAGAGTGCTCCACGTGGTGGCTCTGCATGTGTCCTTCAAGGCCACCCTTGCGTGGAATGCTGTTGATGCCGCTCTCCCTCTGGTGGAGTGCGCTGGCGGTGGTTTGGAAAGGGGGTTGCCTTTCATCTGATGGCAGTGGGTGATGCAAGAAGAGACCCAGCACGCCAAACCTTGTTTGGAAATATGCTGGCCCTTTGCATGGCCAGCGAAGGCGCTGAACAGCCTATTTGAAGAACGAAACTCTCTAGTCCTATACAAATAAAGCTTTAAAACTCTTGCTATGTCTAAAGAATGCAATGTTCGTTCTGCTTCCGAAGAATGATTCTGGAAGAAAGTTGGTAAGACAATGTGTTCTGTGAGCGTCATTTCCGAGACTACCTTTGGAAAGAACTAAGGATGTGGTCTTAAAATGACACGGTCCTTATGGAACAAGGTGAAGGGAGGTTCAGAAGAGAAGGCTAGTAACTCACTGATCCTCCTGGCCGAAGTAATGGCTATTAAGAAAGCCGTTTTCCATGACAAGAACTTTATGTTGCACCTGTGTATGGGCTCGTAAGGAGACTCCATGAGGGCTGTTAGCACTGTGTTCAAGCTCCAGGCTGGAACCTGTGTGGGCGCAGGCAGGTATGTACGTAGAAGTTCTTTAAGGAAGACCTTAACGGCCAGAAGGAAGAGTAAGGACTGGGTCTCCGGGGCATTCGTGTATGCCGTAATGGCTGACAGGTGGACCTTGATTGAAGACAGCAAAAGACCTGCTTTGGCTAAGTGCAATAAGTAGGGAAGTACTTGCTCAACCAAAGGGATGAGAGGATCAATAGCGTGGGTCCCGCACCACTTGGAAAAACGCGTCCATTCCCTAGTGTAAGTGATGCGTGTAGAAGGCGCCCTTGAGGCCCGGATTATATCCCAGCATTCCGCAGGCAGATTAAGATTCATCAGTTTGCGCTGCTCAGGAACCAGGCCTTGAGAGACAGGCTCGCTGGATCGTGAGGAGGACCTTGCAGTTCTGTTGCGTTAATAGATACTGATGAGCCCTGAGGCGAATCGGGGGCCATCGGGACAGGTTCTGAAGGGTCGAGTACCAGACCTCCCGTGCCCAGTGCGGTGCAATTAGGATACACTACACCTCTGCTCTCAGTCTGCGTAGTATCCTGGAGATGAAGGGAAAGGGGGAAAGGCATATAGGAATTTCCCTGTCCAATCCACTGAGAACGTATCTCCTACTGACTGACTCTCTGGGTACCTGGAGGCGAACATTTTGCATTTCTTGTTGGCTCTATTGGCAAAAATATCGGGATGTGGATGGCCCCATCAGGCGAATATCGGTTGGGCTTCCTTATCGTCCAGCTTCCACTCGTGAGAAGACATGTGGTCCCTGCTCAGCTTGTCGGCTAGGACATTGTCCACTCCCGGAAGGTGTTCCGCCTTGATTTGGACTCTGTGATGCAAGGCCCATACCCATAGTTGAGCTTCTTGAGACAAGATCTGACCTTGTGCCTCCTTGCTTGTTTGTGTAGGGCATGGAGGTTGTGTTGTCCGTCTGTACAGTCAGTACATGCCCCGCTACTACCGGAAGGAAAGCTTTCAGTGCCCACCGAATGGCCCAGAGTTCCAACACGTTGATGTGAAGTTGTGACTCCTGGGGTGACCAGGAGCCCTTGGTTTGTAGATCCGCAAGATGAGCGCCCCAGCCTGAGAGAGACGCGTCTGTCCTCAAGAGAACGGTCAACGTTGGTGCCTGAAACGACACTCATTGTAAGAGGTTCTGCGGAGTGTTTCACCATCGAAGAGCTTTGTGCAGAGTCGTAGGAATCTGGACGATGTCCTCCCATGAACCGAGAGCTTGTTTCCACTGGTGGTCCAGTGCCTCCTGAACAGGCCCATGCGAAGCCTGCAATTTGGTAGGAGGAATATACATGAGGACATCATGCCCAGAAGGGACTTGTAAGAGCGCACCAAAGTTGTTTCTTTCCCTAAGAAACAAGAAGTCAAGTGGAGAACTGCTGATGCTCTTTCTGCCGACGGTCTCACTCTGGGATTGTTTGTGTTGAGATCGGCTCCCAGGAAAGAAACTGTCTTGCTGGGAAATGGACAGGACTTCGCTTTGTTTATGGGGAAACCCAACTCTCTTAGGAGATTTGTTGTCTTTGATACTGCCAAGCGCACGCTTGAGGCGGAACTCGCTCTTATCAACCAGTCGTCCAGATATGGAAAGACTTCTGTTCCTGTCCTCCTGAGTTTTGCAGCCACTGGTGCTAGCATTTTGTAAACACCCTTGGTGCTGATCCCAGACCAAACGGGAGCACTCGAAATTGAAAATGAAGATCGCCCACAGTGAATCTGAGGAATTTCCTGTGTGCTGGATGGATCGGTACGTGGAAGTATGCGTCCTCCAAGTCTAGAGGGGCCAAGAAATCGTGCAGGTTTAGCCAAGGGAGCACTCCTTGCAGAGTGATCATCTTGAATTTGATGCGCTTGATATATTGAAGCGACCGCAAACATAATACAACGTTATTGTGTTGGAAAACGCTGCGGTTTTTCTTTCCAAGTTTCTCAGGCTCCTCGGGCTCGGAGGAGCCTGAGAAACTCAGAAAGAAAAACTGCAGCGTTTTCCAACACAACCGCGTTGTTTCTGCCTGAATATGCTTTCCTATTTTGGGATCTCGGGCTCCCCACAAGGAGCCCGAGAGCCCCAAATGGGAAAGCAGATTCAGGCAGAAACAAAGCAGCGTTGCGGAAAACAACCGCGTTGTTTCTGCCTGAATCTGCTTTCCCATTTGGGGCTCTCGGGCTCCCTATGGGGAGCCCGAGAGCCCCAAATGGGAAAGCAGATTTAGGCAGAAACAACGAAGCATTTAGCATTTCCCATTTGGGGCTCTCGGGCACCCCACGGGGAGCCCGAGAGCCCCAATTGGGAAATCAGCTGTAGGCAGAAACACTACGCGGCATGTAAACACAACCGTGTTGTGTTTCTGCCTGCTGTGGCTTTCACTTTGGGTCTCCGGTGCTCCCCTGGGAGCGTAGCTATTTATGGGCATGTTGACGTCAGCGCCGATACAGTGGCTGTCGAGGGACACTAACTCGACGGACGCCGATGCGCAGCGCCCTCTACTGAGAAAAATGTTTCCGAGGCCAGCAAGCTGGAGACGAATTATCAAAGATAAGGAATACGTAAGAGGACACAATCCCTTCGAAATATGCATCGACAACACTTACCTCCCCAACAACGGCATCCCAGCATACCTATCCAAGATGAGTGCCAAATTGATTCCCTACAGGGAGGGCCTCTTTATATGCGAGGCGATTTTAACAGTACACGTGATTGTACACTAGAGAGATCTAAACCCCTAGCACTGCCAACTGCTCCTGCCCAGGCCCCACTGAACAAAGTACTTGAAAACCTAGACCTAGCTGAGGTATGGAGAGAACGTCACTCGAACGACAGGGCATACTCATATTTCTCATCTCCCCACATGCTCTACATTAGGATTGACTACCTGCTTGTAGACAAACAGCACCTACCCCCAAATGGAATCAATATCCTACCTGGGAAGATCCATATCAGATCACTCCCCACTCCTTATGGAGTGGAGGGCTCGAGGGCCCAGGCCACCCACACCAATGTGGCATATGCCAACAGAAGCCCTCACAGACGGGGCCTTCAAGGAAGACCTCAGAGATAAATTACAGGAATACCTAGACAACAATATAGGCTCTGTTAAAGGATGGGATACAATATGGGAAGCGCTAAAAGTAGTGACTTATGGGGGGAGGTCATCGTCAGTGCAGAGGGAATAAAGAAAACCCTACGGAAAGAACTAGAATCCTGGGAAGAGAGAATCACCAAGCTCAAAACTGCTGAGCTGAAAACGAGAGCAGCAGAAGACAAACTTGTCACAGTCAGAAATGACTGCCAAAAGGCGTGGGCAAGATTAGCCAAGTTTGATTATATAACCAGAATCACTAGAGCGCACACAGGAGGCGATACACCAGGCAAGCTCCTATCGTGGCTATGCAAAAAGGAACACCCAAAACCCCCGATCAATGAAATTAGAGCCCATACTGGCGAGATTCACAAATCACAGCTGCAAATCAACGAGGCATTTAGTAGATTCTACTCCCAGCTATATAGCCACACAGCAGTGATACCACAAAGGGACATCTTAGACACCCTGGAAGAAATAGGCCTCCAGACACTAAATGAAGCACATAAAGCCATCCCTAAACGAGGACCTGTCGATAGCGGACATAACCGAGGCAATTAAATCACTGTCCACGAGGAAGACCCCGGATGGTGATGGCCTGCCCCCTGAGTTTTATAAAGCATACGACAATACACAGGCCCCCATCCTCCTGGAAGTCTTTAGGGAATCCTATGAGAAAGGGACACTGCCTAAAAGCATGAGGGAGATGTTGATAGTGCCGATCCCCAAGCCTGGGAAACCGAGAGAAGAATGTGGGTCGTACAGACCACTAGCTATGCTCAACTGTGATATAAAAATACTAACCACTATCCTAGCCCAAAGACTCTCGAAGGTGATATGCACATTAACACATGAAGACCAAAATGGGTTCATACCAGGCTGGAACACGGCAGTGTACCTACGACGCCTACAACACATAGTGCAACAAACTAAAGACCAATGCAGTGGTCTCTCTGGACGCCATAAAAGCCTTTCATTCCATATATTGGGAGTGGTTGCTGGAGGTCCTGAAACAATATGGGTTGGGGACATCCTTCATCAGATGGATAAAAATACTGTACCAAGCAACGGTAGCTAGAGTCAAGACTGGGAGGATGGTGTCAGGACTGTGGGACATCCAGAGGGGCACCAGGCAGGGCTGCCCACTGTCACCTATATTATAAAGTCTGGGACTGAAACCGCAAGCTATATACACGAGGAAACAATTATTCGATGCCAGCATTAAAATAGGGGGCGAATACCACATTGTTTCGCTACACGCAGACAATGTTTTATTATACCTGAGAGACACCCACCTTAACTGTTATAATCTGGTTAATTTAGTAACAACATTCAATCTCAAAAGTGTCACTAACCTGATCTGACAGCAACTTCCCATGAAGGATGCAAATGCAGAAATGAAAGTTCCCCCGGATAGCTCTACTCTCCCCTCTCCGGAAATGATAATATGCCAGAGTGGGAAGGAGCAAAACCCCCCAGGGAAACCCTCTGGGGAAGAAAACCCTGGTTGATGTTGCTCACGGGTAATCGGGACGAGGTCTTGAGGTAAGTAGAGGTCTTCGAAGTAACTGGCACTCGTATCGAAGATGAAGTCTGGGAGTTAGACACAAGACAGGTAAGAATTCAATAGTGAGGATAAGACTAGAATATTGCAGGGGGAGCAGTAGTCTGACACTTACTGGAGGAAGTTTGATGACTTTACTGAGGGTTATAAGGTGATCGGGAACACCGGTTTCCAGTATTTAGGTCCAGAAAAGTACCAGCCCACCCTTAGAGAAAAGAGAGATATTTTCTGCCAGAGTAAAATAGGGAAAGTGGTGCAGAGAGTGGGTATTAGGAAGGATGCTAACTTACTTTGGATGGGAATTTCGAGAGTGCGGCCAGTCAGAGTGGATGTTGGGAGCGGGAGACTTGCCGAGGAAATATAGGACTCTGTGCGAAACCGGGACGAGAGAGAAGAGCAGAGTCTGGATAGAAAGGAGAGTAAATAAGCAGAGGTTTACGGAAACAAGGATTCACATAAGTCAGTGAAGGGCAACTTGGTAGCGAAACTTACGGAGCGCCGAAATCAGCAGTAGCGACGCGGCAGGTAGCCGTACTTCCTTCCCTAAATGGGATCACGTGAACAGCCATCTGCGTCTCTGGGGAGCGTGCATAGTCTATCCCGTTGTCTGCAGTTACGGTACTGACATCCGCGGCCATCTTGGACGGCTTGGAGCGTATTACTCCGCACAATCGGCGGCACTGCCAAAGAGACCAGCGCCGTAACGGCGTGACATTAACCTACCAACAATCCTAGAGTACTTCGCCCGGGTGTCCGGGATCTCCTTCAACAAGGAGAAGTCCAGCATATTCCCCTTAGGCGGCTTAGCCACACAAACCGAAACCGATCTCCCAACGGTGGGAATCCAATGGAAACTCCACACCTTCAGATACCTGGGAATCAACATATGGCACACGCCCGAACAAACGCATGGGGCCAACACCCAAATTGCGATACATGGGCTCAGAAAATCAATGAAATTCTGGTCAAAACTACCACCATCACTGATGGGCAGAGCAACAATAACTAAACTGATAGTCCTTTCAAGATTCCTATACTTTTCACAATATACACTACCTCATCCCTGGCTCCTTTTTCCGGGTTTTAGAAACTACTAAGGGAGCTACTGTGGATTAACACCAGACACAAAATATCCCTAGACATATTGACATTACCATACACAACAGGCAGAATCCAACTCCCAGACTTAAACAAATACTACCTAGCTGCACAGCTAAGCCATGTGGCGAAATGGATGGCTGAATATACCTCGGAAACCAGGCTACTCAGGCAACACGTAACCCCAGCGAACTTGAAGGAAATACTATGGGTCCCAGCGGTATGTCTGGGGGAAACCCCGATGTTAGTGGAGCAGGGTAAGAAAGTTTGGATTAGAGCCCAGAAGCACACAGGAGGGACACACCCCTATTCCGCAGACATACCGATCGCGGCAGGGGTATGCAAGGGAAAGGCTGACAACCCGAATGAGACAATGGGAGAGACACAGCATTTAAACCTGGGGCGACACATACGTAGATGGAACTTTCAGAGAATTTGAGACCATGGTAGCCAATGAAGGCCTACCCAGTGGCCACTTTCTATAGTATAGAAGAGTCAGGGAAGGTGCCAAATCACAATGGAAAGAGTGGCCAGGCGAGCCAGAACCAGACCCATTGATCACACTACTATACAACCTAGGGGACAGCTAGAGACCAACTTCCAGGCTCTACGCCCAACTGTCGGACAGACTCAACCCAAAAAGTGAGGCCCTGAAATTGAGATGGGAGGCGGACCTGGGAGAAGAAATCACTGAAAAGGAGTGGGAAAGAATCCTAGCACACCCTAGAGAAGTGTCGAGACACGCCCGGTTCAGGCCAATCCAATTACAGGTCCTGTACAGAACATACATGACACCAGAAAGGATTGCCAAGATCAACAAGACCAATGCCCAACTATGTCCCCAATGCAACTCAGAGGCAGCGGGAGTGATGCATATGTTCTGGGGATGCCCGAAGATTCAAAACTTATGGTCCAAAGTAGAAAAGACCTGCAAAAGTGCAGGAGTGACCAGATACAAATGGTGCCCGAAAGAATGCCTACTTAGAGCATATCGAAGAATAAGCAAACTACGCCAAGTAGTGAAACTTATGGACATGTTATATGTGCTGGCCAAAAGAGCCATAGCCATGACATGCCCAAGGGCCCGCACTTTGAGTAATGGCGTAGACAACCAGAGCATTGGTCAGGGGCCGAAACAAAGCTATGGGGAGAGGGAGTAGACAGAGCAGGAGAGGCAATCCCAACATATGAGAAATGGAAGGCACTAATACATGATATGTTTAACCGTCGGACGACAAACCCCCCTGAACTACCCTCAGGCCAATGAGACATCATTGAATTGAACCTACAGCCAAATATCCAACGACGACACCCGCTGAACTATTAGCCCTGGCACTCCTCCGCCAGTTTGTCACCTGGAGAACTTTTATTTCTGTAGCAAGAAGACTAGTTGTTTAATTTGTTTGTTTATTGTTTGAGTTTGTTCTTCCCCTTTCCCCTTCCCCTTATTGAAATTGAGCTTGCTAACTGATTACTGCACAAATGTAGACTAAGAAAATGCCAATAAAATACTTTAAAAATAAAATAAGAAATACATTATTATTATTATTATTATTACTAGTGCCAGTTGTCAGGCTGGGAATCCTTGGTAACAGAGCAGTTTATTTTTAAAACTGAAACTTCAGTCACTTTAGTGCACTAGTATAGTCATTGTGCGTCATACTGCCCACGGACCAACAGAAAAGGCTCCCTTAGCTCCTTCCCTGGAGGCCAGCTTCAGATTTGACAGGGCGCATGTGAAAGATATGGTGGAGAACAGGAGTTACAGGTAAGTGACATACTCCTTCTCCATCATTGAATCTTTCATAAATTCACATGCTGCATGACTAGACCACAAAGCAGTTCCACAACCATAACAGGCAGAGGCAAGATCCTTGTAGAAACACTGACCTTACGCAAACCTGTTAAGCAGAACCGCCTAGCCAACCCTGTATTCAGGTGTCGAATACCTACCTGTCAACACAGTAAAACCTTGTAAAGGTGTGTACAGAACTCCTAGTTGATGTCCTACAGATGTCCAGCAGGGGAACCCCGGAGATGAAAATGTTTGTGGCGGCGACGGTCCCTGTAGAATAGGTTCTGGGTGTTGGGGATAATTCTCATTCTATGGCTAATTTCCTGTCACGCCCCCACCTTCATCCACGCGTTCCATGGACACATCTCATAATCCAGCCCCCACTATCACCACCAAAATACATGCCAGGACATACTCTCCCCTGCAGGCCTACCGGCAAGGAATGGGACAAGGTCAGCGACGCCGGTTCTTGCCATCTCAGCGTTGGTTTCCATTCCGGCGTTGGCAGTTGCCATGGAGACGCGCCACGGGGATTCTACAACGTCTCCGTTGCCGGCACCTGAGAGCTCCTCCTTCAGCACATTCGATCACGTGACGGATGATGAGTCACGTGATCATTAGTCAGCGTTCAAAAGGGACGCGCTGACTGCCCTCCAGCGCTTCACAGCTGATCCTGTTGGGCGCATTACGGATTACGGATTACAGACTACTACCACTGACCTCAGATTGATCTTGGACTCTGATTTGGCTTCTTCCTTCACGGTACCTTTGTTTGGAACTATTTTCTCCTGGATTCAACCACATTTACGTCCCTGGATTGCTATTGTATTGCCCTTTGGTTATGAACTTTGTTCTTGGATTATGCACTTTTCAACTGATTGACTTACGTTTTCTGGCTTCTACGTAAGGTGGTGATTTCATTCCTACTAAATACTTTACCAAACTGTCATCTGTTCGTCACCCTTGCCGGCTGCCTCCGACAAACATCCTTACACCAGTATTAAGTCCCGACCAACTCCTAAGGGTAAGCCCTATTGTAGACTTATTACATATTCATATACAAGTCTGGGGTTCTGTGTTTATGACCTAACTTCGTGTTTGCCTTACAGTGGTCATAGGGGGCATCTTCCGGCATTCCTGGTTCCGGCTGACGAAAATCCACCACCTGTGGCCTCAAGTACCGTTTGGCAGTAATTCCTTGTTTGCTCGAGTGGTACTTGGGGACGGAGGTTTCATCGGCTACACGACCCTCAAGTCTTGACATTTCCCTTACCTATAGAGTCCCCCAGCAGCTTTGCTGGATTTGAAGGGTTTGTTTTTTCTCCTGCTAAGAGTGTTTTATGTCTATGGGGCTTTTCTCACCTCCATAGGAACCATCTTTATCCACATGTGTTACACAGCACCCTCGTGCAGTGACACAGGGGTGTCGTAGCGACCCCCAAACAGACTCCATACCCTGGGACTGACTACTGTCTCCCAGAGCGTGTAAAGTCCCCATTGACTTTACTAGTCAAACTCTGAACAAAACCAGTACAACCCATCTTACTATGGAGGTACTGGAAAGGGTTAATAGTTTTTCCCTTATGTTAATTTTCGAGAGGGTACCCTACGGTCCCTCTCTCAAAAGTTTATGGCTGGTGGCAGTGGTTACTACTGAAAATATTCGACCACGAAATTTACCTATGGGATTTTCCCATTGTTCGAGGCTACCACATTCACTGACAGCCTCTAACATACCTCCAGTTTATTTTTTTATTAACTTTACTCCTGTAGGTTTTATTTGCCAGAACTTTTATATAAATTCTTTCTCGTGTTTTTCTCTAAACTCCTAACCCAGGTCGGGGATCCTTTGTTCGTCCTTTTGGCGGGCTTCTGCTAAGAAGCCCTCCTTTCGGCGCCACCGAGTCTGGGGTGGATCCATTGTGTGGGAGGGGGGGTAGGACCCCTGGACAGGGTTGCCTCAGCAACCCATGTCGCACTCTGCCCAGATAGGCTGGGGTCTCCCGCCAAGATGACCACTCCACTGTGTGAGTGGCAGCTACGCTGTATGAAGGAGGATCTTTTTGCATAAAAGCAGGGTCCCGAGGACTGGAAGAGCAAGACGTTGCCACTGGAACTAAGAAGCCGAAGAGGAGAGAAGCCTAAGACATCTGCAACGACTGAACCACCGGTGAAGCCCTGCTGCAGCGTCTCACCACTTTTCTCCACACAACGAGAGAAGATCTTCATCTGCAAGAGCCTTCTTCCCTTGAGCCGGTGGAGTCAACCAGTTTGCCAATCTCCTTCCTGGACCTGCCCTGGTCGAATCGCCAGTACCCTGTACTCTGAGACCGGATAGCCAGGCACCCGTCCACCTGGACCGCGATTTAAAGGAGCGTAACTTATTTCGTTTGGCAACACCGCGGCTCGTTTCATCCCTGGGTAGTGCAGTGACACGAACCTTCCTCCACGACGAGAGCCTCTCTTCCTCTGCTGGATCTCCTGACCTGCCAGAACTACCAGGAACAACCGTCACCGCAGGAGCCTCTTCATTTTAAGGTACTTTGTTCCACCAGGCCGCCCTTTCCGCGCGATAGTGCTAAAGGTGTTTTAAATCCTTTACCTACCTGTTGGGTGGGCCGCCCCTATCCTCTAACCTTGTCTTTCACCTTCTGCATCCACCTTTTCGAATCGTTTAACAAAGACTTGACTGCAGCTACAGGAACATTTTACTCCTGGGCCCTTTGCCCTGTACCACTGACTCTGGCACAGGCCTATTGACTCTGGCTGAATTTGTTAGAACTGCCTTCTCTAGATTGCTTCTCAACTAGAACTTTGTTGGTGCACCCACTTCTTATAACTACCTTTTCCTTCCCACTTTTTAAACCTGTGACGTGCCATTTTGCTCGGTTTTCATTTAAGTATTATACATGCTAAAGTACTGCCTTGCCTAAACTTGTTCACAAACTTAGGGGAAGTGTTCCTAGTGTGTTTAAGAAGATATTCCTGTATAACTTGTGCTTTCCTTCCCTCGTGAGCAATTGTTAGAGTGCCATTTGTGTTTGGTTTTCACTGTGCCGTTTTGCTCAGTTTTCACTATTGCTCAAACTTGTCTACAATTTAACTATGGAGTTGTGTATACTTTACTTGACTGATTTTAACTTGCTTTAATAACTGTGATTAATGTGTTAACCTAGAAGTGTGTAAAATAAATATATATATTCTTTTTAATACAAAGCTTTGGTCAGCGTTTCCTTGTGCCATAGTATTATGGCCCCAATGTGTAAACCCTGAATATTGCTCATCTCCCTCTTGAGAGAAGTCTGACTGCTTAGCCACAGCTACCAACTAAATCTTTGTGGTACAGACTGATAAAGGGGATTTATTGCTCATACCTGTAGTCTTAATCTTCTGTAGTGCTCCCTAAGGGAACTGCACAGGATTCTGCCTAACACTGGGCTAGCTAGGGAGAGGCGTGCCAGCCTGCTGATGACACGAGATGCAGGAGGAAATCCACCTAGCAACTGACAAAGAGTGAAGTGTTTTTCCCATTCCTAAGGGACAGTCACAGAGCCGAGGTCTTCTGGAGCAACTTTGTGTGTGAGACACAATATTTCAAAGTATGCACCACATCTAGAGAATGCAAAGATCGTTCTGCAGGAAAAAAAGGCTAGCCAAAGAAAGGTTGAACCACTGGCTCATTGGGGTGAAACGCTGGAGGAACCTTTGGCACAAATTATTGCTTAGTGCGTAGTACCACCTTGGACTTGAGGAAAATCAGTTAGGGGGCTATGCAGAAAAAAGCCTGAATATCGCCTACATGTCTAGCTGATGCGATGGCGACCAGTAGACTAGTCTTCCAGGACTTGAACTTGAGTGAAGCCTTATGCAAAGGCTTGAAGGGAGGTCGCAAGCCTGGAGAGATCACATTCAGCTCCCAGGCCGGGGCCTGCCACCTGGATCGGTGTGGAAGAACAGAAAATGCCCTTGATGAATTATTTGATCAATCGGTGGGACCACAGAGAAGGTGTGGAAGATTAGCGAGTATAGCTAATAAAATAAGCACTTCCCTTCTCTAGCCCTCCGCTCATCCACCTCCAACTCAGAGGGTCAGACGATTCTCCAGGCAGACAGTAAGGGGGGTCATAACTCTCTGCTCGGCTGTTACCTCCAAGAGCCTCCCTGTCTCTATCAAACTTGAGCAGAATAACCTCAGGTTCCGGAAGCAACTCAAGACCTTCCTTTTGGCTTCTGCTTCCACTCTCTCTGTCTTTCGCCTGCTGATGTTCTTGTCTGCTGCACGGACTGTTTATCTGGCCTCCCTCTGAACCTTAGGGGAAGTCTGCCTCCTGCACTTACCTAGGAACAGCCACCCCGGCTGCACTTACTTGAGATTTGCACTCTCCTTTTTCCTCCCGGTGCCACTTCTCCTCTGCCTTCCCCTTGCACGATCTAAATTACACAAGGACTAGTAGGATTGTTTGTTTTGGTCCCATTTGTCTTCCCCTTCCTTGTCTTGTTGCGCCTAGAAACACTTGTGTACAGGCGCGTTATTAATTACTTATCATAGCGAGAGACAGCCACAAGGTGCACTTTGATGGAGGAATGTGCCACGCCCGAATTAGCCAAGGATAGCATATATGGTAAGACATCCTTAAGCTGAATGTTTAAAGGGTCGTGGCCACGTGCTGTACACCAGCGGGAAAACTGTGCTCATTTACTCATTTAGGAGGTCAAAGTACCAGAATTGTCTGGGCCAGGCAATTTTAGAGCACGCCTGACATCCCAGACAGTGCTGTACCCTCTGTGCTTCATTCTTGGGGTCTGAGAAGAAAGTAGGTAGCACTATCTCCTCATTGAGGTGAAACAAGGAGACTACCTTAGGTAAGAATGCGCAAGACCCACTAAGAGGGCTGTTTTAATGGTGACCAGCCCGATGTCGGCGGATGCCATTGGCTCGAATGGTTTATGAGCCAGGGCGCCCAACACTACACTGAGGTCCCACATGGGGTGGTGCTTCTTGATAGGCCGGCAGAGCCTTGTGAGGCCCACAAAATTTCTCAACTATCGGGTTGGAGGATGAAAAGACCTCATCTGAGTTCCTATAGGCCCTGATGGCCGCCAGATAGGTGCAGCATGTGTCTACTTGCACCACTCAGTGTGTGAGGTGTGCCGAGAAGAATAGCACGTCCTCCAACGTGCAAGTCAAAGGATCGATTTCCTTTGCTTCTGCCCAGTGACAAAACCTAATCCAAATGCTCCCTTACTGGCTCTGAGAAGCGTTGCTTCTAGCGCCCCGTATGATATCCAAGTTAACCTGTGTTAGGCAGAATCCAGGGCAGTTCCCTTAGGGAGCACTACCCCAGATTAGGCCTACAGGTGAGAGCAATAAATCCCCTTTGGCATCAGTCTGTACCACAGAGATTTAGTTGGTAGCTGTGGCTAAGCAGTCAGACTTATCTCAAGAGGGAGATGAGCAGTATTCATGGTTGACACAGGCAGTACAGTACTATGGAGCAAGGACACTGACCAAAGTTTTGTATTAAAAAAGAAAGAATATATATTTATTTATACACTTCTAAGTCAACACATAGATCACAGTTAATAAAGTAGAACAGGTTACTCCTTACCTGGTAACGTTCTTTCGATGGGATTTCCTCCGACGTATTCCTTATCTATGATATTTGTATCTCCAGCTTGCTGGCCTCGGACATTTTTTTTCCCAGTAGAGGGCGCTGTGCGTCGAGGTCCGTCGAGTAGGTGTTCGACTGCCACCGTATCGACGCCGACGTCATCATGCCTATAAATGGCCACGCGCAGCGTCCGTTGCTCAGTTCCGTTTTGTAGAGTAAGGTAGTTATTGCATGAATGGTTACTACCCTTGAAGGAGCGTAAGCTGCAACCACAAGGGAAATTACTGCAGGGATGGATGGGAGGGGCCATAAGTAATACGTCGGAGGAACATCCCATCGAAAGAACGTTACCAGGTAAGGAGTAACTTGTTCTTCGAAGGGATTGTGTCCTCCGACGTATCCTCATCTATGATAAGACTCCAATAGCAGTGGTATGTGATTGGAGGCGGGAGTAAGAGATGCCATATTACTCTTTAAGAGTGAACAAAGTGTAACACAGCTTTGCCAAATCTAGTCTCTTGACTAGAGGAGGAATCCAGGTTATAAAATTTGGTAAATGTATGTGCGGACGACCATGTGGCAGCCGCACTTATGTTTCAAATTGGTACCCCTCTTTGAAGAGCTGAGGAGGCTGCGATACCCCTGGTCGAATGAGCCCTTAGATTTTGAGGGGGCTCTTTCCATGCCAGTTTGTAGCATTCCAGAATGGCTAAAATAATCCATCTGGAGATGGTTTGTTTGGTTATTGGTAATCCCAACTTATGTCCTGCTTAACCTACAAAGAGTTGGTCTGCTTGTCTAATTTTAGCAAGTCTACCGAAATAAAAACTCAAGGTTCGCTTAGGGTCCAGCCTGTGTAGTCTCTCTTCCTCTTTCCCCGGATGGGGAGGAGAATAGAATGAAGGTAAAGTAATCTTCTGAGTAATGTGAAATTCAGAAACTACCTTTGGGAGGAAGTTAGGCTTCACTTGTAGAACGACTTTGTCCTTGTGAAAAATTGTATGAGGAGGTTTACAAGATAGGGCTTGCATCTCGCTAACCCTTCTAGCAGATGTTAATGCTACCAATAAAACAGTTTTGAGGGTGAGAAACATCAATGAACAAGAGTGGAGTGGTTCAAATGGAGCACCCTTTAGGAAGTTTAAAAACTAGATTTAAGTCCCATAAGGGAACTTGGAATGGTCTTGGAGGGTAAACATTAGTTAGACCTTTCAGGTATTGTATTACCAATGGAATTTTGAAATATAAAGGCTCCTCTGCAGTGCACTTAAAGATCGATAGCGCTGCGAGATAGCCCTTAATAGTGCCAACTTGAAGGCCTGAATTTGCCAAATAAAGTAAGAAGGATAACACCGCAGGTGTACCACATGAAACGGGTTCGATATTCTTTTCTCTGCACCAGCTGCAAAATGTATTCCAACGGCAGCGGTATAGAGTTTTAGTTGCTGGCCTTCTGGCCGCAAGCAACACCTCCATGACGTCATCTGGAAGGTCCCAATCCTTGTACCTCAACCTTTCAGATACCAAGCGTGAAGGTTGAGGGTCTTGATGGCTGGATGGAGAACCTGACCTCCCTTCTGCGAGAGAAGATCCTCTCTGTATGGTAGACGAATTGGAGGGTGGATTGACATGTCCAGAAGGTCCGGGTACCACGTTCTCCTGGCCCAATCCGGGGCAATTAGGATCATGGTCTTCCGAAACCTTCTCAACCTCCTGATCATTTGAGGAATGACAGGGACCAGAGGAAACGCGTACAGAAGTGGGAACTCCCAGTCCACTGCGAACGCGTCTCCTAGAGCTCCTCTCGGGGGAAATTCCCTTGAGCAAAATCTGTCGCACTTCCTGTTGATACTGGTGGCAAACAGATCCACTTGAGGGGTTCCCCAAAGGGCGAAGATCTCTTGAAGGACTTCCTGAGCTATCTCCCACTCGTGGGAGACTGTGTTCTGCCTGCTCAGAGCGTCCGCTGTCAAGTTCTTCTCTCCGGCTAGGTGAATTGCCGATAGAGAGATTCCTTCCTGAATTGCCCAAAACCAGAGCTGCATCGCCTCTCTGCACAGTGCCAGTGACCCTACGCCTCCTCTTTTGTTGAGGTAGTGCATGGCCACTGTGTTGTCCGTCATTATCAGGACGTTTCTCCCCCGTACAGACGGCAGAAAAGCCTTCAGTGCCAGTCTGATGGCTCTCAGCTCCAACAGGTTGATATGTAGTCTGGACTCCGATGGAGACCAACGACCGCTGATGGTCAAGTCGTTGGCATGGGCTCCCCACCCCGTGAGTGAGGCATCCGTGACTACTGTTATCTCCGGCCATGGTTGCCAAAACAGTTCTCCTTTCAGAATGTTCTCCCGACAGGCCCACCACTGAAGGTCTCGAGCCAGTCTGATCGGAATCTGAAGGATATCTGTCATCCTCCCTGAGAATTGTGACCACTGAGTCCTCAGTGCCCACTGAAGGGATCTCCTTCTCAGGCGAGCCTCTGGCACAAGGAAGATGCAGGATGCCATGAGGCCTAGCAACCTCAAAAAGTCGTAGGCTGGGAGACGTTGGGCATTTTGAAACCTGGTGACCATCTGCAGAATATCTTGAGCCCTCACCTCTGGTGGCGAGGCTTTTCCCAGGGACGTGTCCAGGACTGCTCCAATGAACTGGAGTCTCTGTGATGGTATCATCTGTGACTTCTTTAAATTGAGGGAGAAGCCCAGCTTGTGAAGGAAGTAGCAGACATAATCTAGTTGGATCCGAGCTTGTTCCGAAGAAACTGCTCTGATCAACCAATCGTCCAGGTAAGGGTAGACGTGAATCCCTTCCCCTCCTTAGACTTGCAGCCACTACCGACATTAATTTGGTGAAGACCCTCGGGGCGGAGGTCAGCCCAAATGGCAGAACTCGAAATTGATAATGAGTTGCCAATTGCAAACCAGTCCTGAAGCTGGAGGGCCTGAAGGATCGGAGAGAGAGTTACCATCTTGAACTTGTCCTTCCTGAGGAATTTGTTCAATTCTCGTAAGTCCAGGATGGGTCTCAGTCCTCCGTCTTTCTTTGGTATGAGAAAGTAGGGGGAGTACCAGCCCTTGTTCCTGTCCGCTACAGGTACCGGTTCTATGGCACCTTTCTCTAGCAGGTCTACAATTTCCTGCAAGAGGAGCGGATCCGGCACTTTCAGAGAGCTGTTCCCCGGTGGATGGCTCTGAGGGATGCGTAGAAAAGGCAGGCAGTAACCTTGGGCAACTGTCTCCAATGCCCAAGCATCTGACGTAATAGCCTGCCATTCCGTCAGATGGTGAGTTAACCTGCCCCCTACAGGTGTCTTGTGATGGGAGAGCTCAGAGTGGTTTGGGAGCGGCTGATGCAGTTGTCGAAGGTAAAGCGGCTCCTGCGGCTTTCTTTCCTCTACCCCGTCCACCACGGGTACATTTTCCTTGGCCTCTTTGAGCCGGCCGTCCTCTGCCTCTTCCATATGAGGAATAATAGCGAAAGGACCTTCCTCTCCAAGAGGATCCTGAGGGACGAAAATTAGTTTGGCGGATTGCAGCTCCTAGTGACTTGGCTGCTGCTTTAGATGTTTGCAGTTTTTCCAAACTGTCATCTGCCTTTTTACCAAACAGGGAAGAGCCGTCAAAGGGCATATTTAAAAGTCTGGCCTGTACGTCAGAAGCAAAGCCGGACTTTCTCAACCACGCATGCCTGCGGATTGTGGTACTTTCCGCCATGGCCCTGCTGATACTGTCAGCAGAATCAATGCCAGTTTGAAGGGACTCACACATTGCATCTTTACCATCTCTGATGATATTTAAAAATGCGTCCCTTTCTTCTCCTTCCTGGAGGCAGTCAGCCGCTGATGAAGCACCCTCCCAAAGAGTGTGGCTGAACCTAGCGAGCGTACAAGTCGCATTAATAGATTTTAAAGCCATGCTACAGGCCGAGAAGACTTTCTTAGCCATGGCATCATATTTTGTATCATCCCTATCCTGTGGAGCAGTGGGGTATGCAGATGTACTGCCTGATGAAGTTGCAGCCTGGACCACCAGACTCTCTGGAGTAGGGTGTTTAGATAGGTATTCAGGGTCAGAAGCAGATACCCTATATTTCGCTGACAACTTCTTGTTAACCGCAGGGATAACTTCAGGCATTTCCCAGTTAGTTAAAATCTTTCTCTGTAAGGCAGAGTGAAATGGAACCACAGGATCCTCCTGTGGACCTTTATCCGAAATGTCAGTGAGGTCATCCTGCTGAAAAACAGGTGACTGTGCAGACCAACCCATGAATTCTATGATTCATGACATTAGGGTTCTATAAGGGGTTTCAGCATGTTCCCCTGGGTCTAATTTGACAAATTCCACTTCAGGGGAAGTGTCTAAACCACTTGCTTCCTTTAATACATCCTGAAGGTCTTTCAACCTTCTTTCCTCAGGGTCAAAAGTCTCTGGTTAAGGTGATGTGGTCCTCTGCAGGTCGAAAGGCCTTTCTTGATCTGAGTCTTCCCTTTCCTCATAAATTGAGGTTAAAGGGGGGTGTTCTGAGTGTAAAGGGACAAAACTCATTTCTAAAGCAGAAGGAGCCATCAACACTGGCCTTGAAAAGGTCGATTGTCGTTGACACCGATGTAAAAATCCTCGAAGGCGCCGTCAAAGGCGTCGAGAAAACTGGAAGAGTCCCCGTAGAACTCGAAAGGATTGGAACCCTGCTCGAGGATGTCGACGACGCTCTCGGCGTCGTGTCAGAGGCTCTTGGCCTAACTGTTGGCTGTGGAGTAGTCGTGGTTTTTTCTTTTATCGGCATCGACTCAATCGACGGATGCGTCGAAGAACCCCTCGATAACGGCGTCAATGGCGCCGATCTATGCTTCGAAGGGGCTTTCGACAATGGCGTCGAAGATGCTTTACTTCCCGATGGCTCATGGCGCTTTCGGGTCGACTCTTTCGCCGGGTGCTTCGACTCACGGCGTTTAGATTTTTTGGGCTTTTCACCCGGGGTATCACCCTCAGCTGACTTCGAGGGGGTTGAGGCCGCTTTCTCGAAGACGCTTAGCATCTTTTTTCTGAATTCCTCCCACTCAGCCTGAGAGCTGTGTTTTGTGGGGCAATGTACTCTTTCAGGGGAACTAGAAGACGACGAAGGAGATCTTCTACGTCTCTTTTTCCAGTGTCTAGACTTCGACGAGTGGTGGGAGCCACTTCGAGACCTAGACCGAGAATGCTTTCGACGGTGAGGAGACGAATGTCTCGACTCTACCGCGGAAACTTTCGAGGAAGTTAAAATTGACTTCCCTCTCTTGAGCTTCCCCTTACGCTCCTTCAAGGCTTTCGCCGTCATGGATAGGCATTCCTCACACTCCGAACACTGGTGTTCGATTCTCAGACACCACAAACAGATCCTGTGAGGATCCGTCAACGACATTTTCTTCCCACAGTCTCGGCATTTTTTGAAACCGGACCGAGGTGTCGTCGGGTCGGAGGAGGAAGGCATGGAGTACGAGTCGGTTTTCTCGAGGAAATATGAATATATTTCGACTGACGAACTGAGCAACAGTATTCGGAGGCACACGAAGCGTGGAAAAACGGAACTGAGCAACGGACGCTGCGCGTGGCCATTGGGGCATGATGACATCGGCGTCGATACGGTGGCTGTCGAGGAACATCGACGACGACGACGCACAGCGCCCTCTACTGGGAACATTTTTTTCCAAGGCCAGCAAGCTGGAGATACAAATATCATAGATAAGGAATACGTCGGAGGACACAATCCCTTCGAAAGTTAAGTTTAGTCAAAAGAAAAGCATATACAGCTCCCTATTCAATTGTAGACAGTGTGCGGTAGAGTGAAAACTGAGCAAAACGGCACCGTGAAAACCAACTACAAATGGCACTCTAACAATTCAACGAAAGGGAGGGAAAGCACAAGTTAAACCGAAATATCTTCAGACACCCCCTAGCAACACTTCCCTGAAGTTTTGTGAAGTAATGCACAGTAACACTTTAACCAAAAGACAAGTGAATGAAAGCTGAGCAAAATGGCACTCCACAAGTTAACAGTAGGAAGGAAAAGGGGTTTAGAAGATTTAGACGCATCAACACATTTCTCATTGAAAACCAATCTAGTGAGAGCAGATCGAACAAATCAGCCAGTCAATAGGCCTGAGCCAGAGTCAGTGGTACAGGACCAAGAATTTAGGAGCAAAAATGTTCTTGTAGCTGCATTCAAGTCTTTAGTAGAAAAATATTGAAGAGGTAGATGTGAGGCAAAAGACAACGTTAAGAGAGAGGGCGGCCGACCCGACAAGTAGTTAAAGGATTTAAAACACCTTTAGGGCTACCACGGAGAAAGGGCGGCCTGGCCGAACAATGTACCTTAAACGTGAAGAAATGGCTCCTGCGGTGGCGGTTGTTCCTGGTAGTTCCTGCAGGTCGAGGGATCCAACAGAGGAAGAGAGGCTCTCGTCGTGGAGGAAGGTTCGAGTCGCTGCACTACCCAGGGATGAAACCAGCCGCGGTGCTGCCAAACGAAGTTTAAAAAGGTACGCTCCTTTTAATTGCGGTCCGGGTGGATGGCTGCCTGGCTATCCGGTCTCCAAGTGCGGGGCACTGTCGATTCGACCAAGGCAGGTCCGAGGATGCGATAGGTGAACTGGTTGACTCCAACAGCTCAAAGGAAGGAGGCTCTTTCGCTGAAGATCTCCTCTCGTCGTGTGGAAGTAAAGTGGTGAGACGATCCGGCAGGGCTTCACCGGTGGTGTAGATGCTGAAGATGTCTCTGGCTTCTCTCCCCTTCGGTTCCGTAGTTCCAGTGGCGACGTCTTGCTCTCCCAGTCCTCAGGACCCTGCTTTTATGCAGAAAGAGACCCATTCATATAGCCTAGCTGTCACTCACACAGTGGAGTGGTCTGTTACGCTCACCTGGCTCCCACAGGGGCGATCTGAATTGGACAGCTGCGGTCTCCACCAATGTATGCGTAGTGCCGAGATGAAGGACTGGACTGGCCCACCCAGCTTCGTTTGCTTGGCCCGTAGGAATATTCTTCTGCAAAAGGAGAAAGGGAATTAACCACCCGTGGAGTTGAGCGTTAACCTCTCCCCACTCCCGCTGCTCTCCTAACTGATCACCTTGGATGTCCCCTCTTATAGTCTCACCTGATGGTTTGGAAAGATGAGCTCTCCATCCTGCATTGAGTGCAGGGGCGTGTAGATAACCAGTTGCTTCACTGGCTCGAAGGAATTGGTGAGTTCCAGAACAATGTTGACTCTGAGATTCCCGGCAAGACGCCGTAAGTATGTAGTTCGTAAGAGTTCAAATGTCTGACTTTCACTCTGTCCGATTCCTTGCAGGTTGCAGCTTGACACTAGCGAAGAGTTCCTTGTGGCAACCGGTAATATTCAGCTAAGGATTTGTATTATCCAACACAGTTCGATAAAATAATGTCAATATGCAACCTGTTGCTTTCTCCCTTTTTCAGGGGCTGAGAGAAAGTATGAAGTCTCGGGGAATAATGCCTCCGGCGGTAAAATCAGGTAAGTCTATTCTGGTGAGGAGGGTTCCCCTTGTTTGTCCCTTTGTTTCACCTTGCTGTCCTTTTGTTTCCCCTTAGGGGCCGGGGTTCGGCGAGGATGCAGTGGAAGCTGTGCCGACCCGTGCAGAGGAATAATACCCCCGGTGGTAGAATCAGGCAAGTCTATGGGGGGTAACTAATATTGCCTCTGTATATTCCCTTGGCTCACCTTGATGTTCTGGTCTTCCCCTTAGGTGCCGGAGTGCGGCGGGAACATGCAGAAGGATGCGGTGGAATGTGAAGATGCTGCAAAGGCCGGTGAGTTCAGCGCGGTGCTGCAGCAGGCGAGGCGACGCGCATTAAATAACTTTTCTTCCAGCTCGAAGGCGCGATGGATCGGGAATTCAGGTAAGGATCAAAGGTATTGCTCTTGTTCTAACCTTCTCTCCTTCTTTCTCCCTTTTTCTTGGAGCTCCAGACTCGAGGCAGGCTTGGCAGAAGACTGGATGCAGACTTGCAGGCACGGTGAGCGTTACGCTGCTGGATGCAGAATAACGCGAAGGGTGTGCTGCTCTTCGGGCGTGGTTTAAATAGCCTCCACAGAAGTCCCAGGTAAGTATTCCTCCCCAGCCCCACCCGAGTAAAAAATAGTCCCTAGGTAAAGTAGTCCCTTCCAAGCCTCGTTTGGCTAGGAGCTCTTGCAGCATGGTCTGCATCAGGTAAGTTTTAATCTATGAGCCTGGCGCCTATGGCGCCAGGACTGACTCCATATGAGCCTGGCACCATAGACGCCAGGACTGCACCCAAATAGCCCCTAGCAGGGGTTGTTGTGCTTGCTTGGAATAACTTGATGCCTGCTTCCGGGGTTGCTGGACTTGGTCTGGGTCCCCGGGGATAGGCATCATGACATGGTCATCTTGGCGGAAGACCCTCCAGCCCATCAGGTTAGAGTGCGACCTGAGTTGCGGTGGCAACTCTGTCCAGGGGTTCTACTCCCCCCTCCCAAACAACAGACCCACCCCAGACTCAGTGGCGCCGAAAGAAGTGCTTCTTGGCAGAAGCCCGCCAAAAGGACGAACAAAGGATCCCCGACCTGGGTTAGGAAAATGGAGTAAAACTCGAGAGAGAAGTTTTATCAAAGTTCTGGCAAATAAAACCTACTGGAGTAAAGTTAATCAAATACACCGGCGGTATGTTAGAGGCTGTCAGTAAAAGTGGTAGCCTCGAACAATGGGAAAATCCCATAGGAAAATATTTGCGGTCGAATATAAAAGGTAGTAACCACTGCCACCAGCCAGAAACTTTGTAGAGGGGGACTTTAAAATGAACATAGGGGTAAAACTATTAACCCCTTCCAGTGCTTCCATATTAAGATGGGGTGTACTGGTTAAGTTCATAAAAAAAATCTGGGGGCGGGGTGGATGACCATGCCTCCCTGCTGTGAGTGTAGGTGAGCTGGACCCAGCGGAAGGTGCACCGGGGCCTGTTTAGACAGGCCGAGGAGCTCCAAGAACCATGGCCTCGAGGGGCACCACAGAGCTATCAGGATGAAACGTAAGTGTCAAGCCTCCCTGATCTTGCAGATTACCCTGTGGACAAGGGGAGATGGAGGGAAGGCTTAAGAGTTAATGTTGTTCCACTCTATCTGCATTGCTTCCCCCAGAGATCTGCAGCCGTGTCCCTGCCAGGACACAAACTGGGGACACCTCCTGTTGGCCCAGGTGTCTAATAGGCCTACATGGGGATGACCGTATCTGTCGAAGATTCCCCTGAAGGACCTGATCGTTCAACTCCCACTCGTAGTTGTCCGCACCCTGCCTGCTGAGCCTCTCCATCTCCAGGTTGGACTCTCCCAGGAGGTGTATAGCCCTCAGGTGCAAGTTGTTCTCCAGCGCCCACTCCCAAATGTTGACTGCCAAGGTGCATAGGGGAGGAAACCTTATGCCACCCTGCTTGTTGATGTAATGCATGCTGGCGGAGTTGTCCATCTGGATGAGGATCATCTTGCCACTGATCATCGGCAAGATGGTTTTGAGAGCAAGCTAGATCACCTTCAGCTATAGCCAGTTGATATGGGCCTCCTGTTCCTGAAGAGAACAGACTCCATGGATGCTGTGGTTGTCCAGGGTGGCTCCCCAGCCGTCCAAGGAAGAGTCTGTGGTGATTGTAACCTGCAGTGCTGGTTGCCTGAAGGGTCCGTCTATCCTCAAGACGTGCTGGTAGCACCATGCCGAGGTCATCGCTCTGCTGGGAAAATGACTTGTGGCCCTCTTGATGGCTAGGACCTTGTCCTTCGAGGGAAAAAGGTATCTCGGAGCTCGTATCCCAGATGAGTCCTAGGAACGTTGGATTCGAAGTACGCTCCAGCTGTGACTTCTTGAGATGGATGGTAAATACCAACTCGTATAGTATATTCCTGAGGGTAGAGGAGGTGTGATGGACTGCATCTGGGGATCTCGCCCCGACGAGCCAGTCGTCTATGTATGGATAAACATGACGCCTGTGGGCCTTGAGAAGGGCTGCCACTGCATTCAGGTGTCTGGTAAAGACCCTGGGGGCTGAATTAAGGCCAAAGGGTAGAACCTTGTATTGAAATGGAAACCCATGATCCTGTAACCTCAGAAAGGACTGGTGAGGCTACCAAATAGGGACGTGTAGGTACGTGTCCTTCAGATCCAGGGAGCACATCCAGTCTCCGCTGTACAGTGTCTCCGCAATAAGCACTGGGGTAACCATCTAGAACTTTTGAAGAGGGAGGGAAAGGTTCAAGGTGGAAGGGTCCAACACAACTCTCAGGCCAGCCTGGTTCTTGTGAATGGCGAAACCCCTGGAGTAGAAGCCCATGACACGCTGGGAAACTGGGACTTATTCCACTGCTTGACTCTATGAGCGATCGAATCTCAGCCAACAGAGTTGTTGTCCCAATCTGTGGTATCCATGGGGCCGCGAACCTCGCGCGCCAATACTGTGCCTGAAGGCGGACTGAAAAAAGCATTTGCTCCTGCCTGTGCTGACTTGGAGACTGGTCCGGCTATCTCTACCTCCATTCCTGAAAGCCCGGAACCCGCCAAAGGAACGGCCCTTGTCGGAACATTGATGCGTCTGGCTGTACATTTTGGGCGTGTCCTTTTTGTGGCTAGATAAGGATTTAGCAGTCTGGGAACTGTTCTTCTTATCCAGTTCCTCATCGGTGGTGGTGGTGGAATGAAAAAGATTGCCACCCTTGAATGGAACGTCCAATATGTGCTCCTGGGCATCCGGGTTGAACTTCGTAGCCTGTAGCCAGGCCGTCCTTCTCATGTCCGTGGCTATGCAGATGGCACGTCTATGTGCGCCAAGGTGGACTCCATGATGTCCTGGACAACCATTTTTGCTTCGGCCAGCCCTGCCTTGAAACATGCCTGACTGTGCACCGGAAGTTCCGGAAGTTAGTCGGCTATTTCCCACCAAAGTCTCGAATTAACGGCTGCAAGCATGGCGTCTGCATTAAACTGACAAAGGTGCAGTGAGGCGTTGGAATAGACCTTCTTTCCATCTAACTCCAAGATCTTCTCCTCCTTACCTAGAAGTGCCGAAGATGATGTAGCCGAGGACAACTGAGGCTTGCACTAGAGTGAGGCCGCGGCAATCACCAAAGAGTGTGGTTGAGGGTGTGCCGACCGCAAGAGTGGACTGGACCCCCCTCCCTCCAATTGCCTGTACTTGCCATCCAGGCACCGGTTGGTAGGCTGCGCTCAATGGGGCTTAAACCATCCCTTTTTGGCCAAGGCAACAACGTCCTTCTGCATCAGGATCCCCGTTATAGCCGTGGGGCGTAAAGTGAGGACCTCAGCCAGGACGCCTGCCTCCAGTTGTTCCACCTCGGGTTGTGGAAGCCCCAGGTATTCGGCCAAACCTTTGAGTCGTTCGCGGAAGGACTTGGCTGAAGATGGCAGGTCAGGGTCCTCCTCCTCCTCAGTGTCCACTAAGGCGTCCAGCTGGTCCAGAGCAGGTGGAGGAGTGTTGGGTGCCAAGGGTTGGGGTGTGAAGACCGGCGCAGGAGACTGGTGTAGAACCGCCTGTACTGTGGGAGGCAGGGAAGCCGGAATCGAGGGACACGGCGTAGGAAGCTGAAGCTGCGCAGGGGGCCTGAGGCGTTGGAGGCAGCATGTCCCTGATCACATCCCGCAGGATGACACTCATGTGAGGAAACCTCATAAGCGTGAGTAACTTTTCATAAAACCTGTCCTCGCAGGCTGGTGGGCTGGCAGGTGCTATTGACAGAGTAGCGGGCTGGCTGCTGGGGCCTGTGTGCACTCTGCCCTGCTGTTTGCATGGTGTATCTGCCCTGCAACGCTGAAGGATAAAGCTGTAGGCCACGTACCTAGAGAAGACAGGTCCCACACTCGATCTCCCACCTGCTCCCTGAATGGGGGTGGTGCCAGAAGAACGGCCACTTTGTCTGGCGCAATGGCCATTTTGTCGGGCTGCATGCCACGTGCCTGCGTCGTGGTGCTTGCCTCGCTGGGTCCGGCCTCCTCCAAAACTCTTGGCGGTGGAGCTTGAGGCCTTACCTGCACCTCAGGACAAGGCCTGGTAGGCGTAGTGCCCTCGGCTGTGACGCCAGTAGTGCTGCGTACAGGTGGCCCCTCAGACATTTGTCCGGTAGTAGGGCATAGCCCCTCGGGTGGACACCCGGCAGAAGAACCTTGCGGTCCCGCAGCAGGGTCTCTGGAAGGATCTAGCGACCCACTTTGCCTGGCGGCCGGTAACAATCAGCCTTGGTACCTGTGCTGGTGCAAGAACATGAACGGCCCCTCCTGCTCAGACGTTTCCTTGGGAAGGAGTCGGCTTTGCGGGATGCAATGGAAAAAAGCAGCCCTACATTGGGCCTTGACTTTTGTCTGACTAAGTTCTTGAAGTCCACTGGGGGAAACTTCTCGAAAGAGCTCCCTCCATTGAGCTGGTCTATTCTTCAGAGCGAGCGGAGTAAGCGCGTCACACGCGGTACAACAGTCCAAGCCGTTTTCAGGAGCAAGACAGTGTAAAGACTGGAGGGGTGTCTGTACTTCTGCTCTCTATATGGCAGAGCAGAGGCACAGAGGACCCCAGCCAAGATTCTCTATTACGGTAGCAATGGACGAGCAATCAAGGCCTAGCTTCTCAGGAGGTAATGCAGGCTGGTTCTTAAGTACAGTGTAGTCCCCACAGACCCACAAAGGAATGTCCGCACACTATTAGTTAAAACAGTCTTTAGACTGGCTACCAGGGGGCGCATGGATGAGCTCCTTCTCCATGTGAGCTCTCCCTCCGAGGGTCTGTGAGGTGACTTGAGCCCCTACTTCGGGGCCGCCCCGGACAAAAATCGAAGGTGCTTCATGAAGGTGCCCCCCCCCCCCTATGCAGGAGAAAACCCAGGCGAAATCTGAGCGGGGAAGAAATCACTGTGTGAAGTTAGAGGCACGACGACTATGAACAAACAAAAGTGAAACTGCACTGGGCCCACACGGAGGCTCTAAGACATGTCCCCAGATGCACTGGATGTCAGGACCATCTGCATTGGAGACGCTCCGCTTGGCCCCCTCCACGTACACCTCCCCGTTCTAAAATCTGAGACGTGAGGCTCCTCTCTTCAACGCCAGAAGAAGGGAACGTTCACTAGCGAGGTCCGGAATACAATTCCCGACGGAACTCAAGAGCCCCTCTCTGCCCTGCCTCCATCCGGCTATCGGCTGGGATCTCCCCGTAACCCATGTGAAGTGTGGACCGTAGGCCTCCCTTGAGTCGCTGACCCTGGAGGAAAGTTGGACCATTGGGCGGCAAAAGGATACATGTGAAAGGTCCCCCGACTGCTCAGTAGGTCCAGTCTTCCCAGTGCTGCGCCGCTGACATCGGCCTGTGTGCTACGCGGGAGGTGGAAAGGGTGCGCGACACACAAGGAGGAATTATAAACCCGCCCGGAGGCGTTGGAGCACTGCAGAGACATCCACATCGCGCCAACCAGTGGGGTGCTCACTCAGGAAACCAGCGATCAAGGGCAGGCGACAACAACAAGGAGGAACAGGCGCTGCAACGGCCCTTAGAACCGTACAGGACACGCAGTGCTGCCCCTGCGCACCAAAGAAAAGTGAATACAAAGGTAAACAATGCCATAGCGACCTGGGTGAAAGGTGCCTTATATGAGAGCAGGCCAGCACACACCCAGCAAGGGGGGGGGCTGGCAGAAGTTTGCAGGAGACGCACATCTCAAAGCCCACACGCACCCCTGCAGAGGAACATCTAAAAGACTGGAAAAGCGCCACTTTGCATTAAGAGGCAACGCTGAAGCGGTCTATGCCAGGAAACAGATAGCTTGATCCAAGATACTTGATGATATCGCCTAGCAAAAGGTCTAGAGGCAGGGCATGACCCCCCTACCATGGGTCATCTCGGTACACTGCTCCATGAACCAGTAGGGTACTGATACAAGCCGGGGAACACTGCTTTCTAAGGACACGCCCTGCTAAGATCTGGACACACGGCAACAACTCCACAATAAAGGACAGCCATTTGATATGCTGAATGAGAGCACAGGACTGCCCTCCCAAAACTTGCAGTCCATGAATGACTCTCACACACATTGCCCAATTCCTGAGGCGGACATAAAACAGAGGATTCAAATCGAAAACCCAAGCCTTGCAGGAAATTAGGGGACTACAGTCCTGTTAATGTAGAGGGACCCTCCCGAATCCCAGCAGGATGAGAACGCATGGCAGAGAGCCACGACAAAGGAATAAAGAAACAACCCTCCACCGTCTGTGGTGCGGAAATCGCACAAAGTGAACTGTAGCGGTCTTTGTACCACGTACCGGCCCTTCGTTCACAGTAACCCGGACCACTTAATTACACCTGGAACCATTCTGAAGCCACCAGCACAGATGTCTGCATAGAGGGTTGGGCCCCTGATATCGGGGAGAGTGCCTCCTCCACTGCAGCAAACACCACAAGGACGTTAAAGTGAAATTTGCCAAATACGCCTACATCCCCACTGCCACTGGCTCTAGACAGCACAAACAAAGTGACTATGGATGCCTCCGAGACAGGTGCAGCAGCATGAAAAGGGACATTGCAGCCCTACTGAATGTGATAAAGAACATGGGAGACAACTTGGGCAGAAAAATAGATAACACAGAGAATGGATAACATCGAAGAAAGGCTTGAAGGTGTGGAAAATAATCAAGCCTCCATAGATACCTTTGAAATCCAAATGGACTTATGAATAAGCGAAATAGAGAAAAGGGAGGAGGAATTCCGACTAAAAATTGCCGATTTGGAAAAATCGAGAGAGAAGAAATAACTTAGGCTTTTTTGGCATCCCTGAACACAAAGGCGAAACAGAGGGGGACCTCAGGAAAACAATTCATATCATTAAAATTGTGGTAGCAGATGAAGACATTGATGAGCCCAAAATGGAGAGGATACATAGGGCTAGAGGGCCATCTGGTGGCCCAAGATCAGTCCTTGCCAGATTTCACAGGTACCAGGATAGGGCCAGGATCCTTGAGAAAGCCAGGTCTGGAGGCCCACTCACTCTCGGGGGAGCCCAGATTACCATCTTCCAGGACTTATACTCGTTGACCCTGGCCTTGAGGCATATCTGTGGCCCTCTGACGAAATGGCTCAAGGAACTCGATACAGATGGGGTTATCCCTTCTCCCTCTCATTCGAACATGGAAGCAGGAAAATACGACTGAAATTGGAACGGGAGATTCGTGAATGTATTGCTGACCTCCAGGGAACACGTCCAGAGGGGGGAGATCAAGATGAACCCGGACAGAATGGAGGACGATGGGAACTTCATGGACCACGAAGGAAAAGAGTAAAGGGATCGAGGAAATATAGACGAGGCAATACCACACCGGACAGTGATAAATGAAGACAATGACAGGATAGACAGAATTCAACAAAGGGGTTGCCGGGATACAGAGCTGGACAGACCAGTAATGACCGCTGGGAGTTTAAGCATGAAGAGCAGACTCTCTGGAAGGACGCTCCTCTTGGGGGGGGGGGGTGAACAATCTGCTGATGATGGGAGACAAAGTTATATGTGACACCATATATCCTTTTACAGAGTTAACGTTGTGTTTTAAGGGTCGGGGGGGTGGTGGGAAAGGGGTTCAAATGTTAGTGAGAATGTTTTTTGAATACAGACCGCGAGGTAACAGTTCCCACTGGTGGTCCGACATTGGATTGACAGTTTACATCCGATCCAGATCAGACGCCACCAACCAAGGATGGAGGGGGAGGCAACCAAGGATGGAGGGGGAGGGGGTCAGAAGAAGGGATGGGTTGGGCCATGGAAAGGTAAAGGGGGGGGGGGGGTGGTAGGGTGGAAATGATAAAGCTCAAGACAGACAAATATAACGAACTGAACCTCAAGTCGTTGGCACTCAGAGATAAAACAAGGGACCCAGTAAGCAGACACTAAGAACACAGCCATGGCTAATACAAGCGACTCAGCAACCGACAGGCCCAGATCAATCAGAATCGGTACACTAAACGTCAAGGGACTCAATTCTGCTACCAAAAGGTTATTAGTCTCCAGGGAATTCAAAAGGTCCAATCTCAACATCATTTTCTTACAAGAAACATGATACATAAGAGAAGAAGAACAGAGGGTTCTGTACGCCAGATTCGGTCCTGAGAATTGGAGCTCCAGCCCACTCCAGAAGGCTGGTGTTGGCATTCTAGTCAGCAAAGGACTCAAACTCAAAGTTTTGAAAACCTGGGCAGATGTAGGTGATAGAGCAATTGTACTTGTAGGAAGAATACAGGACACCACCATAACACTTGCTTCCATTTACGCCCCCAACACTGGACAGTCCAGATTCCGACAACACAGTCCCCAAAGTTATGCTCGAAGCAGAAGGAGAAGTGATCCTGGGGGGCGACTTCAGCGTGTGGGCTGACCCTGCACTTGACAGACAAGCTGGTAACACACGAGCGAATGAACCACCTGATGCCGGCCGCCCCGAAGTAATTGAAATGGTGAACACCTATAGGCTGCAAGACGCATGGCGCCACATGAAACCCCAGCAAACATGGTTCACATTCTATTCGTCACCACAAGCCACATACACCAGGATTGATTATATATACCTAACCCCTGGTCTAACTGATGCGAAGTCCACATCAAAGATCGCCCCAATAACATGGTCGAACCATGACATGGTCACGGTCACCCTTAGCCTAATGGTGCTTCCCCACAGGAACTCTAAATGGCGCTGCAACGAAACACTCTGGAAGGACCCGGTATTCCATGAACAACTGGCTAAAGAAATTGGCGAATACTTCAACTGAAATAATACAGGGGAAGCGTCAAAAAATACGGTATGGGAGGCTGGGAAAGCAACTAATCAAGGAGGGTGCAGCCAAGAAAAGGGAGCGAACACTGATAGAAAATAAGCCCAGAAACGAGCGTTCACAATTAGACCTCCGTGCACAATCCAATGACGCCGAGAGAGGAAAGAGAATATCGGAAGCGACCCAGAAAAGGGAGGAACTTCATCAATTGGAGATCGGCCAAGTTGTTCGTAAACTCCAATTCCTAAAACAAAAACACTACGAGAAAGGTGATAAAGCGGATGTGCTATTAGCATCCAGACTAAGAGGGCAACGAGCAGAAAGATGGGTGTCATCCATAGAAAATGTAAATGAGCACCAAGCAACAAGCCCCACTAATGTCCCAGAGGCCTTTGCCGACTTCTACGACAAATTGTACACCTCCGAAACCGTACAAGATTAGAAGGTAATGAACGAATATATGGACAAGATTACCATGCCAAGACTCACCCAAGAAATAGCTTATGCACTTGAATCTCCCATCACTGCCAAAGAAATAGAAGACACCATCAAAAGGCTCCCGACAGGGAAAGCCCCAGGAAACGACAGCTACACACTGCAGGGTTCTACAAAACCTTCATAGACCCCCTCCTCCCATTTATGGTTGAGCTCTAACAATATTCTCCAGACAGGATCAGCACCAGAATCCTGTTACCGAAGCATTAATCTCAGTGATTCCTAAAGACGGCTAAGACCCCAAGCAGTGTGCATCCTACCGCGCTATCTCACTCCTCAACATCGATGCCATAATATACACACGAGTACTCACCGCCAGGCTAGAAACACACATGCCCTCCATAATCCATCCAGACCAGGTTGGATTTATCCTTGGAAGACAGGGTGCCGACTCCACTCGTAAAACCCTCCACCTGATATATGAAGCTAAGAAAATGCCAAACACCGCTGCACTACTCTCAATCGATGCAGGGAAGGCGTTCGATAGAGCCGAATGGCACTTCCTGGAGGCAACGTTAAAAATAATAGGCCTCGGCCCGACACTTCGGTGAGGAATTAAAGCAGTATACACCTCACCCCATGCATCCGTAATGGTGAACTCACAATATTCACGACGGTTCTCTTTGGGAAGAGGGAAGAGGCACGAGGCAAGGATGCCCCCTCTCGGCAATACTATTAGCATTATCCCTAGCCCAAACACTCAGAGCTGACAAACTAGTAGAAGGCTTGCACGTCCAGGGACGGGAATACAAATTGGCCCTATACGCCGATGACGTCGTACTCCATGTTCAAAACCCCATGACATCCATATCCCACAACTCATCAAGGAATACGGCACACTATCAGGCTTCAAAATCAACAGAAACAAATCCATCCTCTTCCCGCTACACGAACCCACCACACATCAACTCTCTGAATTCTCCCAACTGGGCCTTACTATCGGAGGCCCAATGCTCAGATACTTAGGCATCAACTTAACGAGAAACATTGCCGACATATACGAGGCCAACTTCCCTCAACTCCTCACTGTGTTTCACGCAGACCTTGCGAAATGGAGACCACCCCATCCTGGGAACAACATGGAAAGAAGGAAAAGAAATGCCAGGGATAACAACATGGCCTTCCACCATAAGCCATCTATGGGCCCCAGGAATCAGAGGAAATTCCTGAACACCCCAGATATCAATCCTGGTTTGAAGCGAGGCTCGAAAGAGTTGGACAGTTATGGAGAGATGGCAAATTCATTGCAATTTCTGAGCTGAAGGAAGCCCTCCAGTTGCACCCTATACCAGTCGTCTTTTACTTATGCCTAAAAGGCGTCCTATCTAAACGAGAGTGGAGTGCAAAGCTATGCAGGGAACTCACAACATTTGAGAAAATCCTCGACACAACCACCACGACTAAAGGACTGATCGCTTGCATCTATCATGCACTACTCGACAAAGGTCAGAACCCAATCACAAGCCTCAAAAATAGATGGGAGAAGGATTTCAGAGAATTTGATCAACACGCATGGGACACAATCTGCAAAACACCATCCCAAATATTAATCGCCGCACAATACAACCTACACACCATAGAACTTCTACACAGATGACAATATGACCCCCACAGACTATCCAAAATGTTTCAGACCAACAGCCTAAAATGCTGGAGAGAATGTGGACGTAAAGCCAATTATTGGCATATGTGCTGGTACTATCCGAAAGTACGCTTCTACTGGGATGAGGTGCAAGGATGGATCAAACAGATAGACGGCACCAATAGAAAGGCAACACCCCTCCTGACTATTTGTCCTAGAAGAGGACGAGGAAGAACTAATCAGAACTAAAGGAATAGCATCCCAACTACTACTAGCAGCGAGAGCAGGCTTAGCGACTAAATGGAAATCCCACTCAGAGCAAAAAAAGAATGGATTGGAATTGCAACGAACATATACATGATGGAGAAAATTACAGCAACCCTCCATGGGAAAGCTGCTCCACATGAAGAACTCTGGTGTGACTTTGCTGCATTACACGTCCCAAACCCGGGACGAAACCGCTCGAATGACTCCGAGCCTCTTAGCTCAGAAACTCAATAACAGATCAGACACCACTCACCAAACCATAGGGGAAAGGGCCTGCTACAAGCCACAAACTTGAGTAAACAAACACCAGACCTGTGTCCCTATTACAACTGAAAATAAATCTCTGGCAACCAACTCTGCAAAAAGAAATTCGCCTGTCTTGGGGGGAGGGGAGGGAAAGGGAGTTAACAACATAATTGGAATGGTACTGTCAGCAACCACATAGACATGTTTCTTTATGATTACAAAGTTATCTTGATGTAACATGACAATGATACCAAAACGTTGTAATTGTCCTTTCTATTCATATGTTTTAAAAACCAATAAAACTCAAAACTAAAAAAAAAACAGTCTTTATATAATTAATATTGAAGGTTATGTACAATACCACGATAACTCACTTTGTACTCTGTTATCTATAATGGCAAATATACAGTTCTACTTGGTACCACAAATCCTATTCGATCTCTTTAAAGTGCATCAACTGTATGGCTAAATGGCACACAAATCAGTTCGTAAAGGAAACCAACAATCGATATAAGCGGAATGCAGTTGGTTAGAACAATTGGCAGAATACTTGCCTCGATACCTAGACACAGTTCTGTGTGGAGATTCCCCCCCACCTCGCCAACCAGTAGAATAAAGATATATCACAAGCCCAGTCCAGATATTGTTCACAAGAGTCTTTCCAATTGTTCAGCAACCCCAAAGTAACTGACGTTGTAGCGCTCCTTGTCGGGGAATCGACAGCCCTTCTTGAGTGCCCTTCCTCTAAGACAGGAGTCACGGGTCGTCGAACATCCGGCAGTGAAGTGGCAGCTTCTATCCTAGCTGTGCTTGTCGACGGGGAAGCGTAAACGTCCTGCCAGGGAGAGGCATGCGGGGCACCTAGATGTCGATAGTTCTGGACCGCAAAGAGTTTGAAGAACTGTGGCCCAGCAAGGGCGTCGAATCCTCGCATCTGTGGTCTTTGGGTGGCGGGAAACCCACCGGTGATGCTCCTCGGCGCAGGATAAGGCGGGCGGCGGTGCAGACGAGCAGGTCCATGAATCGAAAGTTCTTAGGCAACGGGAACATGGCGGCTCCGGTCGGCGATGGTGGCGGACAACAGTCCAGTTGCTTCTCTTTGGTATTCCGCGGCAGTCCCTGTCAGAGGTCGGCAGCCTTTCGTAGGTCTGTCTACCAGGGAGCTTTGGCAAAGATCAGCTGGTGCACGATTGTCCTTCGTAGCTCGGGAAGAGGACGTCTTAGCAGTTCCTCTATGGTTCAGTACATTGGAGACACAGCAGCTTTCAGATTGAGGAAGAAGCGCAACAGCAAGTCTTCTCGTCCAGCAGGGCTTCAAGGTCAAGCTTCAGTTTTACTCCAGTTACTCTTAGTAGTGGACTTCAGCTTCTGAACACGATTCCTAGCAGTGAGAGGTCCCCAGATATGACATGCATTACTTACTGTAAAAGTAAGTCTGATGATTGTATCTGCTTAGATTCACATGCTGTGCATATGGTCCGACATCCAGTGGTAACCGCGGAGTATTGCATCTTGTCATTCGGGGGACCGAAAGGGGGACGTCGGCATAGGCGTGTCTGAAACACTATCCCTATGGTGACGTGTGTAGTACCCAAAATCCCTCACGCGCCGGGTCCCCCCGATTGTATTTTTTCTGCCATGAGGAAGCCCAAGGCTATAGTGAGTGAGTACATGAAGAGAGAAAGTAGTAAGAAGTCGATGTTCCTTCCACCCGAGCGGGGAGGCAGAGAGGGCGCATGTGAATCTAAGCAGATACAATCATCAGAAATGCTTTTACGGTAAGTCTTCTGATGCTTGTTAACCTGCTTAGAATCACATGCTGTGCATAGACTAGCGAGCAGTACCCGGAGTTGGAGGTGGGTTGTGAGAGATGCGTCTGTCGTGAGAGTGGCTTCCACTGCAGGGGTGGTGAAGGTTTTCCCCTTCAAGAGGTTCTCCCTCGACCACCCCTGCAGAGAGAGAACGAGGGCTGGCGAGACAACTAACAGATCTTCCCATTGCCCGCTGGCCTGACACCACTGGCTGTTGAGCTACTCCTGCATGGGACGCATGCGCAGCCGCGCGTGGGGGACCAAGTATATGCATGACGCCATCATCCCTAGCAAACGCGTAGCTTTGCGTACCGTCACCTTCCGACTGGCTACATACCGAGGAACTTGAGAGAGCATTTTCTGAACCCTCTCGCTGGAAGGTAAGACTAGACCGTCTTCCGTGCGAATTAGAGCCCCCAGTAACTGTTTTACTTGGCTGGGGACGAAGCTGGATTTCTTTTCGTTGATAGAAAATCCTAGGCTGAACAATAGGTCTACTGTCTTTTGGGTGTCTGAAGAACAAACGTCGAACGAGTCCCCCGTGATGAGCCAATCGTCGAGGTATGGGTAAACTGGAACTGAAAGTCTGCGTAGGTGTGCTGCTGCCACTTTACCTTGGTAAACACCCGTGGCGCCGAGGCTATGCCGAAGAGGAGTACCTTGAACTGATATTGTTTGTCCTGAAACACGAACCTTAGGAATTTTCTGTGCGCTGGCAGCATTGAAATATGAAAGTATGCATCTTTCATATCCAATGTTGTCATGAAGTCCCCTTGTTTTAGCAATGGGACCACCTCTTGAAGTGTTACCATGCAAAACTTCTGGGGCTTTATGAACTTGTTCGCTGGGCGCAGGTCTAGAACAGGACGCATGGTGAGATCCTTTTTGGATACAAGGAAGTATATTGAATAAATACCCTTGTTTACCTGAAGAATCGGGACGGCTTCTATGGCGTCCTTTCCCAGCAGCGCCTCCACCTCTTGGACCAGGATCTGCAGATGTTCCGGTGAAAGGCATCAATGTTTTCGGCGGTCTGAACTGTGGTCGTGCGAATTCCACACAATAACCGTGGGCAACCGTCTTTAATACCCACTGGTCTGAAGTTATCCCCTCCCATGCCTCGAGGAAAGATGTTAATCGTCCCCCGACCGGGGAGACATGGGAGCCTCTGCCTCTATTCTTTCCGCACTTCTGACCCCTCTGGGGGTAGTAAGTGGGGCTTGCAGCCGGTTGACTTGCGTTGAAGTTGCCCATGCCGAAATTATTTTGAGCGGCGCGGGCTTGCCCTCGAAAGGACCGCCGAGAATTGCTGCCCCTCTGTGAAGAGGGTTTTTGGGAAATTTGGTGCAGCGACTTAATAGTCTCATGCTCCTTCTTGGCTGTCTCCAACGCATCGTCTACCGCCTTCCCGAAGAGGTTGGCCTCTTCTGTGGGTTTATTGATGATGGATGCCTGGGTCTCAGGCCTGAAACCCGACGTGCGCAGCCACGCGTTTCTCTTTAGGAGAGTACCCTGTGCGAGAGACCTGCCTGCTGTCTCTGCGGAGTCCAGGGTATTCTTTACAACATTTTGATTGGCAAGTTCACCCTCCGAGACAATGGCGAGAAGTTTGGCTCTGGTTGGTTCCGGAACCTCCTGGAGGCCTTCCTGGAGAAGGTTCAATTGGGCGTTGACGTAGCTTGCCAGTAACGTAGTGTTATTGGCAATCCGGACGGTATAAGCAGCCGACGTGACCCGTTTGCCTAAGGCATATAACCTTTTGGACTCCTTGTCCGGGGGTGACTCTCCCGTTGCTCTCTTGCGAGTGTTGGTCACCACCAGCGAGTCTGGGATTGCGTGCCCTTTGATGTAAAGCGGGTCGGTGGGGGAGGGCCGGAAAAGTTTTTCGACCCTTGGGTTCACAGCCCTCGTCTGAGCGGGTGTGAGTAAAGAAGGGGCCAGACGTCTCTTTACAGAGCTCAAGAAGGGGATAGACTGGCTAGCCGGAGTCTTGTCATTAATGTTTTCTGCGAAATCCTGTTCAGGCAATGCATCAAGCGTGGCAATTTTAAAGAATTCTGCTGCTTTTTTCAACGTGTTGTTGAAAGCCATTTGATCATCCAGAGGGGGAGCCTGTCTAACCAGTGTGGATGGGGGAGAGTCGAGGCAAACGATATCAGAATTGTGATCGTCCTGCTAGGTGTCCTCCCAGTTGTCTGTTGCGCCTTGATCTTCCCCATAATAGTCCAGAAAAGAAATCTCTTCTTCTGTATAGATGTCTCTATACGTGTCCTTCTGGACATCTTCTTGATAATCAACATAGTGTTGAACATCTAGGTGTTGGGCAACTTGTGTATGAGGGTTAGGGTCTACCCGAGCTTTTTTCAGCGGAGGTTGATCAGAAACACCGAAAACCTGCTGCAGCCGATCCATATACCCCTCAAATTGCTCCGTGGTCCACTTGGATGACCCAAATGGACCCAGCTGTGCAGGAACCGGGTCCTCCGCCCTAAGGCGTTCAGAGGATCTCCTCAGGGTGCTTGAGAGGGGTACCTGGCTCTCTTCGTAAGAGTCCTCAGGATCATCTTCCAAAACCGTGGAAAACCTTTCGGCGGATTGGCCCATAATTGTGGGCGAAACCGGTACAAGGCCCACCGTCGTACCAATCCTGTTGATGCTCTTTACTGATAGTTACTGAATCTTCGGGGGACAACGCCTCCGATGATGACTTCCCGGGTAGAGGCCTACTCGTAGTTTTCGGGCCTGCACGAGCCTTGGAAACCTTGAAAGTCGTCCAAGTTTCTTGTTCAGAAACTTCGGCGTGTGTAGTTTGGGGAGTAGCGCCTTTCTTGAGTTTATTAAGCCCAGTCGTCATGCGCTGCTGCGGATGCGGGGAAGGCTTCGGATCAGATCGATCCGATGGCGCTTGAGCCTTCTTCGACGTCGTCGAGGAGGGGGCTTGGATTGTGTGTTTTGTGTGGTGCGATTGTACGCCCCTGTCACCGGGTGTGGTCCCTGTAGCAAGACCGGAGTCGAGCCTAGAAGGGTCGGGGACGAGCGTGGCGGCTCTAGAATTATCCGCCTCAAGGTCTACAACGTCTGCGCTGGACGTTTGGTCATCCGATGTACCCCCGTCACTCTCGGCTGGTGTCGCGGCAGGAGAGGGAGGCTCCACGCGCGACATACCGTCTGAGGCCCACCGCTTCAACCGGCGCTCCTTAAGGGATTAGGTTTAGGAGTTTATATGCCGAACACCGCTTTAGTGCTCTAGGGGGAGATAAGCGTACACAGTGTGCTCGTCTTTCCACGGATATCTGACCCTTCACAGAGGGCAGAATCTAAATGGAGTCCTTTCCAAAGAAGAAGGGAAGGGTGACCAGACCAAAAAGGAAAGAAGTGGAAAAGAGGAAAGACATCTTATAGCAGTATGGCAAACCCGAGCCCACTCTCCCTACTGTGTAGGCCTGACAGAAGGGCCGACCACGTGGCGGTCCGAACGCCGGATCTTAGGTGCCGGAATCCACAGCCGTAGGCGGTTCCCCCGTAGTCTTCGTCGAAGATGTTCTTGATAGACGAAGTGACTTAACGGGGATTAAACCGACAATTCGGTAAGATAAACAATCTCTCATGAAGAGCTCTGCTATAGGGCGACCAGTTATCTGGGCGGAAAAAAACAATCTGAGGGACCTCGGCACGTGAGGGATTTTGGGTACTACACACGTCACGATAGGGATAGTGTTTCAGACACGCCTATGCCGACGTCCCCTTTTGGTCCCCCGAAAGACAAGATGCAATACTCTGCGGTTACCACTGGATGTCGGACCATATGCACACATGTGATTCTAAACAGATTAACAAGCATCAGAAACTGTTGATCTCCCATTCATTCTGCTGGGTCACACACAAGCAGCCAATCGCTGCGTGGCACTTCCCCACACTACTTCCACCCAACAGCCAGTCACAGGGAAGGGACAGAGTCAGGTCTTCCCGGGACTTCGGGAAGATCAAGGTAACAGGCGATGGAAGGCAAGAGGCCACGTGGGCCATCTTATCTCCATCAGGAATCTACTGATTCCAATGACAGGGCCTGGGCATCCCAAAATGGAGGACGCTCAGGGTATCAGTCAATTCAGCACGGAGCTGCCACCAGCCCGTACCCTGCTCTGTGGGCCACACACAGGTGCCCAAAAACATACACTAGGGGCACAGGGTTGTACCCCCACCCATGGGTGCCATAAGGGTATCCCATGGGTCTGTACACCAAACCAAAAGAGAGCTGCACCGCCAGTAGTCCCATATGAACTCCTGCGCGGTAAACACGACAGAACACACGATAAAAAGCACTAAAGGACAAGGATACGGAGGCCCTGTCCCTCCGATGCATTTCCAGCATCACAGGCAGCAGAGGCAAAGAGTGTGGGGGTCAGACGTAGGGAAGAACCACTCGCAGGCTGGACACCTGCTGAAGCCCGCTGATGTCGACATGCGAGGAGCATGGCGCCAGAACACGGAGTACCTAATTAAGGCCAAAAAACAGACGATAAGACAGAAATCCTAGAGACTGTAAGCCTTGGATAGTCCTTGCGGTATGGCTGGTAGCTAGAGAAGAAAGACTGCACCTGTACCAACCAGTCGTCGAGGTACGGGCAGATGTGTGCACATGAGCGATGAAGGTGTGTAACCACTGGGGCCAGGCATTTAGTGAAAACCCTTGGGGGCTGCCCGAACAGTAACGCCTTGAACTGTAAATGGCGACCGGCTACTGCGAAGCGCAGTGATAAATAGGCATATGGAAATACACACCATCTAGAGCCAAAGTTGCTAGAAAACCCCATTCTTAAATTTTGGGCCTTGAGGAATTTGTTGAGGACCAAAAGGTTGAGCTTGGGCCTCCAACCAAACGATTCCTTTTTTTTTTCTATTAACAAGTACCTGGAGTACCATCCTTGTCCCCGCTCATTGGAGGGGACTGTTTGATGGCTCCATTTGAAAGGAGCAGTTGACCTTCTTGTAATATTAGAGGTACGTGCTGCTCTACCTTTGGCAACAGAGAAATCGTGGATGGTCTCTTGGCCAAATCCAGCATGCAGCCCTGCTGGAAGAGGGATAACACCCAACCGTCCTTAGGGATGGATTTCCAATGGTCAACGAATTGGGAAAGGCTCCCTCCCACTGGGGTGTTAAATTGGGGGTTGTGTCCGAGCAGAGTGATGTTGGTTTGGCTTCTGGCGTATGATGAGCCGCTGCAGCGCTGGTTTCCTGGGTAAGATTGGGACTTCGATTTACAACTGTCCACTTTCTTGCCAAAGAGGTCTGTGCATTTAAAGGGCATGTCCACCGCCATCCCTTGGCCTTCCAGTTGGACATTGGTGGCTTTGAGCCAGCTGTGTAAAACCGCATTGTTGTCAAGTTGTCTGAAGCCACTGTTTGTGATGTCCACTGAGATGGAAATCTCATGGTGACAAGCCGCCTATCCCTCACGAAGAGCAAACAATGCCTCCTTCTAGTCTTCCGGAAGCAAATTGAAGGATCAGGACCATCTTGAACCAAAGTTCTGTCGTACCTGGACAGAATGGTCATTGCATTAGCCGCCTTGATGGTTGTAGCAGCTGCCTAAATGAGATGACTGCCCTTTTTGTCAGGGGGTGGGGAAACAGAGCAAGGTGAGGAGAGGTTCAAACGTTTGCAGACTGCGGCAGACACGGAGTTAGAGTCAAGGCTGGGATACGACCGGAGGTATTTTGGTGCAGAGGCCAGCACCCTATACTTTTTTTGGAACCTCTCCTTTTTGGGGGCTGCAGAGGATGGATTCATCATGGTCAACAGATCTTCCTCCCATATGTCTGCCAACATAGGAATCACAACAATCGTTTCACTGGGTTGTTCATAACGCTGGTAAAGGAAACCTTTTCTCTGTTCCTCTGGGACCAAGCCAAACATATTTGTGGTCCTTGACAGAGCATGGAAGGATCAGATTTCATCCAGAATGATACGATTTCATAGAAAGGTGAATCGCAGAGGCAGATTTGGGGCTACACAGCACCGCCTTCATCTAGTCATCAGAGCAGACTCCCACAGGGCCCACGACGTCAGCGTCCAGGGTGGGTTAAAGAATTTCTTCAGGTGTGATAGCCAGTGAGTTTCCAGGCGCTACGTTTGAAAATGACTGGAAGATGGAGCAGTCTTGGATGTTGTGTACCGGGACCGGTACAGGCAGTAGAGGCAATCATCGTGCAGTTCATCCATGAACACTTTTTTTACTTTTTTTTTAGCTTGAGGACGAAGCAAGGAAAAGAGCAATACCACATATCGCGACAATCAAGTAAACAAAAGATACATCCAACATTCAGTAACATATATGACAATGCATTACTTACCGTAAAAGCATTTCTGATGGTTGTATCTGCTTAGATTCACATGCTGTGCATAGGTCCGACATCCAGTGGTCACTGCGGAGTATTGCATTTTGTTTTTCGTAGTCGAAAAGGGGACGTCGACAAGGCGTGTCTGTAACACTATCCCTATCGTGACGTGCGTTGTACCCATAACCCCTCACGCGTCGAGGTTCCTCTGTTTGTATTTTTCTGCCCTGAGGGAGCCTTCTAGATGTGAGTGAGTACAGAAAAGAGAGATATAAAAAGATGTCTATGTTCCTTCCATCCGAGCGGGGAGGAAGGGTTGGCGCATGTGAATCTAAGCAGATACAACCATCAGAAATGCTTTTACGGTAAGTAATGCATTGTCTTCTGATGTTTGTTAATCTGCTTAGAATCACATGCTGTGCATAGACTAGCGAGCAGTACCCGGAGTTGGAGGTGGGTTGTGAGAAGGAAAAGTAGAGAAAAGATGTCTTAATACTGCTTGTCTAACCTGGGAATCAGATCTAGAGTGGGCATCTAGACAGTAGTGTTTTGTAAAGGTGTGCACAGAACTCCAGGTAGCCGCTTTGCAGATGGACTCAAGGGGAACATTTGCAATGAATGCTATGGATGCCCCAGTGCCTCGAGTAGAGTGTGCTGTTGGCTTGAAGGGTAGTTCTCTCTTAGCAAGAGTGTAACAGAGAGTGATGCATTGTACAATCCATCTAGATATAGTGGATTTTGAAACTGCATCTCCTTCTCTTCCTGCTGCCACCGAGACAAAGAACTGATTAGTCTTTCTCAGTGGACTAGTTCTTTCCATGTAAAACATGACAGCTCTGCGCACATCAAGTGTATGCAGGCTTTTTTCTCCTAGACTTGAAGGATTTTGAAAGAACGTTGGTAGTTCTATAGACTGGTTGACATGAAATTTGGAGATGAATTTCGGTGCGAACCTTGGGTGTGTGCGTAGAACCACTTTATCCTTGTGAACAGTTACAAAGGGGTCCAAAACCGAAAGGGCTTGTAGTTCACTTACTCTCCTAATGGAGGTAATAGCGATTAGGAAAGCAGTCTTAAGAGTGAGATCTTTAAGAGTTGCCTTGTGCATGGGTTCAAAGGGTGACTCCATGAGCCTGGTGAGTACCACATTTAGATCCCAGCCAGGAGCTGGGTTTGCTATTGGAGGGTGTATTCTCTTTACCCCTTCCATGAAGGCTTTGATTACTGGGATCTTCCACCACGATACTTTAAGTTGTGAAGTGGTGTAAGCCGAAAGCGCTGCCAGGTGTACTTTAATAGAATTGAATACTAGACCCGAGTCCAGTAAATGGGTCAGGTACAGAATAATTTGTGTGGGAGAGCAGTCAATGGGGTTGATACTCTTCCCTCTACACCAGATGACAAATCTTTTCCATTTGCTAGAATAGCAGTGACCAGTGTTAGGCTTTCTGGCCTCTGAGGATGTCCATGCACCTCTGTGGAATTTGTAAATGTCCAAATTCTATGACCTCAGGAGCCAGGCTGCTAAGTTCAAGGTCTGAGGGCATGGGTGCAGTGTCCTGCCCCGGTCTTGTGACAGCATGTTGTACGGGCAGGGCAGTCTCACTGGAGGAGATAGAGACATCTTCAACAAGTGAGCGAACTATGGCTGTCGGGCCCACATAGGGGCCACCAGTATCATGGTAACTTGTTCCTGGTGACTCTTGTGCACTATCTTGTTGAGAAGGGGAGTCGGGGGAAAAGCGTAAACAAATTTCCCTGACCATGGAATCGACAGACCGTTCCCCTTGGACTGGTTCTGGGGGTACCTGGAGGCGTAATCTTGGCATTGAGAGTTTTCCAGAGTTGCGAACAGGTCTATTTCTGGGAAACCCCACTGTGTGAAGACGTCGAAGACAATGTCTTCTTGTAATCGCCATTCATACTCTACGGGCAGGGGGAAGTCTCTGCTGAGTTTGTCTGCTAGCAGATTGAGTTCCCCTGGTACATGTTGTGATAGTAGGAACATGTTGTGTTTGAGAGCCCCCTTCCAGATGTTCTGGGACAGCTTGGACAGTCCGGAGAGTGAGTGCCCCCTTTCTTGTTGAGGTAGTACATGGCTGAGGTGCTGTCTGTGAGGACCATCACTGTCTTTCCTTGTAGGTGTTCCTGAAAGGCTTTCAGTGCTTTGAAAGTTGCAGCAGGTTTATATGCTTGGATGCTAAGCTCGGAGTCCACGCTCCGTGAGCAGTCTGATGGGATAGGTGAGCCCCCCCCCATCCTGTAAGGGATGCGTCTGTGGTTAGAGTGGCTTCCACTGCGGGTGTGGCAAAAGTTTTCCCTAATAACAGGTTTTCTTTTGTCCACCAACGTAGCGAGAGAACCAAGGCCTGCGAGACCACCACTAGATCGTCCCATTGTCCGCTGGCCTGACACCACTGGCTGTTGAGCCACTCTTGCATTGGGCGCATGCGCAGGCGCGCGTGAGGTACCAAATAGATACATGACGCCATCATCCCTAGCAAGCGCATTGCTTTACGTACCGTCACCTCTCGACCTGCCACATAATGGGGGATCTGAAACAGCATGTTTTGGACCCTCTCGTTGGAGGGGAAGACGAGGCCGTCCTTTGTTCGAATTAGAGCCCCTAGGAATTGTTTGATTTGGCTGGGGTCTAAGCTGGACTTCTTTTCGTTGATGGAGAAGCCCAGTTGGAACAAAAGGTCTACAGTCTTTTGGGTATTGGAGAAGCATGTTTCGTAAGAATCCCCTGTTATGAGCCAGTCGTCGAGGTAAGGGTATACCGGGATGGATAACCTGCGCAGGTGGGCCGCTGCCACTGCCAGTACTTTCGTGAATACCCTTGGTGCAGATGCTATCCCGAAGGGTAGTACTCTGAACTGGTAGTGTTTGTTCTCTATCTTGAACCGGAGGTATTTTCTGTGCGCTGGCAACATTAAAATATGAAAGTATGCATCTTTTTTGTCTAGTGTTGTCATGTAATCCCCTTGTGATAACAGTGGGATTACTTCCTGCAAGGTCACCATACGAAACTTTTGGGGTTTGACAAACTAGTTTGCTGGGCGCAGATCTAATACAGGGCGCATGGTTAAGTCCTTTTTGGGTACAAGGAAGTACACTGAATAAATACCTTCCGTTACCTGAGATAGGGGGACAGCCTCTATAGCTTCTTTTTTCAGTAGCTCTTCTACTTCTTGAAGAAGAATGGTGAGGTGTTCCGGTGTCATGCGTCGGTTCCGTGGGGGTCTGTACTTCGGGGAACCGTTGTATTCGATGCAGTATCCGTGGGCTATGGTGGATAATACCCAGCGGTCTGACGATATTCCCTCCCATGCTGAAAGGAACGATGTTAGCCGGCCCCTGACCGGTGATGCATGGGAGGGGACCCGAATCTTCGGGTCATTTGTTGGTATTGGGCGTGGAACCTTTGGGGCTGGAGCCGCGACCTCTTCCTCTGCCACGGCGTTGGCCTCTTTGACTGAACTGGGTGTAAATTGCTGTTGGTTTTGCTGCTGGCGTTGGCCACGAAAGGAGCGTTATTGCCATAGCCGCGTCTGTTAGGGGGCCTAGAAATTTGGTCAAGAGTCTTGATGGCATCAAACTCTTTCTTCGCATGTTCTAGGGCCTCATCAACTGCTTTCCCAAACAGATCGTGTTTGTTCTATGGGCTTATTTATCAGGGAAGCCTGGGTTTCCGGCTTAAATCCCGAATTGCGCAGCCAGACATGGCGTTTGAGAAGTATTCCCTGAACCAGGGAACGGCCAGCCGTCTCTGCGGCATCTAAGGAGTTCTTTACGATGCCCTGGTTTACAAGAGTTCCCTCTGAGATGATATCTAACAGGCGTGAACGCAGGGGTTCTGGTGCATCCTCTGCTTCACTGCGCAGCTTGCTCCACTGTGCATCTGCGTAGCTAGCTAGTAGGGAATTGTTATTTGCAATCCTAGTTGAAAAGGCGGCGGACGTCGTGATTCTCTTCCCAAGTGCATAGAGCTTTTTGCCCTCTGTCAGGTGGTGCCTCACTAGTGGATAGTGGTACCCCTGCTCTTTTCCTTGTATTAGTAACTACGAGGGAGTCCGGAATAAAATGGCCTCTGATGTACAAAGGGTCAGAGGACGAAGGGCTGAAGAGCTTTTCTATCCGAGGGTTGACCCCTCTGACTAAGGCAGGATTGGAAAGGGAAGGAGTTATTCTTCTCTTTATAGACGCCAGGAGCGGAATAGACTGACTAACAGGGGCTTTTTCTTTAATAACTTTCTCTACAAAGTCTATGTCAGGAAGAGTCTCCCCTGTGTCTATTTCAAAATGCACTGCTGCCTTGCGCAATAGTGCATTAAGTGAAGGTTGGTCATCTATGGGAGAGGTGTTTCCAATAGGTGAATCCTTGGGAGGAGAAGGGTGAAAGACATCAGGGTCTGAGTGCACTGATGGGGATTGCCAAGGCTGCACTGATGGGGATTGCCAGGGCTGCGAGGTAGCTGTATCTTCTTCGAAAGCTCCTGCACTAGTGTAAGGATCTTCTTCAAACCCCTCTTCCTCATGTTCTTCCTCTCCACCCAAACACTCATCTTCCTGGAGGTATTGCTCCTCTTCAGTGAGGTCATATACGTCTGTAGAAGGGGGAAACAGCCTAGGAATCTTGACCCTAGGGTCATCCTGGGGCCATTCTTTTGGTCTTTTGGGTGTCGGTGGGTTTTGGTTTCCCAAAAACCTTTCCATTTTCTGCATACAAGAATGGAGTCTTTCAAGGGTCTCATGGGGGACCCCTGAATAGTTTAGAGGGGGGAAATCAGTGTTTTCACCTTCAAAACGCTTAGAACGCTCCCACAACGTCGAAGAAAGGTTTCCCTCGCCCTCTGAAAAGCCCTCCGGTAGTTCGGAAGTGCCCTTAGATGAAGGGGACAGTTCCTGGCTACTCTTGTGCTTTTTTGGCGTTTCCATAGCTTTGTGCGGTATTCGACGTTTGTTTCGTCGTCCGCTTACGTTTGTCTTCGGAAACAATTCTCGCCAGGCTCTCGACAACGAGTTTGTCAGTAGAGGACTCTGGTGTCGACGTTGCCTGCGTTACACGTTGTTCCTCGACGGCCGCTCTATGGAACGTTACGTCGGATGATTTTGGGGTAGCGCCCGTGTTTGATGAAAGCCCATTCGCTGGTCGCGGCTGCGTTTGCGGGTGGGGCTTGAGACCCTTACGGTCTGAGGTAAACGCCGGAGTGCCGTGCGTCCCCTTCGGCGCTGATGGATCCTTCGTCTTCGACAAAGAAGAGCCGTGGGTTGTGTGCTTAGGCCTATGGGGTCTGTGTGCGTCCTTGTCGCCGGGGTGTTCATCCCCATAAGCAGGGCGTGAGCCGAGCCCGTCGGGGCCGGGGACGGACGTCGAGGAGCGCGAGCGCTCCTTCTGGGGGTTAATGACTTCCGTAACGGACGTCGAGTTATCACCCTCCTCGTCTCTTTCTGTAACAGCGGCGGTGGGTGAGTAAACTGACTTCGACATAGCGTAGTCCGCCCACCTCTTAACTTTGCATTCTTTAAGAGTTCTTGGTTTCAAGAGCTTACAGGCCGCGCAGCTGTCCTCCTTATGATCGAGGGGCAAGCAACGATTACAGAGCTTGTGTTTCTCCTTCCAAGTGTATTTGCCCCTACAGCGTGGGCAAAACTTAAAAGGTGTCCTCTCCATAGCTGAGGCAATAATAACTGGTGATAACAACCCCAAGGGAAAGATAGGGGAGAAAGAAAGACATTCTCATAGAGAAGATAAAAGTTCGAACCCCCACTCTCCCTACTGTATGTTGGCCGGTGAGGCCAGGCCACGTGTTCGGCAGCGCCAAAGGATCTCCTCCGTCTCTTCCCCTCTGTCGAAAACTTGCTCGGCGGAGAAACAGCTTCACAGCTAACGTCGAGGGGAGGGATCTTTAACAATATAATAAGTATAATTAAGGACCGAGATCCGTAGTAAGTATTTGCAATGTCTCTCTAGGAGCTCCGCGTAAGGCGACCAGAAGCTGGGCGGAAAAAAACAATCTGAGGGACCTCGACGCGTGAGGGATTATGGGTACAACGCACGTCACTATAGGGATAGTGTTACAGACAAGCCTTGTCGACGTCCCCTTTTCGACTACGAAAAACAAAATGCAATACTCCGCAGTGACCACTGGATGTCGGACCTATGCACAGCATGTGATTCTAAGCAGATTAACAAACATCAGAAATATATATATGGGATACATTACTCACCGTAATCGTATTTCTGATGCTTGTATCTGCTTAGATTCACATGCTGTGCATAGGCCGACATCTAGTGGAAGCTGCGGAGTATTACAGTTTGTTTTTCGAAATTTGAAAATGGGCGTCGACACAGGGCGTGCCAGTAATACTATCCCTAGTGTGACGTCCACTGTACCCAAGAACCCTCACGTGTCTAGGATCCTCAGATTGTATTTTTTCTGACATGAGGTAGCATGAGGAGTAGCGTGAGTACAGATAATCCAAGCAGATAGACAGAAAGGTAAGACTACAAGCAATCATGCGCCTTCTCTGGGAGGTGAGGAAGGGTGGGTCGCATGTGAATCTAAGCAGATACAAGCATCAGAAATACGATTACGGTGAGTAATGTATCTCTTCTGAGGCTTGTGGATCTGCTTAGATCACATGCTGTGCATAGATTAGCGAGCATTACAAGAAGAAGGAGGTGGGATGTGAGAAGGGTCATGAGCAAATAAGTGTCTTAGAACCGCTTGTCCCACTTGTGTATCTGCCTTGGAATGGGTGTCAATGCAGTAATGCTGAGTAAAAGTGTGAATAGAGCTCCAAGTAGCTGCTTTGCAAATGGTGTCAAGGGGAACATTTGCAATGAAAGCCAGAGTGGCCCCAATGCCTCTAGTAGAGTGGGCCCTTGGCGTAAAAGGCAGAGTCTTTTCAGAGAGTGAGTAACACAGCTGGATACAGGTAATAATCCACTTCGAGATGGCACCTTTAGAGACGCGATCCCCCTCTCTGCCTGTAGCTACGGAGACAAACAGTTGATCTGTTTTCCTTAGCGGTCTTGTTTTATTTACATAGTAGAGGACCGCCCTACGCACATCTAGGGTGTGTAGTTTCACCTCAGCCGAGCTTTGCGGGTACTGGAAGAAAGCCGGAAGCTCGATGGACTGGTTTACATGGAATTTTGATATAAATTTAGGTGAGAACCTAGGGTGTGTGCGTAAAACCAGTTTGTCTTTATGGATATTAAAGAAGGGATCCTGCACTGACAGAGCCTGAATTTCACTGACCCTTCTTATAGAAGTAATAGCTACTAAGAAGGCCGCTTTATAAGTCAGGTGTTTGAGACTGCTTTTATGCATGGGTTCGAAAGGGGGGCCCATGAGCTTGGCTAGCACCACATTAAGGTCCCACCCTAATGGTGGGTTTGAAATAGGAGGGTGAAGTCTCTTTACTCCTTCCATGAAGGCTTTAACTACTGGTACTTTCCACCACGACACCTTGCTATGGGAAGTGGTGTAAGCAGAGAGGGCTGCCAGGTGTACTTTCAGTGAGTTAAAAAAACCAATCCTGCATCTAGCAGGTGGAGCATGTATGTAACAATAGTGGAAGGAGTGCAATCAACCGGGTTGATTTGTCTACTCCGGCACCAGATAACGAACCTCTTCCACTTGTCAAAGTAACAGTGCCTTGTGTTTGGTTTCCTAGATTCCTTTAGGATGTCCATACACCTCTGTGGCAAATTGAGATGTCCAAACTCTATGACCTCAGGAGCCATGCTGCCAGGTTCATTGAGTTGGGTTGCTGGTGCACTGTTTGACCTTGGTGCTGGGACAGTAGGTTGTACCAGGCTGGAAGTTTGATGGGCTCGCACACCGCCATCCTGCGTAGGTGTGGGAACCACGGTTGTCTTGCCCACATGGGAGCAACTAGGACGAGCGTCATCGATTCCTTGTTCATCTTGTTCACCACTTTCCTGATGAGAGGAGTTGGTGGAAAAGCGTACGCAAACATCCCTGACCAGTTCATCCACAGGGCGTTCCCCTGGGAGTCTGGTTGGGGGAACCTGGATGCAAATCCTGGGCATTGTCTGTTTTCGCTTGTGGCGAATAAGTCTATAGTGGGGAAACCCCACTGAGAGAAGATATTTTCTACGAGTCTCTGCTCAGAGCATCCGCTAGGGAATTGAGCTCCCCTGGAACATGTTGCGATGACAGGAAGATGTTCCGTCTGAGTGCCCATATCCAGATTTTCTGGGCAAGCTTGGACAGATTTGGCGAGCGAGTCCCTCCTTGCTTGTTCAGGTAGAACATGGCTGTAGTGCTGTCCGTCCGGATTTGCACTGACAGGTTTAGTAGATGGGGCTCGAACGCCTGAAGCGCTCTGAATACTGCCAGAAGCTCTAGCAGGTTGATGTGGTTCTTGGCCACTGAGTGAGACCAGAGACCCTGAGCTGTGTGGTGGAGATGGTGAGCTCCCCACCCCCTCAGACATGCATCTGTAGTGACTACTGCCTGTACTTCGGGATCGTAAAAGGGTTTCCCCTTTGCGAGATTCTCTCTTGTCCACCAGTGGAGGCTTTGTACCAGTGTTGGCGAAACGACCACTAGATCGTCCCACTGACCACTTGCCTGAGACCACTGTTTCGCCAACCATTCCTGCATGGGACACATGCGCAGGGGCGCGTGGGGGACCAGGTAAATGCATGACGCCATCATGCCCAGTAAACGCATTGCTTTGCGTACCGGACCGGACTGATAATGCGGAATTTGCAGTAGTATATTCCGAATTCTTTCTTCTGAAGGAAAGGTCAACCCCTCCTGGGTATCCAGGATTGCTCCTAGGAATTGTTTTGAGGTGCTTGGCACCAGGCTTGATTTCTTCTCGTTGATTGAGAAGCCTAATTCGTGGAGGAGGTCGATAGTCCTTTGAATGTTTGTCCTGCAAATTCCTGGGGTTTCCCCCGTTATGAGCCAGTCGTCCAGATAAGGGTACACTGGGATTGCCTCCCTGCGTAGGTGTGCAGCCGCCACCGCCAGTACCTTGGTGAATACCATTGGTGCTGAAGCTATCCCGAAGGGCAGTACCTTGAATTGGTAGTGGGGACTGTCCACCTTGAAGCGCAAGTACTTTCTCTGCGCTGGAAACATGGAAATATGAAAATAATCATCTTTCATATCCAAGGTTGCCATGTAATCCCCCTTTTTTAGGAGGGGGATTACCTCTTGTAGCGTGGTCATACGAAATTTTTGGGGGTTGACATACTTGTTTGCAGGCCGTAAGTCCAATACTGGGCGCATTGTCAAGTCTTTCTTTGGCACAAGGAAGTAAGTTGAATAAATACCCTTGTTTACCTGGTGTCCCGGACGAGTTCTATCGCGTCCTTTTCTAGCAGAATGGCGATCTCCTCGAGGAGAATCTTCTGATGTTCTAAGGAGTGTACTCTTTGTCGTGGAGGATGGTTCCGGGGACGCTGCAGTAGTTCTATACAGTACCCTGTGGAAACTGTTGACAGCACCCATCCTTTAATGGTTCAGGAGCAGAGGCTATGAGAGCCACGACTTCTTCCCACTGATGGCAGTTGTAGCTGGCCAACAGGGTGGTCGAGTTAGCAATCCTTGCTTGATAGGCGGACGTTGAGGCTACCTTCCTGCCGAAACCGTATAGTTTTTTGCTCTCCTTGTCGGGAGGAGCTTCTGACGAAGACAAGGGTGTTCCAGCCCTTTTACGAGTGTTGGTAACAACTAGGGAGTCTGGCTTCAGATGTCCTCTTATAGAGAGGGTCAGACTGAGCTGCCCTGAAAAGTTTTTCAACCCTGGGATTGACTGCTCTGGTGAGGTTTGGGTTCACCAGGGACGGATCTATTCTCCGCTGAATGGATTTAAGGATAGGGATGGTCTGGGCAACCGGCCTCCTTTCTCCCACTAACTCTTCTGCGAAGTCCCTTTCCTCCTGTACACCGTGGGTGTCAATGTGGAAATGTTCTGCTGCGCGAGCGAGAACCTCATTTAGGAGGGGCTGGTTATCGACCGGGGAGTCGGTAACCGGGGCTTCGCTCTCTACCGGGGAATCTACTCTATGTTTCCGGGTCATCCTCTTCTTCTTCCTGGTCCTCATCATCCCCATAGTAGCCCGTCCCGGTTTGCTCTTCTATCATACCAAAATCTTGGGTCTCCACAAAAGGAAGCCTCTCCTTGATACAGAGAGTATGGTGTTGCGTAAGGTTGTACCTCGAAGGGTTCAGACCTCGTCGGGGTTTCAAACCGGGCCTTCTTACTCGGGGGGGGATAGGATCAGTAGAGCCTGAGGGTGTGGCCCCTTGTGGATCATACGAGAGGAAATGTTCTTGATTTTTATCATAAAAATCAGCCAACGAAGACATTCTTGGCATGACCCTATCAATGTTTTCAATGGACCATTTTTTGGAACTGGGAATGACTCTCCTCAGCAAGTCTATGGGATTTATCCTGAGTAGCTTTGCTGGTTGTGGACCTATCAGCAGACCTGGACTTGTCTGTCTGTTTAGGGGGGTTGGAGTGACTCACAGGTGTGGAAGAATGTACAGGTAGTTTCTTCTGCTGTTTTCCCCCTTCCCCGTGCGTAGAAAAATGTTTTCCCTGTCCCTTAGTGGCTCCGGAGTTTTTCGACGCCTGGCGTCGAGGATCGGGAGAGGTGTCCCTGTCCTTCGAGCGTGGGGCCTCGCTGGCTTTAATTGCGGGCTCCGCCTCCTGGAGCGCGGCCTGGGGGTGGAAGTCGTCTTCGTCTTCCGACGATCGAACTTCTGTTAGCCTAGGGAGCGAGGCACTCTTGGCAAGAGTGGATGATTGCCTGGCGTCATGCGGCGATCTTGATCGAGAGCGCCCAGAGGACACCGAATCGGACCGTTCTGTCTGTGCCTCTTTCCGAGAACTCGACGTTGTCGAGTCTCGGTTGGACTTAGTGTGTTTAGTGTGTGTAGTATGTGAAGCGCTTGCGTCGCCGGGGGTCTTCCCCATAGCCGCCCTGCCGGACGACCTTCCGAGGTCGGGGACCTGCGCTCGGCTGTCTTTCGACGCTGCCATGGCCGCCTGCCTGGCGTGGTGGGCCCAACGCTTCGTCGAACGGTCCTTAAGTGTCTTAGGTTTAAACCTACTACACGCTCTGCAGTTCGCTTCGGGGTGGTCCCTCGGCAAGCAGAGATTGCACGTGGCGTGCCTATTGACCCAAGGGTATTTGCGGTTGCACTTGGGGCAGAATTGAAAAGGGGTACCCTCCATACGCACCTTGAGGCAGCGGGCTGTTAAGTGTAGGAAATATATAAGGTGTACCTATATACCAAGAGTGTAGAGTGTGTACCACCCCCCACTCTCCCTACTTGCAAGGCCGAGGCCAGCGGCCTACCTGGCCCGGGCCGTGGCCATCGGCCTTCCGAGGCCCAAATCCGTCGTGCAGCAGCCGACGGTCGATTTCTTCTCCAGCCGGCGTCGAGTGTCGAAGTTAGACGTTGGGGAAGGATGTCAATAGATTATTATTTTATAATTTTAGCAAAAGTATGGCTAAGGCCAGGGGACTCCGCAAGATGCTTCCGACCAGTATGGCGGAAAAAAACAATCTGAGGATCCTAGACGCGTGAGGGATCTTGGCTACAGTGGACGTCACACTAGGGATAGTATTACTGGCACGCCTGTGTTGACGCCCAATTTCGAATTTCGAAAAACAAACTGTAATACTCCGCAGCTTCCACTATATGTCGGCCTATGCACAGCATGTGATCGAAGCAGATCCACAAGCCTCAGAAATATATATATATGACTATGCATTACTTACCGTAAAAGCATTTCTGATGGTTGTATCTGCTTAGATTCACATGTTGTGCATAGGTCTGACATCCAGTGGTCACTGCAGAGTATTGCATTTTATTTTTCGTAGTCAAAAAGGGGACGTCGACAAGGTGTGTCTGTAACACTATCCCTATAGTGACGTGCGTTGTACCCACAATCCCTCACGCGTCGAGGTCCCTCTGTGTATTTTTTCTGCCCTGAGGGAGCCTTCTATACGTGAGTGAGTACAGAAAAGAGAGAGAGATGTAGAAAGATGTCTATGTTCCTTCCATCTGAGCGGGGAGGAAGGGTGGGCGCATGTGAATCTAAGCAGATACAACCATCAGAAATGCTTTTACGGTAAGTAATGCATTGTCTTCTGATGTTTGTTAATCTGCCTAGAATCACATGCTGTGCATAGACTAGCGAGCAGTACCCGGAGTTGGCGGTGGGTTATGAGAAGGAACAGTAGAGAAAAGATGTCTTAATACTGCCTGTCCCACCTGGGAGTCAGATCTAGAGTGTGCATCTAGACAGTAGTGTTTTGTAAAGGTGTGCACAGAACTCCAGGTAGCCGCTTTGCAGATGGACTCGAGGGGAACATTTGCAATGAACGCTATGGAAGCCCCAGTGCCTCGAGTGGAATGTGCTCTTGGCTTGAAGGGTAGTTCTCTCTTAGCAAGAGTGTAACAGAGAGTGATGCATTGAACAATCCATCTAAATATAGTGGACTTTGAGACTGCATCTCCTTCTCTTCCTGCTGCCACCGAGACAAAGAACTGATTAGTCTTTCTCAGTGGCCTGGTTCTTTCCATGTAGAACATGACAGCTCTGCGTACATCTAGTGTATGCAGACTTTTTTCTCCCAAGCTGGAAGGGTTTTGAAAGAATGTTGGTAGTTCTATTGACTGGTTTACATGGAATTTCGAGATGAATTTTGGTGCAAACCTTGGGTGTGTGCGTAGAACCACCTTATCCTTGTGAACTGTTACGAAGGGGTCTAGAACAGAAAGAGCCTGTAGTTCACTTACCCTCCTAATGGAGGTGATCGCTATTAGGAAAGCAGTCTTAAGAGTGAGGTCTTTAAGAGTTGTCTTGTGCATGGGTTCAAAAGGCGAGCCCATGAGTCTAGAAAGTACCACATTTAAGTCCCATCCGGGAGCTGGGTTAGCTATCGGAGGGTGTATTCTCTTTACCCCCTCCATGAAGGCCTTAATAACTGGGATCTTCCACCACGACACTAAGTTGGGAAGTGGTGTATGCAGAAAATGCCGCCAGGTGGACTTTAATGGAATTGAGCACTAGACCTGAATCCAATAAATGGGTCAAGTACAGAACAATATCTTTGGGAGAGCAGTCAACCGGTTTGATGCTCTTTCCTCTACACCAGATGACAAATCTTCTCCACTTGCTAGAATAGCAGTGGCGAGTATTAGGTTTTCTGGCTTCCCTGAGGATGTCCATACATCTCTGCGGGAGTTGTAGATGTCCAAATTCTATGGTCTCAGGAGCCAGGCTGCTAAGTTCATGGTCTGAGGGCATGGATGCAGTGTCCTGCCCCGGTCTTGTGACAGCATGTTGTACGGGCAGGGAAGTTTCACTGGGGGAGATAAGGACATCTCCATCAAGTGTGCGAACCATGGCTGCCGGGCCCACATTGGGGCCACTAGTATCATGGTAACTTGCTCCTGGTGCATCTTCTGCACCACTTTGTTGAGAAGGGGAGTCGGGGGAAAGGCGTAAACAAATTTCCCTGACCATTGAATCGACAGACTGTTCCCCTTGGACTGGTTCTGGGGGTACCTGGAGGCGTAACTTTGGCATTGTGAGTTCTCCATAGTTGCGAACAGGTCTATTTCCGGGAATCCCCATTGCGTGAAGACGTCTAAGACGATGTCTTCGTGCAATCGCCATTCGTACTCTTCGGGCAGGGGGAAGTCTCTGCTGAGTTTGTCTGCTAGCAGATTGAGTTCCCCTGGTACATGTTGTGTCAGTAGGAACATGTTGTGTTTGAGAGCCCACTTCCATATATTCTGGGACAGCTTGGACAGTCCTGGAGAGTGGGTGCCCCCCTGCTTGTTGATGTAGTACATGGCTGTGGTGCTGTCTGTAAGGACCATTACTGTCTTCCCTTGTAGGTGTTCCTGGAAGGCTTTTAGTGCTTTGAACACCACCAGTAGCTCCAGTAGGTTTATGTGCTTAGATGCTACGTTCGGAGTCCACACTCCGTGAGCAGTCTGATGGGATAGGTGAGCCCCCCATCCTGTGAGGGATGCGTCCGTGGTTAGAGTGGCCTCCACCGCGGGTGTGGCAAATGGTTTCCCTATTATAAGGTTTTCCTTTGTCCACCACCGTAGCGAGAGAACCAAGGCTTGCGAGAACACCACTAGATCGTCCCATTGTCCGCTGGCCTGACACCACTGGCTGTTGAGCCACTCTTGCATTGGGCGCAGGCGCGCGTAAGGTACCAAATAAATACACAACGCCATCATACCTAGCAATCGCATCGCTTTGCGCACCGTCACCTCTCGACCTGCCACATATTGGGGGATCTGAAACAGCATGTTTTGGACCCTCTTGTTGGAGGGGAAGACGAGGCCGTCCTTTGTTCGAATTAGAGCCCCTAGGAATTGTTTGACTTGGCTGGGGTCTAAGCTGGACTTCTTCTCGTTGATGGAGAAGCCCAGTTGGAACAAAAGGTCTACAGTCTTTTGGGTGTTTGAGAAGCATGTCTCGTAAGAATCCCCTGTTATGAGCCAGTCGTCGAGGTAAGGGTATACTGGGATGGATAACCTGCGCAGGTGGGCCGCTGCCACTGCCAGTACTTTCGTGAATACCCTTGGTGCAGATGCTATGCCGAAGGGTAGCACTCTGAACTGGTGGTGTTTGCCCTCTATCACGAACCTGAGGTATTTTCTGTGCGCTGGCAACATTAAAATATGAAAGTATGCATCTTTCATGTCCAGTGTTGTCATGTAATCTCCCTGTGATAGCAGTGGGATCACTTCCTGTAAGGTCACCATACAAAACTTTTGGGGTTTGACAAACTTGTTCGCTGGGCACAGATCTAATACAGGGCGCATGGTTAGATCCTTTTTGGGTACAAGGAAGTACACTGAATAAATACCTTCCATTACCTGAGATAGAGGCACGACCTCTATGGCTCCTTTTTCCAGCAGTTGGTCCACTTCTTGGAGAAGGATGGCGAGGTGTTCTGGTGTCATGCAGCGTCCCCTCGGGGGTCTGTATGTTGGGGAACTATTGAACTCTATACAGTAGCCGCGGGCTACGGTGGAAAGTATCCAGCGGTCTGATGTTATTCCCTCCCATGCTGGAAGGAAGGATGTTAACCGGCCCCCGACCGGCGTTGCATGGGAGGGGACGCGAATCTTTGCGTCACTTGGTGGTGTTGTTTGCTTGGGAGCCTATGGGGGTGGAACCCCGGCCTCTTCCCTTGCCACGGCATTAACCCCTCTGATTGTACTGGCCGCTATTACCCTGGTAGTTGCTGGCAGAATACTGTTGTTGGTTTTGTTGCTGGCGTTGTCCATGAAAAAAGCGCTTATTACCAAATCCCCGCCTGTTAGGGGGTTTTGAAATTTGGTCTAAGGTCTTTATTGTATCAAATTCTTCCTTCGCGTTCTCCAGCGCGTCATCCACTGCTCTCCCAAAGAGGTTGGACTCCTATATGGGTTTATTAATAAGGGACGCTTGTGTTTCCGCCTAAAAACCGGAATTGCGAAGCCAGACGTGACGCTTCAGTAAAATTCCTTGTACCAAAATGCGGCCAGCCGTCTCTGCTGCATCGAGGGTATTCTTGACGATGCTTTGATTGACCAGAGAGCCCTCGTTACCTGTAGCCAGTAAACGAATCCTTAGGGGTTCGGGAACTTCTTCAATGTCCTGTTTGAGCTTAGCCCATTGAGCATCGGCGTAGCTTGCCAATAGTGTGTTATTATTTGCGATTCTGGTAGAGAGTGCTGCAGAGGTGGTGATTCTCTTGGCTAGGGCATAAAGCTTCTTCCCCTCTATCTGGGGGTGCCTCGCTGGTAGATAGTGGGACTCTGGCCCTTTTCCTGGTGTTGGTCACGACCAGGGAGTCCGGGATTGAGTGACCCTTAATATATAATGGGTCTGATTGAGAGGGAGAGAACAGTTTCTCAATCCTCGGAATGACCCCTCTCACCAATGCAGGAGTGGAAAGAGAAGGTGTAATACGTCTCAACTGAGGCGAGGATGGGTATAATCTGGCTAGTGGGGGGTTTTTCTTTGACAATCCTCTCCACAAAATCGGTGTCTGGGGTGACCTCCCCAGTTTCGATTTTCGAAATGTGCTGCTGCCTTCTTCAGCAGTGCATTGAAGGTGGGTTGATTATCGACAGGCGAAGGGTTCCTGACTGGTGTAGTTTCAGTAGACCTGATGACTATACTGCTACTGCCTGTGTCAGTCGACCTAGCCGGTGACTGCCAGGGATTTGGGTCGTCCTCGCCTGTGTCTCCCTGGAATCCCTCCTCACCTAGGTTAGTTTCCTCCTGAAAACCTTCCTCTTCTTGTTGGTCCTCAACATAGGTGAACTCATCTTCCTCCTGGAAGAAGGTGTCTTCCTCAGTGGAATTTTAAGAGTATATGTACTCCTGTGTGGGGTTATAAAACTTCTGGTATTTAGCCCTTGGACTCTCCAGGGGTGACTCCCTTGGTCTCTTGGGTGCCCTGTCTTCTGGGATGGACATGAACCTGTCTAGTTTGTCCATACAGGTCTGGAACCTTTCAAAGGTCCACTGAGGTCGGCCAGGACGGTCTGGGAAAGAAAAAGGAGTTTCTTCCTCCTGTAATTGTCGGGTTCTGTCCCATAACGTCGAAGAAAGTGAGCCTTCTCCTTCTGAGTAGCCTTCTTGCTGGCTAGGGCCTTCTGTCGGCGTCGGGAACTGGCCTGATCTGTTTCCCGCCGCTTTCGGCGTATCTCTGGCCTTGTGCGCGGTTTGCAGCGTTTTACTTGCCATACGTCTCTGGCCGTCCTTAGATGCTATGCGCGCGAGGCTTTCGGCGATCATTCCCTCTTCCGAGGGATCGGTCGCCGTCGCGCTATGTAACGTCGAGCCTTTGCTCGTCGAGTCCTTGCCCGTCGAGTCCTGTTGGCAACGTGAGCGCTCTTACGATGCGCGTCGCCGGAGGTTTTGGTGTTAGCGCCCTTATTTTTAGAATGCCCTGTCGCAGAAACGGTGGCGGGGAGGGCTGACGACCCTTACGGTCGGCGGAAGACGCCGGTGGGCCCGGCGTCCCCGTTGGCGCTATGGCTGTCTTCGACGAATGCGTGCCGGGGGGTATGTGCTTTGGTGTTTTCCCGTGTGCGTCCTTTTCGCCGGGGTGTACATCCCCATAAACTGGGCGTGAGCCGGGCTTGTCGGGGCCGGGGACGGACGACGACGAGCGTGAACGCTCCTTTGAGAGGTCTACAGCCTCCATTACGGGGGCCGTGTAGTCACTGTCCTCGTCGCACTCGGCGGCAGCAGGCGAGGAGTCAGGCCTAGACATGGCGTAGGCCGCCCACCTTTTGACCCTGCCGTCTTTTAGAGTTTTGGGCTTTAGTAATTTACAGGCCGCACAGCCGTCCTCCTGGTGATCGAGGGGTAAGCAACGATTGCACCGTTTGTGCTTATCCTTCCAGGTATATTTACCCTTGCAAAGCAGGCAAAACCTAAATGGCGTCCTCTCCATAGCTGAGGGTAATAAGTGTGACTACGACCTCGAAAGAGAGGGAGGGGAAAGAGAAAGGCATTCTTAAAGAGAACAAAGAAAGACCACAAAACCCCACTCTCCCTACTGTGTATGGCCGGCGAGGCCAGGCCACGTGTTCGGCAGCGCCGAAGGATCCCCTCCGCTCGTCCTTCCGTCGAAGATCTTGCTCGGCGGAGAAACGGCTCTGCGTCGAGGGAGGGATCTACGTTATCAATCTTAATAACAAACGACCAAAGGTCGAAGAAACTATTTGGCAATGTCTCTTGAGGAGCTCTGCATAAAGGCGACCAGTAGCTGGGCGGAAAAAAACAATCTGAGGGACCTCGACGCGTGAGGGATTGTGGGTACAACGCACGTCACTATGGGGATAGTGTTACAGACACGCCTTGTCGACGTCCTCTTTTCGACTACGAAAAACAAAATGCAATAATCCGCAGTGACCACTGGATGTCGGACCTATGCACAGCATGTGATTCTAAGCAGATTAACAAACATCAGAAATATATATGACAATGCATTACTTACCGTAAAAGCATTTCTGATGGTTGTATCTGCTTAGATTCACATGCTGTGCATAGGTCCGACATCCAGTGGTCACTGCGGAGTATTGCATTTTGTTTTTCGTAGTCGAAAAGGGGACGTCGACAAGGCGTGTCTGTAACACTATCCCTATAGTGACGTGCGTCGTACCCACAATCCCTCACGCGTCGAGGTCCCTCTGTTTGTATTTTTCTGCCCTGAGGGAGCCTTCTAGACGCGAGTACAGAAAAGAGAGAAATATAGAAAGGGATGTCTATGTTCCTTCCATCCGAGCGGGGAGGAAGGGTGGGCGCATGTGAATCTAAGCAGATACAACCATCAGAAATGCTTTTACGGTAAGTAATGCATTGTCTTCTGAGGTTTGTTAATCTGCTTAGAATCACATGCTGTGCATAGACTAGCGAGCAGTACCCGGAGTTGGCGGTGGGTTAAGAGAAGGAACAGTAGAGAAAAGATGTCTTAATACTGCCTGTCCCACCTGGGAGTCAGATCTAGAGTGTGCATCTAGACAGTAGTTTTGTAAAGGTGTGCACAGAACTCCAGGTAGCCGCTTTGCAGATGGACTCAAGGGGAACATTTGCAATGAACGCTATGGAAGCCCCAGTGCCTCGAGTGGAATGTGCTCTTGGCTTGAAGGGTAGTTCTCTCTTAGCAAGAGTGTAACAGAGAGTGATGCATTGAACAATCCATCTAGATATAGTGGACTTAGAGACTGCATCTCCTTCTCTTCCTGTTGCCACCGAGACAAAGAACTGATTAGTCTTTCTCAGTGGTCTGGTTCTTTCCATGTAGAACATGACGGCTCTGCGTACATCTAGTGTATGCAGACTTTTTTCTCCCAAGCTGGAAGGGTTTTGAAAGAACGTTGGTAGTTCTATTGACTGGTTTACATGAAATTTCGAGATGAATTTTGGTGCAAACCTTGGGTGTGTGCGTAGAACCACCTTATCCTTGTGAACTGTTACGAAGGGGTCTAGTACAGAAAGAGCCTGTAGTTCACTTACTTTCCTAATGGAGGTGATAGCTATTAGGAAAGCAGTCTTAAGAGTGAGGTCTTTAAGAGTTTCCTTGTGCATGGGTTCGAAAGGAGGGCCCATGAGTCTAGAAAGTACCACATTTAAGTCCCATCCGGAAGCTGGGTTAGCTATCGGAGGGTGTATTCTCTTTACCCCCTCCATGAAGGCCTTGATAACTGGTATCTTCCACCACGACACTTTAAGTTGGGAAGTGGTGTATGCAGAAAGTGCCGCTAGGTGGACTTTAATGGAATTGAAGACTAGACCTGAATCCATTAAATGGGTCAAGTACAGAACAATGTTAGTGGGAGAGCAGTCAACCGGGTTGATGCTCTTACCTTTACACCAGATGACAAATCTTTTCCACTTGCTAGAATAGCAGTGGCGAGTATTAGGTTTTCTGGCTTCCCTGAGGATGCCCATACATCTCTGCGGGAGTTGTAAATGTCCAAATTCTATGATCTCAGGAGCCAGGCTGCTAAGTTCATGGTCTGAGGGCATGGATGCAGAGTCCTGCCCTTGTCCTGTGACAGCATGTTGTACGGGCAGGGAAGTTTCACTGGGGGAGATAGGGACATCTCCATCAAGTGAGCGAACCATGGCTGCCGGGCCCACATTGGGGCCACTAGTATCATGGTAACCTGCTCCTGGTGCATCTTGTGCACCACTTTGTTGAGAAGGGGAGTCGGGGGAAAGGCGTAAACAAATTTCCCTGACCATTGAATCGACAGACCGTTCCCCTTGGACTGGTTCTGGGGGTACCTGGAGGCGTAACTTTGGCATTGTGAGTTCTCCATAGTTGCGAACAGGTCTATTTCCGGGAATCCCCATTGCGTGAAGACGTCTAAGACGATGTCTTCGTGCAATTGCCATTCGTACTCTTCGGGCAGGGGGAAGTCTCTGCTGAGTTTGTCTGCTAGCAGATTGAGTTCCCCTGGTACATGTTGTGATAGTAGGAACATGTTGTGTTTGAGAGCCCACTTCCATATATTCTGGGACAGCTTGGACAGTCCTGGAGAGTGAGTGCCCCCTTGCTTGTTGAGGTAGTACATGGCTGTGGTGCTGTCTGTGAGGACCATCACTGTCTTTCCTTGTAGGTGTTCCTGAAAGGCTTTCAGTGCTTTGAACACCGCTAGTAGTTCCAGCAGGTTTATATGCTTGGATGCTAAGCTCGGAGTCCACGCTCCGTGAGCAGTCTGATGGGATAGGTGAGCCCCCCCATCCTGTGAGGGATGCGTCTGTGGTTAGAGTGGCTTCCACTGCGGGTGTGGCAAAAGTTTTCCCTAATAACAGGTTTTCTTTTGTCCACCACCGTAGCGAGAGAACCAAGGCCTGCGAGACCACCACTAGATCGTCCCATTGTCCGCTGGCCTGACACCACTGGCTGTAGAGCCACTCTTGCATTGGGCGCATGCGCAGGCGCGCGTGAGGTACCAAATAAATACATGACGCCATCATCCCTAGCAAGCGCATTGCCTTGCGTACCGTCACCTCTCGACCTGCCACATAATGGGGGATCTGAAACAGCATGTTTTGGACCCTCTCGTTGGAGGGGAAGACGAGGCCGTCCTTTGTTTGAATTAGAGCCCCTAGGAATTGTTTGATTTGGCTGCGGTCTAAGCTGGACTTCTTTTCGTTGATAGAGAAGCCCAGTTGGGACAAAAGGTCTACAGTCTTTTGGGTATTGGAGAAGCATGTTTCGTAAGAATCCCCTGTTATGAGCCAGTCGTCGAGGTAAGGGTATACCGGGATGGATAACCTGCGTAGGTGGGCCGCTGCCACTGCCAGTACTTTCGTGAATACCCTTGGTGCAGATGCTATCCCGAAAGGTAGTACTCTGAACTGGTAGTGCTTGTTCTCTATCTTGAACCTGAGGCATTTTCTGTGCGCTGGCAACATTAAAATATGAAAGTATGCATCTTTCATGTCTAGTGTTGTCATGTAATCCCCTTGTGATAACAGTGGGATTACTTCCTGCAAGGTCACCATACGAAACTTTTGGGGTTTGACAAACCTGTTCGCTGGGCGCAGATCTAATACAGGGCACATGGTTAAGTCCTTTTTGGGTACAAGGAAGTACACTGAATAAATACCTTCTGTTACCTGAGATAGGGGGACAGCCTCTATAGCTTCTTTTTTCAGTAGCTCTTCTACTTCTTGAAGAAGAATGGTGAGGTGTTCCAGTGTCATGCGTCGGTTCCGTGGGGGTCTGTACTTCGGGGAACCGTTGAATTCGATGCAGTATCCGTGGGCTATGGTGGATAAAACCCAGCGGTCTGACGATATTTCCTCCCATGCTGATAGGAACGATGTTAGCCGGCCCCCGACCGGTGATGCATTGGAGGGGACCCGAATCTTTGGGTCATTTGTTGGTATTGGGCGTGGAACCTTTGGGGCTGGAGCCGCGACCTCTTCCTTTGCCACGGCGTTGGCCTCTTTGACTGAATTGGTTGTTACCCTGGTTAGAGGGCCAGTTGGTAGCAGAGTAAAATTGCTGTTGGTTTTGCTGGCGTTGGCCAAGAAAGGAGCGTCTATTCTATTACCATAGTCGCATCTGTTAGGGGGCCTAGAAATTTGGTCAAGAGTCTTGATGGTATCAAATTCCTTCTTCGCATGTTCTAGGGCCTCATCAACTACTTTCCCAAACAGGTGTGTTTGTTCTATGGGCTTATTTATCAGGGAGGCCTGGGTTTCCGGCTTAAATCCCGAATTGCGCAGCCAGACATGGCGTTTGAGAAGTATTCCCTGAACCAGGGAACGGCCAGCCGTCTCTGCGGCATCTAAGGAGTTCTTTACGATGCCCTGGTTTACAAGAGTTCCCTCTGAGATGATATCTAACAGGCGTGAACGCAGGGGTTCTGGTGCGTCCTCTGCTTCGCTGCGCAGCTTGCTCCACTGTGCATCTGCGTAGCTAGCTAGTAGGGAATTGTTATTCGCAATCCTAGTTGAGAAGGCTGCGGAGGTCGTGATTTTCTTCCCAAGTGCATAGAGCTTCTTGCCCTCTTTGTCAGGTGGTGCCTCACTAGTGGATAGTGGTACCCCCGCTCTTTTTCTTGTATTAGTAACTACAAGAGAGTCCGGAATAGAATGTCCTCTGATGTACAAGGGGTCAGAGGACGAAGGGCTGAAGAGCTTTTCTATCCGAGGGTTGACCCCTCTGACTAATGCAGGATTGGAAAGGGAAGGAGTTCTTCTTCTCTTTATGGAAGCCAGGAGCGGAATAGACTGACTAACAGGGGGTTTTTCTTTAATAACTTTTTTTACAAAGTCTATGTCAGGAAGAGTTTCCCCTGTGTCTATTTCAAAATGCGCTGCTGCTCCGCGTAAGGCGACCAGAAGCTGAGCGGAAAAAAACAATCTGAGGGACCTCGACGCATGAGGGATTGTGGGTACGACGCACGTCACTATAGGGATAGTGTTACAGACACGCCTTGTCGACGTCCCCTTTTCGACTACGAAAAACAAAATGCAATACTCCGTAGTGACCACTGGATGTCGGACCTATGCACAGCATGTGATTCTAAGCAGATTAACAAACATCAGAAATATATATATGGGATACATTACTCACCGTAATCGTATTTCTGATGCTTGTATCTGCTTAGATTCACATGCTGTGCATAGGCCGACATCTAGTGGAAGCTGCGGAGTATTACAGTTTGTTTTTCGGAACTCGAAAATGGGCGTCGACTCAGGGCGTGCCAGTAATACTATCCCTAGTGTGACGTCCACTGTACCCAAGATCCCTCACGCGTCTAGGATCCTCAGATTGTATTTTTTCTGACATGAGGTAGCATGAGGAGTAGCGCGAGTACAGATAATCCAAGGAGATTGAGAGAAGGCGCATGGTTGCTTGTAGTCTTACCTTTCTATCTGAGGGGAGGAAGGGTGGGTTGCATGTGAATCTAAGCAGATACAAGCATCAGAAATACGATTACGGTGAGTAATGTATCCCTTCTGAGGCTTGTGGAATCTGCTTAGATCACATGCTGTGCATAGATTAGGGAGCAGTACCTGAAGAAGGAGGTGGGATGTGAGAAGGGTCATGAGCAAATAAGTGTCTTAGAACCGCTTGTCCCACTTGTTTATCTGCCTTGGAATGGGTGTCAATGCAGTAATGCTGAGTAAAAGTGTGAATAGAGCTCCAAGTAGCTGCTTTGCAAATTGTGTCAAGGGGTACATTTGCAATGAAAGCCAGAGTGGCCCCAATGCCTCTAGTAGAGTGGGCTCTTGGCGTGAAAGGCAGAGTTCTTTCAGAGAGTGGGTAATACAACTGGATACAGTTAATAATCCACTTCGAGATGGCACCTTTAGAGACGCGATCCCCCTCTCTGCCTGTAGCTACGGAGACATACAGTTGATCTTTTTTTCTTAGCGGTCTGGTCTTATTTACATAGTAGAGGACCGCCCTACGCACACCTAGGGTGTGTAGTTTCACCTCAGCCGAGCTTTGAGGGTCCTGGAAGAAAGCCGGAAGCTTGATGGACTGGTTTACGTGGAATTTAGATATAAACTTAGGTGAGAACCTAGGGTGTGTGCGTAAAACCAGTTTGCCTTTATGGACAGTAAAGAAGGGATCCTGCACTGACAGAGCCTGAATTTCACTGACCCTTCTTATAGAAGTAATAGCTACTAAGAAGGCCGTTTTATAAGTTAGGTGTTTGAGACTGCTTTTATGCATGGGATCGAAAGGGGGGTCCCATGAGCTTGGATAGCACCACATTAAGGTCCCACCCTGGTGGTGGGTTTGAAATAGGAGGGTGAAGTCTCTTTACTCCTTCCATGAAGGCTTTAACTACTGGTACTTTCCACCACGAGACCTTGTTATGGGAAGTGGTGTATGCAGATAGGGCTGCCAGGTGTACTTTCAGTGAGTTAAAAACCAATCCTGCGTCTAGCAGGTGGAGCATGTATGTAACAATAGTGGAAGGAGTGCAATCAACTGGGTTGATTTGTCTACTCTGGCACCATATAACGAATCTCTTCCACTTGTCAAAGTAACAGTGCCTTGTGTTTGGTTTCCTAGATTCCTTTAGGATGTCCATACACCTCTGTGGTAAATTGAGATGTCCAAACTCTATGACCTCAGGAGCCATGCTGCCAGGTTCATTGAGTTGGGTTGCTGATGCACTGTTTGACCTTGGTGCTGGGACAGTAGGTTGTACCAGGCTGGAAGTTTGATGGGCTCGCACACCGCCATCCTGCGTAGGTGTGGGAACCACGGTTGTCTTGCCCACATGGGAGCAACTAGGACGAGCATCATCGACTCTGTTTATCTTGTTCACCACCTTCCTGATGAGGAGTTGGTGGAAAAGCGTACGCAAACATCCCTGACCAGTTCATCCACAGGGCGTTCCCTTGGGAGTCTGGTTGGGGGAACCTGGATGCAAATCCTGGGCATTGTCTGTTTTCGCTTGTGGCGAATAAGTCTATAGTGGGGAAACCCCACTGAGAGAAGATATCTTCTACGACCTCTCTGTGTAGAACCCATTCGTGTTCCTCTGGGAGGGAGTCTCTGCTCAGAGCATCCGCTAGGGAATTGAGCTCCCCTGGAAAATGTTGTGATGACAGGAAGATGTTCCGTCCGAGTGCCCATATCCAGATTTTCAGGGCAAGCTTGGACAGATTTGGCAAACGAGTCCCTCCTTGCTTGTTCAGGTAGAACATGGCTGTTGTGCTGTCCGTCCGGATTTGCACTGATGGGTTTAGTAGGTGGGGCTCAAACGCTTGAAGCGCTCTGAATACTGCCAGAAGCTCTAGCAGGTTGATGTGGTACTTGGCCACTGAGGGAGACCAGAGACCCTGAGCTGTGTGGTGGAGATGGTGAGCTCCCCACCCCGTCAGACATGCATTGGTAGTGACTACTGCCTGTACTTCGGGATCGTAAAAGGGTTTTCCCTGTGCAAGATTCTCTCTTGTCCACCAGTGAAGGCTTTGTACTAGTGTTGGCGAAACGACCACTAGATCATCCCACTGACCACTGGCCTGAGACCACTGTTTCGCCAACCATTCCTGCATGGGACGCATGCGCAGGCGCGCGTGGGGGACCAGGTAAATACATGACGCCATCATGCCCAGTAAATGCATTGCTTTGCGTACCGTTATTTGGTGACCGGACTGATATTGCAGAATTTGCAGTAGTATATTCCGAATTCTTTCCTCTGAAGGAAATGTCAACCCCTCTTGAGTATCTAGGATTGCTCCTAGGAACTGTTTGGAGGTGCTTAGCACCAGGCATGACTTTTTCTCGTTGATTGAGAAGCCTAATTCGTGGAGGAGGTCGATAGTCCTTTGAATGTTTGTCCTGCAAATTACTGGGGTTTCCCCCGTTATGAGCCAGTCGTCCAGATAAGGGTACACCGGGATTGCCTCCCTGCGTAGGTGTGCAGCCGCCACCGCCAGTACCTTGGTGAATACCCTTGGTGCTGAAGCTATCCCGAAGGGCAGTACCTTGAATTGGTAGTGCCGACTGTCCACCTTGAAGCGCAAGTACCTTCTGTGCGCTGGGAACATGGAAATATGAAAATAGGCATCTTTCATATCCAAGGTTGCCATGTAATCCCCCTTTTTTAGGAGGGGGATTACCTCTTGGAGCGTAGTCATACGAAACTTTTGGGGCTTGACATACTTGTTGGCAGGCCGTAAACCCAATACTGGGCGCATTGTCAAATCTTTCTTTGGCACAAGGAAAGAAGTTGAATAAATACCCTTGTTTACCTGGTGTCCCGGGACGAGTTCTATCGCGTCCTTTTCTAGCAGAATGGCGATCTCCTCGAGGAGAATCTTCTGATGTTCTAAAGAGTGTACTCTTTGTCATGGAGGATGGTTCCGGTGACGCTGCAGTAGTTTTATACAGTACCCTGTGGATACTGTTGACAGCACCCATCTGTCTGATGTGATCCCTTCCCAAGCCTGGGTGAAGTTGGAAATGCGTCCCCCTACTGGGGTTGCGTGAGAAGGGACCCTGAACTGAGCGTCACTGCTTTGGTGGAGGCGTGCCGCCTCCTTTGCTGGGGCTGCCTCTGCCTTTACCACGACCTCTCCTATTACCCCTGCCGTAACCCTGGGTAGACTGTTGTTCCACTGTGTACCCTGCCGCTGGGAAGTTAGATCCTCTGGGAATTTTGGCTGCGTGGGCGACGAAAATTACTATTCCCTCTCTGGTTAGGGGGTTTATTGGTTAACTGGCCAAGGGACTTGAGTGTCTCGTATTCGTCCTTGGCATTCTTCAGTGCGTCCTCGACCGCTTTACCAAACAGATCGGCTTCCACCGGTTTGTCCAACAATGATGCCTGGGTTTCTGCCTTAAAACCAGACTGCCGTAACCACGCATGTCTCTTGATAACAGTGCCTTCTGCTATCAATCTGCCTGCGTTTCTGCTATCAATCTGCCTGCGTTGTCCGCTGCGTCAAAGGTTGCCTTCAAAATGCAACCAGACACAGCTCTACCCTCTACGGAAATCCGAACTAACTGGCCCTTTAAAGGTTCCGGAGCAGAGGCTATGAGTGCCGCGACTTCTTCCCACTGATGGCAGTTGTAGCTGGCCAACAGGGTGGTGGAGTTTGCAATCCTTGCTTGATAGGCAGACGCTGAGGCTACTTTCCGGCCGAAACCATATCGTTTTTTGCTCTCCTTGTCGGGAGGAGCTTCGGATGATGGCAAGGGTGTTCCAGCCCTCTTACGAGTGTTAGTGACAACTAGGGAGTCTGGCTTTAGATGTCCTCTCATATAGAGAGGGTCAGACTGGGCTGCCCTGAAAAGTTTTTCAACCCTGGGATTGACTGCTCTGGTGAGGTTCGGGTTCACCAGGGACGGGTCTATTCTTCGCTGAATGGACTTAAGGATAGGGATGGTCTGGGCAAAAGGCACCCTTTCTCCCACTAACTCCTCGGCGAAGTCCCTCTCCTCCTGGACACAGTAGGTGTCAATATGGAAATGTTCTGCTGCACGTGCGAGAACCTCGTTTAGGAGGGGTTGGTTATCGACAGGGGAGTCGGTAACCGGGGCTTCGTTTTCTACCGGTGAATCTACTCTGTAGGTTTCAGGGTCTTCCTCTTCCTCTTCTTGGTCCTCATCCCCATAGTAGCCCGTCCCGGTTTGCTCTTCTACCATGCCAAATTCTTGGTCCTCACCAAAGGAAGCCTCTCCTTGATACAGTGAGTATGGTCGTGAGTATGGTTGTACCTCGAAGGGGTCTGTAGACCTCATTGGTCTCTCAAACCGGGGCTTCTTACTCGGGGGGATAGGATCGTTAGAGCCTGAGGGTGTCGCCCCTTGTGGATCATACGAAAGGAAATGGTCTGGATTTTTATCGTAAAAGTCAGCCAAAGAAGACATCCTTGACATGACCCTATCGATGTCTTCACTCAACCATTTTTTGGAACTGGGAATGACTCTCTCAGCAAGTCTCGGAGATTTATCTCGAGTAGATTTGCTAGTTTTAGACATATCAGCAGACCTGGTCTTGTCTGTCTGTTTAGGGGGAGTGGTGCGTTTCACAGGTGTGGAAGAGTGCAAAGGCTGCTTCTTCTGCTGTTTTCCCCCCTCACCGTGAGTGGAAAAATGTTTTCCCTGTCCTTTTGTGGCTCCGGAGGTTTTCGACGCCTGGCGTCGAGGATCGGGGGTAGAGTCCCTGTCCTTCGAGCGCGGGGCGTCGCTGATCTTGTCTGCGGGCTCCGACTCCTGGAGCGCGGCCTGGGGGTGGGAGTCGTCTTCGTCTGCCGACGTTCGAACTTCTGTTAGCCTAGGGAGCGAGGCACTCTTGGCAAGAGTGGATGATTGCCTGGAGTCATGCGGCGATCTCGATCGAGAACGCCCAGAGGACACCGAATCGGACCGTTCTGTTTGTGCCTCTTTCCGAGAACTCCGGTGTGTGAAGCGCTTGTGTCGCCGGGGGTCTTCCCCTTAGCCGCCCTGCCGGACAACCTTCCGAGGTCAGGGACCTGCGCTCGGCTGTCTTTCGATGCCGTAATGCCCTTGCCGTCCGAAAGTACGGTGTCGCTGCCGTCGCTGAAGGCGCCCTCCGCTGCCATGGCCGCCTGCCTGGCGTGGTGGGCCCAACGCTGGTCCTTAAGTGTCTTAGGTTTAAACCTACTACACGCTCTGCAGTTCGCTTCGGGGTGGTCCCTCGGCAAGCAGAGATTGCACGTGGCGTGCCTGTCGACGCAAGGGTATTTCGGATTGCACTTGGGGCAGAATTGAAAAGGGGTACCCTCCATACGCACCTTGAGGCAGCGGGCTGTTAAGTGTAGGAAATGTATAAGGTGTACCTATATACCAAGAGTGTAGAGTATGTCCAACCCCCCACTCTCCCTACTTGCAGAGCCGAGGCCAGAGGCCTTCCAAGGCCAGGACCGAGGCCAGAGGCCTTCCGAGGCCCAAATCCGTCGTGCAGCAGCCGACGGTCGATTTCTTCTCCAGCCGGCGTAGAGTGTCGAAGTTCGACGTTGGGATGGGGAAGGATGTAAATAAATTAATATTTTAGCAAAAGTATGGCTAAGGCCAGGGGACTCCGCAAAATGCTTCCGACCAGTATGGCGGAAAAAAACAATCTGAGGATCCTAGACGTGTGAGGGATCATGGGTACAGTGGACGTCACACTAGGGATAGTATTACTGGCACGCCCTGTGTCGACGCCCATTTTCGAGTTCCGAAAAACAAACTAATACTCCGCAGCTTCCACTAGATGTCGGCCTATGCACAGCATGTGATCTAAGCAGATTCCACAAGCCTCAAAAATATATATACACACACACACTTGACAGTCCACAGGATAAAGTTAGGACTGATTATAAAACATGAGCGATACAACAGTTTAGGCAACAGTAGAAACAGGAGATGAGGGTGCCCTCAGAGTCCATGAACACATTCTTGAGGCTGTACCTCTTTCACTTGGTCTCCACCATGGTTGGATGTAGGTCTCACAGCCGAAGACGAAAATCTGCTGAAGGGGGCAACGGCCAGCAGAACAGGATCAACCTCAGATGTCGCCAGAGTAAACGTCGTTAAAACGAGGCAAAGGATGAGGGCGGAATGCCCCAAACCTGAACTCCCAGGAAAGGTTGCAGAAGCACCAGAATTGGATCCTAAAATGCTAGCTTTTGTGGCTAAATCGAACAGAGACCCTAGGAAAGGGACCGATCGCTCCTGGAGGAGTTGCCAGGAGAAGGTCCTGGATCTAGCGGACCCTCTGGCCAAGATCATGGACCTGGCGGAGCGAGCGAAAGATACGGGGGAAGAAATTGACCCGGAAGTGCTAGCGAACTGGGCTCAAAGAGCCGTTTGTCTGCTAGGTAACGCAAACTGTGCGATATCCTCGGAGCGCAGAAGAGGACTGCTATTGAAAATAGATCAGAAATTGGGAGACCTGTCCTCTTACGAGGCAGGCGAAGCTGCGCAAGGGCTACTGTTCGGTGAGACTTTCGGAAAAGAGATGGGGAGGTTCATAGGGACCTACACCTCATTGGAGAAAGCACAAGCCTCTATAAGAAAGATTTTTCCCGGAAGGGTTTTTGGAGTGACCGGTCGGTTCAGAGGCCGAGCGACCGGTCGCTATCAGACATCCAGAAGGCCTCAATCGAACAGAGCACAATATTGGGAAGTTAAGAAGCCAGACACTTTCTTCCAGCCCAGAGGTCGTTTCCCCAGAGGAAAGCGAGGCAGAGGACAAGGAAGAGGACAGTACGTCCCCACAGGTGAGAACATCTGCATATCCTGCAGTAGGGGGGAGGACAGCGAAGTACTGGGAAAACTGGCGCGCGCTTTCCAGCGACGCTTGGTTGCTTCAGTCAGTCAGGGGCCTACACATACAATTTACACAGACCCCAATCCAGTACAATGCCCCCAGACCAATAGTAGCAGCGCGAGCAGAGACAGACTTGTTGCTAACAGAACTACAGAGCCTAGCGGAGAAACGGGCCATCGAGCTATGTGTAGCTCCGAAATTCATAAGCAATATGTTCCTGGTCCACAGAAAAGAGAAAGTGAGGCCAGTCATAAATTTGAAGGACTTGAACGAGTGGGTAGTTTACAACCACTTCAAGATGGAAGTGACTCACCAGCTGAGAGACACGCTCAGACAGGGCGACTGGCTCGCAAGAATAGACCTGAAAGACGCATATCTCACGATCCCAGTAGATCAGGAATAACGACCTTTCCTGGCGTTCAACTGGGATGGGCAATTATGGCAGTTTGCCACGATGCCGTTCAGACTAGCGTCCGCTCCCTGGGCCTTTACCAAACTGGTGAGGCCAGTAGCAGCAGCCATCAGGGAGAAAGGAATACGGATCATCATCTATCTAGACGATATCCTAATAATGGCAAGCAGCGAAAATGCGCTTCGATAACAGACCAGATGGGTTGCGAACCTCTTGGCCTCTCTGGGATTCCTGGTGAACCAAGAGAAGTCGGAGACGGTACCAGCCAGGAGGATAGAATTCCTAGGCTTTATCATAGATACCAGGTCTGCGACCCTGGAGCTGCCGAACAGGAAGATCCGGGATATTCGAAGAGAAATAGGGAACTGCCTCGCCAGTCCGACCGCATCGCTGCGAACGATCGTAAGGATTGTGGGCCTGCTAGCGGCGTCAATTCAAGCGATATTCCCAGGGCCCCTACATTACCGAGCGCTCCAGAGGCTGAAAATCAGACACCTTCAGCAAGGGCTCAACTACCATCAGCTAGTGCTGCTAGACCAAGAGTCCAGAACAGAGCTAGGGTGGTGGCTCCAGAATATGGAGGCATGGAACGGCAGAGCCATTTTCGGCGACCGCCCGGACATGGTAATAGAATCGGATGCCAGCAGAGCAGTCTGGGGAGCTCGATGTGGAGAACTCCAAACGGGAGGAAGATGGAGCTCGGAGGAGCTCAAGCTGCACATAAACTGCCTGGAACTTTTGGCCGGCTCTTTTGCGATCAAGGCCTTCACCAAGGACAAAGTAAATTCATGTATACTTCTGAAGATGGACAACATCTCAGCAGTCAGATACATAAATCACTTAGGAGGGACGAAGTCCAGATTGTTAGCGGAGATAGCCAAGGACTTCTGGCACTGCTGTCTGGAGTCAGGAACAGCAGTGACGGCAGAGTATTTACCAGGCGCCCAGAATGTAGTGGCAGACTGGAACTCCAGACATCTAACAGACTCCAGCGACTGGAGGCTGGACAGAGCAACCTTCCAACAGATAGAGAAGCTCTGGGGGCCGATACACGCAGATCTATTTGCGTCCAGACTGAACGCTCAGAAGAGCAGATTTTTCAGCTGGAGGCTAGACCCAGCAGCAGCAGGGACAGATGCCTTTCTGCAAGATTGGAGAGGACAGACACTATATGCGTTTCCTCCATTTATAATGATAAGCAGAGCTTTAACGAAAGTTCGCAGGGAGGCAGCGAATCTGATAATAATAGTCCCGATATGGAAGTCGCAAGTCTGGTTCCCAGCACTGATGGAACTGATAGCCGACTATCCACGAGTGTTGCCGCAAAGAGAAGACCTTCTCACGGACCCAGCTGGGTCGTATCACCCTCTGAGAGTGAAGGGGACGATGCCGCTAACGGCGTGCAGGATAGCAGGAGACGTTGGAATCTCCCGGGAATTTCAGCACAAGCTGCGAGCCTCATCGCAGTCTCATGGGCTCCGTCGACTAGAAGGAGCTACCACGCAGCATGGAACAGATGGTCAAGGTGGTGCAAAAGGAGATGTTTTCATCCCGTTTCTGCCCCTCTAGTGGAGATTCTGAATTTCCTGGCAGAACTTCTGCAGGACGGCAAAGCCTACTGCACGATAGGAGTATATAGATCCGCAATATCGGCAGGTCATACGCCTATTGAAGGAGTACCGGTGGGAGAGAACATGGCAGTGATCAGACTCCTGAAAGGGATAAGATGTAGGAAGCCACCGCAGCCAAAGTATAAATCTCTATGGGACGTAAAAGTCGTGCTTCAATTATTGGCAGACTGGCCCAGTAATAGATACCTATCGTTAGGCAGACTGTCGGAGAAGTTAGCAATGCTTCTGTGCATGATTTCATGTAGAAGAGTGGCAGATGTCAGAGCACTAGAAATAGACAGAATGGTATACGGACCAGACGGAGTGACTTTCCATCTGGCCAAGAGAACGAAGACATATTCCTCATCAATAGAATACCCACATATGCAGGATCATCCTAAATGGTGAGTATGTAAATAAGACGGCTGAGCTGAGACCGTCGGGGACGACGCAATTACTGATAGCGCGCAGGAAGCCGCATAAGGGCGTAGCGACAGCCACTATAGCGAGATGGGTTAGAGAAGTTATGACCCTAGCAGGGATAGACATGGCGAAATTTGGAGCACACTCTGTGCGAGGAGCAGGGGCATCCAAAGCACTGCGGCAGGGTGCGACGTTACAGGATATTCTGAAAGCGGGCGAGTGATAACACGTTCAGAACGTTTTACTTTAAGCCAATTAACACACTGGCAGAAGCTATGGTAAGAAGCTTTGAACAAGCATAATGCTCGCCTCCGTCTTGACATAGAATGAAGATTCCCCCTGCTAATAGCGCAGGGAGCTCTTGATTCTATTAAAGACAGGAGGCGAGCATTACTTTCCTGCCCTAGATACACGGGAGAGTCATAAAGGATGACAATGTAATGCTAGGATATGTACTGAATGAATAACAAGTTTGCCTCCCAGAATAGGGTGTGTATCCGCCGCCCTAACATGTACTGTTCTTTCCGTCTTAGGAGAAGATCAGAAGAACGGCTGAGTACGTTCAAGAAGAGAACGGGAAGCATTGATCAAGGTCGCAAGTTTGAATGCGAGGGATCGTTTTGCAGTTCTACAGTTCAGAGACTTTTCGGAACAAGTTGACAGTTCAGGAATGGTTACGATTGCAGTTGAAAAGCAGTCAAATTAGAGGAGGTTACAAAAAGAGGAAGGACTAGGTCACATGACCAGGACACTGGGAACAGGGCCTAGGTTGATGGGAAATGAAGTTTTTGAAAGGAAGTTTTGAAAAAAAGAAAAAAAAAGTTTTTTTTCTTCGGAAAGATGGACATTTTATTTGATTTGTTGAAACTGCTGGAGAGCTAATAAATAAGAAGATGAAGCATAATGCTCGCCTCCGTCTTGACATAGAATTGAACATGCACGTTGTCGAAAGTGCGCGTGCTGTGAACAAACTAGCATAAGTACAGAAGTTGACCTAGGCATTTCGAGAGCATGGAGACCAAATCATTTTAGTAATTTTGAGTCTACACTGGTTGTGTATGCTATTTGGTGCCTTTGTAAAAAACGTAACATAGGAAAGAGGGCGTAAAGTTAAAACAAACATTACTGAACATAACAGCTATATTAGGAATAGAGTTATCACAGCACCTATATGAAGTTTTTACACCGGGCAGATGAGTTACGGTGAACTGTGCTGTACAAATTTAAGCCTGGCCAGGATGTTAATGTTGACAAAAAGAAATTGTTCAAGAAGGAACAAGAATCATCTATATTACTCAGAGCATTGAGAAGGGCTTAAAACAGATTGAGTGGAATCGCCTTTAAAAATAACATTCCATGTGTATCTGTACCCTGAATGCTTGTGTACATTTAAGCAAAGCCTGAGACGAGGCTGCATGATCCATGTAGTCATGAAGACAAGTATGGAGTCTGCTCACCTCGAGGACAGCACCTTCAAACCGAAGGGCAATGTAGTGACGTATATTTAGGTACTAATGCCTCATGTGAACACGTCGAGGTTCTTTCACAACAAGCTACTTTAATGGGCATGCATTAAAAAGGCCAGTAGTCATTTAGCTTCCTAAGGCATGGCACTTAAATGAGTAGGAGTGGACAAGACCCACCCAAGATCGGTAAATGCCCACTCAGCAGTGCTGTGTGGCCATTTAAAGATGTTAATAGTACCGCAGTGGGCCCAACTACATCAGCTTCAAGTCACACTTGTTAGACAATCCTGCCTACACCCCTGTACAATTAGATAATATTGAACAGGCCTACTGAGAGCCGTTTGTTCCCCGTTTACATGCAGATAGTTGTGATGCGAAAGAATATCAAAATACGAGATGAACTCGGTCTTTTTAAGACTAGACAGTTATGTAATAGTTGGTGAGCGTATTAAAAAGTTAAGTCCGCTGGTAGTGATGAAATACTGTTAAATCTCTCTGATAAACACATGCAAGGAATTTAGGCGTATGAATTTTTTTTTAGAAAATAGCACACTAAAGGAAGAAACGTTTACAGAGTTAATAAGCAGGAGATGCACACCGCAGCAGATTAGCCGGAAGTTGGTGTGAGGACGCAGGCAACGGATTGATCGGTTGTTGATTTCTGCTCGACAGTTTGTGATATTAAAGTGTATAGTAAAACGGGGAATTGTTCTCTTGCAGTAAACACAAGCCGTAATCCAGAGCCAAATATGAAGTTGAGTGAAAATGGTGACTGGTGAGTATTTTTTGAGCCTCCATTTAGAGGATTTGTAACTCTGACACGGTTGTATGACTAAGGAACATAATTCTAAGACTGTACTGATTTGCCTCACACATGTCGTTGAAGAAAAATATTGCATTTTGAAGTTTGGAGTAAACCAGAAAATAAATTGTACAAAGGACAGTGCCTATACAGACATCCACTAAGATTTTGTATAGCTGCTTTTTTAATACTGTATCTCGAAATATGGAGTAAACCTGAAAGCAACCTGTACTAACTATAGTGCATATGTATCTCTGCGTGAAGTCTGGATAGCTGAACATTTCTTGATGCCACTTCTAAAATGGATGCAATTATAGTTTACAATTTATTGGTGAATGGAGAACGTCTCATGTCTGGAAGTTTTGTTGGGTGTCAATTGTGTATCCCTGAAGAATTTTGGAATAATGTTTTATTGAGAGAAAGCAGAATTAAATATGTAGGCTCTGTTGAGAGTGGAGTATGGATCTATTGAGAGTAGAGTATGTGGGATTGAATGAGTAGTTGTGGAATCAGAGGAAGATAATCGCCCACTCGCGCAATTAAGTTTATGAACTTTTTTTTAGCTGACAGGTTTAAGATTGATGGCATTTTGGAAAAAATAAAAAGTACAAAATAAATTGTTTTGTTCGATACATCACTAGTGATTGGTGAGAAAGTCCTGTGCCAGGATTAGGGCTTGGGGGTTTGTAGTTTTTTATTGTTGAGATTATTAAGGCCATATGTGGCACTAGCACTACTTGAACCCTGTCAACAGCATGCAAGAAGGAGAAAGAGGAAATGCCGGGAAACGGAATATCCAATAAAATCCAAAAAACTATGCCTCTCAGGGTGGGGAGACAGCAAAAAAGTGAAAACAAATGCCCCAAAAAAGGGAGGCGCAGGGGAAGCTCTTCCCACGTCACAACCCAACACATGAAAAACAAACAGCGAGATGTCGGAAGGTAACACGGGTGGAAGACTATTCAAAAAGCTTTGAAGTGACAGCATCTTCTTTTGTATAAACTTTTTCCTGTCCAGTCTGCAGTGCAGGATATCCCAACGGTTAGATGTGACCTTACCGACCACAATTACAGAGTGGTAAGTTTAATAGGACAAAATACAGAAAAACACTGAATTATTTTTTTTAATTTTTCTTTTATTTGGGGGTGCCCCTCAGCTCCCTGTTATTTACCCTTCTAACGCCACCCCAACCAATTTTAACCCCTTTACACCACTACACTTTATTTCATTAATGTCTGCAGTGTTTTTCGATGTTATGGTCCACTCTGAAATGTACCGTTCTGTAATGTTTTATATATATTGACTGGATACATATCCCAACCAGTTGCGAAGGAGGAGGGAAGCAGGACGCTGGCCTACTTTCCAGAAGTTGTATACGCCCACCACGACAATCTTAAACTACTCTGCCGACAACCACACTAATAATCATGCAGGAATACAACACTTCTCCAGACGAACAAATAATGGACAGCAGGGCTGGCACCTAGAAAACAATTCAAAGATATTCTTGGGGGTGCAGTAATGCCGCATTTACGTTTGCACCACAGAATGCACTACCCTTGGCAGGCCTGCATTAAATGTTAACAGGATAACCTTTTTGTCTTACAGTTGAAGACTTTGTAAACAATACCTGCCCATCCGGGTTTTTGTGCAGAAGAAGAGAAGTGGTGTGCAACCAACATAAGCCAAACATTTAACACAGAATACTTTGCAAACAGCCCCTTTCAAGTTGAGATACAGGATGCAACTGAAATAAATTATAACAATTGTCTATCTTTGACAGAACAAGTAGTACATGACATTTACTGTGGTAATTAGCATCAAATTAAATTATTCTGCATAGCTTTAAAGAATGCACTGTTTAACCTTGATTCAATGGGCTTTTGTCCTCCATTATTTGGAGCTAGGTCTACATGTTAATCAAGCACTGATGTCAGACTAACCAACAGGCCTAACTCCATTACTAGTCCAGGGTTATAATTCGGTCCAAAACGCACAGAAATCTGGAACTGGTTATAACACAGAATACTTTCAGAAGTTCAAAAACACGACACAGAAAAGACCAAAGGAAAACTGAGATTCTTTCCCAAACACCATTTCAGCAATTTATACCTAAATGTCACAAACCGCATTAAGACCTTTAAAGCCATGAGGCGTTTAGTGAAAATAAAATGTATTGTATGTTTAGCCACTGCTGGCAGTGAACCAATCATTTATACAAGCAATGTTAGATGTAAACTGATTGTATCTCAATTCTTACCTTCTGTAGTTTAATTGGAAGGTAAAGAATTACTCCATCAAAGGCGGTGACCTCACCTGTGACCTCCTTATGTTCCTTAATCATCCCAAAGCGCATGCTCTTACATTCTACACTGGGGCTGTGGTAGAAGAAGAATACATAGATGAGCACATGGCACAGTGCTATGGTTTATACCTCTCCTTCTCTTGAGAGTGAGTATTACTTTCCTGAGAGCAGGAAATACACACCCACACCTACACCCCCCACCCCCCCCCCCGGACGCTCGCCCCCACTGACGTGATAGTTGACTCTTGGTGAAGAAATGGTGGGCTGTGTCTATGGGAAGGATAAAGGCAGAGTGTGACTTTATGGCGGCTAGTAAATTGCAACTTGAACATTATACCCCTGCTCAGAGCAAGACCTATACAAGCATTTAATGAGCTATTACCCCTTAACCGGACCCAATTCTTGGGGAAGTTGGGCACAGCAAGACTAAAATTAAGACAACAGCCAGACTTCAGGCACACCAGTTATTTTGCAATCCCTTTTCTGAGGATGAGCAAAGATCCAAGTGTGGGTCTGAGTAAGCATCGACTTGGACCTGGTAACTCAGTGGTAAGCAACAATATGTTTACAGTTGGTTATGTTCTTTTTAGAGATGAGCAAATTACTAACCTCTGGAAATGTTATTTATGATAGATCTTTCTCCCACACATAACACATCTAAGAAGACATGCATTACTTACCGTAAAGCATTTCTGATGGTTGTATCTGCTTAGATTCACATGCTTTGCATATGGTTCGACATACCGCGGTAAGCGCAGAGTACTGTATCTTGTCTTTCAAGAATCGAAAGGGGACGTCGACATGGGCGTGCCTGTAACACTATTCCTACGTGACGCGAGGTGTACCCAAGATCCCTCACGCATCGTGCCTTGAGTTATTCTCCCAGGCTTGAAGGATTTTGAAAGAACGCTGGTAGTTCTATAGATTGGTTCACATGAAACTTGGAAATGAATTTTATGCGCGAACCTAGGGTGAGTGCGTAGAGCCACCTTATCTTTGTGAACTGTTACAAAGGGATCTAGGACTGAGAGAGCTTGTAGTTCACTTACTCTACTAATGGAGGTAATAGCTATTAAAAAAGCAGTCTTATAGGTGAGATCTTTAAGACTTGCTTTGTGCATGAGCTCGAAAGGAGCCCCCATAAGCCTAGTCAACACCACGTTTAGGTCCCATCCGGGAGCCTGGTTAGAAATGGGAGGGTGAATTCTTTTTACACCCTCCATGAAAGCTTTAATAACTGGTATCTTCCACCATGACACCTTCTGTTGTGATGTAGCGTAGGCTGAAAGCGCAGCTAAGTGAACCTTTGTAGATTTAAAGACCAGGCCTGAGTAAAGTAGATGAGTTAGGTACAAAACAATGTGTGTGGGAGAGCAGTTAATCGGGTTAATGCTCTTTGAGTTGCACCAGATGACAAACCGTTTTCATTTGCTGGAATAACAATATCTAGTGTTCGGTTTCCTTGCCTCCCTAAGAATGTCAATACATCTCTGAGGGAGCTGCAGGTGCCCAAACTCTATGACCTCAGGAGCCAGGTCGCTAAATTCAATGTCTGCAGGCATGGGTGAAGCATCTCCCCTCTGTCTTGCGACATTTTGAACGGGCAAGGCAGTTTGACTGGAGGAGATAGGGACCTCTCCATCAGATGAGAGAACCATGGTTGGCAGGCCCACATGGGGACCGCTAGTATTGTGAATGGTTCCTGGTACATCTTGTGGACTATCTTCTTGAGACAGGGAGTCAGGGGGGGGGGGGCGTAAACAAAGATCCCTGACCATGGTATCCAGAGTCTGTTCCCCTTGGAACGGTTCTGGGGGTACTTGGAGGCGTAATCGTGGCATTGAGCGTTCGAGAGTAGCGAAAAAATCGATCTATGGGAAGCCCCATTCTGCGAAAACGTTCGAGACAATGTCAGTGTAATCGCCATTCCTACTCCATGGGCAATGGGAAATCTCTGCTGAGTACGTCTGCTAGAAGATGGAGTTCCCCTGGAACATGCTGCGATAACAGGAACATGTTGCGTCTGAGAGCCCACTTCCAGATGTTCTGGGACAGTTTGGACAGCCCTGGAGAGTGAGTGCCCCAGTTTGTTCAGATTGTACATGGCCGTGGTGCTTTCTGAGAGGATCAGGACCGTCTTCCCCGGCAGTTGTGTCTGGAAAGCTTTTAGTGCTTTAAACACTGCCAACAGTTCCAACAGGTATATGTGGTTGGATGCGATGTCTGGTGACCAAACTCAGTGCGCTGTTTGTTGAAGCAGGTGGGCTCCCCACCCTGTGAGAGACGCGTCTGTAGTTAGAGTGGCTTCCACTGCAGCAGTGAAGGATTTCCCCTTTAAGAGGTTCTCCCTCGACCACCATTGCAGCGAAAGACCGAGGGCCGGCGAGACAACCACTAGAGCGTCCCACTGTCTGCTGGCCTGACACCACTGGCTGTTGAGCCACTCATGCATTGGGCGCAAGCGCGCGCGAGGAACCAAGTAGATACAGGACGCCATCATTCCTAGCAGTCGCATAGACTTGTGTACCGTTAACTCTCGACTGGCTACATACTGAGGTATTTGAAACATGTTTTGAACCCTCTCGTTGGAGGGGAAGAAGAGGCCGTCCTTTGTTTGAATTAGAGCCCCTAGGAACTGTTTGACCTGACTGGAGTCTAGGCTGGATTTTTTCTTGTTGATAGAGAATCTCAGACTGAATAAAAGATCTATTGTCTTTTGGGTATTTGTTACGCTCACCTGGTATCCACAGGGACCCCACCTAACCGGGTTACTCACTGGTGTGCTTCTCAGCTTTGCCCTGATGTGGTCTGCGGGGAAGGTTCTGCCTGAAATTACAGGAGGACTGTGTTCCAAGACTTACCAACTGGGTTAAGTATCCTCCCTCCACCCCCGTATGATTTTAGTCCCTCTGGCGCCCTCTCCTCACCTTGTGGTAGAATTAGGCGTGCTCTCCGTCCTGCCTTCTTTGCAGGGGGGGCGTTGTCTTTCATGGGCGAGTGCGGTCCAGTTACTTCTCCGACGCCGGCCCGTTTGATATTGTTCAGGTAGGTCTTGTTGCTGTTCTTTAGTTTTGTTGCTATCCTGCATGCCTTTCTTCATTTAAAATGTCTCTTTTTCTCCCTTAGGTATGCGGAGCTTCAGCGCAGCGAACTGGCTTGGTTGAGCCCCGCTGGTAAATGATGGCGCATTAAGAGCGCTATGGTGCGGTAAGTAAGCGCTATGTGCAGCGGTGCGAAGTCTTGCCTTTGCTAACCTGTGTTTTCCTTCTTTGTAGGTCGCAGTGTTCTTCAGCGCGAGTGGAATGTCCAGAGTGGTGCCAGCCGAGAGGCGACCAGCCAGGTAAGCCTTTTGAGCAGTTCGTAATTTGTAACCGTCTCTACTGCTTTCTTTAATGTTGCCTCCATCTTCCTCTTTCAGGTCGTTCTATACGGGAGGCGTGCAGATTCGAGGAAGCTGTTCTCAGTAGCTGCGAGTGTTTACAGATAAAGACTGCAGGTAAGATGCTGCTTCTAATGATGTTCCTTTTGTCTCCTTGCAGGTTCTGCTTCTCCGCGGTTCGAGGGAATAGCTGAACACGGTGAGCGTCACGTTGCAAGCTGCAAAGTAACACAAAGCGTGTTGTCTTGCTCGGGTGTGGTTTAAATAGCCCCAACAAAATAGTCCAGGTAAAGTAGTCCCTAGCTACCACACCCAAAACACTAGACCGCATAGCTTGGTTCTTAGGAACCAAGCTATGTGGATGACTCCAGGACTGGCCCCATGAGGGCTTTTGAAGAGGATGCCAGGCTCTAGAGGCACAAGTCCTGACTCCACCTGGCCAATGGGTTTGCCAGAGGGGGTTTTGGGCGAGGGTCGCGACAGTATTTGACAGACATGCTTCTTAAGAGTCCCCTGTTATGAGCCAGTCGTTGAGGTAAGGATAGACCGGGATGGATTGCCTGCGCAGATGTGCTGCTGCCACCGCTAGTACCTTCGTAAATACCCTTGGTGCAGCTGCTATGCCGAAGGGTAGTACCTTGAACTGATAATGCTTGTCTTGAATCATAAATCTGAGGTATTTCGTTTCGTTGGCAACATTGACAACATTGACATATGAAAGTATGCATCTTTCATGTCCAGTGTTGCCATGTAATCCCCCTGTGATAGCAGGGGAATTACTTCTTGCAGAGTGACCATGCAGAACTTTTGTGGCTTTACAAATTTGTTCGCTGGACGCAGATCTAAAACAGGGCGCATGGTTAGATCCTTTTTGGGTACAAGGAAGTACACTGAATAAATACCTTCTTTTACCTGTGACAGAGGTACGATTTCTATGGCTCCTTTCTCTTGTAGTGCCTCGACTTCCTGAAGGAAGATACAAATATGGTCTGGTGTCAAGTCATCTTGCTCGTTGAGGTCTGAATGTTGGGGACTGGTTGAACTCTATACAGTACCCGTGGGCCACGGTCTTTAGCACCCACTGGTTTTTGGTTATCCCCTAATAACTAGAAATGTCCAAAGCACACCTGTTTTGGGAAATAGTTAAGGGTTTAGGATAATTAGTGGGGTGTGGGGGAGAAAACCAACCCTGGCACTGGGTTGTATCAAACCATGTGAAAACAGCAGGTGTCCACAAACTTGTGGATCACTCCAGTCCCCTGCAAACCCTGTGTCTATTGTAAATACAAAAAGTATTTCTAGTACATTTAGACAAATATTTAGAAAAACAACTCTTCAACCAGAGATTGATATGATATGGCATTTGTAACGCGCCTATACACAAGTGTTTCATCTGGGTAATTTCTTTATAAAAAAGGCAATTTACCAGAAACAGGTGTGCTCTGGGCATTTTTAGTTATTAGCTTTTGTTATATCCTCTACAGGCTAAGTATGGCACAAATGCCTTAGCAGCACCCATTTAGAACAAGGCCATTAGAAATGTCATTTTCAAAAATCAATACATTGACCGAAAAACATGCAACTACATTTGCATTTGATGAAGAGGAAGCTAATCGCATATTAGGACTCAAGGAGATAGAAAGCAGTACGACAGTCACCAACAGCCCAGAAAAACTAATAACCCAACTAGAGAGGGTAATTAGACTCGAAATATCACAAAAATTGTAACGTTGGCACAATACTATCGAGCACAACGTATTCCAAGCGGCCTAAGAGTATACTTGAGACCGACACTGTGTAAAGATAAACGAGATTTTGTGAAAAAGTGGGAACATATATTAAACAAGTGTTCATTGGATTTAATTATGTTGACAATAGAGGAATTGGCAAAATCTGTAAACAAACTTGACCAAGAAATAGAAGAATTATCAGAACAATTATCAGCATTCAAAACCAAGAAAGAATTAACCAATATCATAGATGGGGTCAATCACACCTTAAAGAATTATAAAAAGGACACCGAACAGCGGAAAGTGCACAAATTCAGATGGGATACACTAGACTATTTGCAAGATGGTGTATACCTGGCAAGAACACTACGCTCAGAACAGACCAGGTCCCAATAAACGACAACCCTACAATCAGAAAACCACCAGACAGGAAACAAGTGATTCACGCATTGGAACGCCCTGCCTGCTCACCTAAGACTCACTGAGTCCCACCTAGCCTTTTGTAAGGCTATCAAAACCAGACTCTGTGTGATTTAAATCTGTATCCTCCACTGCCTATGTGCCTGCCAAATAGTAACTAAGAGCCTCTGGCATCCGTATGTAATCTTAAATATGTGTATCCTCTGTAACTAAGAGCCACTGGCACCCGTATGTAATCTTAAATCTGTGTATCTTCTTTAACAGCGCCTCGATGCCTTTTGGGCTCCAAGTGCGCTTCACAAATGCAAATAAATAAAATAAAGTAGTGAGGCACCCACCAGTGGGAAAGACACACCAAGCACTGGAAACAACCAACCAAAATCAACAACGATACACACCTTACAAGTGGCCTCCATATCAAGTGAACCAACTCCTTTTTTAGACAAAAGACCAAGAGATGAGGCATCAAGAAACCTTTGACCAAGGAACAAACCGAACAGCTAATTGTGAATATTTCCAAGAAACACTTGATGAGTGACCAAATCAATATTTTAAACTTGGGACTATCATTTATACCAACACAGAATTCCAACCTTTTGGAGGAAAAGATTAATCTACATAGATTGGCTCGAAAAATGAGATTAAAGGTGTTCTTGACACACACAGATGGAAGCTGAACACACACGAGAGGAACACAGATACTTGGAAATTAAACCTAAAAGTCAATTTGATCCCCAGATAAATAATTAACTATCAAAATGTTTGCGGAACAAATGATTAATGATTTAAAAAGAGTAAACTTCACCAAAACTAAGAACTATAACATCAGGAGGAGACAGAATTAAATCATTAAAGATCTAGCAGAAGATCGGAGCTTAACTTTGAAACCTGCGGACAAAGGGGGTGCAATTGTTCTGATGGACACAACATACTATGATACTAAGATTAATGATCTACCTGAAGATGGGAATACATATGTCAAAATTGACCATGATCCTATTAAAGAAATCACAGAAATCCTAAAGGATGTATTGGACAATGCACTGGAAAATTGATTGATTTCTGAAAAGACTAGACGTTTTCTTCCGAATATCCGATCACACCCATTTTTTATGGATTACCAAAATCCACAAAGATCCTAAAACAGCACCAATGTGACCTATAGTTGCGGGCACCAACAGCATCTTCAATCCCATAGCCACCTATGTGGATAAAGCATTGCAGCCAATAGTACAAGGCACCTACACCTACCTTAAAGACACCACAGATTTTCTAAATCATCTGGATTTATTAACCACCATTAAGGAAGACGACATACTGGTTTCTTTTGATGTACAAAGCCTATATACAACAATTCAACACCAAGACGGACTTGAGGCCCTTGAATGGTCACTCTTGAGAAATAATTGTAAAGCTAATAAAACATTCATTTTGGAATTGAGCAAGATTATAACAATTATTTCAGGAATTATTTCAGGAACAAAGCACAATTATTCTTATAGGCTCATCAATGGCTCCGGCCTATGCCAATCTCTTGATGTTTTATTTAGAGAGCAATAGAATTCTAAATAAACCAAAATGGCAAAAGAACCTTTTAACGTTGAAGAGGTTTATAGACAATATCTTTGTTGTCTGGAGAGGGACAAGATTGGACCTGGATGCATTTTTGGATTACATCGACAACATACACAATCGCATCAAATTCACAATGGAAGTGGGGACACCTATACTACATTTTCTGGATGTAGAATTACAAAATCGGACCACAAGGCAAAATCACGACTAACTCCTACCATAAACCTACAGACGTCAATTCCTTACACTATTTAAGCCACCATCCGGAACACCCGAGGAACAATCTTTCATATAATCAATTTTTAAAGGTTGAAAAGTATAACATCATGTACAACAACATCATCATAGCAAGAGAAACAACTAATGACAGACAAGTACAAAAAGAGAGGATATCCATAAGATATCATGGGGAAAGCGAAACAAAAAGTTGATAAACTTGACATGAGGGATCTCCTAATAAACAAGAATAAATCTAAAGAAATTCCATTTCCCTATGCACTTCGATATTCCGCAAAAAGCCACCATATCACCAGGTTAATAAAGAAGAACTGGCAAATCATCAAAAGGGATACACAATTGGACTGATTATTTCCAAAACCTCCCATTACTGCATATAAGAGAGGCCGAAATTTCAAAGACCACCTGGTCGAAGCAGAACGAACACAGTTAGATAAACAACAAACATTGAAAAAGAGGAAATGAGGCACATTCCCATGCCAGAATTGTTGCAATTGCAACAATGTTATGAAAGGAGGTTATGTGAGACATCCTAACAATGGAAATACAATCAGACTGAAAGACTACACAACATGTGACACTAAATTCGTGATATATGGTTTAAGTGGCCCGTGCGGCATCTTCTACGTTGGACAAACAAGCAGACGAGCCAAAGAACATTGCAATGAACACAAGAGCAACATAAGGTCACTAGTAGCAAGACACTTTGTACAAAATAAACACAGTATAGCACAATTAAAGGTGATCATCTTAGAAGTGGTCAGAAATTAACAGAGAGGAGGGAACCATGCTAGGCATATGGATCAGAGAGAAATCTATTCGGTTGATAAATTAAACAGCTCATCACCCAATGGAATGAATGAAGACTATAACCGAGTTCCCTTCTAGAAAGAGCTAAATAACCATGAAATCCATGTCATGGCCACTGGTCAAGGGCCATTAACTGTATGCCTTGCAGGGTCCCAATGGACCAAGTCCTGGCGCCTCTGGCGCTAAGCTCATTTAAAAGTGTGCTCTGCTCACAGTATGCTTAAAGCACGTGCACCTAGGCCGGGTGTGGCCAAACAGAGACATTGGAAGCACGTGCAGAAGACAGGGGGAGTGGCAAGGTGGGGCCTAAAGGGAGTGGCTGGGGCCAGGCTATATAAGCCAGCAAGCTGGCGCTTCGCGTTAGTCTGCTAGAGCAGCGTAAGGCTTACCGCCGTCTACAGATCCTTACCTGTTCCAGTTAAACACGAGCATCGTAGTCTCCGGAATCCATCCTGCATCTTACCTGGAACCAGCCACGCCATCGCTGAAAGCACTGCTACCCGCTTCCAACTCAGCAGCTACCGCGCGCATCTTACCTGGAACCAGCCACGCCATCGTTGGAAGCACTGCTACCGGCTTCCAACTCTGCAGCCACTGCGCGCATCTTACCTGAGGCAAGCCACGCCATCCCTTGAAGCAGTGCTACCGTGCACCTCTTACCGGTCACCTCGAATCCACCTCTTGCAACGCCTTGCATCCTCATCTGTCCCGAACGCCCATCAACACAGAGTCATCTCCCGGCGCAGCATCCTCGCGGATCCTTCCATCTGGCAGCCGGCAGGCGTTCCGAGTATCGCACGCCATCAAACACTGATGGGCTGCACCTGCAAACGAGACAAAGCACAAGGTTAGCAATTGCATAAACTTTAAAAGCTGGGCAGCGCAACTTGCAAACTTTGCGCATTATCCAGAAATCCAACTTACCTCTTGTAGGTTTTCCGGATTGGACTCTTCCATCACCGCATACTCGTGGGGCCATCTTCATACCTGGAGGGAGAGGAAAGGACAATATAACGTTACGGACAATAATCATTGGGGAAATCATCATTACGAATCCGGACAATAATCATTGTTATAAAACACCTACCTTCAAGGCGAGATTGGTCGCAGCCGGTCTGGGCCACCACGCAAAGAACCAGTGACGCAACTAGGTCCATCCATGGCACCCCTGCTGAGAGAAAGGAGGACGGAGAGCTCATCCTTACACTAAAACAGGTGAGCTTGCATGGGCAAACTCTTGTTCACTTCATTCTGGCAAGAAACGGTCGAGGGGAATCACAACACCACCACGCCATTCTCATTGCCTCTCATCTTCTCTCAGGGGCAGTACTAGCATCCAGAGCCTTCGATTTCGCAGCAGCTGGGGGTGAGAGTCGATCCAAGGGAGCCAAGAACGGGGAGGGCTCCAACCGTGCCCAAACGTCCCTGCAGAGACCAGGTGAGCGTAGCAGAATGCGAAGCCTCTCCGAATCTCTGTCTGGACGTTATGAATACCTCAGAGACTGACCAGTTGCCCCAATTGCTGGGGGAACTACGGGTTGAAGTGCATGCCTCCAGACAAGAGACAAATGCTTTAAGAAGAGATCTACAAATCAGCTATCATCACCCATAAAGCAAACGCCTAGAATGCTCGTATTAGCAATGCAGCATCAGACTCCAAAGAGCTCTTCTCTATCCTTAGAGAACTTGAAAATCCACTTCCGACCGACACACCCACAAACACAAGCAAAGAATGGTGTACCACCATACAAGATGCTCTTGCCTCCAAAATCACTATGCTGCAAAATAAAATCAATTCCAAAAAAACACTCCTAGCAACCAAAAACTCCCCCACCCCTTATCCCTGTACCCTTTCAGCGACAACTCCAACCCCCCCTTTCAATTCACACCAATCACCCACGATCTCATACTCGACACAATCTCCAAACTAAAAGCATCCAACTGCAAAGGAGACACTGTCCCAGCCAAATTAGTCAAAGCCTGTGCACCCACCCTGACTCCCCTCATCACTAAATTTGTCAATGCCTCATTCAACTCCAATACAGTTCCGACCTACATTAAAGAAGCTTGGGTTACCCCTCTTCTAAAAAAACCAAATCTAGACCCCACCATTCCAACTAATTATCGCCCCATAACCACGGTCCCATTTTTACTCAAAATTATCGACAAACTAGCCTACAACCAAATTCAAACCCACTTAGAATCTAACCAGCTCCTCGGTACCAGACAATCAGGTTTCAGGCCCAACCACAGCACTGAAACAGCTCTCTTGGACCTCAAAATCCAGATGGATGCCATCAGAGATTCAGGGAAACTTTGCATTCTCCTGCTGTTGGACCTCTCAGCCGCGTTTGACCTGGTGGACCACGACAAACTCTGCAACTCACTTGCCCGCGAGTTTAATTTCTCTAGGGCAGCCACTGCTTGGGTGAAATCCTTCTTAACCGACCGCACCTCCAGAGTGTCCATAGGCAAAGAAGCAGCCAACCCCATCCCAGTCCCCATAGGAGTGCCCTTTCTCCCACGCTGTACAACGCATATACAAAACCCCTGTTCTCAGCACTTGACGATATGGGTGTCATATACACAAATTTTGCGGATGACACCCAGATCCTTATACCTCTTACAGGCAACTATGACCAGGACACATTAACAATCAATAAAAATGGGGGGCGCTGTTGAGCAGCCGACATTATGGCCGCTTAGCATTTAAGCTCCGTGACCCGCGAGATACGAATCCGCCGGAATCAGCAGTTCGAAAGATAATTTCTTGCTGAGACCCCACGCATCCTGCTGCCCATTGCTGCTGCTACACACGGCAGTGTTTTCGGGCAAAAACGGACATCGGGGGCCATCGCTGCCGCCTGTGAGGGCCTCCGGCCCGCGTGACGCCGAGTGCGGCCCTTCCCCCTCCATCGGCCCGCCGAGGTTCCCGCTCCTGTGGCTCGTAGTGCGGCCGCCTGGGCCGCCTCCTCTCCGCCCTCTGGCCCCCCGTGTGCCATCAACATCCGCGGCCCGCGCTCCGCCTGCGGGGCCGCGCTTGAGCCGTTGGCCGGCTGGCGAGGCACCAGCGCTCCTGCCTCTCGGTGGACAGAGGGCGCCGGCCCCCAGCGGGCGAAGTTACAGTGGGGGCTGCCGGAGCGGCCCCCGTGCGGACACTGCCTGAGCGCCCCGCCGCCTGCGCCACTGGTTCCCAGTGACGGCGCGGCCCTGCACGATCCAGCTGCCTGCTCCAGCTCAGGGGCTCCGCCGACTGAGCTGCTGGTTCCTTCTGCCGGCTGTGGCGCGGGGTTGGGGGGCCTGATCCTGCCTGGATACACTTCTGAAGCTGGTGGCCCTGCTGCGGCCCGGAGGAACACCGGCGCTTCGACCCACGGGGTCCTGAGGTGAGGAGGGTGAGGGATCTGGCCGCTGCGCATCGGGCCCTCCTGCTCCGCCTCGTCTCTGGGCTGCGCCTCTGCCATTGTGGGGGTGAAGTGATCCCCAGACTCATCTTGCCCCCCTGTGACCACTCTCTCGCTGCTGGTGCCACCCTGGGCGCCCAATACTCTGCTCTTACTGGGGCGCCCGCTTACTACGCCCTGGGGTACCCTGCGCTCCTGACCCTGCTGCTTGCTACTACTGGCCACCTCGGCCCGGGCCCCTTGAGTGGACTTGTCGCCCCGGAACACGCCAAGTGTGGGTGCTTCTTCCATTTTCCTCCCAGGCAGCGGCCGGCCCTTCTCTGAACCCCGTGGGACCCATTCCTGCCTCCCTACTCACTCTCTCTTCAGGGCGCTCCCCGAGGATGTCCGGCAAGGCACGAGGGGCCAATAAGGCTGGGGCAATGGACAAGTTTGCTAAAGCCCTAGCCAAGCAAAACCAAGCTGGGGCTGCCGTTCTTCCTGACGACTCGGATGTCTCCTCTTGCCCCCCTCAGCCAGACCTTACGTCGCTCATGGAGTCTATGGCCAAAAACTTTGCGTCATTTCACGAAAAATTAGACAACATAAATGCCAACGTAGCCTCCCTACGCACCAAATTGTATCAGCATGGCACCAGGTTAGGTGAGGCCGAGACTAGGATTGGAACAACTGAGGATGAGGTGCACGTGCTCCAGAACACGGTCTCGGACTTGGTGCGAGATATGAAACAGGTCAAGGCGAAGTGCGATGACTTGGAATCTAGGTCCCGCAGGAATAATATCCGCATCGTTGGGGTCCCTGAGACAGCCCTCAAGGGCAAAATGGAACTCGCAGTCGAGGCCCTTCTGAGAGACCTCCTGGGAGATCCTCAACTCTCCCCCTTCTTTACTATTGAGCGTGCTCACCGCTCACTGGCCCCTCGCCCCAAACCGGGCGACTTCCCCAGACCAATTATAGCCAAGGTTCTCAGCTACAGGGACAGAGACCATATCCTACGGTTGGCCCGCGAAAAAGGGGAATTGAGACTTGAGTCCCAGATCATTCGCATTTTCCCGGACTTCTCTGTCAGTGTTCAAATGGAGCGCAGGCAATTTAATGGAGTAAGGAAGATGCTCAGAGAGGAAGGTGGAATATGCCATGTTATTCCCCGCTAGGCTGAAGCTCAACCACCGTAATAAACTGTACTTTTTCACTGTCCCAGAGGAGGCGGTGAAATTTATTGAGGCTCATATTCCTCTCACGGCCCCTGGAGCCGATCCTGGTGATGAGGATTGAGCTGGCCTGAAACACACCTGATACCTGCCTCATTGTGGTACCTGTACCACGCCTGTTCTTTGTGATTTACTTGTAACTTCATGTATCCTTCTGTTGTGAATGCTCCTATTGTCGTAACTCATTGTTGAACTTTTGAGACATGCTACGAGGGTCACAGTTGTGTAGTCCACTATATATGGCACCTATACATTGACTATCTACCCCTACAGCCCTTGCTCACTGGGCCCTACTATGCGGTCTCCTCTCACGATTTAATTTAATCACCGCTATACACTATTTGGTGTACTCCACCGTTCAACTATGTTGACCGGGTTCACGGCAGCAGCTACCCCCGCTGCAGTTGCAACGCCGAGTTTGGCTTGTTCAGTTCATGGGCTGCCCCCCCGTTTGGTTTGGGGGTTGAACCAGCCACGTTGGGCCTGGTATGAACACCATGAGAATTTGGGTGGGTTTCTGGGCACTGCTAGGTTGGGGGTGGCAGTGAGGGAGAGGGGAGGTGTTATTTGGGGATGTTTTATTAACAAAAAAGGCGAGACAGTGGCATCTTTTGTAATGACACATCAGACCACCACACTAGTAGCCGGCATCTGTTTGGCAATGTTTGACACACATTACTCGGATCCCCCCTATGCTATGCTCTTGCTATGAATGGCCATTAGGCTAATGTCCTGGAATATCAGGGGGCTCAGCAACTACACCAAGGCACGCCGGGTCACCGCCTACGTCCAGAGGCACGGGGTCAAGATACTCTTCCTACAGGAAACTCATGCCCTTGCACAATTGTCGTCCTCGCTCGCCCCGGCTTGGGGCCCCAATAAATATTACACTGTGTTCTCCTCTCAATCCAGGGATGTCCTCACCTTGATTCATAAGTCATTGGAGTTCTCCCTTCGCGCCAGTCATATCGATGCCCAGGGTAGATATGTGATCCTTCACTGCTTCCTGGCCAATTCAGAGTGCCTTCTGGTCAACACATACGCTCCATGAATTGATACACCCGAATTTTTTGACCATATCCTTAATATCCTCCTTGGCTATGTTGGGGTTCCCATCATATGGGGGGGGGATATGAACCTCATCCTGGACTCAGACCTGGACAGATCCGGGGCTGCACCCAGAACATTGTCCAGGGCCGCCCGCCGCCTCCATGCACACATGCTCACCGCTGGTCTGGTCGATGCCTGGAGGACTCTCCACCCGATGTCGAAAGAGTTTACATTTTACTCCTCCGTCCATGACAGTCACTCCAGGATTGACCTGTTCCTTCTCTCTGCGGGATTTATGGGCAAAACACTCACCTCACAGATTCTCCCTCGCACACTCTCCGATCACTCTCCGATCACGCTGGATATCGCCTTGCGCCCTGCCCTACCTCTGTATTCTAACTGGAGATTTAAAACTGACGCACTACACGATATAGTCTTCAAGACTGACATTCTTGCAGATATCACCTCGTTTTTTGACAGCAACAAACGCCACGACACAACAGACGGGGTAAGATGGGAGGCCTTTAAAGTTTTCATCAGGGGCATGTGCATTTCTAGGGAGGCCGGGGTACTGAAAGATATTAGAAATTCTCTGCACCGTTCTGAGACCAAGCTCGGAGACCTAGAGCGCGAATATGCGGTCACCCCGACTCCGCCCATACTAGCACAGATTAGAACTGAACTAGACACGTTCGAGTCCCTTGCCCATAGCGAGATAAGCTACCTCGCCCGCCCCATCGTTACCCGGAAATACGGGGAGGGAGAGAGACCAGGCCGTGTTCTGGCCCGAGCCGAGGGTGGCAGGGCACGCATTGATCGTATCATAGACAACGATGGAGTGCGACACTGGTCCGACCGCCCCATTCTTGAGACCTTTGCAGAGTTCTATACAACCCTCTATGCCCAGCAATCGGAGCACTGCCCACAAGACCTGGACGACCTCCTGGACCGCATCCCAAGGTCCCTATTATCCCTGGACACCAAAGAACAACTAGATGCTCCCTTCACCCTAGACGAGATCACTGCAGTCATCTCGGCCCTCCCTAAAGGGAAAGCCCCCGGTCCGGATGGCCTGACCGCTGAGTTCTATCAGGAGCATGTTGCTCTCCTCGCTCCACGCCTTCACGAGCTTTGGGAGGAGTCGCTGCGCCTTGCCACCCTCCCCCGGTCCCTGCGGGAGGCTGTCATTACCGTGCTCCCCAAGCCAGGCAAGCCCCCAAATGAGTGCGGATCCTATAGACCTCTATCCCTCATCAACACCGACACCAAGATCTTCGCCAAAATCATAGCAAACAGGTTCCTCCCCATCATGAAATATCTAATTCACCCTGACCAGAGCGGATTTGTGCCTGCCCGCTCAACTGCCTTAAATATTCGACGGTTGTTTAATGTCATCCCCAGAATTGATCCCCAAGCCAACGCTGTGGCCGTGACATTGGACGCCAAAAAGCGTTCGACATGGTTTCTTGGCAATATCTGTGGGCGGTGCTCGGAAAGATGGGGATTGGCCCATACATGCTGTCCTGTATTAAACTACTATACACTAACCCGGTAGCCAGAGTCCTGGTCAACTCCCGCTTATCGGCTCCCTTCTCCCTCCACAGGGGGACGTGGCAGGGGTGCCCTTTCTCTCCCTTGTTATTTGCTATGGCCATCGAGCCCATGGCTGATAGCGTGCGAAACAACCACGTGCGCAGAGGGATTCGCCTCTGTGACGTCCCCGAAATTATTTCACTATACGCAGGTGACGTGCTTTTATACGTCAGAGACCCCTCAGTCCACCTTGACCCGATCATACGAGAAATCATTAAAATTGGCACATTCTCGGGCTTCACCATAAATTATTCTAAATTAGAAATCCTTCCCCTTACTCCTGCTACCCCCCAGCCTGCATGTGAATTTCCTCTCAAATGGGCGCCCAAGGGCATCAAGTACCTAGGGGTCCATGTGGCCCCCTCGAAAGCCTTGTTGGTGTCTGATAACTATGGGGCCACCGCACAGTACGCTCGCACCAGAATAGAGATGGCGGAACCTTCCCCTCTCACCATCAGGGAGACTATCCCTAATTAAAATGATCATCGTGCCTAAACTCCTGTATGTGTTCGGTAATGTTCCTCTTTGGCCCGGGAAACAATACTTTGCGGACCTACACTCTGAGTTCGCCCGTTTCCTTTGGCACTCGGGCGCTGTGCGCAGGAAGTGGATGCACATGACCCTCCCTTACGAGAGGGGGGGGCTTTGGAGCTCCTGACCTCACCCAGTACTGGACGGCGGCCCAAACCCAAGTACTGGACGGCGGCCCAAACCCAACATGCTACGTATTGGTACCACCACCAGGACCCCCCCCCCCGCATGTTAAACTCGAAATCCTAGCAACCGAGGAGGTGAATGTCATGTCCCTAATCCTATTTCACTCGTATCAGACGCACGCCCCTGCCGACCCAGTGGCCTCCACCATCAAAGCATGGCGGCAGATCCTGACGCCTGGTTCGGACTGCCCCCCCCACCCCCCCGTATTACAAATGGCTTCCCCTCTGGTCTTTCCCGGGCCTCACCCCCACACAGGATAAGCTCCTTATACGCCACTGGTCGGACCTGGGATACAGATCATTCTCTGATCTGTTCCCTGACAGGAAATTCATCACCCCAGAGACGTGGAGGCCCGGCCACTCCAGATCCCCACTAGAAATGCTGCAATACTTCCGCATTAGGGCGGCTGTCCAGGGCCTGTGGCCTTCATACCCGAACGAACCCCCTGAATCCCCACGAGGTCTGCTATATAGCCAATTCCGCTTGTTGTAGGGGTATCGTATCCTACTTATACAAAATGTTGATGGCACGGGCTGCTGAACCCCCCCCCCCCACACTGTCCGGGATGCCTGGAGCCGGGACCTGGGATTAGACATCACAGATGATATGTGGTCCAAAATGTGCATGCACACCAGCAAGGTTTCCCTTAACTCTAGAGTTAGGTGTATCCAATACAAGCTGCTCAACCGCCTGTACTACACCCCTTATGCGATTGGAAAATTTGCCCGAGATCAATCGCACCTATGTCAGAGATGTAGGGCTAGCGACGCGGACCATGCGCACATGTTCTGGTCGTGCGGGGCACTGGCCCCATTCTGGAACGCGGTACTCGATGCCCTCTCTGAAATAGTGGGGTTCCGTGTGGATCCTGAACCCCTGCCTCTCCTGTTTGGGCTCTGGGAAGGGACTGAAACGAAACGGAACGGGTAGCCAAGTTCTTGAATGTGGCGGCGAGTGTGGCCAAGAAATGCATTCTGCAGTGCTGGAAGCGCAGGTCCCCTCCCTCTCTGGAGATGTGGCTCAAGGCCCTCACCTGGACACAATCCTGTGAAGACTATGTTAAAATGCTGCCTAGTCATGCTAGCCCTAAATACATTTGGACTGAGTTTTCTAGTTACCTGAACAATAAGGTGGACCTGGAGCTCTTGTCTTCCCCTCCCTCTCCTGATCGGGGGGCTGACATTGTTACAAGAAGCATGCCTCTACCGCAGGTAACCGCTGATGGCACTGTATATGACCCTGTGTAATATTTGTACGCCATAACCCATGCTGTATTGTGAAATGTGTGTCAATATGCTAAACTACACTGTATCGGCTGCTACTTCTTGCCAATAAAGAAAAGTTTAAAAAAAACAATCAATAAAATGTACGTCATCATACAAAACTGGATGGCACTAAACAGCCTATGTCTTAACGATGAGAAGACAGAAGTCCTCATCATAGGATCTCCAGCCAAAATAGCAACCCTTCAGCCAGAATATTCAACCATCAATATCGACGGTACCAATATTCCAGTGTCGAAGCAAGTAAAAACACTGGGCGTGTACATCGATGCCAGCCTGACCATGACTAAACAGATCAATGTACTTTCCTCCTCCACGGCCTACACCTCCAAATTAATTGCGCTCAGCTGACAATTTCGGACCCCAGCAAATTGCCTCACCCTAGCCAGAGCACTGGTCCTATCAAAATTGGACTACTGTAATGTATTACTACTGGGCACCTCCAACACCAACCTAGCCAAAATGCAACTTTTGCAAAATAAAGTCCTGAGGGCAGCTCTAGGCATAAAAAAATCAGACTATATATCCAAGACTAGGAAAGATGCCCACTGGCTCCCCATCAAAGCCCGAATTATCTTCAAAACATTATGCATCACCAACAAATGCCTTACCAAAAAAGGACCTATCTACCTCAATAACACGCTGCATCCCAAATCTGACATGAGATTACTTAGATCCAATGACAAACTCCTCCTGGACCCCCCCCCCCCCCCCGATTTAAAACCACAAGAGCAGGGGGCAGCAGCTTCACCACTTTAGCCGCCAAACACTGGAACACCCTACCCATCAACATCAAAAAAGCATCCTCCTTCACGGTCTTTAACAGTTAAAAACCTGGTTATTCAACCAATATTAGCACCCAAAGATAGGACCCCGTCCATCGTATACTGTTGTGAATATTTAGGCCACTGTACATTGTTGTGAATATTTTGTAATTTATATCATGTAAAGCAACTAATGTAATGTTTGAATTCTACTAATTTCTAAGCTGTCTTATAACCACGGCGTGACACCCGAGGGTCTGGCCGTGTAACAAATAAATAAAATAAATAAATAAATTGTTGCTCGAGAACGAACTGACGAACTGGCAAGACAGGTGCTTCAAACTCATGCAGGGCAAGTACCTTTACCTGGAATCGCACTAACCCCTTTGCCACAGCCAACACCACCAGTTCAAGTGGTACTCCCGCGGGCTGTACCTTAGGCCCCACCTGAACTGTTCACTGGTGAGCCCAACAAATATGCCATATTTATGAATCAGTGTCGCCTTCACTTTTTGTGCCGTCCTGGGGCCTTCCCCAATGATAGTGCCAGAGTCGCTTTCATACTTTCATATTTGGGAGGCAGCACAGCAGACTGGTCCACACCATTAGTTAACCAGGATGATCCAGTACTCCACAATTTTGGGGAATTTCAACGGGAATTAGAAAAGTTGTTTGCAAGACACACCCAAGGACAGGCTCTAGATAACGAACTGTTGTCCCCAAGACAGGGAAACCACGATCTGCTGACGTACATAGCCACCTTTAATCGCCTCATTGCACAAACCAACTGGCCCGAAGAAAAGAGAAACACATTATTCTATCGAGGACTACGTGGGGAATTAAAGGACATTCTAGCCCAAGTGGTCAACCCTCGTGAGTGTTGTGCAGAATATATTAATCTGATGGTGCAACTGGATCATAGGTTACAAGACCAAAAGATGGACCGCACAAGAAGTGAAGGGAGGTCGGTTTATATGTTCCCCAGGGACAATCAAGCCAAGACCCATGAAACAACCGAACCCATGCAGATCGGGGCGTCACAGGCCCCTATATCCAAGGCAGAGAAAGAAAAAAGGAGGAAACAATAACTGTTTATATTGTGGCAAGGCATGATATTTTCTTCGGGATTGCACAACAAAACCTCCCAAGAAAATAGTAGGTGCAACGGAGAACAGCAATGACGAACAAGACCAGACCCTGGAAAACTCCAGCGCCCGACAAGTGTAGGGGTCCACTTGTCGAGCGAAATGAAGAAAGTATTTCAGACCTCACAACTACTCATTTCGGTACTCAGTCCACCACCAGCAGCCATCAAGGGGACACGCTTTGGAAGCGTATATTGACAGTGGAGTTGTGGGTAACTATATTCATCAGGATTTACCCACACAAAGAGGCCTCCCTCTTTGGCGGAAACTACAAGTGGAAAACATTACTGCAGTAGAAGGCTCTCAATTGTCATCTGAGCCACTAATGCAGCACACGGATAAGGTTATGCTGTTGTGTCAAGACGGTCATCGGGAAGACAACTTCTTTGATCTTATTGGGGCACCACAGTTCCAGATGATCCTAGGAATGCCGTGGCTAGAAACCTGGAAAACACGAGTGCTGACCTTTCCGCAAGAATGCACCAAAATGTGTTACCATAAGGACCTGCAGAACCACAAAATCAAGGCAAAAACGCTTCTGGGTCTTGCCGGTACCTTACCCCCAGAGTATTTGGACTATCAAGACGTTGTCCAAAAAGAACAAGCAAACACCTTGCCTCCACATAGACCTTACGACTGCCAGATTGACCTGGTACCCAGTGCTCAAATCCTGTGCAGTCGAATATATGCTTTAACGGAACAAGAAAATCAACACCTAAGAACCTACTTAGACCAGTACCTAGCTAACGGATTCATCTGCCCATCTTAGTCTCCTGCTTCCTCAGCTCTCTTCTTCGTACCCAAGAAGGAAGGCGACCTCAGAACGTGCATCGATTACAGGGCATTGAATCAAATCACGGTTAAGACTCATCCCCGAATTACTTGATCAGGTGAAGAGCGCTCAAATCTAAACAAAACTAGACTTCCGAGGGGCCTATCACCTCATACGTGTTAAAAGAGGCGACCAGTGGAAAACAGCATTCCGGACCAAATACAGTATTTGAGTATCAGGTGATGCCCTTTGGGTTATGCAATGCACCAAAGGCATTCCAGTTCTTTATGAACGATGTACTCCACGAACTGTTGGATGTCTGCATCCTCGTTTACATCGATGATCTTCTGATCTATTCATAGTCCAAGGAAGAACATGTTGGCCATAAAAGGGCGGTGTTGGAAAAGGTTTGTCAGCACCGACTGTTTGCCAAATTAGAAAAACGCTGCTTACACGTCACTGAGGTCGAATTTTTGGGCTTCATGCTTACTCCACAAGGAGTTGATATGGACACACGTAAAGTTGAGGCTATCCTTCAGTGGCCATCTCTGACATTACCAAAGGGGTGCAGAGTGTAGTTGGATTTGCTAATTTCTACAGACGATTTATCCAACGATTTTCACAGATCGTCGATCCAATCACATATCTTCTAAAGAAGAATAAGCAATTATTTTGGTCCGCCGAGGCAGAGAACACCTTTCAGGAATTAAAACAAGCTTTCACCTCAGCACCTATACTTCGACATCCTCGGCCTGACCTACCATATGTGGTTGAAACGGACGCCTCCAGTATTGCAATGGGAGCCGTTTTATCGCAAAAGGACCCAGAGACTGAGCAACTTCATTCCATAGCATTCTGGTCCCATAGGTTTTCTGCACCTGAAAAGAATTACGCAATCACCGACAAAGAGCTCCTGGCAATCAAAGGAGCCTTCAAAACCTGGATACACTATCTTTTAGGGGCAAGACACACCGTCACTTATCACAGATCACCATAACCATCAATCTTTAAAAACAGCTAAAGCTCAATCTTCACGTCAACTCCGTGGGGCTTTATTCTTTGCCGAGTAAGATTTTGTAATAACCTACAGACCAGGAGTGCGTAACGGAAAGGCAGACGCCCTATCACATATGGGAGAGGACAAAGACACCTTTAATCCATCAGAAATGATAGCCATTAGTCCCGAAGAACGGATTCAACATCAGATTGCTGCAACTACCTGCTGGGAAGACTTGAAGACGGATCTCCAAGTACAGCTGGATCAGACAGCCCAAAAGGAATGGTTGAGTAAGGGGGAGCAGTACTCCATCAAAGATAATCTACCATACTTTCAAGGAAGACTATATATTCAAGACAAGGAAGTGTGAGCCAAGATAATAGCAAATTATCACGAGTCATTGGTGGAAGGACATCCTGGAATCGCAAAGACTACAGCCAAGATCCATAAAAACTATTGGTGGCCCTCTTGGAGAAAGCATGTTGCCCAGTTCATCACAACTTGCGGTGTTTGCGCACAAAACAAATCCCAAAAATGAAGCACCGCAGGGTTGTTGAGACCATTAAGAGTACCACCAGCACCATGGCATACATCGTCCATGGACTTCATTACCGACCTGCCACCCTGTGATGGGATCAATACAATACTGGTCGTGGTAGACCCATTTTCCAAAATGGCACATTTTATTCTGCTGAAGGGGCTCCCCACCGCTGCTACTGTGGCCAGAGTATTCCTGGAACAAATAGTCAGGCTACACGGTTTCCCATCTGTACTGGTTTCTGACCAGGGAACTCAATTAGTTTCAGCCTTTTGCAGAAGGTGTTGTATACTAACCCAAAATCGACCTTCGTCTAGCCACAAGTCACCATCCCCAAACCGATGGTCAAACGAAGAGAACAAACCGGACGCTGGAACAATACCGGAGATGTATGCTACAGCAAACAGAAGGGTCCTGGAAAAACATCCTCTGGTTAAGTGAATTCGCATACAACAACTCTATTCATACAGCACTGGACAGACCCCATTTTACACAATGAATGGTCGGCATCCAAGAACATCTTTTGATCCACTTGACGAATTGGAGATGCCAGCGATCACATCTTTGCATAAAATTATTACTCCAAGTCTCTTAAAGAAGCTACCGAAAACTGAAACCGAGCTAAGGAACAGCAAAATAAATTTGCAGACTGACATAGAAGAGAAGCCCCGCAATATCGCGTCGGGGATAAAGTATGGTTGGCATCCAAAAACATTCAATTAAAGGGACCTCGTGCCTTCCGGCCAAGATAACTAGGACCATACCCAATTAAAGCCATTGTGAACCCTACGGGCATGAAATTGGATTTACCAGCCAACATGTGAATCCACCCAGTTTTTCATGTCTCTCTTCTAAAACCAGTGAAACCGGACACTCGAATTTCAACACCACCAGAACCAGAAATCATTGCAGGTGAACTTGAGTACGAGGTGAAAAGTATCCTGGACTCCAAGAAAGCGCGCTCAAAATGTTACTATTTAATCGATTGGGAGGGCTACGGGCCCGAGGATCGTACTTGGGAACCAGCTGTATTTGTCCATGCTCCACAGCTCAAACAATTTCACCGCGACAATCCCACCAAACCGGGACCAGGGGGAAGGACAACCGTGAGTGGGGCCTTGAGGGGGAGTGCTGTCATGGCCACTGGTCAAGGGCCTTTAACTGGATGCCCTGCAGGGTCCCAATGGACCCAGTCCTGGCGCCTCTGGCACAAATCTCATTTAGCAGTGTGCTCTGCACACAATATCCTTAAAGCATGTGCAGCTAGGCCGGCGTGGCCATACAGATGTAATGAAAGCACGTGCAGAAGACAGGGGGAGTGCCAAGGTGGGGCCACAAGGGAGTGGCTGGGGCCAGGCTATATAAGGCAGCCCCACCCGCATGCTGGCGCTTTGCGTTAGTCTGCTGGAGCAGCGTAACGCTTATCGCCGTCTACAGTTTCTTACCTGTTCCAGTTTAGCACGAGCATCGTAGTCTCCGAAATCCATCCTGCATCTTACCCGGAACCAGCCACGCCATCACTGGAAGCACTGCTAACAACTCTGCAGCCACTGCGCGCATCTTACCTGAGGCAAGCCATGCCATTGCTTGAAACAGTGCTACTGCTTCCAACTCTACAGCTACCGCGCACCTCTTACCCGTCTCCTCGAATACACCTCTTGCAGCGCCTTGCATCCTTACCTGTCCCGAACGCCCATCAACACGGAGTCATCTTCCGGCGCAGCATCCACGCGGATCCTCCCATCTGGCAGCCGGCAGGAGTTCGGAGTACCGCTCGCCATCAAACACTGACGGGCTGCACCTGCAAAAGAGACAAAGCACAAGGTTAGCAATTAAATAAACTTTAAACGCTGGGCAGCGCAACTCGCAAACTTTGCGCATCAACCGGAAATCCAACTTACCTCTTGTAGGTTTTCCGGATTGGACTCTTCCATCACTGTGTACTCGTGGGGCCATCTTCATACCTGGAGGGAGAGGAAAGGACAATATAACGTTACGGACAATAATCATTGGGGAAATCATCACCACGAATACGGACAATAATCAATGTTATAAAACACCTACCTTCAAGGCGGGATTGGTCGCAGACGGTCTGGGCCACCACGCAAAGGACCAGTGACAACTAGGTCCATCCGCTGCGCCCCTGCTGAGAGAAAGCAGGACGGAGAGCTCATCCTTACACTAAAACAGATGAGCTTGCATGGGCAAACTCTTGCTCACTTCATTTTGGCACGAAAGGGTCGAGGGGAATCACGACACCACCACGCCATTCTCACTGCCCCTCATCTTCTCTCAGGGGCAGTACCAGCATCCAAAGCCTTCAATTATGCAGCAGCTGGGGGTGAGAGTCGAGCCAAGTCCTGGGAGGGTTCCAACCGTGCCCCAACGTCCACGCAGAGACCAGGTGAGCGTAACAATCCACCTATGCACGAGTCGTTATATGTGAAATATGCACACAAAGTTACTTCCCAAAATGTCTAAAAAACAGATTGAAAAATTTGATGACACTGAAAATTGTAATTGTACTCACGTTGTTAAAAAGAAAATAGACTGAGCATGTCTTTGACTTGCATAATCTCTGGATGGAGTTGTAATAACTAATTAGAATTACGGAATTGGTTATAATTAACCAAATATGCTATCAGAAATTAGAGACCTCAGCATAGAAAACTCAAAGCGCTTAATCGAATGGAGATTGGAGACATTCTCAATTAGTGAGTCTTGCCTCCTCCAAAATTTACTGAAGTGAATGTCACAATTAGTGAGGTTGAATTTGGCTGCCCTTCTGGCTTTCTTTAAATGGACTTATTAAAAATAGGGATTGACTTTACCTCACTGGATAAGGATCAGCCACTAACAAATTTGACATACATTAGATGTAGAGTGAATTTTTGCTGCACTTCCTTTATTCTAGATAGATACTCATTTAAAACGGTGATTCTACTCTACCAGATTATGTTCAGCCACTTACATATTTGACATAAAGGGGACACCATATCGCGGTTATTTTATTACATTTCTACACGTAAACAGGATTGATATATACCCGACATTGTGATAAATTGCAAACAACGTTCAGCCACTTACAAACAGGGCTATAAGGTGCAAATAAATTACCATCATCTCATTACATTTTTACACGTAATCCAGACCTTTAAAAAATATATACCTGGCATCGCGTCCAGATGTAAACAATGTGACGTCATCGCGTAATCACGTGATGATATCACACCGCGATCCTAATAACAACGGCCATTTTGTTTTTTGGCTTTTGCATGGTGCTGGAGACACGGAGCTCCATACGGGTGAGACAGTCATCTGTTACTGTGAGTGACTATAACTAATGAAACATTAGGTCATTACCTATAATACTGACTCATACCTGGAATAGGTGATGACTTGTGAACATACCCCATGAGGACTGAACATGGTGATCCTGGGGAGACCCTACATTATATCCACTACTAAGAATACATGGTAAGGACTAACTACCCATTGGAGCCTACATAGTCATACACAGTCTCATGAAATAGTTACCACAGGCTTACTCTTTGCCCAGAGGTTTACAAGTTGTCTGGCTAAGGCAGTCCTATTAAATTTGTAATACCATTCCAGCGAGCAAGTTCCCACACTACTGTGACAATAACAGAATCAGGTAATTATTGAGATTATTTTTTAACTTGAGGAATTATAGTGCTATTTTAGGCCTCGCTACATCCTTTTTTAACTTGTGATTTAGAACTTCTTTGGACTCATTATAGTTTTCTCTGTTTTCTTAGGACCAGCCCTTTAGGAGCACACCATAAAAGTATAAGGAATACAAAAATTAGCACAACTCACATCCAGGTGATTATAAGTATTAAGTCATTATGACATGACAGAGTGAGAAGCTTCAGTGTAATGATAACTAAGAATATTTATTTATTATACTTTGTAGATATACTGAGAAGGAAAATTGCTGGTAGATAACTTCTGAAGAAGGGGACATTATTGCCCCGAAACGCGTCAAGTAAAAAGCATTCAAGGACACCCTTAACACATATGACCAGGATTAATGAAATGTGATGCTATATATGTGTGATTTGTGGATGATCCAGATTATGCCAATGTCTACCTGTAAAACCAGATCTATGGTTGGTGTATTAATTGAAAAAAAATCATACTACAAAGAGATATTAATAGTTTGAATTTATTATGGTGAATGAGTATACCTATACTTATATATATTTTTTTTATAAAGAAATAACCCAGGTGAATCTATGGTTGAAGAGTTCTTTTTCTAAATATTTGTCTAAATGTACTAGAAATACTTTGTTTGTATTTACAATAGAAGGGTGTGCAGGGGGCGGGAGTGTTCCACAAGTTTGTGGACACCTACTGTTTTCACACTGTAGTTATCCCCTCCCATGCCTTAAGGAACAATGTTAGCCGGCCCCGACCAGAGAGGCATGGGAGGGGACCCAAATCTTCGGGTCATTTTGAACCGGGGGCCGGGGAGGCTCTAGGGGTAGAGTTCTGGCCCCTTCCTTTCCCATGACGCTGACCCCCTTGGGGATTAGGGGTGGAGTATCCGCTGGTTCCTGTGACTCCCAGCCTTCTTAGGTTGACTTGCTAGGTTTATTATTATCATTACAAGCAGTCAATCAATAAGTTACATAAAGGACAATAAAACACTGGCAGCCCATCACCCAGGCCTCTGGCTGAACAACTGACCAGGTTAGAACATCCACCCATGCATTCCATCACTCAGGAATAAACACTCCACATGACATCACAACATTCCTTCTGCAAAGCCAAGCCACACACAACACATCTCCTCCCTTTACATTGCACATCACACACAGCAAAGCGTTACACAACACATCTCCCCTCTTCCGACAACAGCACAAGACATTACACAACACATCTCAACACACACCAACATAAGCCATTCACACCGACTCGCATCATCAGGGCTAGCACACAACACGTGCTCTGACACTCTACCACTCACCTCATACCTAATGCACTGGCCAGGCACACCAGGACCAACAACCAATAACACTCTCACACGTCGGACCCTGATGAGGGTGGAAAGAGTCATAGAAGCGCACACAGTACAGCCAAACACAGCCGGACCGCATGAGCACAGAGAAAAAAAAAATCGAATTATTTGTGGTAAATAAACCACAAAGTCAGGGTAGTGTTTGACCATGCAATGCCTAATTCCACAGACATGCCCATACTAAAGTCGGGGGCGCTACCACCCGTACACACATACCCCTACACCTACTGGGGGCGCTACCACCCAGATGCCAAAACAATTGGTCTTGCTTTGAGTAAGGCACCCATCCTTTGTGGAGCAACGTGACGCATGTTGGTCGGCACCCGGAAGGATATCGAACTGAATGGAAAGTGGACTCTGCGCCACGCAACAGAGTCGCTCTGTCTGCCTGAGGTTATGATGGTGGTGGATGGTGGTACTGTGGAGCCGCTCCGTTTCAATAAGTGAGACACAATGTAGCGGCCAACGGGAAGGTACAATCAGGGTCCAGAAGTTTATCTCTCCGTGGGAAGCTCTTCCAGTGGCCAAGATACTGAGTTGCTACACTGCAAGTGCTAACGAAGAGAATGGATGCAGTTCTTTTGCCTGTCATGACCACAGCGTCGCGTAATGATCTGCCAAGGGATTTCAGACGGAACTGGTCATTGCTGGTTCAGGCAATTGCGGAACAAGCCCAAGGAGATGGGAAGTGAGGTTCACGGTGGTTCTGAGGTTGTGTCAAAACCTACGCAGACACATCCTTTTTGTGTGATGGTGGCAAAGGAGACACTGGAATGGGAAGGATGGGGTTGAGCTGTTCTCCCAAGGGATCGAGGAGGATAGACTTAAGTATCTTTTTTGTCTAGTATATAGTGATTGTAGCGAACGTCTTTGATAGGAGGTTGGGAAAGGCTATTTAAATGTGGTTAACTGTTGATGAAGTATGCAACAAGCCACAGAAGTATGGTGGGTAAATAGCTAAAAATGTGCACATTTGTGATTTTTTGTATGAAGTCTTACTTAAAAGAAGCATGTAGTGTGAATGTAAAGAATAATTTGCTTTGAGCATTTTCAGGTTTGGAGTGCCTTTCTCATGGCACATGGAATTCCGCTCGCACAATTTGTTACTGTATTAGTGAAAAGCATGCACATATGAATATGTTTGTATGTGATGGCTAAAACTAATGTTTTCTTTTAGAATGTGCAGCATTAAGAGTTGCATGAAGCAACATGGACTGGTAGGGGTTTCTTTTAGAGCCTGAATGGCTATGGACATTTAGGTATATGGAGCCTAGTAATGGCTATGGACCCTTAGGTTCATTAAAATTTTGCGTTTGTCGTTTTGCTTTATTTATAGCAAAATTTGGTTAAGGCATTTCATTGTTTGGAATATGTTATCAATCTGACTCAGATAATATTGTATATAATATGCAATTTCTGAATCTGGATGGGGAGAGAGTCAGTGAGAGCTTCGTAACAGATTGAACTCACAGTTAGCATGGATTATGCGTGGTTTTTTTTAGACATGCGAGTTAATCCATGGGTAATGCGTGCTTGGTGTGGTTTGGACAATGTGTTATGTGGGATGAAGTTGTGTACTAATGCTTGGTTATTGGTCTGGTATGAAGTCTACCTTATTTGGTAAAAGTTGAACTGGCATGATTTAGTTCTAGAGCGGGGTAGCGCCCATGCTCTTTCAATACAGGAGATTTTTTTTTTTTTTTTTAGATTTAAGTTTGGAGATGGGTTTGGTTTATGGAGTTTACCTCATTTTGGGTAAAGGTTGAACAACGCTGTGGTTGTTCTAAGGGGAGGTAGTGCCTCCTCTAAGGTTTGTTAACCTTCTCATCACGGAGGACAGTTGTTAGCTGGTGGCAAGGGGGTAGCTGGGGACGCCTGGTAATGACCCGTTGGAATGGGGTGTGGTGTGTCCTGGGATGATGAGAACATTGCTTTCTATGTTTCTATGTTTCTTGTGGTGTTGTTTGTGGACCCTTATATAGTTTACGTTTTAGCTACTATGGGTTCAATTTTCTGACTCTCGTGAGGTGGTCACCAGAGCTACTGGCGTGTTTGCTCTACCAGTTTTAGTTGATAGGATCGGGAGGGTGTAGCCAGCTCTCCCGGTAGGTTTTCACAGCGGGGTCTGGTTGTGGGTGCTCGGTGATGCGAGTCAAGGTTCCATTTTCTGTGAGTGGCAGTGATGTTGTTGTTCACCTTGTGTGATCTTCGGGTGTTAAGATGTGGTTGGCATTTGGAGGGTTTTGAGGCACATTGTGCTCTAGAATGGCAGTCTAGAGGCCCGTTGGATTTCCTGGGTGGCAGCCTGGACCCTGCAGTTGTTGGAGGCGGGGGCGGGTGGAAGGTGGTGCAGAAGTGTTTAGGTGGCGTCGGACTGTAGGTTGTTCGGTTGGCTGTTTTGAAGGTGGTTCGCCCTCGTGGAGGTGGTGTCTGCATGTGGTGTGTGTGTGTATGACAATGCATTACTTACCGTAAAAGCATTTCTGATGGTTGTATCTGCTTAGATTCACAAGCTGTGCATAGTCCGACATCCAGTGGTCACTGCGGAGTATTGCATTTTGTTTTTCGTAGTCGAAAAGGGGACGTCGACAAGGCATGTCTGTAACACTATCCCTATAGTGACGTGCAGTGTACCCACAATCCAGCACGTGTCGAGGTCCCTATGTTTGTATTTTTTCTGCCCTGAGGGAGCCTTCTAGACGTGACTGAGTACAGAAAAGAGAGATATAAAAGGATGTCTATGTTCCTTCCATCTGAGCGGGGAGGAAGGGTGGGCGCATGTGAATCTAAGCAGATACAACCATCAGAAGTGCTTTTACGGGAAGTAATGCATTGTCTTCTGATGTTTGTTAATCTGCTTAGAATCACATGCTGTGCATAGACTAGAGAGCAGTACCCGGAGTTGGAGGTGGGTTGTGAGAGGAACAGTAGAGAAAAAGTGTTAATACTGCTTGTCCCACCTGTGAATCAGATCTAGAGTGGGTATCTAGACAGTAGTGTTTTGTAAAGGTGTGTACAGAACTCCAGGTTGCCGCTTTGCAAATGGACTCAAGAGGGATATTTGCAATGAATGCTATGGAAGCCCCAGTGCCTCGAGTAGAGTGTGCTCTTGGCTTGAAGGGTAGTTCTCGCTTAGCAAGAGTGTAACAGAGGGTGATGCATTGTACGATCCATCTAGATATAGTGGATTTTGAAACTGCATCTCCCTCTCTTCCTGCTGCCATCGAGACAAAGAACTGATTAGTCTTTCTCAGTGGTCTAGTTCTTTCCATATAAAACATAACAGCCCTGCGCACATCCAGTGTATGCAGGCTTTTCTCTCCCAAGTTTGAAGGGTTTTGAAAGAACGTTGGTAGTTCTATAGATTGGTTCACATGGAACTTAGAAATTAATTTAGGTGCAAACCTAGGGTGTGTGCGTAGAACGACCTTATCTCTGTGAACTGTTACAAAGGGCTCTAGAATAGATGGCGCTTGTAGTTCACTTACTCTCCTGATGGAGGTGATAGCTATTAGAAAAGCAATTTTAAGGGTGAGGTCCTTAATCGTTGCTTTGTGCATGGGTTCAAAGGGTGAGCCCATGAGCCTGGTCAGTACCACATTTAAATCCCATCCGGGAGCTGGGTTAGCTATGGGAAGGTGTATTCTTTTAACCCCTTCCATGAAGGCCTTAATAACTGGGACTTTCCACCATGACACTTTAAGTTGAGAAGTGGTGTAAACGGAAAGTGCAGCCAAATGAACCTTAATAGAATTAAACACTAATCCTGAGTCTAGTAGGTGAGTCAGGTAGAGAACAATTTGTGTGGGAGAGCAGTCAACCGGGTTGATGCTCTTATTTCTACACCATATGACGAATCTCTTCCACTTTCTAGAGTAACAGTGACGAGTGTTGGGCTTTCTAGCTTCCTTGAGAATGTCCATGCCTCTTTGTGGGAGCTGTAAATGACCAAATTCTATGATCTCAGGAGCCTTGCTGCTAAGTTCATGGTCTGTGGGCATGGGTGTAGTGTCTTGCCTTTGTCCTGTGACAGCATGTTGTACGGGCAGGGTAGTTTCACCGGTGGAGACAGACCTCTCCATCAGGTGGGCGAACCATGGTTGCCGGGCCCACATAGGGGCCACTAGTATCATGGTGACTGGGTCCTGGTGCATCTTGTGCACTATTTTGTTGAGAAGCGGAGTCGGGGGGGAAAAGCATAAACAAATTTCCCTGACCATGGTATCGATAGACCGTTCCCCATGGATTGGTTCTGGGGGTACCTGGAGGCGTAATCTTGCCATTGGGAGCTCTCCAGAGTTACGAAGAGATCTATTTCTGGGAATCCCCATTGTGTGAAGACGTCGAAGACGATGTCTTCTTGTAACCGCCATTCGTATTCTGCGGGTAGAGGGAAGTCTCTGCTGAGTTTGTCTGCTAGCAGATTGAGTTCCCCTGGTACATGTTGTGACAACAGGAACATGTTGTGTTTGAGAGCCCACCTCCAGATGTTCTGGGACAGCTTGGACAGTCCTGGAGAGTGAGTGCCCCCTTGCTTGTTCAGATAGTACATAGCTGTGGTGCTGTCTGTGAGGACCATCACTGTCTTCCCTTGCAGGTGTGCCTGAAAAGCCTTCAGTGCTTTGAAGACCGCTAACAGTTCCAGCAAGTTTGTGTGTTTGGATGCTACACTCGTAGTCCAAACTCCGTGTGCAGTCTGATGGGATAGGTGAGCCCCCCATCCTGTGAGGGATGCGTCTGTGGTTAGAGTGGCCTCCACTGCGGGGGTGGCGAATGGTTTCCCTATGACATGGTTTTCCTTCGACCACCACAGTAGCGAGAGAACTAAGGCCTGCGAGACAACCACTAGATCGTCCCATTGTCCGCTGGCCTGACACCACTGGCTGTTGAGCCACTCTTGCATTGGACGCATGCGCAGTCTCGCGTAAGGTACCAAATATATACATGACGCCATCATTCCCAGCAAACACATTGCTTTGCGCACCGTCATCTCTCGACCGGCCACATATTGAGGGATCTGAAACAGCATATTTTGGACCCTCTCGTTGGAGGGGAAGACGAGGCTGTCCTTTGTTCGAATTAGAGCCCCTAGGAATTGCTTGACCTGGCTGGGGTCTAGGCTGGACTTCTTCTCGTTGATGGAGAAGCCCAGTTTGAACAAAAGGTCTACAGTCTTTTGGTTGTTTGAGAAGCATGTCTCGTAAGAATCCCCTGTCATGAGCCAATTGTCGAGGTAAGGGTATACTGGGATGGACAACCTGCGCAGGTGGGCCGCTGCCACTGCCAGTACTTTCTTGAATACCCTCGGCACTGACGCTATGCCGAAGGGTAGCACTCTGAACTGGTAATGTTTGCCCTCTATCATGAACCTGAGGTATTTTCTGTGTGCTGGCAACATTAAAATATTAAAGTATGCATCTTTCATGTCCATTGTTGTCATGTCCCTTGCGATAACAGGGGGATTACTTCCTGTAGTGTCACCATATGACATTTTTGAGGTTTTACAAACTTGTTCGCTGGGTGCAGATCTAGTACAGGGCGCATGGTTAAATCCTTTTTGGGTACAAGGAAGTACATTGAATAAATACCTTCCGTTCTGTGATAGAGGCACGACCTCTATCGCTCCTTTTTCTAGTAGCTGGTCCACTTCTTGAAGAAGGATGGCGAGGTGTTCTGGTGACAGGCGTCGTCCCCTTGGGGGTCTGTACATCGGGGAGCGGTTGAATTCTATACAGTAGCCGCGGCCTATGGTTGATAGTACCCAGCTGTCTGATGTTATTACCTGCCATGCTGGAAGAAAGAATGTTAGCCGGCCCCCGACCGGTGATGCATGGGAGGGGACCCGAATCTTTGGGTCATTTGGTGTTGGTGGCTTGGGAACCTCTAGGGGTGGAACCCCGACCTCTCTCTCTTTGCCACGACGCTGTCATCTCTGGGTGTATTGTCCACTGGTTCCTTGATTCGAGGACCAGTTGCCTGCAGAGTACTGCTGCTGTTGCTGATGATGTTGTTGGCGTTGGCCTAGAAAAAAGCGTCTGTTTCCATAACCTCGCTTGTTGGATCTAGGGTCTTAATGGTGTCAAATTCCTTTTTTGCATTCTCTAGCACGTCATCCACCGCCTTCCCAAAGAGGTTGGCATCCTCTATAGGTTTGTTAATGAGAGACGCTTGAGTTTTGGGTTTAAACCCCGAATTACGTTGCCAGACATGACGTTTGAGGAGGATTCCTTGGACTAGGGAATGGCCAGCTATTTTTGCAGCATCTAGAGTATTCTTAATGATGCTCTGGTTGACTAAGTTCCCTCAGTAACCATGGCCAGTAGCTGAGTTTTTAGGGGTTCAGGTACCCCCTCAATGTCTTTGCGCAGTTTTCTCCATTGGGCGTCTGCATAACTAGCCAATAAGGAGTTGTTGTTAGCAATCCTAGTGGAAAAGGCTGCAGAGGCTATAATCCTTTTACCTAGGGCATACAGCTTGTTACCTTCTTTATCTGGAGGTGCCTCGCTGGTTGATAGCGGGACCCCTGCCCTTTTTCTTGTATTAGTTACTACTACGGAGTCCGGTACTGAGTGGCACCAGATGTATAACGGGTCCGATGGAGGACTACATTTTTCTATCCTTGGGTTGACCCCTCTGACCAATGCGGGTGTAGCTAGCGAAGGGATGATTCGTCTCTTTACTGAGGCCACGAGGGGAATGGTTTGACTGACAGGGGGTTTCTCCTTGATAATCTTTTCAACAAAGTCTATGTAATGAGAAATTTCCCCAGTCTCGATTTCGAAATGCGCTGCTGCCTTACGTAGTAGTGCATTAAAGGTAGGTTGATCGTCTATACGTGACATATTCCTGATTGGTGAGTCTATGGGAGGGGACAGGTTTAGGGCGTCGGGGTCTGTAGACGCTGATGTGGACTTCCAGGGCTGTGAAGCACCTTCTTCTGGGTCTTCTTCAAAACCCCCATCACCCCTGTCTGGGTCATCCTCAAAACCTTCCTGGTCTAAGTCTTGTTCGTTACCCAAGAACTCCTAATCTTCATGAAAGTGGGAGTCCTCTTCTGTGAGGTCATACAACTGTACATCCCCCTGTGGGGGGTTAAACAACCTAGGGTATTTAGCCCTAGGATCCTCCTGAGGCCCCTCTGTTGGTCTTTTGGGTGTGGGCAGGTATTGGGTAGATCTAAAATTCTCAATTTTGTCCATGCAAAATTGGAGTCTCTCTAAGGTCCCTTGTGGTAGCCAAGAGTGGTCTGGGGGGGAAAAGGGAAGGCTTTCGGCCTGTAAACGCTTTGACCTATCCCCTAACATCGAGGATAAGCTCCCATCGCCTTCTGAAAAGCCTTTTAGTAGGCTGGGAGTCCCTTTCGACGGAGGGGGCGGTTCCTGCCTTCCTTCCATCCCTTTCGGCGTTTCCCTGGCCTTGCGAGCGGTATTCAGCGTCTCTTTCGCCGTCCGCCTCTGGCTATCGTTGGAAACAATGCGCGCCAGGCTCTCGACGACTAAATGGTCTGTCGAGGGATCCTCTGGCCTCGACGTTACAGGTGTCGGATCCTCTACGCCGACGAGCGCTCGCTGGCGGGGCACGTCATCTGGCGGTTTGGTGATAGCGCCCTTATCTGGGGCTAGCCCAGTCGCAGGTCGCATTTGTGGTTGCGAGGGGGGGCTTTGGACCCTTACGGTCCGTGGAGGCCGCCAGTAGGACCTGCATCTCCGTTGGCGCTAATGCTGTCTTCATCTTCGACGAAGAGCCATGGGCCATGAGCTTATGTGAGTGCTTATGTGCGTCTATGTCGCCGGGGTGTTCATCCCCATAAGCGGGGCGTGAGCCGAGGTTGTCAGGGCCGGGGACAGACGTGGAGCGTGACCGCTCCCTAGAGGGGTGTACAACCTCCGATGCAGAGGTCGGGTTATCACTTTCCTCTCCACTTTCGGCGGGGCCGGGTGAGGAATCGGACCTAGACATGGCAAGGCTGTCCTCTCCATAACTGAGGGAACGGCTGTAACGCTCACCTGATTCCCGCAGAGGCGCCGGTCTTGACTGGGTGAATGCTGTATCTTCAAAGGTGATGTGTAACACACGGTTGGCTCTTTGGGCTGGACCTCTGTGCACTGTATGTCTGACTCGAAGAGTAAGATGTCTTAGGTAAGTGAACGCCGAGCTCTCCATCTGCCTCGGGGCAGGGTGCCGTAACCAGTTTCTTCACTGGATAAGGGTGCAGGCCTCTTGACCTCAGAGGACTGCTGTCCGTCGTTAACTGCACGAACGGTAAGTTCTGGGCACTTCAAATGTCTTAAAAGTCTTTTGTAATGATATCTCTTGTTTTGCAGGGTTCCGGCGATGGCGGATGGCGGGCTGATGAGAGTTGAGGATCGAACCCGCGTGAGGAATAGAAGCACCTGGAAGCACGTAAGTAAGCGCTTGTAGCCTGCTTCACGATGCGCACTAACTGTCCCTTTTATCTTGCAGGTACAAGTTCGGAGCTTTAGAGAAGCTGAAGGGTGCTGGAATACCCACTGGATTCGGCGTGGGAAGGAGTAATGGCAAGTGAGTAATAAAGTTGCCCAATGTCTTGAAACGCACCTTCTTTTGTCTTTCAGATGCGGGATGCAGCGCCGAAGGCCTCCGGAGCGTGCGAAGAGCTGGTAAGCTTTTGTCTTTCAGATGCCGGAACGCAGTGCGAAGACCTCCGGAGCATGCGAAGAGTAGGTAAGCCTTTGTCTTTCAGATGCCGGAATGCAGCGCGAGGCGTTGGTGACAGCCGATGGACCAGGTAAGAGATGCGCTGCCACTGAAGACCGTAGTGCTAACCTGTTCTTTCTTTGTCTTTACAGGTGCTGCTGAAGACTGGATTCCAGGATGGTAAGCCTTTGTTCCCTTAGGCTCAGGATCAGAAGCAGAAGACACGATGAGCGTTCTGCTGCAGAGAATGCAGAATAACGCAAAGCAAGATTCATCCATCGGGTGTGGTTTAAATAGCCTCCTGTAGTGCTTAGGTGTCTCCTTCCACAGCCAAGCCTAGGTAAGAAAAGAGTTCCTGCTTTCCAGAAGAGTTCCAGTGTTCTGAACCTAGGGAGTGGCTCCTGCCCCACCCAACAGGAAAAGTAGTCCCAAACAGAAGAGGATCAGGGGTTCAACTGGCAGGTAAGTAAGCAGCATGGTCTGCTGCAGGTAAGTCCACCCAAGCATTATGAGCCCGGCGCTTCCAGCGCTGGGACTGGGCATCTTTATGAGCCTGGTGCCACTGGCGCCAGGACAGGGTCCAAAAGGTCCCAATTGGGACTGGCTGGCACTCGGAACCGGGGTTATGGGTCTGCTTCCAAGGGAGTCGGGCAAGTTCTGATCTTTTGGAAGCAGAGATCATGACAACGGCCAGGCGTGATAACAACCCTGAAGGAAAAGGTGGGGAAAGAGAAAGGCATTCTTAAAGTGATAGCAAGAAATGTCCCACAACCCCACTGTCCCTACTGTTTGAGGCCGGCGAGGACAGGCCACATGTTCGGCGACGCCTAAGGGTCTCCTCCGTCGAAGGCACAGCCGTCGAAGATCTTGTCGGCGGAGAACAGCTTTGTGGAAAGAGGAACGTAACGTTAAGTAACGACCAAATGGTCGAGTGAATATATGCAATGTCTCTCGAGGAGCTCCGCGTAAAGGAGACCAATATCTGGGCGGAAAATAACAATCTGAGGGACCTCGACGCGTGAGGGATTGTGGGTACACTGCACGTCACTATAGGGATAGTGTTACAGACACGCCTTGTCGACGTCCCCTTTTCGACTACGAAAAACAAAATGCAATACTCCGCAGTCACCACTGGATGTCGGACTATGCACAGCATGTGATTCTAAGCAGATTAACAAACATCAGAAACTGTTGTTCGGTAAAGGAGGGAGGTGTCTTGTGTCGTGCTTGTATGTAATATGCTGTGTGTGGTGTGTTTGGATAAGGGAGGGGGATGTGTTGTATTGTGCTTGCCTGATGATGTGCAGCTAGTGATGCCACATGGAATGTTGATAATTGAGTGGTGGAGTGTTGTGGTGTGAGTTCTAGGTGAAGGCAGTTAGAGCTTGGCCTGCCTGGGTGATGGGAGCCGGTGTTTTGTCACAGCTGAAGTCCTTGTAACCATCCAATATGTCTTGTGTGAGGAACTGTAACTGAAGAAGCTGTAATAAACCTGCTTGAAGTAATCATAATCGGTCTGGAGACAGCATCATTACAGTGCCCTGTGGAGAATTCCAATTGTTTCCCCAAGGAGTATTGTTGAGAGAAGCGTTGGCCACGACAAAAAGCCCTCTGGACCCAGATCCTCATCTTGTAGAGGGTCTCTGTGTAATTTGGTCTAGTGTTTTAAGGGTGTCATGCTCCTTTTGTGCGGTCTCGAGGGCCTTGTCGAATGATTTCCCAAACTTTTTTTTTTATTTATTTTTTTTTAAATTTATTTTGGTTGGTCAAGTTAATTTAACCTTTCAAAACAAAACTTTTCTAAAAAATGAATACATTAAAATACATTGTTTTCATTTACAATGACCACAATATACATTCTCATCACAAATTCTCAAAATACATAAATGTGCAATAATTTCAATTGTTAAAAATAAGAGTCCTGAAAATTCTAGAGTATACTCATCAAATAGTCATATTCACAGTAGCAGTAATTAATCAATTCATAAATCAGAAGCCACACACCATAGAATTCAATTTTAGCTGAATTTGCATTACTATAACATGATGTTTTAGCATTAGAACATAATTATAGATTCAGCTAGGAGCAGTATTGCTTTTAGAAACTGCATAGTAGCTATTCTTATTGAGATGTTAGATGTGGCAAACAATTCATACCATAACTCATCATTAGAACGAGATAAATAATGTAATTGGGTGAGTTTATGGATAATCGTTTCTCTTTGTGTTTTTAAACCAGCACATACAATCAGTAGGTGTTTAAGAGTCTCTTCCATCTCAACAAGTTTACAAAATCGGCAATGTGCAACTTCTGCTTTGATTAGACCTCTTCTCAACAGTATTTGATTTGTAGGCCACAGATTTAATCGAAACCTTAAAATCTGATTTCTCAGTGTTGCTGAGGGGCATTTCAATAGATAATCGGCCGCCTTTCGAAATTTCTTAAGACCGAATAGTGCTCTATCAAAGTCCTTCAATGCTAAACATTTTTATTGTGTGTATTGCCAGTCAAATGTGTACAATTTCAATTCTGCCCTGTTCGGAATCTGCAGTAACATTTCAAATGATATATTCGCTTCACTCAAATCATTAAACACTGAGGTTCTCCAATTCCTTGGAAATGGATGTTGAGGGCATAACAAATAGTCTGCCAGTGCTGCTAACACATTGTTCGTAGTTATTCCCAAGATACATTTCCGTAAAAGATTACATCTTTTCCAGACTGCTTGAATGTGCATCGAGAGAGTGCCCAATTCAAATCGCAGAAGAGCATTTGGTGTCGAGCTCGGCAGATAAAGGTTTTTTTTTCCAAAATTGACCTTCAATTCTGTCCCAATATTCTCGTTTTTGGGGTGTCCAAGTTTCAGCCCCATAAGTCATAATGGGAATTACCTTTTGTAGGTAAAATGTGAGAACATGAGAACAAGAGAATTTGCCAAATTTGGCTAAAAGTATTTTGGCCTGCGAGATTAAAGATGATAATTTTCTACTCAAACTACTTTGTTGTGGTTTGTTTGCAATGGAGTTACTAAACATTACACCAAGATATTTGTATTCATCAACTATCATTAGTTTTTGTTTAAACAAGACCCAATTATTATGTTTCCGAGGTTTCAGATTATTATTTCCTAATTCCATAACTTGGGTTTTTTCCAAATTAATTGTAAGATTATTCTTAACAACAAAGCATTCTAGCTAATTAAGAAGTGACTGAAGTCCACTTGGTGTTTGTGAGATAAGGACCAAATCATCCGCATAAAGAAGCCATGCGATCAGCGAGTCCACGGGCCTGCCCACGGGCCTGCCCACGGGCCAGTTCTTGCTCCACAGAGCAGTAATGAAGGCCCTGAAGGAGAGATGGCTAGAGGCCGCCAACCAACTCATGGAGAATGAAGCCATCGAATCATTGCTGGACACTGCCGAAGGAGGTCATGAAACCTCCAGAATGTATGAAGCCCTACTGCAGAGCACGACAAAGGACGCACTGAAATGCAAAGGTAGATGGGAGAGTGAAATGGGCCTCGAATTTGAGGACAAAACATGGGAGAAAATAACCCATTACCATAAAAAAATCTCCAGAAATGCTCGCCTCCAACTTATTCAGCTGTACATCACCAATAGAGCCTACCTTACGCCCGACGCCATATCAAAGTTCAAAGGAGCCACGATCCAGACATGTCCCAAATGTCACGAGCCAAGGGCGGGTATGACCCACATGTTTTGGAGCTGCCGGATAGTCCAGAGGTTTTGGGCCCGAGTGAAAGAAAAAGTGCCGACAGCTGAGATTGAGGTGGAGATTCATGAGCCAGCAGCCTGCATATTGGGGAGTTACAAGTGAAACAGCGAGAATACGCCCCTAAATAGACTTACTGACTTGATATACATAACAGCAAAAAGGCGCATAGCCATGGGTTGGAAGAGCGCAGGGGGGCCGAGCGAAGCCCTTTGGTGGGACGACCTCAAGAGATGGATAGCCGCTGAGACTGTGGCTTGGGAAACGGCGATTCAGGTACAAAGGCTGGACTCCAGCGCAGATTTACTCCGATGGGTAGCGCTAACGGTGCCACTACTCCACCCAGTGACGCATGACGGCGCCTCGAACAGCACTGACAGTCCCGACCCGGCTTGTGCCTAAGGAAATCTGAGGACTTCACTGTGGTCTCGGAGGGAGGGGGGAGGGGTGGGAAGGTTGGGTACGTTAAGACATGTTGTTCTTGATTCATACATATTGCATTGTCTAACCACTGTTTCATATGTGTTGAAAAACCAATAAAGAAATTTAAAAAAAAAAAAAATAAAGAAGCCATGCGATGGTTTGCTTGCCGAGTTTAGGTGCATCATTAATTACCTTCAAAAGATCTACGCCTAGGTCAAAAATGAACATATTAAACAATGTAGAGGCAAGAATACAGCCTTGCTTTAGGCCGCGTTAAGTATGAATGGTTTTAGATAACAACCCGTCAAGGTTCAATTTGACTTGCATAGTTGTATCGGAATGTAACAGTTTTATTAATGAAATAAGTTGACGGGCAACCAAAATTCGACATTTTATCAAATAATAATTGTCGATCAACTGAATCGAAAGCGACTCGAAAGTCGACAAATGCCAAGTACAGAGCTTGTTTTTTCATTACATGGGCTGCTTTAATGGCATTGAGTATAGTTATATTGATAGCAGTAACTAGCCCCGCAACAAAGCCCGTCTGAAAAGGGTCGCGTCTATTTTCATTATGTAACCAGAAGTTAAGATCCCGCAGAATAATTCTGGAAAATTTTTTCCCAGGTGCGTCTAGCAAAGCTATTGGGCGATAGCTTGCTGGGCTTGTGCGATCACCCTTTTTATAAATGGGGACTATCACAGCTTTGCACCAAGATGGAGGAATACTTTGTTTCACCAGAATAGAAAGAAAAACAGCATGTAAAGCTTTAGCCCATAGAATCGGATTCTGTTTTAGAGTGTAATTCGTCAGACTGTCAGGGCCCGGGGCTCTAGATGAGCTTGCCTTATTAATATAGAATAAAATGTCATCTATATCAAACTGTAAAGAGAAAGGGGAACCTTCAAATCTCGGTAGCTCTTGTTTGCTGTTGTTCGATGGTATATCATACATGTTCGTGAAATATTCAACCCAGCATTCCTCCGATACACCATTAGTTTGAGATGAAAGTTGTGAGCATGTCGTGCCAGAGTTAATTAATCTCCAGATCTGAGAGGTATTTTTTTTTCTCAGCTACTCAAAGCCATTGTTCACCATCTTTTTGAAACATGCTTGCTTTATGTGCTCTTATCCAATTTTTATAGTCAGTTTTTATTTTACGTAGAGCTGAGCCGCGATATTTCTGCGGTAGAAGCAAGGATTGTCTTTTTTGTTTACGAAATAAAGATTTTCTATTTCTAATTGATTGATCATATACATGGGTGGAACGAGTGTTATTGTTCATTTTATGCGCAATTGTACTAAAGGAAGCAAAAAGGTGCATTTTGTCATAATATTCTAATGGAATAGATGTTTTCTCTGAAAGGAGATGATAATCATTAATCAGATCTTCGCCCAACGCTTCTAAGTCAGGATTCGTCCATTATAGCCTATTTAGCTGTGTGTTGATCTTCAAATTTTTTAGTTGTCGTTGATGGACCTGCAAATTACTCTGAGTATGGACAGAGAATTCAATCGTTAGCATCATATGATCACTATCCAAGGAGGGTAGAACAAGAAATTTGGATATCTGATTAAATAATACTCTGTCTTCATAGACATAATCGATAGTTGCTTTGTGTTGTCCGCTAGACCAAGTGTAAGAAGGTGGAATGTCAGTATTAGATGCACCATTCAGCAATAACAAATCCCAAGTTTCTACAAAAGAAAGCCACAGAGACCCGTTCCGAATTTCCTTTTTTAGATGTCATAAAAAGGTGAATATTCAGATCTCCAGCCAAAAGTATATGCATAATGTTGAGAATAGCAGCAATGCTTTCCATGATGGCATTGAGATCCTTTAGAAAATTGGATGTTAGAATAGCTACAGGATTCCAATATAAGTTAATGATTGCAAATTTTATACCTTGAATTAGAATTACAGACCATTGCATATAGGAATTCGGAGAGGGACAATCAGTTACATTAGTTACAGTTGAGATATCAGAAATTATTGTTAGACCAGACATTGGTCTACCTTTCAGTCCTTTAATTGCAGGAGTCAGATGTATATGATGATTATCCCATGATGGGGAAATCGTAAGCCAAGTCTCTTGCAGAAGCACTAAATCAAAGCTTGGTAATATGGATTTTGGGTTGTTAAATAAGTGCTTATGCCCTCTGGTGTTCCAATTCAAAATTCTAATTTTGTGTGTGAGAGGGCATAACTCATCAAAATCTAGTTATGCATTTTTACAACAACAGCAACTATTCGTTTGAATTGCAGAGGATGTACTTTCATTTGGCAGAGTTGCAGGATTTGGTCCCGCAGCTCTTATTCTTTCTGTAGGTTGCATGTCTTCAGTTGGGTGATTTTCACCATTAGTAGGGATTAACTTGAATCCTAATTCAAAGAGCGCCAGCCTCGCAGACCATATGATGTTAAAAATGGCTCGGGATCTAATCCACAGACACGAGACAGTCAAATCATTTTCATCAGGGAATTCAATCCTATCAATGTCTCCAGAGGCAAGACTCTCCAGCATTGGGATATCAGAGAATATTTCCATGATGCTACCTCTGTTCATAGTGTATTTCGGAAAGGAACCACCCCGACAACTAAGAAAAATCGAGTATAAATGAGGAGATTTTTTATTTCCATTACCCGAAGTCATTGTGACCATTTTCTTTGTGCGAGGGGTTTCTTGCATAGAGTTTGTTTTCTCAATTGCTGCTGGTAGCTGAAATGAAACATTTCTGACATTGACTTTCTGATCTGCAGTTAATAAAAGATCAGAATTATAATCACAGGTTGACACTTTCATGGCAGATTTAAGAGTCTTTTGTTCGATAGTTAGGGCCACTAAGCAATCCCTAATCGAAGATAAAATCTCAGTTTGCACATTTGCCTGTGGTGCCGGAACTGCTGGCATGTCAGAGGGAGTCTTTGTACCTATACCAACTATATCATCACAGAGTGGCAAGGCAAGTGAACAACCAGCATTTTCAGAGCACAGAATTGGACTATTATTCAGGACAGGGTTAGATTTCAACAACGGGTGTAACAGAACCGTACTTGGTCGGTGTTGACTCATGTAATCATCCACAGCTTTCCTGATTTCTGCACCGATGAATAAAGATTCTTGGCGATCAGAATTATTTTCTATGTCAGGCTTATTTGGTTTTATTAAATGCCCCTCAGCAGGTAAGTCTGCACACTCATTATCACAACCTTCCACCACCTTAACCAATTCGTCTAATGGTGAGTGATTTAGATCTATCTGGGAGTCCCTCCTTTTGTCGTTAATAGATCTTTTTTTCTCCTGTGCTAAATTAGTGTATTTTTTAGATATAGCATTAGAGGCCAATCTTAGACCACTCGCTGATTTAGAGAGAGACTTAATTAAGTGTTTAGTCTGACCATTTGATGATATCTTTTTAGACTTCTGATTTTTTGTTTTCTTCACATTTACAATAAGTTCAGATTTTTGTTTCTTTACATTTCTGTCGAAAATCATATAGGTTTCTTTTTGTACTTGTACATTTCCAACAGTGGGAATTATCTTTGCAGAAGATGGTATACATGATTCATCAATAGATGTTACTATAGAAATACTTTAGTAGAGGGCGTCAAAGGTAATTCTTCGTAGGATTTCGTAAGCCGCGAGGGCACTACAGCCGGTACTCTCGGTGGGATCTCTCGAATGATGCCCTCTACAAAAGGTACAGCAGTTTTTGGAGTTGGTGCAACTTTATCAGTTAGACATTGACTGTTTTGAGGACCATATTGATCTGTAACTCTTTTGAGTGATGATATAAGCTCAGGTATTTGATTAAGTGCTAGCAAAGCAGCTTTTTCCTCAAGCATTTGCCTCAGGGTCAAGGAGTCAGCATTCGATCTTTGCCAAATAGTATTGTTTTTAAAGTTTTCCAGAATCAAGTTTACTTTCGTATCAAGAGCTTCGAATAGTTTTGCAAGAGATGTTATAGCAATATTCATCATTTCTAAAGTTATTATTGGAGATTTTTTCGAGAGCGACTCTCTGGTCATAGCAGAGTTAGCTCGATCCGGCCTTCTTGGGGTCGGAGGTATAAATGAGATGGAAGTTTCAGTTTCAGAAGTACTTTGATTCCGAAATAAGGCAGGAGATTTGGAAAGATCATGGCTGTCTTCCTTGGCCGAGAAGCATGAGTGCGACGAGTAAAGATCAATTACAGCATCATCCACTTCATTGATGATGCTTTTTGATTTATCCAATATGTTTGGGGCATTGCCTGTGCGGGCATTTTGCAATATCATAGTATCTGATAAGGAAATATTGCATGGTTGCTCACAGCCTTTGTTACTGACATTAGCGTCTGAAGCTGTAGGAGAGCTCATTAGAGGTTGTTTATTAGCTAAGCATTCTTGATTAGCAAGTAGAGGTTGAGCCTCAACATTTGAGACGCTTAAATTGGCTATTTCAGGCATTTTCGCCATCAAACTACTAACATGAAATGCTCTAGAGCCGAAATCTCGAATGTCACCAGCCGGAGTGTTGGAGCGGGTACGTTTCTTCCCAACTCGTTTATCCGACTGAGGACCTTTGTTAGTGGGGCGAACTGATTTCGGAGTTGAGAGAGGGCTAACTTTATGCGATAAATCACATAATGCACGTAGTCGTGAGGGACATGGCATGTCCGTGCGTAAGTTGTAAATCTTTCCCCTTTTATCAGTCATAATCAGAACTATGTTAGGAGCTATATGAGTAATGAATTAAAGTATAAACTTATTTGTGTGCTGTCCCCTAGTTCAAGTACAATTTTAGTACATAGAAGGAAACCAGAGATATTTAACACATTAAAACACTTAAATCACTCAGGTTAAAAAAATAAAAAACGTGGATAGAGCATAGCATAAGTGAATCTAAAATTTTAAGGAAAAGGGGAGAAAAAAATTAATTTAATTTATAATAGCCCACCCCGTATGCCCCGACGCCGCGGCAAAGCGGGACTTTCAGGGGCTTCCACGGGTGCGCGCGGGCTGTGCACGCGCGAACAGAGTTAAATAGGCACGCCCACTAAAGTTGGTTGCAATGCCTAAACAAGAGAAAATAAGATGTAAGTATCTATTTGTAACGATATCAGCAGTCTCTATCCTTCTTAAAGTCTTTTGTTCACCTTATAGAGGCTGTAGTTGAAATAGACGAAATTAGCCAAAAGTTCAACAGGATCCGGAGAGCGTACCGCGACAAAGCGAGACTTTCAGGGGCTTCCACGGGTGCGCGCAGGCACTGCACAGGTCGCAGGAAGGCGCCGTATGCCGAATGCTCAAATGAAAATTAGAGGTTTAATTGAGCAGCACACTCTGTAGTGCAATCAGCAATACGATTACCCGCCTGTGCCCCAATTCGCCACAATTCTATGTGCGAATTTACCACGGGACCCCTCCCCCGCACCTCGCCACACCTCGCCTCTCGTCTCTCACCTCTCCTCTCACAGGCGTAGCGTAAAACAGTGTGAGGCTCCGGCAGGCGTTGTTTGGGGGCTGCTGGCAATGGAGCAATGGAGCACTGGGGCACTGAGGTTTTTCCCCCCAACAACTCTGGTCTCACAGCTCACAGTGCCCAGCCCACAGCTCGACACCCGGCACACGCCACAATGCCCAGCCGCTTCAGCTCTACCGGCTCCTCCGGCTCCTGCAGCTCGCCTCACCTCCGCTCTGCTCTGCTCTGCTCAGTACGGCGCTGACTTCCTGATAGAGGAAAGAACCTTAGAGGATTGTCAAGCCGCACCAGTGAGCCGCTCTGCTCTCCGCTCTCTGAGTTTCATGCTGGCCGCTTCCGCTTCCGACAATCAATCGCCTACACACTTTCTGTAACCGCACAATGCGTCCCCAAACAGGTTGGATTCTTCCACAAGTTTATTTATAAGTGACACCTGCGTCTCTGGCTTGAATCCAGAGTTCCATAGACACGCATATCTCTTCAAGAGTGTGCCCTGAGCCAGGAATCCACCAGCCGTCTCTGCAGGATCCAAAGTGTTCCAAGTATGCTTTGGTTCACTTGTCTGCCCTCAGTGACAGTGGTCAAGAGACAAGTACCTAGTGGTTCGGGATCCCCCTTTATACCTTCTTGCAGCAAGGCCCACTGAGAATCGGCATAGCTGGCCAACAAGGTTGTGTTGTTGGCAATAAGTGTTGAAAACGCTGCTGCGACAGTGACCATCTTCCCAAGGGCGTAAAATCTTTTACCTTCCTTATCAGGGGGTGCCTCGCCGGTTGACAAAGGGACCCATGCCCTCTTTTTTGTAGTAGTCACCACCAGAGAATCTGGGGTGGAGTGCCCTCTGATATACAGAGGGTCTGAGGGAGAAGGAAGAAAGTGTTGTTCTATTCTTGGGTTAACACCTCTTGTGAGGGCAGGTGTCGAAAAGGAGGGAGCCAGACGTTTTTTAATTGAATTGAGAGGAATAGCCTGGCTGGTCGGTGGCTTCTCCTTGAGGAGGTCTTCCACGAAGTCATCTTCAGGGACAGCTTCATCTGTGGTAATTTTAAAGTGTTCTGCTGCTTTACGCAACATGACATTAAAAGTCAATTGATCATCCACTGGCGAGGGTTGTCTAGTGGGAGTGGTGTGTGGGGAATCCAAAGACAGGGAATCAGGATCTTGTGGATCTGCAGACTGCCATGGTTGAGGATCACCCAAATCCGGGTTCTCCTCCCATCCCTCTATGGGATCCTGCATGTCCTCAGGGTTGGTGAACTGATCATCCTGAGTGTCTGCAGGAATGTCTTCTTCAGTTAGGACATGGTTGTATATATCCTCTTCTAGAGAGGGGTCAAAGAGCCTTGGGAATTTAGCTACAGGGTCTGAAGGGCTCTCATCCCGTGGTCTTCTTGGTGTGGGTCGTTCTGAACGGGAAACAAACCTGTCCAGCCTTTCCATGCAGTTTTCAAACTTTTCTCTAGTCCAAACAGAGGATCTAGAATGGTCTAGAGGTGGAAAAGGGTATTGAAACCGCCCTCCTGTCTCAAAACTTCGAGATTTTTGTCTCAATGTCAAAGACATCCCTTCTTCTCCCTCAGAGAACTCCTCCTGGGGGACCGACAGAGGTGGGACGTCCCTGTGCCTCTCTTTCGTCTTATGGGAGAGTTCCGGTACTCCCCTAAGGCTGTCCTTGGATCTTGACTGATCCTTGGCCTTTTCTGTAGGCCTCAAAGAATCCCTTGACTGTTTCTGAGAATCGGCAGAAACAATCCTTGCTAAGCTGTGGGCGACGTCCTCCGCAGACGGGAGGCGCGTAGCTTCAGCCTGCGATCGTGAAGGGGGCCTTGTCGGCGGAGTCGGGACCTTGTCCTCGGCGACCGCCTTCTTCCACGGAACCGGAACCCTATCGTCGCCGGACGCCTTCTTGTGATGCGCCTCGACGGAACCCGTTACATTAGGGGTAGCGCCCTTTGTCTTTGATGGCCCAGTTGCTAGGCGCATATGTGGCTGCGGGGAGGGCTGCGGATCTGGACGGTCGGCGGGTGCCACCAGAGCTTCCGGTGTACCCATTGGTGCTGAAGTCTTCTTCGACTTGCCCGAAGATTGACTTGGGGTTGTGGGTTTAGTGCTGTGTAAATGTTGGTCTTTGTCGCCAGGGTGCGACTTCCCCATAGCAGTGCCCGAGCCGTGCCTAGCGGGGTCAGGGACAGACTATGCGGAACAAGAGCGTTCCAGCGAAAGGTCAACAACCTCCGGTACAGAGGTCTAATCGTCACTCTCGCCGTCGACACATTCGGTGGCTGCAGCAGCGGGAGATAACCTCGGCCTTCGACATACCGTAGGCTGCCCACCACTTGACCTTGTGCTCCTTTAATGTCTTAGGACGGAGGAGCTTACAAGCCGCGCATCCTTCATCATTGTGATCGAGGAGCAAGCACCGGTTACACCGTCTGTGCTCATCTTTCCAAGGAAATTTGCTCTTACAAATGGGGCAAAACCTAAATGGAGTCATCTCCATAGCTGAGGATGGATAGAGTGACTAAGACCAAAAGGGAAAGAGTAAGGAAAGGGAAAGGCACTCTCAGATCGTATAGAAATGTCCACCCCAACCCCACTCTACCTACTGTGTAGGACGGCGGAAGGACCAGCCTAGTGGTCGGCAGCACCGACTGGATCTCCGTCCGTCGAAGTTCTTGAAGGTCTTCGGCAGAGATCTGGAACAGCTGTCGAAATAAGGGACGGATAAGGTGATCTGAAATATTTTATATAACTATTCGACCAAAGGTCGAGAGACAATAAGCAATGTCTTTGACAAGCTCTGCATAAGGCGACCAGTAGGTTGTGCGGAAAAAAACAATCTTTGGGACCTCGATGCGTGAGGGATCTTGGGTACACTAAACGTCACGTAGAGATAGTGTTATAGGCATGCCCATGTCGATGTCCCCTCTCGATTCTCAAAAAACAAGATGTAATACTCTGCGGTTACCAATGGATGTCGGACCATATGCATAGCATGTGATTCTAAACAGATTAACAAACATCAGAAATATTCTTCCTGCTTTAGCAGATTTTGGAAATTTGACCGCAGGGGGCATCATGGCATCAAGGTCCCTTGGTGCTCTTCCGAGGCCACACGTAGCGTGTGTAGCCTGCACCAAGCCCCATGACCTCAGTTCAATCGTGTTTTTCACCATTCTGAGCCCCGTTGGAGAATTAATTTGTGAGAGAGCGAGCAAGAAAGCAAGATCTCTTTATATGACCTCCAGGATGAGTGGGCAATGAGGAATCCATGAGAGGATAATCCATCAGAAAGAACATTCCCAGAGGAATGTAATTTGTTCTTCTAATGTATTGTGTCCTCCCACGGATTCCTCATCTAAGTTAAGACTCCCACAGACATTGTTTTGAAGAAGCAGAGAAGAGCAAACTCCCATTCTAAAGGGAAACCAAAAGCGTTGCAAGACCACCCGAGCGAAACGGGCGTCCTGACCCGACCAAGTGTCTAGACTGTAGTGTTTTATACTAGTGTGCAGTGAAGACCACTTCGTGACCTGACAGATACCCAATTTCAGCACACCGCTTTAGAGTGCTGAAGTAGCGGTCTATCCAAATCCTTCAGGAATGTCTTTTCCTGCCACCTGTAGCATTCTGAATGCACAATAAGATCAATCTCGCTAATAAGTTCGTTTTGTCACTCCTTTTGTTCCTTTCCCTAATATTGGGCCGGTGTATCCAATGAACAGTTGATCCTGCGTTCTGAATGGACTAGTTGTGGAAATATAAAAGATTAAGGCCATTTTAGGTTTCAAACTGTGTAGTCTATTCCTCTTTGGAAGGAGGAGGGTAGTCCCCTGGAAGTCAATTTTCCGAGAAAGGTGAAACTCTGATAGCACCTTAGGAAGGTAGTACATACCCACATTATGACCTTATGCTTAAAAAAAGACTAGAGGGAGATTTACATGCAAGAACAGCCTGCAGTTCACTCCGCGTGCAGATGTAATCATAACCAGAAATACTGTTTTCAATGTGAGGAACTTGAGCGGACAAAGTAGTGACTGGAAGAGTGCTCCCATTAAGTAGATCAAAACTACATTTAGATGCCAGGCTAGCACCACAAAAGGGGTTAGAGGAAATGTATTGCTAAGCTCTAATACAAGAAAAAGTTACTTACCAACTGGCTATGTTCTTTCGACTGGATGTTCCTCCAACGTATTCCTCATCTTTGATAATCATCTCCAGCTATGGCAAACTTTTTCGGCAGAGGGCGCCCTGCATCGATAGCGTTGAGGCAATGTCCCTAGAAATTGAACTATCAAGGAAAGTAGGAGCATTCTTCCGTAGAGCGTTTGAATATGGAAAGCGCTGCCAGGTAACCTTTAATGGTCCCAATATTAAGACCTTTGTGTGCTAATGATAGGAGAAAGGATAACACATCCGTAGTTGAACATGGAAAAGGATCAATATTCTTTTCCCTGCACCAGTTGCAAAATGTATTCCAGCGGCAAAAGTACAGAAATTTTGATGATGGCCTTCTTGCCGAAAGCAACACCTCCATCACGTCATCCGGGAGGTCCCAATCCTTGCATCTCAACCTTTCAGAAACCACGTGTGAAGGTTGAGAGTGTTGACCTCTGGATGGAGAACCTGTCTCCCCCTTTGCGAGAGAAGATGCTCTCTTTGTGGAAGACGTATCAGAGGACAGATGGACATATACAGAAGGTCCGACCAACACGTTCTCCTAGCCCAATCTGGGGCAATTAAGATCATGCGGTTTCCAAGCAGTCTCAACCTCCTGATTACTTGAGAAATGACGGGGGAAAATCAGTGCAACCACATATAACAGTGGGAACTCCCAATCCACCACGAACGAGTCTCCTAGAGCTCCTCTCATAGAAAATTCCCCTGAGCAGTACCTTTTGCACTTCCGGTTGATTCCAGTCACTGACAGGTCTACTTGAGGGGTTCCCCAAAGGGCGAAGATCTCTTGAAGGACTTCCTGAGCTAGTTCCCACTCATGGGAGACTGTGCTCTGCCTGCTCAGAGCGTCCACTGTCGTGTTCTCCCCGGCTAGGTGAACGGCCGATATGGAGATTCCTTCTCGAACTGCCCAGTACCAGAGCTGCATTGCCTCTCTGCACAGTGGTAGTGACGCTACGCCTCCTCTTTTGTTGATGTAATGCATGGCCACTTTGTTGTCCATCATTATCAGGACATTCCTTCCCCGTACAAAGGGCAGGAAGGCTTTCAGCGCCAGTCTGATTGCCCTCAGCTCCAAAATGTTGATGTGTAGTTTGGACTCTGATGGAGACCAATGACCGCTAATTGTCAGATCGTTGGCATGGACTCCCCCACCCCGTGAGTGAGGCGTCCGTCAATACGGTTATCTCTGGCCAAGGTTGCCAAAAGTGTTCGCCCTTCAGAACATTGTCCTCGCAGGCCCACCACAGAAGATCCTGTGAGACCCTGGTTGGAACCTGAAGTCGGTCCTACATCTTTCCTGAGAATTGGGACCATTGTGTTCTTAGAGCCCACTGAAGGATCTCATTCTTAGACGGGCCTCTGGCACCATAAAAATGCAGGATGCCATGAGGCCGAGCGACCTCAAGAAATCGAAGGCTGGAAGATTATGGGCAGTTTGAAATTTGGTAACCATCTGAAGAATGTCTTGAGCCCTCACTTTGGGTGGCGTGCTCTTTCCCAAGGAAGTGTCTAGCACAGCTCTGATGTACTGGCGCTGCTGGGATGGTGTCATCTGTGACTTCTTGAAATTGAGGGAAAAGCCCAGTCTGAAGGGAGTGGCAGGTGACAGATGATCCAGGGCTTGTTCGGGAGAATGCGCCCTGATCAGCCAATCGTCCAGATTGGGGTAGACTTGAATCCCGCCTCTCCTGAGATTCGCTGCCACTACCCACATCAGTTTGGTGAAGACCCTCGGGCTGGAGGTCACCCAGAATGGCAGGACTCGAAACGGATCGTACGAGCCACCAACATCAAACCGCAGGTATTTTCTGTGCTTGAGATGGATTGGCACATGAAAATAAGCATCCTGAAGGTCCAATGACACAAACCAATCCTGTAACTGGAGGGCCTGAAGGATCTGAGAAAGTGACCATCTTGAATGTGTCCTGCCTGAGGAACTTGTTCAAGTATCTCAAATCCAAGATGGATCTCATACCCCAGTCTTTCTTGGGGATCAAAAAGTAGGGGGAATATTAACCCTTGTTCCTACCCACTACAGGTACCGGTTCTATAGCACCTTTCTCTAGCAGGGTAAATATTTCATGCACAAGGAGCGGACCGGGAATCCTCAGTGTGTTTCCCTGGTGGATTGGTATGAGGCTGCGTTATGAATGGGAGGCAGTAACCTTGGGCAATTGTCTCAAGAGCCCAAGCATCTGAAGTAATGGCTCGCCATAGTTAGAGATGCTGAGACAGTCTGCCCCCCACCAGTGACTCGTGACGCAAGCTCTCAAAGTGGTTTTAGAGCGGTTGCTGCAGCTGGAGCTGGCTTTGCACCTTTACCTCGTCCACCAAAAGGGGATTTTCGCTGGCCTCTGACTGGCCATTCCTCTCGCCTTTCCAAATGAGGAGTAGAATGGACATGGCTGTCCTGTCGGACAAAAAGGCTGAGGTTGCCTAACAGCGGCCCCTAACATTTTGGCAGACGCCTTTGAGGTCTGCGACCTCTCAAGGCTCTAGTCAGCTTTGCTGCCAAAAAGGCGAGACCCGTCAAATGGCATGTTGAGAAAACGAGCTTGCATATCCGGTGCAAAACCCGACTTCCACAACCACGCAAATCTGCACATTACAGTCCTTGTAGCCATGGACCGCTGATGCTGTCCGCAGTGTCCAATCAGGACTGACGGGACTCACGCATTGCTTCCTTGTTATCTTTAATGATAGCTAGGAAACCGTCCCTTTCCTCCCCTTCTGGAATGTGCTCTGCCGCCATGGATATGTACTCCCATAGAGTGTGCGTACATTTTGCTAAGGCACATGTGGAGTGTGCCAATTTCAGGGCCATACTTCCAGCTGAAAATATCTTCTTTGTCCATCCATCCACGCGCTGGTCGTCCCCATCAGGAGGGATGGTAGGGTACGCTGCCTTGTTCGATGTAGCCCTGGCCGCTTGGACCGCCAGACTCTCCAAGTGGGGTGCTTGGAGAGGTAGCCGGGGACACTACTGGAAGGGTGGTATTTTCTTGTGAGAGATTTGTCCACTGCAGGATTGGTGTCCAGGGTCTCCCAATTTCTGCCCACCTTATTTTGTAGAGCCACATATAAAGGTAGAATCTGGTCTGTAGGTGGACCTTGGTCCAGAATATCCATTAGGTTCTCTTGAACAAATTGTACCAGAGGTCTAACCCAACCTAGGTATTCCACCACCTTAGACATTAGGTGGCGGTATGAAGAGTCTGCGTGCTCTCCAGGTTCTGGCCTACCAAAATACAATTCAGGAGAGATATCATTGCCATTGGCATTATGTAGAGTATCACAAAGATCCTCCATTTTGCTCTCTTCTGATAGGAAGCACTCCGGTACGTTTGGGGTTCCAAATTGAAGCCCAAAAGGGGCATCCTCCTCATCAGACATTTCTTCCTCTTCAAAGATGGAAGAAAGGGATTCGAAATACTCCCTCCTTGGCAAAGAAGTGAACGATTTTTCAGGCGAACTCACAGGTGTTGTAGATGTCGAAGAAGGTTTTGGTTTAGCCTTCTTATGAGTTTCCTCATTACCTGGAGGCTGAGCTGAAACGACCAGTACTTTTGGCGTAGATGGTTTCGACAACCGACAGTTGCGTCGATGTAAATGGCGCTGATGGCTTGAATAATGTCGAAGAATCGACAGACCCCTTCAAAGATTTTGGCTTTGTGGGTTTTGCAGGATTCGACGGCGTCGACGATCTCAAACGCTTGTCCCCTCTCAAGCGATTTTTACTCTTTGGAGTCCTCGAGGGTTCTCGATGAGTATCCTATCGAACACCCGCGCTCGAGGGCGCATAAGTTTCTAGACGCTCTCTAGAAGGCACGGACAGAGTCTTGCCATGCTTTTCAAATATTTTGAGCATTTCTAAATGGAATGCTTCCCACTCTGTGGGTGTCGACTGTTTGGTTGGGCACTTTACTCTCTCTGGGTTTCACCCGGCAAGGATGAAGAGGAGGGCGACTGATGGTGCCTCTTTCTCGATCGCTTCATCGAGGACAAAGAATGGCGTGGGCCACTACCGGACCTCGATATTTATTTTTTTTGTTTTTGGGGTGTTTTATTTATGGAAAAAAAGGTTGTGATAGCTGGTGCTTCGAATATTAAAAAGGAGAACCATCCCAAAATAAATGGCAAAAGTGAAAATGATGTTTCTGCTGAGGGATGCTTCAAATAGTTCTGTTGATTGCAGCCCAGGCACACATTGGCATTCAGGGCATATCCACCAGTTTGAACCTCAATCGTTTATCTCTCTTGCGTCGAGGAGAACGATCTCTCAACTCAGCGTCGGAGGAACGATCATGTTTGGTCTTACGAGGCTTGAACAACTTTCCAATCTGTAACTTCCCCTTTCGTTCTCGCAGGGCTTTTCCTGTCATAGCCCCACATTTTGAGCAGGAATCGGTGTCATGGTCTTACCCAGGCGCCACAGGCAAGAACGATGTGGATCCGTGATCGACATTTTCGAGTCGCACTCCCTACACTTCTTAAAACCGGTGCGGGTAGTCAGAGTGGAGGACGAACACATCTTAATGAGGACTTTTTCGAAACTGCGTAGTCAAAATAACTTGGTGTGCTGAGTCTCCGAAGCAAACACGTTTGCGGAAAAACGGATCGGCAGCCAACCGTCGCTGTGCGTGCTACTTATACCACCCGATGATATGTCACCCTCGACGCCCTCGACGGAGGCCTTCGAGGGAGTGACTCGACGCCATCGACGCAGGGTGCCGCCCTCTGCCAAAAATGTTTTCTGAAGCAGGGCATGATTATCAAAGATGAAGAATACGTTGGACAACACAATCCATTTGAAATTGACATTACAATTGGCATAGTGAAGAATGAGCCTTGCTCAGGCGTGCAGTTAAAGACAGAGCGCAATCAATTATCCCTTAACTGCAGTCATCGGTAACCACTGCTGGGCAAGGTTTAAAAGAAACAACGGCAGATGACCATGTCGAGAATGTCCGTGTACCACAACCACCTGGCCCCATCTGGACCGATACGGATTGTACCAAAACTTTTCAACCTCCTGATGACATGAGGGATGACTGGGATAGGTGGAAAAGCATATAGAAATGGAAAGTTCTATTTCACCACAAACACATCTCCCAGTGCTCCTCTCAGAGGAAAATCTACTGGAGCAGAACAGCTCTAACTTCTTGTTGAAACTGGATGCCAACAGATCCACTTGAGGATTTCTCCAGAGGGACAAGATCACTGCAAGAACCTCCCGTCACTACTGCAAATCGTGAGACCATGCCCTGCTTGCCTGCATCCACCAATGTGTTCTCCATCCCAGGTAGATGGACTGTAGTGCCCAGAACTGTATTGCTTCCCTGCACAGGACAGTGATCCCACGCTTCCTCATGTTGAGGCAAAAAGGCTATCAGCACCTGTCGGCTAGCCCTTCGCTCAAACAGGTTTATGTGGTGTCTGGTCTCTGCCAGGGACCACAACCTGATCACGGTCAGCTCAGTCCATTGCACAGCCCAGCCCAACACAGAGGTATCCGTAATCACAGTTGCCCCCGGCTATGATTGCCAAAAAGGTTCTCCCGCCATCACGTTCTTTCTGTGGACCTCCACAGGATATCCTTTGCAACACTGTTTGGAACCTGAAGGGAGTCAGTCATGCTGCCTGAGAACTGTGACCACTGAGATCCTAGGGCCAGTGAAGTAAGGAACAAGTTACTTACCTGTAACTGTTGTTCTCCAGCATGGGTCTGGCATGGATTCACATGCTCATGAATATTCCCCGTCGTCGGGCTGGGAATCTTCGGTAAAGAAAAAAATCAGTATCAGTTTCGTTTCTGATCTGTCATTCTTAGTAGAAACCAATCACTGGTCTCTGAGTCATACTGCCCCCAGCTAATGACTGCCCTTTCCCTAAGCACCGCCCCTGGCAGCCATCTTCAGATTTGGTGGCATGTAAATTGGCAGTATGACCAAGCCGCAGAGGGGAAGGAGGGAGGGTTCGCATGTGAATCCATGCCAGACCCATGCTGGAGAACAACAGTTACAGGTAAGTAACTTGTTCCTTCTCCAGCATGGGGTCTGTCATGGATTCACATGCTCATGAATATAAGAATACATAGCAATACACACATGCACAACCACGGGAGGTGGCAAGGATCAACATTAAGCATTACATAAAACTCAACATTAAGCATCTCTTACCTCCTCACCAGGCTCACCTTCAAGCGAACAGGTTGCGCAGCACTGCTTGGCCGACTCTGGAATCCCGGTCGACGCAGTAGAATCTCGTGAAGGTGTGCGTCGACCTCCACGTAGCAGCCCTGCAGATGTCCAGCAGGGGCACGCCAGACAAGAACGCCGTGGTAGCAGTGATTGCTCCGGTCGAATGGGCTCTCGGATGGCCAGGCAACGGTCGGTTTGCCAACCAGTGACAGTGCATGATGCAGCCGGAGAGCCATTTGGAAATGGAAGCCTTCGATAGAGCCTTCCCTTGGTTCACAGGTCCAAAGTTCACAAACAGCTGTGATGTCTTCTGAAAACTCTTTGTTCGGTCCACGTAGAACTTCAGCGCTTTAGCTACATCCAGCGAGTGCAAAGTCCTCTCAGCCGGCGACAAAGGCGACGGGAAAAAGACTGGTAACACCAAGGGCTTGTTGAGATGGAAGTCCGACAGCACCTGAGCATGAAGGAGGGGTGCGTCCTCAGCACCACCCTCGTCTCGTGGAAAGTCAAGTATGGAGGCTTGCAGGAAAGGGCCTGAATCTCGCCCACGTGTCGAGCAGAGGTGATGACCACAAGGAACGCTGTCTTCCACGACAGGAACTTCAACGGAGCCGAATGCAAGGACTCAAATGGTGGGCCCATGAGCCTGGCCAGAACCACGTTGAGCTCCAATGCCGGGGCTGGAGCCTTCACCGGCAGGAACGATCGGAACAGTCCTTTCATAAACTCCTTCACCAGGCGATGAGACCACAGGGACGACCGTCCTGCAGTTCTGGTGTATCGGAAAATCGCTGCCAGATGCATCTTGATGGAAGCATGAGTTAGTCCAGCTTTGGCCAGCGACAGCAAGTACGGTAGCGCTTGAGGGGCAGTAATCCGTAGAGTGTTAATCTTCTGTGCACGGCACCAGACAGAGAACCTCTTCTACTTGTGTCCATAGCACCGGAGAATTGAGGACGCCCTGGCCTTTGCAAGAACCTCTCTGTAGTCAGCCGGGATATCGTACCCTCCAAACTCTAGTGCTGCAGGAGCCAGGCCTGCCAGTTCAGCGACTCCGGGTCGTGATGAAGGATGGCGCCTCCTTCTCTAGAGAGAAGATGTGTCCGTCGACAGTTTGACTGGTGGGGACGCTGACAAGTCCAGAAGGTCCGGGAACCAGATCTGTCTCGGCCACCTCGGTGCAACGAGGATCATCCTGCACCGGGACCTCTTGAGTTGGTTGATGAGCCTGAGCAGCAACGGCAACGGAGGGACCGCATACAGGAACAGGCCATCCCAGGGGAACGAGAAAGCATTGCCCTTGCTCCTCGGCTAGGGGAACCTGCTGGCGAACCTCTGGAACTTGGAGTTCATCGCCGTCGCGAACAGGTCGATTTGGGGTTTGCCCCATCGCCGGAAGAGTTGATCCACTTGATCCTGGCATAGTTCCCACTCGTGGCACGAGCGCAGCTCCCTGCTGAGTGAGTCGGCAATGGTATTTATCCCCGCTAGATGAAAAGGTACCAGAAACATCCCCTGGGAAAAGGCTCAGTGCCACAGATCCTGGGCTTCCTTGGACAGGGCTGGGGATCTGGTTCCTCCCTGCTTCCGGATGTAGAACAACGTGGTGGTGTTGTCGGTGAAGATCCTCACCACCTTGCCCTTGAGGGACGGGAGGAATGACTTGAGGGGCCAGAACACTGCTCGGACAACCAGTATGTTGAAGTGGAGCGGCCTCTCCTCCGGGAGCTACAGGCCTCTCACGTGAAGATCTCCGGTGTGTGCTCCCCACCCCTCCAGGGAGGCATCCGTCGTCAACCGTCACCTGGTATGCTGGGGTCTGAAAGTCCATATCCGCTACGAGATGCGTGCGGGTGCCCCACCATCGAATTGCTTGGCGGAATACTTTGTTGAGCGAGATCTTGTCCTCGAAGCTGCCCGTCGCTTGCATCCAACGGGCGTCGAGGAACTCCTGCAGAGGACGCATCCGAAGCCTGCACAGGCGCACCAGATAGATGCAGGAGGACATCATCCCGAGAAGGGACTTGATGGACCTCACTCTGGCCACGTCCGTAGCCAGCAGATGCTGTACCTTGCACAGGATGGCCTGCGTTCTTTCCTCCGACGGCGAGGCCAACTGCGCTACTGTATCGAGCTTGGCTTCCAAAAACAGCACGACCGGCGACGGAACCAGGTGGGATTTGGGTAAGTTGATGGAGAATCCCAGGTCCGTGAGCAGCCGGACGGTCTTTGCTGTGTGTTCGATGGCGAGTTCTCTTGTCCCTGCTCGGATGAGCCAGTCGTCCAGGTAGGGATAGACGTGGATCCCCTGCAGGCGCAGCGGCGCCGCCACTGGTGCTAGGCACTTGGTTGTTTAGCCGACGCAAGTCCAGGATGGGACGCCAACCTCCTGTCTTCTTTCTGACGAGGAAGTATCTTGAGTAAACTCCGGAGCCTCTTTGGGACGAGCTTGATGGCTCCTTTTTTGAGCATCGCCCTTACCTCTAACAGCAGTTGAGGGACGTGGTTTTCCTTCCTGGCCACAGGAGAAATTTGGGGGGCACTTCTTTAGAAATTCCAGAGTGTGCCCGTGGGCCAGGGCATCCAGCACCCAACGGTCGGTGGAGATGGACTCCCACACGCTGACGAACTTCGTCAGCCGGCCTCCCACCGGGGTGCTTCGGTGGGGGCCCGACGCAACGGCTGGTTCAGTCTTGCTTGGAAGCAGCCTTGCCGCCTTGACCTCCGTGGCGACGACGGCGAGATCCACCTGACTTGCCTCGTCTCCTGTAGGCTTCTTGCGACGAGGAGCGGGCCGCCTGACGGTAGGTCGAGGAGCCGCAGCCGAATCCTTTGGAGGCACCTTGCTTGCCTCTGGAGTTCCGAAAGGGCGGCCGCCGTTGCTGCAGAACTCCCAAGGCCCGAGCAGTCTCCGTGTCAGTCTTGATGGCCTGCAGTGACTCATTCACTGTCTTGCCAAACAGATTGTTCCAGTCAAAAGGCCATGTCCAAAACCTTGGCTTGCACGTCTTGGTGAAAATCCGTCGCCTTGAGCCACCCCCACCGTCGAATGCAAACGCTGTTGCCCAACTGGCAGAAACCGGTGTCCGCAATGTATGTGGCCACAGTTATGGCGTGGTCCGACGCCACCTCACACTCCTGTAGGATCGCCAGGGCCTCTGCCCTCTTGTCGTCCGGGAGGAAGTCCAACAGGGGGGCGATCTTTTACCACAACTCGCTGTAGTAGCGGGCCACAATCGCTAGGGCGTTGGCCGCCTTAATAGTAGTCGTCGCTGACGGGATGACTCGTCGTCCCATGGCATCTAGTTTCTTTCCCTCGCTGTCCGGTGGGGAAGTTGAAGTTGAAGCCGAAGCCATCCCCACTTTCTTCTTGGCCACTGCCGAGACGACCAAATCCGGGGTCGGTTGTGCCCTGAGGCACAAAGGGGCGCCGTCAGGGACCTGGTACTACTTCTCGTACCGGTCCCTTTTGGCAGGCGTCGTGGATGGGTTCTTCAGGAGAGCAAGTCCCTCGTTATCTCTGTGCATAAGGCGTGGATTGCCATCAAAATGGCCGCCGAGTTGTCTTGTGGCTCGGGTTGTGACGGGCGTGCCAGGAGCAACAGTTGTTCCTCCTCCACGGGAACCTCGTCGTCGCCACCCTCGCTCTCGTCCCCCTCGTCGGGATCCCTCCCGTGGGACCGGGCCTCTTCCAAATTCTCAGTCAGTTGCTCCTAAGAGTTTGTGTCCGTGTCCGTCACGGCTAGCGCCCCCCCTCTTTTTCCACTGGGGATTTCACGGGGGTCTTCTCGACAGGCTTAAAAGAGGATTCCCTCCACGGAGGCAGTGAAACTCTGGGCCCCGAGGTCGCCTCCACCGGGATAGCCTCCACAGGCTTCGCCAGTGCCGCAGCGACTCCCTCAATCGAGGCCTTGGCCGGGATCAAGGCCTTCACCACCTTGGGCGCGCTTGAGGCCTTCACCTTAGGGGGAGGGTCACCGCCTCGCTCCCCTTCGGTCTGATCCTTCGAGATCGACCGGGGCCTCTCCAGAAGCTTAGCCGGGTTCTCGGATTTTCTCTTCCCTGAGCCAGAGCGTTGGCTCACGGTTGATGGCATCGGTAAAGGTGCGTCCTGCCTGGCAGCCGAGGAGCCCGACCGTTCGGCGCTCCCGGTGCCCATGGACTCGCGGTGCTTTGCCTTCTGTTGGTCCCCCGTTGCCGGGGCGCCCTCACAGGATTTAGAAGACCGCTTGGACGACTTCTCACTTGCTGGGCTCCTGCCTTACAGCCAGTTGGAGAGACGAGTCCGACGATCCCTCATAGTCCAATCCGACATGTTCATGCAAAACACACAGTCCTTCTCCACGTTCGTTTTGTCCTCGTGGAGGCAGTGAAGTCATTTCGAATGCTCGTCCTCCTTGAACACATTTTGTAGGTTGCATCCAGGGCAGATCCTGAACAGTTTGCCGGGAGTCGAGCTTCCCTTCTTCTGGGCCATGTTCTTCTCGTCCTCGAGGTAGGCCTCAAACTTCTGGAATCCTCCAAGAAGCGTAACGCGATGAAAACTTGAGGGGCGTAGATAAATCCGAAATGGGTCCCTGTTGATCGGAGTAGAAACGGTGGAGCTTGAGGCTCGATTAAACCGAAAAATGAGATAAATCTCTTTGAAAAAGCGCAAAACGCAGTAAAAGCTCGAGAGCTATAGCACGAGGACTCCCAACACTTGAAAGTGCAGTAAAAATCTGAGGATGGCTGCCAGGGGTGGGGCTTAGGGAAAGGGCACTCATTGTCTGGGGGCAGTATGATCCAGAGACCAGTGATTGGTTACTACTAAGAAAGAGATCAGAAACGAAACTGATACTGATTTTTTCTTTAACGAGGATTCCCAGCCTGACGACGGGGAATATTCATGAGCATGTGAATCCATGCCAGACCCCATGCTGGAGAACTTCATTTTCAATTGGGCCTCTAGCACCAAGAAACTGCAGGATGCCATGAGACCCCAGCAACTGTAGGAAGTCCAGAGGAGGGCAGGCGATGTGTGGGTGTTCTAGAATTTTGTCATCTGCTGAATATGAAGTCCTGACCTCGGAAGTGAAAGCCTTCCCAGAGGAGGATTCCAGGACCGCTCCAATGAACTGGAGCATTTAGGAGGGTGTCATCTTGAAATTGAGGTAAAAGCCCAGCTTGTGGAAGAAGTGGCAGGGGTGGCCGAGGTGCTCCTGAGTTTCCTCCGGCGAGCGTGCTCCTATTCAGCCCGTCAACCAGGTTAGGGAAAATTTGAATCCCCCTCTCCATAGACTTGCTGCCACAAGAGTCAGCAACTTGCAGACACTCAGAGCAGAAGTGAGCCTGAAAGGTAGAACCCTCAAGTAAGAGCACTGGAGGTTGAGTGGCTGCAACCAATCCTGGAGCTCTAGGTACTGGAGGATATATATGAGTGATACGAACTTGAATTTGACCTTCCTGAGGAACTTGTTATAGAGCTTCAAGTGGAAGATGGGTCGCAGTTCCCAGTCTGTTTTTGGTACCATGAAGTAAACTGACTACTGTTTGAGGCACCAAACATTTCACCTTTATGTATGGCAGCTCCCACTACCGCAACTCAGGAACAAGCCAATAAGTTTAACAACTTTTTTGAAGAAAAGATCCTGGATACCCAGAAACGCATTGCCAAAGTGAAGATGGGTGAAAAATATTTTTTTTGTTTTGTTTGATTGTAACATTTAGTTTATTCAAACTATTATTACAAAACAGAAGCAACTGTCCAATACAACAATGTAAATATTCACGGCTTCCCCTTATTGGGTAAAATCTTATCTAAGAAATTAATCACTGCACAAGTTTGGTGGGCATTGTTACTTGAGAGCATCGTGACCCACCACTCCTCAGTATTATTATTTACAGGAGCATATTTACCTAGAAAAAAAGGATCGCTCATGTACTAGCTCCCCACATTCCGTTATCAGATGTTTCAAGGATTCTTCAGCGGACGAACAAAATCTACAGATGTTGTCCGTTGTATCAATGTCATGTTTGGTCCAGAGAACACATTTAGCCGTAGTCTAAAAGTTAATTGCGGTGTTATCTAGACGGAAATTTCTTAAGATACTTTGGTAAAAGGTCTAGGCTATTTGCCGCTAAACCTAGATACAACGAAGTCTTCAAGTCAGCTCGGTTTTCAGTGTTCTGTATCCAACTCCACTGGCGCAGTCTTTTTTTTTAGCCAATTGCGGAGTAGCCATCACAGTCTCCCACTTTATTTCGGCAGTGTCAACAATTGATTTTATTTTGTTAACCCAACAGCTCAGAATACCTTCATGCAGATGTTGAAGTGTTGATGTCAGAATTCTGTATGCAGGCGCGGGCTCATTCGGGTGTATTTTCCTTACCGCTGTGATCGATCTCCATAGCACTGTGGCATATAAGGAATCAAGACCTAGCTCGTGCCTGATCGCTTTTATCGAGACGTATGAAGGCAGACTGAGGACGCTTCTCCAGAACTTCCCTTCTAGCGTGTCCCAACATTGAACTCTGCTTCGGCACCAAAGCTAATCGCTGGGACCACTTTCTGCTTATAGAATGTCAGCACTGGGATTACTGTGAATGTGCCATATCCGGCATGTATGCGAGCTCCTTGTAATGCAAAGCCGTCCATGTGATTTTTTAGGTCTAGCAACCAGTTCCACTCTCTTATTGAGTTGTTGAAAAGTATTCCTAAGTAACAAATAGAGGAGACATTTTCTATGTTCTCATGACCAATCGACCACTTAAATGCATGGTCCTTCTTAGTTAAAACTTTTAAGTTGGTCAGAATCTTTGTCTTTTTCTCATTTATTGTCAGCTCATATTCCTCACAGTAGAGTTGAAGTCTGACAAGGAGCCTCTGTAGTCCAATTTGTGTGAGATCCGTTAACACAATGTCGTCAGCGTAGACTGCCCAACTAAGGTGCTGCCCATTCACTTTTGGCAGAAAACATTTGACATCCTCAAGTGTTTTTGCAATGTCTGCGATGAATAGTTTAAACAATTACACAGCCAGGGGGCAACCTTGTTTCACACCCTTGTTTGTAGGGATTTTGTTCGAAAGCTCCCCCTGGCCGTTTGTCCGCACGCACACTGTGGTATTCGAATGCAGAGCTATCACTGGGTGTAGTAATGACGGTGGACAATTCCACTTTGCCAACTTTTCCCACAATTTGGCTTGGTTTATTGAGTCAAAGGCTTGACGCATGTCGATGAATGCTAGAAAGAGCTTTGACTTTTTTTTCAGCGTCTCCAATTTTAACAAATTTAATATTAAGAGGTTTACCTCAGTCCCCACACCTTTGGTAAAACCTGTTTGTCTACACTCCATCAAACCTGCACAGTTGGCACAACTCGTTAATTTTCGTTGCAAGCATGTTGCGCCAATTTTTCCAATGTTGTCGAGAAAGGCAATCGGGCGATAATTTGAGGGGTCGTCCCGACTGCCCTTCTTAAACACCGAAACGATGATCGCTGTTAGCCACGAGCAAGGTACTTATTTCGCTGTTGCAATTAGTTCAAACAGGTATGCGATGAGACTGGACCATTGTTCTTTTTTTTCTTTCAGCATGACGGTCGTAATGCCGTCAGTTCTTGCTGCTCTCAAATTTTTTAGATGTTGAATTACCAAAGCGATGTCCTCGGCACTCTCGATCACGTCCCAATTTTCAGTGCATGCTACAATCGGGGCGTTTCCACAAGATAGTGAGGTTCCAAATACATTACGAAAGTGTTCTTCCCATTTCGTCCTAGTAATTCCATTTAGCTGCATCATCTCTTCATTTAGAGTCCCATGGTTTAAGATCTTCCAGATTTCTCTTGACTTGTGATTCATGATCAGATTTATCATGTGTTCGCCTCTTTCCTGGTCTCTTGATAAGGAAACTGATTTCTACCAATTTCTATATCTCAACTTCTTTTTGATTTCAGGTCCGGCATTGCAGCCCAGTTGTTTCATGAGTGGCCTTAGATCTTTACGTAGCATCTTTTTTTCATGAGATACAGTAAGGCTAAATTCATGTTTCCGTCCTTGCGACAATCTAACTTCTGTTTTTTTTACGACTCGAAATTTTGTTAGCATCGGCGCAAAATTTATTTTACTTCTTGGAGACAAATTTTCCAACCGTATGTTTTGAGATAGCTTGTTTAGTTGTACTGCGTTTATTCTCAATCTGTTCCCACCATGATTAGCTTTAACGGTGGTCTCAAATATTACATCGGGTGTCAAACTATCGAGCATCCAGGACAATTCCAGACGATCATGGTCACTGTTGCAGCACTTACAGATTTCGAGGTCCTCAATATCGGACCACACATTGTTGGAAATCCAGTTGTAATCTAAAATTTTATGCGTTGGCCCACAGTGCCAAGTTGGCTTTGGTGGTTTATCGCTTTTCGTCATCCCATTCAGCATTTCACAGTCACGAGTTTCCATAGCCAAGCGCCACAGATGTCTTCTCTCGGCATTGGAGTCAGCAGTTACCTTTGTAAGCCAATTCCCCGGCTGTTTGTCATCAAACCATGAACAATTTAGGTCACCACATACGATTATCTGCAATTTGTGGCCCATTAACAAACCGTCGTCTATGACTGACATTAGGGCCTTCAAATAACAGGTAGTTGTAACCATCTTCGGGTTCCAATAGGTATTTATCAGTAGCAGCTTTTTTGGATCTATGTTGTTGGCTGGCTTGAATTCCATCAGAATCCCTTCAACAGACAGATTAGGCATACATGTTTTGCTTATTACCCACCCAAACAAATTGTTCAGCATAAATAGTAGCCCAGAAAATGGGCGGTCAAGCCGTTTTTTTCCCAGCAGGATTTAATAGTATAGAATATCCATCTCTAACTGGTGGCTCTCGCAGCCACATCTCCTGTAAACATAGTGCAAAGTTGTTTTCTCAGGAGAATGGAAGCTCTCGAAAGAGATGGATAAAACCTTGTGTGTTCCAAGAAATCAACCCACATAGGACTTTTCCATTTTGCAGTTCTAGTTAATTCCAACATTTCATATCTACATTTGCTTCCGGTTTGGACTGCGAGACACCATCAGACACTGCAGGATGTATTTTAAATACATCCTTTAGTATGTCTCGCCGTTTTTCGTTGGTAGTCCGGAAGTCTTCAAACGAGGACATGCTCTCTGACCGCTGTTTTTTACTTTCTTCTTTTTGGAGTGAAATCTCAAATCCATAAGGAAGTTGTTCATCTTTCGCTGACAATAGTGTTTTTTTCTACAGCTTGCGGGCCAATGTGTAGTAGTACTTGGTCTGAACAGTCCTCCGATATATATTCTACAATTCGGATGTTTTCTGAGGTAATTGTTCGCAATGAGGGAATTACATGAAGTAAGCGCATCACATTACTTCTATTCAAGTTTACTTCATTTCTGTCCGAGAAGATATTATCAATCTGAACTTTCCCAGTCACACCTTTGCAAACATTATTTTTTCCAAAGCGCACTTGTGATTGCTGAACAGTATTTTTTTACCTTTGGGCTAGTATCAATCTGGGATTTAGAGTTGTGTGTGACTGGCTTTTATCTTTTAGTGCCACATTTGATTGCTTAACCAGACTTTTCAATGTTACAATCAGGCGCCCCGTTGCTATTTTAGGGTCCAAGGTTAGATCCACCTCTCTGTCGGGCATTTGTTTCGCTTTGCATTTGTTCGCCGTACGGCCACATGATGGGTGTTTTAATATTTCAGGCGCAGGAATCGGAGGAAGTGGGTTCACTGCCTGAGGGCCATCATTTTCCTCGGTTTGGGACTCATCGTCATCATCAATAGAGTACGTTGACCATTCAAATAGATCCAATGACTCCTTTGTTATCTCATTTGATTCAGAGTCCAACCGTAGGCGTTTTTTGGGATTTTTTACCCATCTTCCATTCGCCCGCTCAGTTTTCTTCAGCTCAAGGTCCTGTTTGGCTTTCGCTACTGAGGGAGCTTGTATCTTATCAGCAGTCTCGCGCTGGAATAGACCCGATTTTTCGTGGTGTTGAAAGATTCTGTATGCATTGTTTGGTTTTTGCCAGGTTTTGCTTCAGCCGACGTTTGTTTGTGGCTGCCGTCTGTTTGACATTTTGTTTTATTTTTTTGTGGTTAGGTCCAATGTCTTTGCACTCCAAGAAAATGCCAAAGGTATTGCACTGTATTTCGTTTGCAACATTTTTCAAGTTCGCTGCCGGAGGTTCAGAAGGAATCGCCAACTCCTCCACCACAATGAGTGATTTTGCTGCGGTCTGTTCATGAATTCTTTCCACCGACTTTGTTATATCCTCTGTTGAAAACTGCTGATAACGCTGCGTTTGCCAATTTGGCCTGTGCGGTTGAGGGAGTGCACTGACTATTAGGGACAAGCTCTTCTCATGGAGCTACTTCTTGTCTGATATTACTCCGGCACTAGGATGCTGACACCCATGTGAGTTATTGCAGTAGGGTGATTCATTCAGACGATTTTTGTCTAGATGGCGGAACCATTTCATGCATTCAAGAATGGCATCCATAAAGTCAGCAGAATTAGTGTGCTCTTTCATTGCAAGATCGCTCAATCTATGTTGCCATTGCAATGATATGTTGGCCTCCATTTCGCTCTTTTGTTGTAATAAGGAGTAGCTGTGCGTCAGATTAGATAATTTAGTATCTAAATGGGCCAGCAAAGCTCCTTGATCCTTTATTGAGTCATTCAGCGATTTGTATAATTTTTACGAAAGGTATCAGTGGCAGGGGCGTAGCAGTCAGCACATTATTATGTATCTGGATTGAGGCCGCCACTGATATGTTGGCCTTCCGGGCGCTTTCCATATCTTGCTCTTTGTGTAGCTGATTTATTGGATAGTCATTGGATGCAGCTGAATTGTCTAGATTGTTTTGTGACATCTCTGGCGTAGAGAGAACAATGTTGATGCACTGACAGATTTGGAAATCCTCTTTCTGCTAGGGAAGTGTCTTTCACTGGCACGCTTTTCAACTGCGGCGTGCTCATTCTTTCTCTATTTTTGGCTGAAAAGTGAGCCTCAACGGATCTGACAAATTTTGAAGGCGAGTTTAATTCCTCTACGTCCAAAGCTGTCTTTTTTTTAGCCGGTTGTGTAAAACTCTTGACCAGCTTGTCTTTAAATTTGCGAGTAATCTTCTATTAGGCGTTCGGTCAAGCAGGCTTCACGCCCTGCAAAGTCAAAGCTCAGTTTTGTCCGATCTGACATTTTGTTCGGAGTGAGGTCGATGGCAGTGTTTTGGGCTTTAGTTGAATCGGTTTCGGGCAAGTATGGTGCGTCTAAGTTGGATGCAGTAGCTCTGCTTTGCTGCAGAAAAGCAGCACCATTTCCAATGCCTTGTGGTCTTTCAACCAAATCTCGTTTTAGGCAGGCCTCGACATTTAAGCTTGCAGCAGCACGATTGCTTAGCCACACCTTGTTTCGGCCATCTGGAAAAGCAAACGCCGTCAGCTGGGGTTGAAATTGCAATTGTTTGTTGATGCATGTAGGCAGCGTAGTTGGCGTCAAAGACTGTGTCGCCGGGACTTGGTCGACTGACACCAAATCGGACACAGTTTGAAATGCGGCAAATGGATCAACATGCGTTGTCGGTCGGGTTGCATCAAATCCCAAATTGCTTTTCTCGTTTTGTTCATTTTGTATTTGAGGATCGAACGACACTTCCCTTTGTTCAAAAGAGCTTAAAGGCAATTGTACGTCCAATAATTCCACATCAGTGACATCAAACAGAGATTGAAACAACATAGGGTCAATGATTATACTATTAGGAAGTCTGCATGTTGCTTCCTTTTCATTGCCGTTAAGCGAGATGACCTTGATTGCAGGTGAATCAGAGTGCATTCCTTGCCATGGCTGTGTTATGTCACCGCCTAACGGACATAGTGTACCATCAAGCTGCACAGCGGGACGTGGCTGCAGAATAGTGGACAAAGTACTTGGAGTTTCCTCCGCATTGATATTCATATGAACAGTGGCAAGGGACTGTAATGATGGTACAGCCGCATGTGTGCTACAAATTGTCAACTTTTTAACGCTTACCTCGTCAGTTGCCTTGGCATTCAACGCGAGGCCAGAGCTTTTAGTCAGTTTCGGCTGCCGGCGCTCAAACAGCGTTTTCAGCCGTGTCCGAGGGCCCGGCACCGCCATTACACCACTGTTAGCAGGAGGGACGGAACAAAGGAGGGCTCTGGTCTGCTTTCTCTTCGCCGTTCTTAGGCGGACTGGGCAGACTCGGACTCTCACGGGACTCCGCGCCAGCCAACACCTTTTAAGGTGGAGTCTCTGGAGTTCAGCAGAGTTAAAGGACCCAACACACGTCGCAGTAGCAGCAGCTCCTCACATCAACAGAAGGACTGGGCAGACTGGGACTCTCACGGGACTCCACGCCCTTAAAAGACAGAAGATCTAAAGGGAGAAGATGAGAGCTTCCATTTTAAAACCATTGAAAATGAGACTTTGTTAGCTCAGATACTCCAACTAAAGCCAACAAAGGACCTGGCATTTCCAATGACAGCGGGCACAGCCATCTGTCTGGCAGCAAATCTTGCGCCTTTTTTTAACCAAGTTCATAAATAAATCCCTAATGGAGGGTTATGTTCCAAGTGCCTTGAAGGGAGCACTTGTAAAACCTCTATTGAAAAAGCCCAACCTAGAACCAACAGTGCTTAAAAACTACCGTCCGGTAGCTATCTATGCTGGTCCACTAAAATCTTGGAGAAAGTGGTCTGTGGCCAATTTCAGGACTTTGTGGACAGCAAGAGTCTCCTGGATGAATGCCAGTCGAGGTTTCGGCTCAATCGAGGTTTCGGCCCAATCATCAAACAGAGACCGCCTTATTGGCGGTCCAGGATGGTCTGTTAGAAGCTGCAGCTGGTGAGGATCCACAATACTGTTCATGCTGGACCTGTCTGCGGCTTTCGATACGATCGATCAGAAGATCATTCTCCGACGCATTGGGACAGTCGGGAGAGCCTCGAAAGTAGTGGTAGACTGGTTCATTTCCTTCCTGAAGGACAGGACCCAGCGGGTACCACTGGGAGGTTTTCTCTCAGAACTACTATGGCTAAGATGTGGAGTTCCACAGGGATCAGCATTGTCACCATTGATCTTTAATCTATACATCCGACCATTATTTGACATTTTAAAGGAAATATGGATTAAGTTTCACTCTTACATTTATGATACCCACATCTATGTGGAAACAGAATATAGAGGAGGCTTTTGAAAGAAAATAAAAATAAACCAGTGCATGCAGGAAATTAGAATATGGATGGCATGCAATCAGCTACGGCTTAATGCAGCTAAAACCGAGGTAATTCTATTTGGATCAGGGAGTAAAATGAGTGCTGAAAAACAAAGCATAATCCCACGGATCCTAGGGGAAGAGATTCAGTTCAAGGAAAATAAAGAACCTCGGATGCACATGGCAGGAAAACCTAGGGAGTGAAGCCCAGGTAGGTGCCAAAGTGAAGGCTGTGTATTACTCCCTATGCATGCTTAGGAATGTGCTCCCCTTTGTGGCAGCGGAAGACCACCCAGTGGTCGTAGGGGCGTTAACCAACTCCCACCTCGATTACTGCAACAGCCTAATGGCACGGATTCCAGCTAAACAGATGATGAGACTGCAAAGGGCCCAGAATGCGGCGGTCAGGTTAATCGCCCATCTAGGAAAAAGAGATCATGTGTCAGCCTCGCGTAGATTTCTCCACTGGTTAATGGTGGAGGATCGGGTGAAGTTCAAGATGGCTTGCCTTATGTATAAATGCGTTTATGATCATGCACCAAATTATTTCATAGCCAGGATCCACCACCTCCAGCTAACTAGAGATCCCTGCTCGGGAGATAAAATGCTGTTGACTATACCCCGGACAAAACAGATCTCAAAGGGAGATGGGAGGCTTTCGGTCCGAAGGTATGGAACTAGCTACCATTTACTATCCGCTCATGCTCATCACTGGAAAGCTTTAGAAAAGCACTAAAAACCTTCCTATTTAAGTGAACTTAAGTGATCCATATAATAGTCGTTACACTCTGATTAAGGTACACACCATAGTTAACATCTGCGCCCGAATGAAGTTTATTCTGCCTGGTGCACGTAAGAAATATCCAAAATCAAAATCAAAATTTCTACAGCAAGGAAAATCTTCTTGCTGGAGTAACGGATTTGGATTCCGAAAAGGGTGTGTAGGTGGGGAGCAACATGGAGGGCATCAGCGAAAGAGGAGGCAGTACCATCAGATCCCAACCCATCGCACCAAGGCATCTGAAGAAATGGCCCAGCATTCATTAGAAAGTTGAGCTAAACCACCCCACCCCACCAGAGTAGGGTGGAAGAGTGGTTTTGGCATTTCTGCAGAACCTGAATGAACAGATGGACGGTGTTTGAGGACTGTCCGCCTCCAGCGCTGGTTGGTCTTGCTAACTTTCTTCGCCTTGGTATTGCAGGAGTTTGGGCTTTTCCTGCGACTAAAGGAGCTGAACTATCGAAAAGGGTCAGCCCCTTTAGCTCTGCGTCATGGATTGAGCCAGATGTTGCACTGCTGCCCTTGAGGATTTTGCTGCAGCATTTGATGCTTGCAGTTTCTGAAGACTATTCCCGCCTTAGGCCATCAAAGAGCATGTCAAGTTATCCCGCCTGGACATCACGTGCAAAACAACAATACCGAGCTTGTGCCCATGGCTCTACCCACAACACTGTCTGCTGCATCGAGCCTTGATGCAGCGCTCGACACATTGCCTCCTTTCTATCAGACACAATGTACTTAAAACCATCTCTCAATTCCCATTCGGGGATGTGTACTGCCCACAAGGTGTAGGTATATTTCGCTAAAGTGCATGTCGCATTAATAGCCTGTAAGGCCATGCTACTGGAGGAAAAACATTTTTTGGAGAGGGCATTTTCTCTTTCATCTTCCCTGTCCAGACGAAAGGAGGGGTTGGACACTGGCTTTTGTACCAGAATTGGCAGAGCTCAGGACTTCCATGCTTTGATAAGGATTCAGGGACTGTAGACGCTGTGCTATATTTACCTAGTAGGCTTTAATATACTGCTGGCGCCGAGAATGGTTTCTCTCTCAGCTCTAAAAATGGATCCCTGAGGGCAGCACTGGCTCCTTTGGAGTGCCTTTGTCCAAAATGTCTGTTAAATCATACTCTGTAACGTAATTTACTGAAAGACCCCATCCTAAGGCTTCTGACACCCTAGCCATGACCACCTTGGATGTGCTTAGGGGGATGGCTGAGCCTCCAGGGAGGTGTCAAGTCCAATGACATCTTCCAGGTTAGAGGCTAGATCCTCAGTCTTGGCTTCCTCCAACAAAAATCCTCCTAGTGCTCAAGAATCTAAACCGCTCGAAGCTGAACGGTATTTGGTGTCTCATCATCTGAAGTGCTCTGGAATGACAGCAAAAAATCTGTTCTCGACTGTGGGCATCTCTCGATTTAGAGATTGGATTAGTAATCGATGCGGATGGGCCCTTCGAGTTGGGTGCCAACAGGCTGACATGAAATCAAAGGATGCCAAAGAGTTGCGGCAGTTAACTACTTCAACACTGCTCAAAGACTCTTCCCAGGTTGACTTCATGTCTGGTGGTGCTAGGTGATTTGGACGAACACCTGAGAGTCAGTTTCAATAGTGTTTTAATGTCTTTGCTGTTATCAATTTACACAAGCGCAGTAAGCGGCCACTTCGAGGCATATTCTGTTAGGATCAGTTAGTGAGGTTTTAAAACCAGAAAGTTTTGGAGTCGACATTCCTGAGAGAAAGTGGACTTTAAAATGGAGTATTATTATTATTATGGTATTTATTTAGCACGGACCTAGGTTTGAGAAGCAACAGAGCTTTACAGAGGTATACAACAATATAGCTGCCCAACAGAGCCCTTTAAAGAGGTAACAAAAGAACAGAAACAGCAGGGCTAAGGTACAGAGGGACACAGAGGAGGGATACAGCTGTACAGCGTATAGCGAGTCAGGTGGCGCGGTGGAGACGGGATGGCTTAGGTGTTGAGGAGGAGAGACTCCATTAAGAGGTGGGTCTCGAGTTCTTTTCTGAATTGTAGGAGCGTGGTGGCGAGTTTAATGCTGGGAGGGTGGGGAGTGAGAGATTCCATAGTCCTGGGTCGTAGGCAGAGAAGGCTTATTTTCTGGCGCTTTCCTTTTGCAGCAGCGGATTTCAAGTCTGCACGTGTCCTGGCTTCTGGTGGTGCACTGTCCACCGGAGATGTAGAGTTTCTCTGCAAGGTAGCTGGGTGAATGGAGGGCGATTGCCTTATAGATGATGCAGCAAGACTAAGGTGATTTGTGCGTGCAGTGGGAGCTAGTGAAGGTCGATGAGAGCAGGGGTGATGTGGTCTTATCTGCTTAGACCCTTAATGAGGCATGCAGCCTTGTGTAGGACACTCCTCAGGGGCACAAGGGAGGATGCCGGGAGGCATTTGAGGAAGGGGTTGCCCCCACCCAGGTGGGATAGGACCAGTGCTTGAACAGTGGATCTAAAGCCTTAACGAGCGAGGAAAGGCTGGACTTTCCACAGGAGGAAGAGCCGATACCAAGCTGAATTTTCTTTGCTATGTGTGTCTTGAAGGAGAGGAGTTTGTCGATGTGCAACCAAAGGGACTTGGCACAGGAAGTGAGCTCGGGTGTGAAACCCTGAGGGTTCATGGTTGATAGCCAGGTCTATATGTCTGTGTGTTCGGTGTTGTTGGTGAGGAGTAGGAATTCGGTCTTGGAGGGGTTGAGCTTCAAGTATGCACTGGACATCGAAGACTGGATAAGCGAGAGGTAGGTTTTGAACCTGTTGATGTCCTTGGAGTCTATCTTGAGGTATAACTGTGTAGTCTGCGTATTGTGGATGTTGGGTAAGAGACTAGGAGGGCTCCCAGCGACTCCATTTATGGATTGAAGATCTCTGTGTAGAGGATGGAACCCTGCAGAACTCCACAGGTGACGGATAGCATTGTCAATCTAGGAGTCCATCTGAACAAACTGATGGCAGTTGGAGAGGTAGGACTTGAACCAGCATAGAACAAGGTTTGTTTGTTTATTCACTTATTACGCGCTCGAGACTCAGAGGTAATAGGGCGCAACATTATGAAGATGCAAGGCTTACAAAGTTATACAATATACAGAGTTATACAATATACAAAAATATGCAAATATAATAGTAATTACAGTAGATACAATGAATAGTTCAGAGGGCAATTGTGGTAGTTACAATAATATCTAAAGTACAAAATATACAAATTGCGGAAGAGTCACTCTGTGGAGCCCTCGGACTCGGGGTAGAGTAGAGACAAATAGCTTCCCGCAGTAAACAAAGTTAAAATATACAAATTACAATATGTTCCACTACCATGTAACAGTTCGACTCATAGGTGGAACAGATTCCCCATGTAATTCAAAGGTACCATACCATTACGTGAAGATAGTAAGTGAAAGGACTAAAGGTGGGAGACTATGGGTCGGTCGAGATAATATGTTTTATAACATTTTTCCTGAAGGATGGGAAAGGTCGGTCGCTACGCAGGTCTTGAGAAATTGTATTCCATAGTTTTGCTGCCTTTATAGGAAAACTATTGCCACCAACAGTAGTGAGCCTATATCTAGGTATAGTCAGACAATTAGTATTGCCAGGTCTAGTTGGTCTAGTAGAGATTCTTCTTTGGAATCTATCTGAAAGATAACTAGGGGCAGCATTATTAAGTGCTTTGTGGGTCAGGGACAACGTCTTGAGCTGAATTTTTGTTACCTGTAGATAACCATTTATGTTGGCTTTTGAGGGATGAAATATGGGTTCTTTTATTAGTAGCTAGGGCTGCTATTAGGGCATTATTTTGTAGTATCTGGAGCTTCCGGATGGTCGTTTTATTGGCCCCACTGTGAAGGGCATTACAATAGTCAATTCTGGAGAGTATTAAAGCTCTGGCCAGAATCAGACAGCTATCATCCGAGAGGAAAGGTTTGCCTGCTCTTATCAGCTTGCAGGTGTAAGCCGTGGATGAGTTTTAGGTTTTTATCTGTTTGTCGAAAGACAGTTGCTGATCCCCATGCGCCGAAGTAGGGTGTTTGTGAGCGCCTGGTTGTCTGTGTCGAAAGAGGCCGAGATGGTGAATAGAACCAGGAGGCAGGAATGGCAGTCGTCAAGGAGGTTGAGGGCGTCTACCAGCTGTATGGTTGCCGTCTTCATAGTATGTCAGAAATAAATTCTGAGGTGTGAAGTATAGGTTCTCAGAAACAAGTGGGAAAAAGGAACTGAGATCATGGGGCATTGTGAGAGCTACTTATACCGATGACAACCACACATCCAGCCCTGTGAATAAAGCTCATTACGAGGGACCTGTATGCCAATTGCGCGCAGCGCCTCCTGCTGCTGAAAATGTTAATTCTTCTAAAGTAGGAAGAATATATCTAAGATAATGAATACGTGGGAGGACACAATCCAATAGAAGTGCTTCTTTTTCTGCCATTCATTCCTTAGCGTACCTGGGACGTGCACCAGGAAGTGCTGTTTGTGCTGGAAGGACTGCCGTGAGGACTTTGTGGATCAAAGGGTGACTGTCTACATTGCAGTGCTGATACCTACCATAGCCTATTGGAGCCTAAACTAAACAATCACATCTTTTATTGTTTAGTTCAGTTTGGCTCCGCACCCTGTAGCTACTAAATCTAGGGGACGCGTGCAGCTGGAAAGTGCACCAGGAAGTGCTGTTTGCCTGTGTGCTGCGGGCAAGGTGCAGTAAGACTCTGCTCCTTTGCGTGGCCTAGACTTAAAGTCAACCATCTGTGTGCTTAAAACCCAGAAATATAGTTATAAACTGACATTTTGAAAACCTTATCTAGATTTGTCAGATTACTGTCCCGATACAAAATTGATCTAGGAAAAGAAGAGGCCACCGTCCGGCATCAAGCTTAAGCGACATACGGAGGACACTCGACAAGGAACTATGGAGACCGTGACTGAGGCCGGTGTGGAAATAGAAATGGCAGTTGAAGTCAAGCCAGATGCAGACAACCTGACAAATGGAAATGCACACCAGCAGCCAGTTAACACACAAATTAAAAAAACAATGTATGCCTCGCAAAAGAGACACTGAGTGAGAGACCGAAGCTGGTAAGTAGAGGCGGTGCACAAAATACCATCATGAAAAAGTTGTGCTATAACAAAGAAAAGCCCAAAAGTGATGAACTATTTTTCACCAAAATGCAGGAATAAGGTGCACAATGAGCATTATGAGCCTATAAATTTAGAGACCGATCCAATTGATACCTAGAATAGAAATGGGAAAGTGGCTAATGCAAATGTCAATGTTGACGACGATGAGGCAGAACTTGCCCTGAAAGAAATTGTAATTGATTTAAGTGAGTCACTACCATGTATAGGGGTAAAACTACTTGAGAATGTTATGACAACTAAGATTCCATATACAAGGCAGGATAAGGTAAGCTCCAAAAGGGAGGAGGCTGAGGCAACCTCTATAAATATGACAAATGAAGTAATAATTGATGAAAATGTTGAGCCTGAAATAAGATCTGGTGAAGGGATACCTTCAACAATAGACACCCCAAGAGACAAACTGCCCATGATAGAGCAAAGGCAAACGGACTTAGTAGGTAACGCATGTAAACCAATTCTGTCTGTACCTAATGTCAGTGCTAGGTTAGTAGCATGGCACCGACTTGATGACACATGAAACGATAACAGCTGCGAGTTAACATCCACCCCAAAGCTCTAACTTTAGCTGAAACACTACCAAGTCATGGAAAAATATCAACAAAAATAAGGAAATATATAATAATGAGAATGATGTTGTTGCTAATAACTGTTGTGAAAGCGATTGTGTAAGCACAGGGAATGAATCACAAGAACTAACACACCAACACAGATGGTAGAAGCGTTACTAGCTAAAAAGACAGACCAAAATGACACAAGAATGACATCAAACAATTTTGATAGTGAATGTGAGACATGGACTAAAAGACATGAATGCGATGAGGAACTAGAGAGAGGAGGAAAACAATCCCATAGATAAATCAAATAGGAGCATCACTAGCATATCATCACTTGCCATGTTTGAGGTATTCGAAAATGGATTGACGCCATTGGTAAAAGAAAGTGTGCAAGTATGGAGAAAAAACTTGATGTACAATCGATACTGCTACACAAAAGTATTAAGAGAGGTGGAAAATCATTCAAAGGGAGTAACATGAACACGAATGACTGCACAAAAGGTCCTTAAATATCCACCGTGGAAATTGGTATACAAGTAAGTAAAATGAAAGAGGTGCAAGACAAACCTAGTAAGTAATTTATTTATTTTATTTTTTTATTTGATTAAACTGTTTTTCGCAGTTTTTACAAAAGTTATGCGAACTGTTCCTTTGTTGCTTTTATTTGACCATTTCCTTATCATTGTTATCAATGTTCTTAGGTTGTTTTCCAAGTTGATTTCAGATTGGTTCTTCTCTCGTTAAGTTTATATTCTGAAAAAACTGTCCGACCGCAATTACTGTTTTGGCATTATCTCCTGACATCAGGAAGTTCCATCAATAATCTTCTTCCATACACCATCTGTTTTTAAAGAGATGGCCCATATGGATCGTTCTTTTTGAAGACAGTTCTGGGCAGGACAGTAGAAGGTGCCTCACAGTTTCAACTGTTTTTGGTTTGTTGCAGAATCGGCAGAGATTGTAAATGGCAGTGCCTCTGATGAATAGGATTTCTTTAGTGTTTAGGAGGTTCAGCCTGGCCCTTAAGTATGTATTTCTAATTTGTTTACTGGGACCTTTTAACAGATAGCTCATGGGTTCATTTTGTTTTTGATGATTTACCGGTAGATCCAGGGCTAATTTGTTTTTGAGGCATCTTCCAATGTTTTAATCCAGTCCATTTCCTTGAATTTTTTGGATGTTTGGTTTGGGTTACACTCCAATTCTTCCCAAGAGCTTCCTATTTCAAGAAGTGTTTCCGAGTTACTTTGCTGCCATGCGGATAGCATCTTGTTGGAACCTTTGTTTAGCTCTCTGTTTAAAATCCTGAAGATCTTCTCAGAGGATAGCCTTATTTTCCTATGGAGCATCAGGGTGTTCAATTTAACTCTTCCCCCTTAATGATAGAACGTTGATTTCTCTGCGTATCGACGCCATTGGTGTTGATTGCGGGAGCGTCAAAAGTTTCCTCCAAAATAGGCCTTCTAATTTTATCCAAATTCTCTCCGGTATCATAGGCATTGCTTCCGCACCATAAGTAATAGCAGGAACAGCTTTGGCTGTGTAAAAGTTCAGTGCTGGTTTCAGGGAAAATTTTCCGAATTTTTTGCCCATAATGCGTGCTTGTGTAGGCATGATTTTAGTTTTTGCAATCATGGTTTCCTGCATTGGTATTTCAAAGCGGTTTGAATTGATTGTGACTCCCAGGTATCGGAATGATTTTATTTTTTCCAATCTTTCTCCTGCCAAAGACCATTTCGATTTTTCTTTCAGTGATGTTATTTTTTCAAATCTCATTATTTTAGTTTTTGTTAAGTTGAGAGTCAGATCGTTGGCCTGGAGGTATTCTGAGAGTGAGTCAAGTTTACGTTGGAGACCTATAGCAGTTTGATCCAAAACTAAGAGGTCGTCAGCGTAAAGGAGTCTGCTGACTTTCTCGTCTCCAATGTTAGGTGGGAATGATCTGACTGTAGGGTCCCAGTTTTAATAGATGAATGCATTATACAATTCAGGGGCCAATGGGCATCCTTGCTTAACACCTCTGTAGGTGTTAATCACCTCTGAGAGTTGACCAGATCCATTCAGTCTAACCCTCATCGAGGTTCCAGAATAAAGCTCGATGATCGGATTGAGGATTGATGGAGGACAGTTCCATTTCATCAATTTTCTCCAAAGTTTGGCTCTGTTGACTGTGTCAAAGGCCTGAGAGAGATCAATAAATGCCAGATGGATCTTTGGGTATCCCTCTAAGACCTTTGCTTTGAGTGTACTTAACAGCATTATGCTGGCCATTGTTCCAGTGTTTTTAACAAAACTTGTTTGGAAATCGTCATGGGCTTCAGAAGTGACTGCCCAGGTCTTAAATTTGTCCATAAGGAAGCCGCCGAATAGTTTCCCGATGGTATCGAGTAAGGCGATTGGTCGGTAGTTTGATGATTCCCTTTATCGCCTTTCTTGAAAATTGCGACAACATTTACTGTCTTCCAAGATCTTGGTATGAAGCAGGTGTCAGCGCATTGTTGAAATATTTGGACGATGAGGTCCCCATGATTCTATGTTTTTTTTCAGGTCCAAATTCGAGATTCCATCCGGTCCTGATGCGCTTGAGAGTTATTCAGTTTGCGGATTTTATCACAGATTTCCGTGTTGTCGCATTCTATGTCCCATTGCTGTTTTTGGACCAAAGGGAGTTTATGAGTGTTGCCCTTAACTAGGGCGAACATGTTTGAGAAGAAAGAGGTCCAGTGCGCCTCTGCAATTGAGTTGACCAATGCGTCCTTAGAGTTGTTTCCTTTTGGATCAATCAGTGTCCAGAAGGCTTTTGATTGCTTGCCGTTTAATGACCTGAGCATGCATTCCGCGTCTTCTTGGTATAATATGACACGGTGGGATTTAACCCAGTTCTTGTAAGATTTTTTTGCAAGCGTTGCTGCTTCAGCTGTTTGTAGCGAGGGACAGGATTTTGCTTTTCTGAGTATTCTTCTCATTTCCCTTCTTTTTTCCACCAGTTGTTTGTTGCTCGCATGCTGGGGGTTCTTGGCAAAGGCTTGAGTTTTTCTTTGCTGCTGATAAGGGACCAGTAGGGGGTAGTAATCCACAAGAGATGTTGATAACCCCCTGAGTCACTAATTGATCTTTCGTATTGATTTGTGATAGCCCTTATTGCATCAGGGGGTGAGTCTTAGTCTTGTCCCTGCTTTGTTAATATCGATTGAGGGGACCATGGTCTTTTTTTTCTCCGATTTTGGTTATGGGGCTGACTATATTGTCTTCAGAAGATTGTGATCACTGTATTTGGTTCTTATCACCTCAAATGCAGTTATTTTTTAGAGTAAGTTTCTGGAAACATATGTGTGGTCCAGGAAAGCTTTGAGTTTACCTTGTTCCCAGGTAGGGATAGGATTGGGTGTTGGAGTGGTCAAATGGTGGAGGTTATGAAGATCAAGTTCATCCATAAGTGTCTTCCAGGTCTTGCCTCTCAGGTCCGAATCTCTGATTATTGGAGATCCACGGTTTGCTGATCCAGAGTTTGTGTCAAGATTTTTTGCGTTTTGTCCAATGTTGGCTAGAGCCAGATTTAGGTCCCCACATATTATGATGTGATCAATGTCCATCATGTTTGTACAAGCCTCTATTATTTGGCTGATGTTTGCCAACATAGATTATTCTGTCAGGGCTTTTGGATTCCAATATATGTTTATGACAAGGTATAATGTCGATTTGTCTGGGTTGTTGTCCGCTGTGGTCATCTGCCCTGAGACCAGAGAAGCTAAAATGAATGTGCTTTTTGACAGCGTTTGTTTAAGTTGCAGACCACTGCAGGCTCTAACGGCAGTCAGTAGCCCGGCACTAGGTCTGCCTGTTGCGCCTTGTATAGCTGGCGAAAAGTCGATTTCAAAACCATCTATCGATGGTTTCTTTAGGAGCCACGTCTCCTGTAGGCAGAGAAGATCAAATAATCCCAAGTTTACATCGGACCTAGAAGTCAAGTGAGAAAATCCTCTTGTATTCCATGATCCCATTATTAAGTTGCTGTGGGTATTGAGTGATCTTCTGGGCTCATTGTCTTCTCCAGATATGGTTTCTCGTGGCTACCTTCTTCTCTCTGTTGACGTTTCCGAGACCCAAGCCCATCTAGTTTTTTCCTTGTCTTTTAGAGACTAGCGCTAGTGGTTGTTGGATTCAGTTGTCGTCAGTCTAGGAAGCTCTTGATCAATTGTTATCTTCCAATTCGGCAGAGGGCCCTTCGGTAGACGTTCTAGGTCCATATTACTGGAATTTTCGTTGCATCGCGTCTTAATATTATTGGTAAATCTTGTGTGGTTGATGAGTTTTGGATATTTTGTGTGGGGAATCAAATCTATCCTTATAACTGTGTGCTCTTCTCTCTTCCATGCTGGATTCCTTTTCATACTGAATTCCAGTTGGTCTCCTTTCATCGATATCCTGTATTCTGGTTTCTGAATCGGTTTTGTGAGATGCTCGCTGACGCCGAGAGCTCGTCGTATTGTCCCGAAGCGGCCTCCTTTCGTCGAGATCTTGATTTCTAGTTCCAGAGTGTGTATTGTGAGATGGATAGTGGAATGCTCGAGGCCGAGAAGAGCCTTCAGCCTTGTTGGTAGGTATATGTGCCTTGCTTGTCTTGTGCTCCTTCCCTTTTGGTCCACCTGGTGCTTGTCGGGAGTTGGTCTTGTAACTACGTACTTCAAGGTCATAACCCAGGTCTCTGAGGGTTCTGGACTCGGCCTTGAGTTTACGTCCGATAGTTGATGAGGATATATGAATATATGCACTGTCAATGGAGTGAGGGCCAGAGAATTCGATAACATCAAGGTGATCAGATGTTACTGATCTGAGTGATGTAACTTGGTGAAGCAGATCCATTATTGCGGATCTGTTTAATAACAAGTTTTTCTTTGGTTTGCAGCTAGGTTGCAAAAAGAAAGAGCGGGTATCAGTTGTTCTATTTTGCCTCATTAGGCGGATGCGTTTCCATTCTCTGTCAGGATGCTTTGGCTTGGTCCAAAGGTCAAAATCTCTTTTGGTTGTGGTCCCTGGTTTCTCTTTTTTGCTGTATGTGTACCCTAGATTTCCACGTTTTGGAAGGTGGGTTGTTTTTCTGCGCGTCGGCTTCATCCCATTTTTTGTTGCGAGGGGCATGTTTGGGTTTTTGCCAGGCCATGGTCTTTTGTTTCAAGTCTTCAGCCATAGAGAGCGATGGAGTTCTTGGATCTAGGAGGCTGATTTTTTTTTTTTTTGGGGAAGTCACGTTGCCAGGGTTCTGATCGAAAAAAACAGATTTCCTTTTAGTTTGGCATTTGTTATTAGGTTTTGAATCTTTGGCCAGCCATTGAGAAGAGAGTTCCAAAGCATTATCCATTAATTCACTTTCTGTAGGAGAGAAAGTTCTATTACTGCTGGATTGGGAATAATTGTTTTGGGTGACATTCGGTGCGACTGGTTTCGTTGAAATTTTGATGTAAATTCTTTTTGTTGAAAGTGAAGAGTTGCACTTGGCCTTGAGATGTTCCGTGGCCAGTTTAAGATGAACAGATTTCCTGGTGTTTCTTTTTGGGACTGGTGCAGTTGATGTAGATGGTCCGTCAGCCGAGACTCTCAGAACTTGATCTTTGTCATTTATTATGCAACCATTAAGTGATTTTGTCTTATTTGATGGAAGTGTTGAAAAATTGAGGATAGTTTGATTTCCAGGAGTTGAACCCTCACGGGTTTTGTTAGTCGAATCTGATGTGAAACTTGGGAGAGGAGGTCTCAAAGCCCCAGTATCTGATGTCCCGGTGCGTGAGAGGCTCTTGACTGGTGTGGCTGATAAAGGATTACTTTTTTTGTCTGCATTTCTTGCTTTAAAGTGGAATATTTTATCTGGTGAAAGATCAGCTTGTGATTGTACAGATTGTTTCCATTTGTTGTTGGTCCCTTGTTTGTGTGCTGACCTCTTTAGTAGTCTTCTTGTTTTGTGTAGTTGAAGTGATAAATCCTTCTATGAAGGTTAGATTTGTCTGTGCAGAGACTGCCAATGTTATTTGGTCCTTTAAAGAGTCTTTGAGAGATTCATACAGTTAAGTAAACGGCGCTAGGGCAATAGTGATTGCTGACATGGTCGTCAGTAGATCCGTTTTTTTGTTTGGTGTTTCTTTGCCAGATTCTCCCATGATTTCACTTTGTCTCCTGTTCTTCGGCGGTGTGCTAGGAGTGAGATGCTTCAAAGTTTGTGGTTCTTGCGATCTATTGGTCATTGACGGTTTGGTCAGTGTCAAATGAGCCTGGTGTGGTAATGCCTGAATTGCTTTTGAAAGCTGGTGTTGTGTTAGCAACCTATAAGGTTGTGGATTAGGTAAATCTAATTTCTTGGTTGTTAAACACATCTCGTTAGCCTGCAGATGATTAGTGGATATAGCTGTAGACTCTTTCACCACACCGAAAATCAAGTTCTCTTTAGGCAGGTTTGGCTTGTTGACGCTGTGCATGGGCACTGGGAACTGTGAAGTGTTCTCTGGTGGGTTTGGTTCTGTGCCCCTTGGTGCTGGGGGTTTTCCAAAGTGCCATCTTTTATTGGTAGGTAATTGAGGGCTCGAGGCGTTTAAATTTGGAGAGTTTATGATGAAGTTTAGCCGCGTCGGAATGACCAGAGAATGATTGTGATCATCTTCTTCTAAGGTCCCTTCAAGGAGCTCAGCGTCAGAGATCTCACATTTTCCGATGGGGGGCTTTTTCCCTTGTTTGCTTAAAAATTTGTCTAAGGTGCCCACAGGAGGTTTCTGGACCTCTTTGTTCCCGTTTGTTAAGGCTGTGGGCAAGTTGCTTCTTGGTTGTCTGTACATTAGATGTGTCGTTTTTTCGGTGTTTTAGTTGGGTTTACCTTTTCCCCATTCGTAGGCAAATATTTGACTTTCCTTGGGATTGAGTCTTTTGTTGACATTTTGTTAGTTTTTGGTAAAGGGTCCCTCTCGGTAGCCCCGAGTGATCCGACATTAGGGATAGTAGGTGTGGGTGTTGGATCAAGGTTTGTGAAACTATCACCTTCTGAGTCCTCAATTGTAGAATATGAGCAGTCTCCCGACCACACAGTTTTTGCGTTTTCCATACTAGATGGGGGGGCTGGCTAGGTCCTCCCTAGCAACCACCGGATGGATTTTGATGCCAATTTTTACTTTGTGCTCCCCGTGGCTAGAAGAGTCCTTGTTTATCCCCGTTTCAGAATCACAGGTCATGTTAGTAGTGAGTGCAATAGAGCATGTTGGGTTTTCATCCAGGTCTGTGGGAACCACGGAGTCAGCCGTGGCCTTACCTTCACCCAGTTCAGGGACAGTTATTCCTACGTTTTCCCCAGTCGGGCAAAATCGCTTTGCCGAGGTCCCGCCCTCACCGAGTTGGGGTGCCGCTTCCTGGCCATGGGGGCCATGCGAGAGTGGACAGCCCTCATGGGCAGAGTCCTCCCCGAGGTCCGCCTCACCACTGGGGGCGCCCCTTTCCCATCTACTACGGGAGGCATTGGCCGCGGGGGGTTTGCGGAAAGGGAATCCCGAGCGCTCTCCTGAGCGACATCCATAGGAGGTCGAGCCGAAGCTCCCAGACCTGGCGGTGAGTGTAAGGTGGACTGAGGGGGTGGGCAGGCCATATTGCGGTCACCATCCGCGGGCGATCGAGCCGACGCTGCCAGACCGTCCGCTGAATTTGAGACTGCCTGCCTGGTCAAGGCTGCCTCGGCAATGCCGTCTCCCGGCTCTTCGTCTCCCGTAGGTCGAGCCGACGCTCCCAGACCTGCCGGGGGGTGGAGGGGAGGCCGATGTAACGGGTTAGCATCGGCAGAAGCGCCTCCCTGGTCTGCTGTACTTGGAGCCGATACTCCCAGACTTCCCTAGCCATGAAAACTTTGCGGAGGTTTGTAAGTTTGTATGGAGGGCATGAGCGGCCTTATGGCCTGCTGTCTCTTACATCTTGAGGATGTTTTATGGGGGCTGCAGTGCTCTAGCCTGCTGTCTTCACTACGGGTTCGCTGGCTTCTAAGCCAGTGAACTTCTTCTTCGAGAGCACAGGAATAACAGTTCATGTTGCTGGGGGGGGGGGGGGGGCGGTCCAGGCGCGGACTGCCACGGACTGCCTTGACTCTGCCGCCTTGACTCCGCGCCCCGCTCCGTGGCTAGGTGGGTGTTTTGTAGACACACCTACTGGATCAGCAGCACTGTAGAAAGACTGCCACGGACTGCTTTGACTCTGCAGCCTTGACTCCTAGTAAGTAATGAGCAAGTAAATGTAGACCGTGGAATCCATGTGGGATAAATAAAAACACTCAAATAAAAAAAGGAACTAGAAATTTAAAGAAGGGAACACAAAAAAGGATCACAGAAACGAACCACAAAAAAAGATCACCCACAAGCAATAATGTATGGTTCCTCTCGCAAAAAGTAAGAGTAAAAAATTGGTGCATCTCTGCACCAAACAACCTAGAGATAGTTACGATAGAGAGTGATGGGGGACATTGTAGAAAACAGTAACAGTATGGAGGAAAGGGGACTATGGACTAGGAGTACGTTCGTCACTACGGTGAGTAACTTATAATTACTCCTATGTCCCCTTTCCTGCATACTGTATGGGCGATTACAATTGAATGTAGTCCAAGGGTGGAGAGGGGACCCTCCTAATAAAACAAGTTCCTTAAAACTGCCTGACTAAATGCCGCGTCTGGACCTGGAGATGGGATACAAGCAGTAGTGCTTGCAGAAGGCCGAGGGCGTACCCATGTAGCTGCCTTGCTGATAACCTGCCATGGAACACGTCTTTCGAAAGCTACCGCCGTGGCCCTAGTTCTGATGGTTTGGGCATGCATGTTTACTGGCAAAGTCTTGTGCTGCCCTTCATACGCCTCCTTGATGGCCATCACCATCCACCTTGATATGGAAGCCTTGGAGGCCCGACAACCATGTTTTGACCCCCTGTGACGGTGACAAAGAAGACGTCGAAGCTCTTGGTTCTGTACAGGTAGAATCTTAGCACACGTCTGACATCCAGACTGTGCAATACCCTCCGAGCATCATCCTTAGGGTCTGCTAAGAAAGTCAGTAACACAATCACCTCATTTAGGTGAAAAGAGGAGACGACCTTAGTTAGAAATGCAGGGTGTGTTCTGAGCACCACCTTGCCCTTATGAAATGTATATGGCTTCGACGCCACCAGGGTCTGGATCTCCCCGATACGGCGCATTGAGGTATGGCCCACTAGGAGGGCTGTCTTAATGGTGACTAGCCTGATGTCTGCGGAAGACATCGGCTAATGGTTTATGCACCAGGGCGACCAGGACTACATTGTGGTCCCACACTGGGTGTGGTTTCTTGATAGGTGGATACAGCCTAGTCATGCCCGTTAAGTGCCTCTTTACCACCACATTAGAGGATGAAATACCTCCTCTTACGAGTTCTTGTATGCTCCAATGGCTGTCAGATATGTGCGGCATGCGTCTACCTACACCCCCGAGTGTGAAAGGTGCGCAGAGAAGGATATCACGTCGTCCAACATGCAAGTCAACAGATCAATTTCCTTTGATTTTGCTGAGTGACAGAACAGTTCCACTTTCTTTTGTACTGGCTCCTGGTAGCGTCACTCCGAGCCCCCTGTATAATGGCCAGGTTAGCCTGTGACAAGTGCATATGCTTCAGGGTGACCTTTTCAGGAACCATGCTGGAAGAGCTAACGTGTGCAGGGAGGGGTGGATGACCGTGGCCCCTTGCTGGGAGAGTAGGTGTGCTGGGCCCAGCTGGAGGTGTACCGGGCCTGGTACGACAGGCTGAGCAGTTCCGAGAACCATGGTCTTGCTGGCCACCATGGAGCAATCAGGATGATCTGAAGGTTCTGTGACTCCCTGATCCTGCAAAGGACCCTGTTGACCAGGGGAGTTGGGGGGGGGGGAATGGGGGGGTGTGAGCATACGCGTTCATGTTGTTCCAAGTGATCTGCATCGCGTCACCCAGCGAACCCCTGCCTTGCCCCAGCCAGGAGGTGAACTGGGGGCACCTCCTGTTGGTACTGGTGGTGAAGAGGTCCACCTGCGGATTACCCCCACCTGTTGAAGATCCCCTGAAGGACCTGCTTGTTCCAAGTGCCATTTGTAGTTGTCCACGCCCAGTCTGCTGAACCTGTTCGCCTCTAGGTTAAACCCCCCTGGGAGAAGTACTGTGGATTGGTGCATGTTGTTCATTAATGCCCACTCCCAATTGTTGTTTGCCAAGCTGCAGAGGGGATGGGACAACCCTGCTTGTTGATGTAATACCTGCTGGTGGAGCTGTCTGTTTGAATGAGAATCGCATTGCCACTGATCATGGGTAAGAAGGCTTCAGATCAAGCCAGATAGCCATCATCTCGAGCCAGTTGATGTGCGCTAGCTGCTCCTGACGGACCCATAAACCATGGGCACTGGCTGTCCAGGGTAGCTCCCCATCCCTCTAGGGAAGAGTCTGTGGTAATGGTGACCCTGGGCACTGGTTGCCAGATCGGCCTGCCTATCTGCAGGTTGTTGTCTGTACTCCACCAGACTAGACCCTGGTGGAGATGTGGTATGCTGACCTGCTCTGCCCGAGAACCCTTCTGCTGGTTCCAGGAGGCTGAGAAGTGTAGCTGCAGCTGCCTCCTCTTTTTTGTTAATCCTTTATTTTTTTAAAGTGTTCGAGATTACAGCAAGTGCAGTTCGACCAACAGTATACACAGCATATTACTCATAGGTAACACGATACAGCAGTACACTTCATGCAGGAGAGGGAGTCAGCATCCCGATGGGGGTACGGGGTTGGAGATTATGGAGGGGCCCAGCATAGGGCCAATGATGGTGGGGCTTCAACCGCATCCTGTTACCGACGACTACTCATCGGTATTGTCAGCGCTGGGGTGGGTAGAAATCAAATAGCTGTGAAATGGGGACCGTATGTCCTTGTGGCGCAAGTTCATCGGTTGCAGTATAGTCCACCGCTCTTCCAGGTCAGATGCCCACGCAACCACTTTTAGCAATTGGGAGACAGTAGGGGAGAACGGCTGCAGCCTTACCAAAAGGATACATCTGACAGCTAGCAACAAACAAACTTGCCAATTTGCGGGTGGGGCCGTGTAGATGCTCAAACTGATTAAACAAGCAGCTCATTGGGGAGGGGCAGAGCTCGATGTTTAGCATGGTTGACATGGTGTTACAGACTCCAGACCAAAACTCCTCCAGCCTCGGGCAGCTCCACAACATATGTATGTAGTCTGCATGACTTGCTGTGCATCTGTGGCATGTGGACGGGTGCCTGAGATTCTGAGAAGCCCGGTCGGGGTGTAGTGGAAGCAGTGTAAGACCTTGAACTGAATCAATTGGAATTTTGTCTTAAAAGACACGTCGCGCATTTGCCGGCACATGGAATCCCACCTCTCATCTGTAACAGACTCTCCCAAGTCCCTGTCCCAGGCTTCTCTAAAACCGGTCAGTGGTGCGCAGCCACAGCTCTGCTGCGCCCCATAAAGTCTGGCAACCATCCCTCCGTGAGTTCTACCCATCATTACAATATCAAATAGGGATTCGTCAGGTGGCTGTATCAGGAACGTGTCCTATGTATGCTTAATTGCCTGGCGTATCCCGGCATACTGCAACCATTTCCCTGACTGCCTTCAAGGGTGCTCAGGCAAATCACTGAATTCAACAAAGACGTTTTCGCCATATGCATCCCCCAATGTGGCATACCCAGCGTCGGCCAACTGTTGTGCATCAGCCTTACTCATGTGAGGAAGTGATGGGACCAAGTTCCATAGAGGCATATTTTAATGGTAGAGCCTGGGGTTTTTCAACGTCTTCTACATTTTTACTCACGTTAAAGCCGTTACCGTGACCGGGTCTCTATCTGGCCACGGTTGGATGCGTGGAGGGAGTACAAGTGAGCGTGAGTCACGGGTACTGGCAGCATCTCTTAATTTTAAATGGGGGTGAGTCGCACCTGTGTTGCACCAATAGGCCGCATACAGAGCCTGAGCAGCCACCCAGTACCGCTCAAATTGAGGGGTCGAAAAGCCTCCGTTCTCGTAAGGCCTGCCCAACTTGTCCGATTTGAGGCACAATGCGCCCAAGTGCCACATGAAGCCGTTTATCGCCCTTGCTTGTTTTTCGAAAAAATGTCGCTCCGGGCCACAACGGTACGTTCAGAAAGTAATATAACCGTTTTGGGGCAATTAGACTCTTACGGAGCGAAATTCAGCCTGCAACAGTAATCGGGAGCTTTGTCCAAGAGTGAAGTTTGGTGTGCAACTGAGGCAGGTAGTCTGAGGTTACGTGAATAAACGGTATTTTATTTCGGATGGTGCCCAAGTGAAACCCATCAGATCAGTCGGCGGGAGGAGTCTAGTCCGTTAACGGGAATAGTACCGATTTAGTGCAGTTGACCCGTAATATAGACACGACTCCATTTCATGGACGGTCTGCATTATGAGTGCCAGGTGAGTGGTGGGGTCACGTATGAAGAGAAGTGCATCGTCAGCATATAGTGAAATGATTTTGGGTTCCATAGTGAGTCTAATCCACCCCGTGGATGCGTTTCCTATGTAGATCATCCGCTAGTGCCTCCATCACTATGGCAAATAGTTGAGGTGACAGCGGACATCCCGGCCTGGTCCCACCGCATATTGCAATTAAAGGTGTTAAGGTACCATTGATGTTTACCCTTGCTACCGTATGGGTATATAGTAGTTTGTCCCATGAGATGGAGAGGGCCAAAATTGCATTTCTCTAGAACTGCCCACATGATTTACCAAGACAATGAATCAAATGCTTTTTGTATGTCTAGGGACACGGCCACCACTTACGCACGGGGGCTATTTGCCCACAGTGGAACTGCCAGGAATTAACCCCAATTGGTCAGGGTGAATAATATGGGTCAAGTAGGGGGCCAGGCGAAGGGCCAGCACATTGGCAAAGATTTTTATATCAGAGTTAATAAGGGAGAAGGGCCGGTAGGAGCTACACTGTTCGGGGGCTTGTCAGGCTTCAACAGGACTGTGATCACTGCTTCCCGGCGGGAAGGAGGAAGCACCCCATATATTAGGGATTCAGACCACATTTCTAATAGTATCGGGACAAGGCGGAGCTTATAGTTTTTATAAAATTCCATTGACAAGCCATCCGGGCCAGGGGCTTCACCAGTAGGTAGCTCGTCAATGGCACGGGAGATTTCGTCAGGGGTCATGAGGCTGTGTAGGGAAGCTCTGGTGTCCGCTGACAGGGATGAGAGCGGGAGGCTGTCAAGGTAAACATTTAAAGAACTAGTGCAGTGATCCCCAACGTGTAGCTCAGGAGCAAAATGTTGCTAGCAGCACCCTAAAACGTTGCTCGACAGTTGCTTTGGGCTACTGTGTGGAGGCCCAGAAGTAGGAGGTTCTACAGTGATGTGAAAAGAATGTTAGTTTAGGATGGGCCAGGAAAGTGAGGGAAATCTAGCCAATCAGTTTGCCCTGGCAGAAAGATGACATAATACTTGCTATGGAAGCATCATCACAGTAGGCTGGTGGGCAGGTATTTATGGTCACATGGGAATGCGCAGCACAGGGAGCCTGGTAGGAAGGTCATGTGAATATTAAGGCTGTAGATTAGGGAGGTCTCATGAAGATCTAGCTATTAAAAGCAGATTGAATACCCACCTCCTGCTGCACCCGCCCTGCCTAAGCTGTGTGGGTACATGGACCTAATAAGTTGGCCATTCAGGAGAATTGTGGGTCTAAAGACATGGCAAACCTGTCAAGCAAATGGATGATCAATGCTACTTCTGCTGTAATCATCAGCATAACCAGCCTTTGCACCTTAATTTTCAAGGCCTGCCTACGTTATTATAAGGGTATTTATTAGGCGCAGACCTAGCTTCGGGAAGCAACAGAGCTCTTGACAAATCATAAGGGGAAGGACATGGTGTGGAAAGCAGAGATACAAGGGATCGGGGAGCTAACAGAGGAGCAGCAGGCTGAGCAGTTTGGCTGCAAGGGATCTACAAGCAACCAGGGTAAGAAACAGAAGGAGGCAGATAACCCAGTCTCAGGTCAGGTGCAGAAGGGGGTGTGGGGACCTAGGTGTTAGGGAGGAGCCATTTTTTGAAGAGGAGGATCTTGAGCTCCTTCTTGGAATGTAGAAGCGAGGGGTGAATATGGTATTGGTGGGTAGGAGGTTCTACAGTGTTTGGGCATCGAGAGAGAAAGCTGGTCTTTCGGTTGTCTCCTTCCTGCACTGAGTTCAAGTCTGTTTGTGTCCGTCTCTTCTGTCAGTCAGCGTGGTCACACTATGGAGATGAGGGGCAGGCCATCGGTTGCCCATGGCAACGCATGAAAGCAGATAAGTGAAGTGATTTAGGTGTATGAAATGTCTTTGTAGGTATGTGTTTGTTATGATGTATGCGTGCATGCAAGTTGTTTGAATGATGTGAATGCGCGGGTGAAAGAATGTGTGTTGTATGAATGCGTGTTTATGAGAGTGTCTGCATGTATGTAGGGGGTGTGGGCTGATACATTTAGGCGTTGGGGCTACTGTGATATGTCATTCATTTTTGCTTTACTCTTAATGTTCACTAAATATGGTTTACTATGAATCAAGGGTAAAGCAAGCATATTTTTTAGGTGGCTAGATTGGCCTACTTTGGTGGCACCAGCCTGCTGTTAGGAAATGCCTACCTGCAGGGTTTCAATCTTCGTTTCCTCCTCCCTCCACACGAAAGATACCGAGAAGTGGCCAGGAAACTTTACGTGTCTGGCCGTGGAACTCTGCTTCTATGCCTCGTAGGGTTTTCCTTACTGCACGCACCAGTTTCCTGGAACATAGCCAGTTGCCATGGAAACTGGTGCGGCGTTCAGGGTTTCCGGGTCACGTGACACGCTCTACCAGGTCACGTGTCAGCAGCCTCATAAGCCACCGAGTTACGAGTTCTTATTAATCGTTTTACCGTTTTTGTACTTTTGATTGTGTACTGCTATTGACCACGGACTACGCTCTACTGACTACTGCTTTCTGTCTAGCCCTTGTCTGTCCTTGTTACTTCCAGCCTATTGCCGAATCTTCGCCTCGTTTATCTGGATTGCTTTTGTCTCCCGGAATTGTTTTGTTATTGCTCGCTGGTTGCCAGACCTCATCTCGTTCATCGGATTGCTCTTGTTTTTTGTCCCTCCCTTACCTTGTGCCTGCAGAGTTTTCCACTTACCTGAAAGGATTTCTGATCTCCAAGCCTCTGCCCACAGTATCCTTTTGAACTCTGGTTTTTGGAGGTTATCAAAGGACTCTGCACAACTCTTCTTGGGAACAGAACTATATGGACTTTACTGTGTTTAAATCAAGCCCCTCTGATAGACGTCTTCGTGCCGTCGGTGCACCTGGGACTAGAGACTCGCCACTTTAGGGTAGGCATCCTCGTGCCGTCCGGTCCGGTGGCTCACCTGGAACTAGAGACTCGCCACCTCAGGGGAGTCGTCCTCGTGCCGTCAGGATAGGGTCCTATTGCTCCTTCCTGTCATCTGGTGAAGGTATTCCTACGCATGTCATTCCGGTAAGCCTACTTTTCTCTATGCACCTATTATTGTTTTCTTTTCTTGTCACTCTATGGTCATTTGTTCATTGTTGTGTTACAGTCATAACCTTCTACTGAACTACCAGTGTTATCTTGGCTCCACTGTGGATTCCAGTTTTCCACAGGTTAGTTTGGTGTCTGTTTTTTGTTTCTTGTTCCAAGGTTAGCCTACTTGTTTATGTCCTTCTGCAGGTTTTTGCATACTTCCGGTATTTGCCTCAGAGTATTCCTGCACATCCTGTTCTGCGCCAACTCGAGACTGAGGTCCATCTTCCGTTTAATAACCTTCCTAGATTGTTCTAGTCTATTACTCATTCAGGAAGGGTATTATTTTGAAGACTCTACGGCTACACTACGGGGTCAAGAGCCATAGAAGTCTGACGCCTGCATTTACTTTCCTACTGTGGCATGGCATTGCTTGCTGTGCATCAAGAGAGACGCCAACAGAAATGTGATTACATGTCTAGATTGGCCTACATTGGTGGTGCCAGTCTGGCCATAAATTCTTAGCGAGGCATGGCATTTTTGTACTGGGCAGTAAGGGTAAAAGCAAACATATATGTGATTCTGTGGTTAAGCTGGCTTGCATTGGTACAACCAGTTTGGCTATACTTTCACTCTTACATGGCATTTTTTTAGATGCTAGAGGTTTCTTTAATAGCAATACTGGCATATACTGGTGCAACCTGCATGGATATGTATGGGCAAAGCCAGAATGAAAATGTGTTTTATATGGCCATATGTTGTCGGAAAACATCATGAACATGCGTTGGAAAATGCAGTTGGTGATGACCATCTATTGGATTTTTTCATGTGCTACCATAAAAACAGATCACAAATTCACCCACATTTTCAGATAGTGTGCTGTAAAATGCACAATTTTAGCCCATTATTTAAAACATTTTCTCAGAGGAGAACCCACTCCCACCCATTAATCCTCCCACCCGCCGAATAAAATGCTCACCAGCTACCACTCCTCATTAGTGTCCTGGTGACAAAATTATCATCTCATGGTACTTTTCCCATCTGGCATTTGGATAATGTGCAATTAAGCAAGATGCTAACCAAATTGTCCATGATTGAATAAATTGCATATGCCAATGAACTTTTGTTAATAATGTCCAACTATAATGTCAATACATTTGTCCAAATATCAATGGTACAACTCCCAAACCAATATATACAATGGTCTTTCAATGATCCACTATGTGGCCAATATTACTGACCTAACGTACTTACAAATGCCACATTTGTCAATTTCCGAAATATTCCTTGGACAATAACCTTAAATCTTCAGTAAGGTGCACTTTAAATTCTAGATGTTTGGCTGGTGTTAATGGTCTATGTGGTTAAAAATGCACCCCCCCCCCCATTTGCTATTTACATTTATTGTAAACACCAACTTAATCTCAAATTCAGTGAAAAACGTTTGCAAATTCAGTTTGTCTACATTGCACCTCAACGTACTATTACATTGCTGAACATTAACACATTCTATTTGTAAAAATCTATTTACTACCGTTACAATTTGGGTTGCAATTCCTTTGCCACCACCTGAAGGACAATATTTTTCATCGTGGTATGGCCGTTGCTCACCATTTCATTTGATAAGCAAATGTTGCTCATTGCCCACAAAAGGCTGGGGACCACTGCACTAGTGTTTACTGTGTCAGAGTTGGTGTATTGCTTCGTAGAGAACGCATGGAATTCCTGGCTCACCCCTTCCGAGGTATGAACCAGTGTCCCGGAAGCACTCAATATGGCAGGGATGTGGTGGCTGCCCCGGAATTGGCTAACCACTCTTGCGAGGAGCCTGCAAGGCCTCTCGCTTTCGCCGAACCTCCTTGCCTGATTAGGGCCATCCAGTAACTTCACCTCTCTGTCTGCATGTTGCCGGAACATATCTAGCTCAGTTTTAATCTCCTCTAGGATGTGATTACTAGGTGTTGGAGTTAGTTCCTCTTCCAGACTCTCGTCTCACCATGCTGTTAATTCCCTACTTATACATTTAATTATGCCAGCCCCAGAGGCCAGGGCCGTCCCTCGGATATACGCCTTGAAGACCTCTCAAAGTGTTGCCTGCGTGTCTACCGTGCCCCTGTTTAATTCAAAGTACTTGTTGATGTGCTTAGCTAACTCCGCTTCAAACAGAAGGTCTAGGAGGGATTGCGGCTTGACCCTCCACCCTCTGCCCCCGCTGGGTGCAGACCCCAAGGATATCTTCAGTGTTACCGGGGAGTGATCAGAGAAAGTTCTGGGTAGAATATCCACGCACCTTAGATTACGAATCATAGCGTCAGAGATATGCCACCTGTCTATACGTGAGTGTGAGTAATGGACTGTGGAGTACTAGGAATAGCACTGTGTCCCTGGGTTAAGTACTCTCCATGCGTCAATTAGCCTGAGGTCTCTGAAACCTTCCCGGAGCACCTGTGCAGCACTGGTCGGCTGACTAGGGCAAGCACTGGATCTGTCCAGGTCATGGTCTATTATAGTCTTAAAGTCCCCGGCCAAGAGGGTGGGTATCAGGGGGGTATTGGCTCAGTGTGCCTAGCAACTCAACCTAACAATGGAGGTCATCAATGTTGGGACTGTATGCGTTAAGTAGCAGCACCTCCCGTCCGCATAGTTTTCCATGCAATAGAACATACCGTCCCGCTGCGTCTGTATGGGCTCTAATATGTATGTAATGGGTAGATTTGTGTATGAGAGTCATGACTCCCCTGCATGGAGTTGAATATGTAGTGTAGAAGCGCTGCGGACCCCAGGTCTTGGCAAATGCTTCACAGGATTGTGCCAGTGTGTGCGTATCCTGCAGAACAGGACGTGCGTTTTATATCGTTCAAGGAAAAGTTGTAGGCGCCACATTTTCATTGGGTTGCCTAACCCCCGAACGTTACAACTAACTAAGTGCAATGGCTCAACCCCCATCCAAGTTGTCCGAATACTAATTGTGGGCTGCGGTGGTGCTATGTATCAGATCATCCCCCATCTGAGCTATGCTTATAGGAATAGGTTGTTAGAGTTGGCTTATAAATCCGATGAGTGCGATTTCCATCGATGTGCGTGCTGCAGTCGTGATCGATACTGAAATACATGTCAAACACTTTTTTAAAAACTTTACCCCAACTTCCCTCCCCAACCGTCTCATTTTCAGCCTCGTGTGTGGCACTACTAGAAGACATGCGGCCATGATTCCCAGCAGATGTTGATAACACCACACTGAGGTCACTGCTCTGCTGAGAAAATGCCCAGTGGCCCTCTTGATAGCTGCGACCTTGTCCACTGAGGGGGAAGATCCTCTCAGAGCTTGTGTTCCAGATAAGGCCCAGGAAGGTCAGACTCTGCGTGGGCACCAACTGCCTTTTTGAGGTAGATCGAAAATCCCAGGTCGTATAGTGTAACCATGAAGGCGGATTCCGTATGCTGGACCGCCTCCGGAGACCTTGCCCAGACAAGCCAGTCGTCTAGATATGGACAGATGTGATGGCCCTGTTCCCTGAGTAGGGCTGCCACTGCGTTCATTAGCCCTGTAAAGACCCTGGGGGCCGAACTGAGTCCAAAGGGTAAAACCCTGTATTGAAAGTGAAAACCCATGATCCTGAACCTCAGGAATGACCGGTGGAGTTCCCAGATCAGGATGTGTAGGTAGGCATCCTTTAGATCCAGGGTGCACGTCCAGTCCCCCGCACACAATGTCTCCGCTATGAGGGATGAGGTAACCATCTTGAACTTGGAGGGGAAGGGAAAGGTTCAAGGTGGAAAGGTCCAACACAACTCTCAGGCCAGCCTGGTTCTTTTTGTTTATGGCAAACATTTTTGAATAGAAGCCCCTGCCCTGCTGTGCGGCTGAGACCTCCTCCACTGCCCGGCTCGCTACGAGCGAGCAGATTTCCACCAACAGAGTTGCTGTACCAATCTGCAGGAGCGGAGGAGAAGGAATGGGGAGCTGGAAGCCCATGGCTACTGAGAGGATCCATGGGTCTTTGAACCTTGTCCGCGAGCGGGGTATGTGAAGGGCAAGCCTGCCCCCACCGGAGACTCGTGGATCCGGATGGGCTTGTCACAACTTCTTTGGGGCTGAGGAGGGGGACTGGAAAAAACCCTTATTAGCCACCTTGTGCCTGTGCTGGCTAGTGGATCCGTCCGGTTGTCTGGACCATCTCGCCTCGAAGCCTCTGTAGCCTCCGAAGGACTGACCCTTGTCCGAGCGCTGGTGTGTTTGGCTGTAGGTCTTAGGAGTGGACTTAGTGAGGATAAAGATGTCGCTGTCTGTTAGCTATTCTTTTTCTTATCATGTTTCTTGTCCGTTGTTGAATTTAACAGGTCACCCCCCTCGAAAGGCAAGTCTATTATGCATTCCTGCACATCTAGATTGAACTTTGTCACCCTGAGCCAAGCCATCCTCCTCATGTCCGTGACAATACAGATGACTCATTGCCATGAGGGGTAGAGGTGGGCACTACTTCTTATATTTCTTTCAATTGTTCTTTATATCTTATTCTTGAATTTGCATATTTACGAGGAGCTACCAGAGGAAAAAAGAGCCTTATGACACAAGGACCTTTCATCAATACTGTAACTGCAAAAACCAGGTGGAAGCCATCTAATTAACTTTGATGTTCTCAAAATTGCTCAATCCAGAGCTATATTAATTTGTTATACAAGTTAGATCCACTCTGATCAATGTGCATCTCTTATCTTTCTTTCAATTATCTTCAAAAAGCGATACCACTCAGGTAAATCATAAAGTAGACCAAATTCAATTGGACACTCGATCTTGTATCAATTTCCATTAAGAGTTTTAAAAAAGCTAGTTTATTCACACGATTGTTGAGGCAAAAAAAAGAGACCCAATGGTCTATTAAACAACACAAATATGCCAATGCATTTCAGTGCACAGCACTATCTTCAGGGCTATGTGTTTAACATATGCATAACATACCACATTAAATGCATATTACATTCAACTGTACAATTCATTCCCGTATTGTGCAAAATTATATCAAAATATTTGCAAAATTACATACCCATTAGATTTTCAATGTTCAAATCATTTATAGAACATTATCTGATCCATGGAAAGGAAAAGAGACGCATATCAGTGAGCAATATGCTGTACTATTAATTTTAAGCGTGTTTTGTACAGATGTCGACCAGGTCATTCACATACCTTAGTGACCAGTTGTGGGCTTTACATGTCTATTCTCTCCTTTGTAATCTGCTCACGTTCTAGCTGCCTGCAATATATATATATATATATGTATTCACTAAAGGTAATCCCTTAATGTAAAACTAGGAGCTAGCCGCAACCCGAGAGCAAACTTACCTCCTGCTCCCTTCGTGGCTGAGACTGTACTGCAAAACCCTCCACGGGGACACGCAAGGTTTCATGGTTTTGTTCAACGTCATGGCAACCCGAAAGGCGCCGTCGCTCAGCCGAAAGCAGCTGGGAGAGCCGTGACTCGCATCCCGCCCTCCCACAGAACAGGAGAACGGGACGTCAGGTCGTATTGATCATCATATTCATGGTTCTTCACTGCAGTAACATTGCGCTGCTCGTACGCTCGAGTGCACAGCTTAGGTACAATTTATATATCACTGATGTACGCCATGCTTTTCATCGAAGTATTGTAGAGACCCACACAACACTGTCCCATATAATGGTAAAATCCCTCTCGCTACACTAATATCCTGTGTACACTCCGACAAGAGTATGTTATGGTATTCCGTACGGTCCTATGGAATTACTTAATATCTAACCCTCACATTGGGGCCGATTAAAGATCAAAGTAAACTCCTATACTTTAAAATAAACCCGCTCATACATCCTAAGTCACCCGAAGACCTAATGTTCTCATGTTAGGACGTTAAGTCATATATTGAATAGTATATTAGGAGGAATGCTTGTACATACTGATAAGCACGTAATGACCTAAGGTCTGCCAAAATCAAAGGCACAATCTCATGTCATTTTTAAATCTCCTAGTGTATAGTCTCCTAGTGTTTAGTCTCACACAGACACCAATATAACATCTACGCATTGGACCCATCAAGATAAGATGCGTTATTGGTTAACCATTACTTCCAGGTGCTATCAACCGGATGTGTACAATCATGTGGACCCTGACAGAGTCATTGAAACTTAGGAGGGTAAGACACAAAAAGGTAATCCTTTACTGCATTACTAGTAATGCTAGTTATGTAATTCCAATGGAACAGTTCATCATTTTTCAAGACTCCAACACCTGTAGACACTCAAACCTATAGTTCTTATGTTCACTTTGCTAATTCCAGCACACGATATGCAAAATATAAAGCATTATTCTCATGTTGTATTCATAAGCCATGACATCTCTACCATTTCTGTAAAATTCTCATTGTGTGTAATTAAACACTATCGTCAACTTGATCCATCACTTTTCATTCTTAATTACATCATAAAAAGCATGCAAAATGAATCTCCTCATTGAGGCCCTTGTGTGGCAGTGTCCCCAACTTGTCTATCCAAAAGGACTCTTTGGTCCAGGCTTTTCTGAATGTTTTCATGGGGTTCTCTTCTCTTTATTGTCTCCAATACCTGGAACTTAATCTGTGCAAGATCATGTTTCTTCTCATACCAATGTCGTGCCACTGCAGAATTGGTGCGATTACATATACAAGATCCATGTTCATTCCACCTGACTTCAGAAGTTCTCTTGGACTGACCCACATAATACAAGCCACAGGGGCATTCGATTGAGTAAATGATATTCTGTGTTGCACATGTAGCAAAACGCCTTAGTTTTATTTTCTCTCCTGTGTGTGGGTGATTAACAATATTGCCCTTAAATACATATACACAATTGCTGCAATTTAAACAAGGGTATGTACCCGTTCGTTACGTGTCTTTCTTTGTGCTTGAATTTCTAGTTTTCACTAGCTTATCTTTCAAATTCTGACTTCTTTGATAGGCAAAAGTTGGTGATTCTCTAAACAATGGTTCAACCCTTTCATAGCATAGAAGCACTGTCCAGTTCTTTTTTTTATTATACTCTTGATGCAATTGCTCTGCCTGGAATATCTGGATACAAACACCATCGGTGTTGCTTCTTCTGTTTTTGGTTCAGTTTCCAACAATGTTTCTATTTTTTGAGTAGCCAACCGTGTTTCTGCCAGTTTGATCTGTTTTTGAATATTCTGGAATCTTTCCCCCATTTTTGTTATTTCCTCTTCATAGTCTGCTGGTTCACTTACAATTCTTTTTCCTCTTAGCATTTGACTGTATGTTAAGTTAAGACTTGGCTGCAGGAAACTCAAGCTATGCAGGCGATTGTTCCCGTCTGTTGGCTTCTGATATACATTTGTCTTATATCCCATGCTTGTGGTGCTTATGTTCACATCCAAAAAATTGAATTTTTCTTTCGAGCACTCAAAGGTAAATTGTATGCGTGGGTCTATCGTATTGATGTATTCAAAGAAACTATGTAGGCCCTCCTCTGTATCTTTCCATATTCCAAAGATATCATCAATATAGCGGATCCACAATCCTATTTTGTGTTGCCATATTTCATGATTCAGGACATTGTCCGTTTCAAATTTATGCATAAAAGCATTAGCGTAGGCTGGGGACATTGTCGCACCCATAGATGTTCCAGCTATGTGCAAATAGAATTGATCTTTGTAGCGGAAATAGGAGTTCTCACCAATACATTCTAATAATGTCAAGATGAATTCTTTCTGTGCTAGAATATCTCCTCGATTTAGTAACAACCATTCAATTGCTTCTCTCCCTTGATCATGCGGGATAGACTTATATGAACTCCTTACACCTATTGTAAATAAAATGTACAATGTTTGCGTTGTATTCCACTCCCTTAAGATATTGTAGAAAGTGTGTAGTATCTTTGACATACGTGCATGTTTTTTGTATGAGGGGTTGCACATAATAGTCTATGTAGATCCCTAATGGCTGTAAATATACTATCAATTCCGGCAACAATGGGCCTGCCTGGGGGTTTGGAAAGGTCATTGTGAACTTTGGGCAGGGTATAGAAATGTGGAATCCAGGGATAGTTATTGGTAAGAAATTTCCGTGTGTGATGGATGCTCCAGCCCAGATCTTCTGCTTTAGTAAGTAACTCCTCTAAGTTCTGTTTGATCGCGGCTGTTGGGTCCGAGTCCAATTTGGCATACACGTTGGTATCACTCAACTGTCTCAAGCATTCCGCATCATAATCTCTTGTGTTAAGTAATACAAAGGCTATTCCCCTGTCCGCTGATCTTATCATTAGACTTTCGTCTCCATATAGTTTAATGAGTTACAACTCATGGGGTTTCATATTGTGCCCTTTGTTTTTGAAGTTCACTCTCTCCAGATCTTTGATTGTTTTTGAAAAATGTCAATGGAGGGGACACTAATAGGTGGAACAAACCCACTTTTTCCCCTAAATTCCTTTAATCCATCTTCCTTTGTATGTGCTCCTTCTGATTCTTCCAATTCATTGAAAAAAAAAAACTTAACTTCATCTTTCTTACCAGTTTGAATAACTATCCTGGTGTTGAAGAGGGTACTACTGTAGGTAGGCACAAAACTTAATCCCTTATGTAGGGTGTCAATCTCTTTCTCGGTCAGTGTTCGAGGACAGACTAAGTACTAGACTCTTCTGTTTTCGTCTTGTCAAGGGCCCTTCTTTTTGCTTTCCTCTTCCCCCTCCACGTACTCCTTGTCCTCTGTTTAAAAAAGAAGAAGCGGTTGATGTATTTGGCTCTGGACTTGTTGCTGCTGCCTCTTGGTTCCTGTTACTAGCTCGATTCAAATCTGCATTGCTTTCAGATCCTGAACTTGACGTCTCACTTGTGTTGCTCAGTTTTCATCTAAATATTCCTGCTGTTGGTCCGTACTTGTCCATCCAACTGTAGACCTCTTTGTTCAAATAATCGTAGGTATCTCTACAGAACTTTCTTACTTTCTTGGCCTCTAGTTCCGATTTCTAACTTGCTAATTTTTTGTTCATATCCTCCAAGATGCCCTCCACTACTTCTTTGTTCAAAGTAGTGACCAGTTCCTTTCCAATCTCCTCTCTCTTTTTAATGTCAAATTGTTTGCTAATTCCTGTATTGTAATCAGAATCAAGTCTAATGAGCACTTATTCAAGATGACTTCCCATTGTCTTACAAATTCCTTATTTTCTTTATAAAAGGTAGGCCGCAATTGTATCCGTAATCCTCTCAGAATTCTTTGGTTCTTATTGTATCTCCCCAATGTAATTGCGTGCAACTTGCAATTGCACTTGAACAAAACCATGAAACCTTGCGTGTCCCCGTGGAGGGTTTTGCAGTACAGTCTTAGCCACGAAGGGGGCAGGAGGTAAGTTTGCTCTCTGGTAGCGGCTAGATCCTCGTTTTACATTAAGGGATTACCTTTAGTGAATACATATATATATTGCAGGCAGCTTGAACGTGAGCAGATTACAAAGGAGAGAATAGACATGTAAAGCCCACAACTGGACACTAAGGTATGTGAATGACCTGGTCGACATCTGTACAAAACACACTTAAAATTAATAGTATAGCATATTGCTCACTGATATGCATCGCTCTCTTTTCCTTTCCATGGATCGGATAATGCTCTATAAATGATTTGAACATTGAAATTCTAATGGGTATGTAATTTTGCAAATATTTTGATACACTTTTGGCATAATAGGGAATGAATAGTACATTTGAATGTAATATGCATTTAATGTGGTATGTTATGCACATGTTAAACACATAGCCATGAAGATGGTGCTGTGCACCGAAATGCATTGGCATATTAGTGTTATTTAATAGACCATTGGGTCTCTTTTTTTGCCTCAACAAATTGTGAATAAACATGCTTTTTCGCTTAATGTCAATTGATACAAGATCGAGTGTCTAATTGAATTTGGTCTACTTTATGATTTACCATTGAGTGGTATCGCATTTTGAAGATAATTGAAAGAAAGATAAAAGAGATACACATTGATCACAGAGTGGATCTAACTTGTATAACAAATTAATGGAGCTCTGGATTGAGCAATTTTGAGAGCATCAGAGTTAATTAGGTGGCTTCCAACTGGTGGTTGCAGTTACAATACAGATGACTCACCCTGAAATGTCAATGTGGGCCACCGTGGACTCCATTATGTTTTATGCCATTATTTTGACTTCTGCCAGCCCAGCCTTGAAGAGAGCCTGGCTGTGGATGGGAAGCTCAGGGAGGAAATCAGCAATCTCCCGCCACAGCTTCTGTTTGACAGCCACCAACATGGCGTTGGCCTGGCGCAGGTGGAGAGTGGCTTTGGAATACATTTTCTTCCCGAACGCCTCCAAAAGCTTTTCCTCCTTGCCAAGGAGTGCCGAGGTCGAAGTTGCCGAGGAGGATTGTGGCTTAGAGTATAGTGATGCTGACGCTATCACTGAAGAATGTGGTTGGGGGTACGCCGACAGTAGAAGGGGGTGCCCTTCCGTTTGCCTGTACTTAGCGTTGAAAAGCCTGTTTGTAGGTTGGGTAGAGTGTGGCTTTAGCCAACCTTTTTTGGCAAGCGCTACGACATATTTTTGAAGTGTGATTCCCGTTCTAGATGTAGGGCGTAGCATGAGCACTTCAGCCAGTACCCCCGCCACCGGTTGTTCCACATGTGGCTGCAGGGTTTCTAGGTACTCAGCCAGGTCTGGCAGCCGCTCGTGAAAAGCTTTGGCTGATGATCGGGTCCTCCTCCACGTCTGTGTCCATTGTTGTGTCGTGCGGGTACGGGGCAGCCGGAGGAGTGCTGGGCGCAGGGAGCTGTGGCGTGCCGATTATCAGTGCCGGAGGCTGCTGAGGTGGCAGAGCCGTGACTGCCTTGACTGGTACAAGCATGGGAGCTGGAGGTTGAGCTGGACCAGGGGTGGTGTGGCCGTGGGTGCTTGCGGCTGTACAGGAGGGAGCAAGTCCCGGAGGATGGTACCCATCTGTGGTGATCTCATGAGTGCGAGGAACTTCTCGAAGAACCGGTCTTCACAGGCCAGAGGAGTGTTTGCTGGTATAGGCATAGGTGGGTCAGGCCCTGAGGCTGCTGTGTCCTGGGCATGCCCTTGCTGTATGCATAGGGCAAAGTATACCTGCCCTGCAAATTGGATGGATAGGATGTGAGCCAAGTGACAGGGGTTAACCAATCCCACTTGGAAGCTCTTTGCCCTGCCTGGTCTCTGAAGGGAAAAGGCGTCTGCGAGTCGCCATTTTGTCTGGCCCGCCAGCCATTTTTTTTTGCTCTGTGCCTGCGTCGTGGAACTTGGTGAGCTGGGAAGGGCTTCCACCAGTACGCTGGTCGGTGGTGGTTGAGGCCTACCCTGCTCCTCAGGTCAAGGCCTGGTAGGTGGAGTGCCCTCGTATGTAGTGACAGTAGTGCTGCGTACAGGCGCCTCAGACATGGGTCCAGTGTTAGGACGTAGCCCCTCAGTTTGGGACTTGGTAATGGGAGTGTTGCAGCCCCTCAGCGGTAGCACCAGTAGTATCTTGCGACCCTTCTGCCTGGAGGCCGGTAGTGGAGCAGCCTAGGTGTTGTTGCTGATCTTAGGACCCAATGGGTCCCTCCTGCTTGGGCACTTCCTTGGGAAAGAGTTAATCTTGTGGGGTGCGGAAGATAACAGGGCACCAAACCGTGGGCCTGGTATTCTGCTTCACAAACAAACACTTAGAGGTCCTCTGGAGGCGATCTTCTGAAGAGCTCCCGTCACCTGCCTAGTCGGTTCCTGAGAGTGCGCGGAGTCAAGGCGTCGTATGCGGTACAGCCGCCCCCAGCTGTGGTCTGGTACAAGGTCCCGGAGGCAGAGGAAGAAGGGGGTCGGAGTTTGGGAGAGGACCCTCGCAGGCTGGATACCTGCTGAAACCTGCAGTTGCCGACATGCAGCGGGGAGGAGTGTGGCGCCAGAGAACCAAGCAGTACCTAATAACGTAAAAGAAAAAAAGAAGACAAGAATTCTTTTTCGGGGGAAGAGCGTGTGGAATAACTAGGCCAGAGGCCTAACCCAGGAGTGCTGGTGAAATCGGTCTGTTCCCGTCAATGCGGAAAAGAAGTTTGAGAGTGGCGCAGGTGAGGGGAGCGCATGCTCCCAGGGCCGCGTTCCTACGCGCATCTAAATTTAAAGGAGAAGATGATTTTTCTGGTAAAAAAAGGTTCTGTCTCCTGTCCCTAGGGATGGACGCCAATACAGTATAGAGGAAAGGAGACGGGACGTAGGAGTAAGAGGAAGTTATCCATTCAACTCAGGATGGCACCAAGAATAATTTAAAGGATGCAAATCAGGTGAATAGGAGTAAACAGACCGATGACATGCATTACTCACCGTAATAGCATTTCTAATGTTTGTATCTGCTTAGATTCACATGCTGTGCATACAGATCGACATCTAGTGGTAATCGCGGATTATTGCATCTTTCTTTCGAATATTTAAAGGGGACGTCGACATGGGTGTGACTAACACTATCCCCAACGTGACGTGTAGTGAACCCAAAATCCCTCAGGCGTCGATGTCCAGCTGGTTGTGTTTTTTCTGCCATGAGCGAGCCTTATGGTCAGCGTGAGCCAGTACATAAGGGAGAAGGTGTAAGAGGTCTATGTTCCTTCTACTCCACGAGGAGAGGAAGGGTGGGCGCATGTGAATCTAAGTAGATACAATCATCAAAAATGCTATCAGTGAGTAATGCATATCTTCTGATGCTTGTGAATCTGCTTAGAATCACATTCTGTGCATAGACTAGCGAGCAGTACCCAGATATGGTGGTGGAATTTGTGAAGGAACAGTAGCAAAAAGATGTCTCAGCACCGCTTTTCCAACCTGGTAATCAGACCTAGAGTGTGTATCCAGGCAGTAGTGTTGTGTAAAGGTGTGTACAGAACTCCAGGTTGCTGCTTTGCAAATGGTCTCAAGAGGAACATTTGCAATGAATGCTAGGGTAGTCCCAAGGCCCAGAGTATGTTCTAGGCATGAAGGGCGGAACTCTCTTAGCAAGAGTGTGACACAGCATGATGCAGTTTACGATCCACTTTGAGATAGCTGATTTAGAGACAGGGTCCCATTCTCTACCAGCTGCCACTGAAACAAAGAACCAGTTTGTTTTTCTTAGTGGCTTTGTCTTCTACAGATAATGGATAACCGCACTCTTCCCAACTAGTGTGTGAGGCTTCTTTGTGCCACTTTAGTGGGGTTCTGGAAAAGGGTAGGTAGTTCTATGGATTGGTTTACATGGAACTTTGAGATAAATGTAGGCGCAAAGCGTGGTTGAGTGCACAGGACCACATTATCTTTGTGAATCGAGACAAATGAACTGAAAGGGACTGCAGTTCACTAACTATCCCTATCGAGGTACCAGGAAAGCCGTCTTGTAGGCGAGTGCTTAAAGGCTAGCCTTGTGCATTGGTTCAAAGGAAGGCCCCATTAGTCTGGTAAGTACAACGTTCAGGTCCAACTCCTTCCATAAATGACTTAATTACTGGAATTTTCCACCACAAAACCTTGTTTTGGGACGTGGTGTAAGGAACAAGTTACTTACCTGTAACTGTTGTTCTCCAGCATGGGTCTGGCATGGATTCACATGCTCATGAATATTCCCCGTCGTCAGGCTGGGAATCCTCGGTAAAGAAAAAACCAGTATCAGTTTCGTTTCTGATCTGTCTTTCGTAGTAATAACCAATCACTGGTCTCTGCGTCATACTGACCACAGCCAATGACTGCCCTCTACCTAAGCCCCGCCTCTGGCAGCCATCTTCAGATTTGGAAGCACGTGAAGTGGCAGTATGACCAAGTGAAGAGCCGCAGAGGGGTAGGCGGGAGGGTTCGCATGTGAATCCATGCCAGACCCATGCTGGAGAACAACAGTTACAGGTAAGTAACTTGTTCCTTCTCCAGCATGGGGTCTGGCATGGATTCACATGCTCATGAATAAAGAATACATAGCAGTACACACATGCACAACCACGGGAGGTGGCAAAGGCTCAACATTAAGCATCACATCAACTCAACATCAAGCATCTTACCTCCTCACCAGGCTCACCTCAGGCGAACAGGTTGCGCAGCACTGCTTGGCCGACCCTGGACTCCTCCCTGGAATCCCGGTCGACGCAGTAGAATTTCGTGAAGGTGTGCTTCGACCTCCACGTAGCAGCCCTGCATATGTCCAGCAGGGGCACACCAGATAGGAACGCCGTGGTAGCTGCGATCGCTCTGGTGGAATGGGCTCTCGGACGGCCAGGCAGCGGTCGGTTTGCCAACCGGTGACAGCACATGATACAGCCGGAGAGCCATCTGGAGATGGAAGCCTTCGAGAGAGCCTTCCCCTGATTGACAGGTCCAAAGTTCACAAAGAGTTGTGACGTCTTCCGAAAACCCTTCGTGCGGTCCACGTAGAACTTCAGCGCTCTAGCTACATCCAGCGAGTGCAAAGTCCTCTCAGCCGGCGACGAAGGCGACGGGAAGAACACAGGTAACACCAAGGGTTCGTTGAGATGGAAGTCCGACGGTACCTTGGGCATGAAGGAGGGGTGCGTCCTGAGCACTACCCTCGTGTCGTGGAAAGTCAAGTACGGGGCCTTGCAGGAAAGGGCCTGGATCTCTCCCACTCGTCGTGCGGAGGTGATGGCCACAAGAAAAGCTGTTTTCCACGATAGAAACTTCAACGGGGCCGAGTGCAGAGGCTCGAACGGAGGTCCCATGAGCTTGGTCAGCACCACGTTGAGCTCCCACGCCGGGGCCGGAGCCTTCACCGGCGGGAACGATCTGAACAGTCCCTTCATGAACTCTTTCACCAGACGATGAGACCACAAGGACGTCCGCCCCGTGGTTCTGGTGTATCGGGAGATCGCAGCAAGATGAATCTTGATGGACGCGTGTGCCAGACCAGCTTTGGCCAGCGTCAGCAGGTACGGCAGTACTTGGGGAGCCGTAATCCGTAGAGGGTTAATCTTCTGTGCGCGGCACCAGACAGAGAACCTCTTCCATTTGTGTCCGTAGCATTTAAGAGTCGAGGACGCCCTGGCCTTTGCAAGAACCTCTCTGCAATCGGCCGGTATGTCGTATCCTCCAAACTCTAGCGCTGCAGGAGCCAGGCCTGCAAGTTCAGCGACTTCGGGTCGTGGTGGAGGATGGCGCCTCCTTCCCTGGAGAGTAGATCCGCGTCCGCCGGCAGCTTGATCGGCGGGGACGCTGACAAGTCCAGCAAGTCCGGGAACCATATCTGCCTCGGCCACGCAGGTGCGACGAGGATCATCCTGCACCGTGACCTCTTGAGCTGGTTGATGAGCCGGATTAGCAGAGGCAAAGGAGGGAACGCGTAGAGGAACAGGCCCTCCCAGGGGAACGAGAAAGCATCGCCCATGCTCCTCGTCTGGGGAAACCTGCTGGCGAACCTCCGGCACTTGGTGTTCGTCGCCGTCGCGAACAGGTCGATCTGGGGTGTGCCCCACCGTCGGAAGAGGCGATCCACCAGATCCTGCCGTAGTTCCCACTCGTGGCACGAGCGCAGCTCCCTGCTGAGTGAGTCGGCGATGGTGTGTTTTATCCCTGCCAGATGAAACGGCACCAGAAAAATCCCTTGGGCGACGGGCCAATGCCACAGGTCCTGCGCCTCCTTGGACAGCGCTGGGGACCTGGTTCCGCCCTGTTTCCTGATGTAAAACATGGTGGTGGTGTTGTCGGTGAAGATCCTCACCACCTTGCCCGAGGGACGGAAGGAAGGACCTGAGGGCCCAAAACACTGCACGGAGCTCCAGGATGTTGATATGCAGGGACTTCTCCGTCGGGAGCCAGAGTCCCCTTGCGTGCAGATTTTCGGTGTGCGCTCCCCACCCTTCCAGGGAGGCATCCGTGGTCACAGTCTCCTGGTGGGCTGGGGCCTGGAAGTCCATGCCCGCCGTCAGATGCGCGCGGGTGCCCCACCACCGTATAGCTCGTCGGAAGCTCTCGTCGAGCTTGATCCTTTCCTCGAAGCTGCCCGTCGTCTGGATCCAGCGCGCATCCAGGAATTCTTGCAACGGGCGCATCCGGAGCCTGCACATGGGAATGAGGTAGATGCAGGAAGACATCATCCCGAGGAGGGACTTGATGGACCTCACTTTGGCCGCGTCGGCCACCAACATCCGTTGCACCTTGCCCAAGATGGTCCTGGTCCTCTCCTCCGACGGGGAGGCCAGAAGGGACACTGTGTCGAGCCTCGCTCCCAGAAACAGTGCGACTTGCGCGGGGCACCAGGTGGGATTTGGCGTAGTTCACGGAGAATCCCAGGTCCGTGAGGAGTTGGACGGTCCTTGCCGTGTGGACAACGGCGAGCTCCCTCGTCTTGGCGCGGATGAGCCAGTCGTCCAGGTAGGGGTAGACGTGAATCCCCTCGCGGCGCAGCTGCGCCGCCACCGGTGCGAGGCACTTGGTGAATACCCTGGGTGCCGACCGTAGTCCGAAGGGAAGGGCTTTGAACTGGTAATGACGCCCTTGGACCACGAACCTGAGGAATTTCCGGTGCCCCTTTAGGATGGGAATGTGGAAGTAGGCATCCTCCAAATCCAACGACGATAGGAAGTCTCCTTCCTCCAGCTGACCGAGGACGTGCTGGAGGGTGACCATCCGGAACTTCTGCGCCTTGATGAACTTGTTCAGACGTCGCAGGTCTAGGATGGGGCGCCATCCTCCCGTCTTCTTCTTCACGAGGAAGTATCTCGAGTAGACTCCGGAGCCCCGAAGCCTCTTTGGGACGAGTTCGATGGCGCCCTTCCTGAGCATCGCCTTTACCTCCAGGAGAAGTTGAGGGGCGTGAAGTTCTTTCCTGGCCACGGGGGGGACGCGCGGGCACCTTCTTTGAAACTCGAGCGCGTGGCCCTGGGCCAGGGCGTCCAGCACCCAACGGTCGGTGGAGATGGACTCCCACACGCTGACGAAGCCCGCCAGCCGGCCTCCCACCGGGGTGCTTCGGTGGGGGCCCGACCCCACGGCCGGTTCAATCCTGCTTGGACGCGGCCTTGCCGCCTTGACCTCCTTGGCGACGACGGCGGGGTCCGCTAGACTTGCCTCGTCCTCTGTAGGCCTCTTGCGACGACGAGCGGGCCGCTTGACGGTAGGAAGCGAAACCGCCGCCGGAACCTTTGGAGGGGCCCTTGCCTCCGCTGCTCCGAAAGGGCGTCCGTCGTTGCTGCAGAACTCCAAGGGCCCGGGCCGTCTCAGTATCCGCCTTGATGGCCTGAAGGGAATCGTCCACGGTCTTCCCAAACAGATTGTTCCCGTCGAAGGGCATGTCCAGGACTCTGGTCTGGACGTCCTGCCGGAAGTCCGTAGCTTTGAGCCATCCACGACGTCGAAGGCAAACGCCGTTGCCCAGCTGGCGGAACCCAGTGTCGGCGATGTCCGTCGCCACGGTGATGGCGTGGTCCGAGGCCACCTCACCTTCCTGCAGGATCTCCAGGGCCTCCGCCCTCTTGTCGTCCGGCAGAAAATCCAGCAGGGGAGCTATCTTGTACCAGAGCTCCCTGTCGTAGCGAGCCACGATAGCCAAGGCGTTGGCCGCTTTAATCGTCGTCGCTGCCGACGAGATGACTCTACGTCCCATAGCATCCAATTTCCTTCCCTCGCCGTCCGGCGGGGAAGTCGATGTGGAGGCCGCACCCCCCCCCCCCCCCGCTTTCTTCCTGGCTGCCGCGGAGACGACGGAATCCGGGGTAGGCTGCGCCCGGAGGCACAGGGGGCCGTGTCCGGGACCCGGTACTTTTTCTCGTACCGGTCTCTTCTAGCTGGCGTCGTGGAAGGGTTCTTGAGGAGGGAAAGGCCCTCATCCCAAATGTCGTCCAACAGAGGCACTGCGAGGACCGTCTTCCTCTTGGCCTCGCGCCGCTGATAAAGGAAGCCTTCCTTTTTCTTCTCCTCAGGGCAGAGTTGGAAAAGCTCGGAAGCCCTGGAGATCATGGAGTGGAAAGATCCGATCTCGTCGGGCGGAGAAGCCCTGGCGGGAGGCGACGACGGAAAATCCTCGTCGTATGCCTCGTCGTCCGTACCCGTCGCTGCCGTGTCAGTCCCCGTATCATCCCCTCGGGTGGACGGGGAGGAGGGCTGGACGGGGCGCGACGGTTGAAAAGGAGGTGGTGGATGGATCCTTCTTTTCTTGGTAGGGGGGACACCAGAAGGTCCCGGTTCTGGATCCCCCGACGGGAGAGGTTCCTCCGTCGGTAACGGTAGCCTCGTCCTTATCTCGGAGCATAAGGACTGTATGGCCAACAAAATGGCCGCCGAGTTGTCTTGCGGCGCTGGCAGAGGGGAATCCGACGGGCGAGCAGGGGCCCCGTCGGTATCCTCGACGATGTCGTCGTCACCTGCGTCGGGGTCCATTCCGACGGGCTGGCCTTCCACGCCTAGGCCGTGGCTTAAGACCTCGATCAGCTCCTCTTCTGAGGTTGAGGCCGAATCTACGACGACACCCTGCCCCCCCTTCTTCCCCACGGAGGGTTTCACGGGGGTCCTATCGATGGGCACAAAAGAAGACTCCCTCCGAGGAGGCAGGGAGATTCTGGGCCCCGAGGTCGCCACCACTGGTGTAGCCTCCACAGGCTGAGCCAGGGCCGCCGCGACCGTTTCGATAGAGGGCTTGGTCGGATGGATCAAGGCCTTCACCACCTTAGGTGCGCTCACCGCCTTATCCTTGAGGGAGGGGGCACTGCCACGCTCCTCCTCTGCCTTAGAGCTCGACCGGGGCCTCTCCAGGAGCTTCGCCGGGTGCTCGGCCTTCCTCTTACCCGACCCAGAGCGTTGGCTCGTGGTTGATGGTGCCGGGGAGGGTGCGCCCTGCCTGGCGCCCGTAGAGCCCGACCGTTCGGCGCTCCCGGTGCCAGCGGACTCGCGGTGCTTAGCCTTATGTTGGGCCCCCGTCGCCGGGGCGCCCTCAAAGGTCTTAGAAGACCGCTCGGATTTCTTCTTCTTCTCGCCAGACGGGCTCTTACCCTCCAGCCAGTTGGCGAGACGTTGATGGCGGTCCTTCATGGTCCGTTCCGACATGTTGCCGCAAAACGCACAGTCCTTCTCCACGTGCGTCTTGTCCTCATGAAGGCAGTAAAGGCAGAAAGAGTGCTCGTCCTCCTTAAAGACGTTCTGCAGCTGGCATCCAGGGCAGACCCTGAACAGCTTTCCCGGCGTCGAGCTTCCCTTCTCCTGGGCCATCTCCGAGACCGGGCCTGAGAAGCTTCTGGAGTCCTCCGAAGTGTAGCTCGACGAAATCTTCACCCTTGAGGGGCACAGACGAATCCGACACGGGTCCCCGTTGATCGGATGTAGGATCGGTGGAGCTTGAGGCTCTTTTGACCGAAAGAATCGAAGTTTTTTGTGAAAAAGCGCGAAAAATAGCACTAACGCTCGAGAGCAATAGCACGAGGATCCCAACACATGAACGTGCGGTAAAAATCTGAAGATGGCTGCCAGAGGCGGGGCTTAGGTAGAGGGCAGTCATTGGCTGTGGTCAGTATGACGCAGAGACCAGTGATTGGTTATTACTACGAAAGACAGATCAGAAACGAAACTGATACTGGTTTTTTCTTTACCGAGGATTCCCAGCCTGACGACGGGGAATATTCATGAGCATGTGAATCCATGCCAGACCCCATGCTGGAGAAGCTGAAAACGCAGCTAAGTGGACCTTTAGAGAATTGAAAACCAGACCTGAATCTAACAGGTAGGTTAGGTACAGGACAATATGTCTTGGTGTGCATTCAATAGGATTGATGCCCTTGCCATTACACCAGATGACAAAGCGCTTCCATTTGCTGTAGTAGCAATGCCTGGTGTTAGGTTTCCGTGCTTCTCGGAGTATGTCCATACATCTTTGAGGGAGTAGGATGTACCTGAACTATATGAACTCAGGAGACAGGCTGCTTAATTGAGAGTTTGAGGGCATGGATGTAGTGTCTCCCCGTGGTCTTGAGACAGCATGTTTTAAGGGCATGGTAGCTTCCTGGGAGGGGAGACTGACATTGCCATGAGATGGGAGAACCAAGGTTGACGGGCCCACATCGGGGCCACCAGAATCATCCTGACTGGCTCTTGGTGCACCTTGTGCACAATTCTGTTGAGCAGGGGAATCGGGGAGAGAATCGTAGACAAATTTCCCTGACCATGTTATCGAGAGACCGTTCCCCTTGGAGCGGTTCTGAGGGTACCTTGAGGTGTAATCTGGGCATTGTGCGTTCTCCAGAGTTGCTAACAAGTTGACCTCTAGAAAGCCCCAATCTGTGAAGACAACGAGTACAATGTTGTCGTGCAGTCGCCACTCATGCTCTACGGTTAGAAGGAAGTCCCTGCGGAGTATGTCCGCCAGAAGATTGAGTTGCCCTGGAGCGTGTTGTGCTTGTGTTTGAGAGGCCATTTACATATGTTCTGGGACAGTTTTGACAGCCCTAGAGAGCAAGTGCCCCCTTGTTTAAGTAATACATGACTGTAGTACTGTCTGTGAGGACTAGAATGGTCTTCACCCGGAGTAGTGTTTGGAATGCCTTCAAGGCCTTGAACACTGCTAGCAGTTCCAACATGTTTGTGATAAGATGCTACCGCTGTCTGATGAAGGCGGTGAGTCCCCCCACCCCATCAGAGATGCGTCTGTAGTGAGAGTGGCTTCTACTGCGGGGATGGTGAAGGTTTTCACCTGCAGAAAGTTTTCCCCTGACCACCACTGCAGACACTAAACAAGGGCTGCCGAGATAACCAGTAGATCATTCCACTGTCGGCTGGCCTGACACCATTGGTTCGAGAGCCACTCTTGCATGGGGCGCATTCGCAGGCTAGCGTGTTGAACTAGGTAGATGTAGGAGGCCAGAATCCCTAACAGTAGCGTGGCTTTGCGTACGGTCACCTTGTGACTGGCTACATAGTGAGGGATCTGGAACAGCATGTTTTGAACCCTCTTGTTGGAGGGTAAGACGAGGCCGTCTTTGGTCTGAATTAGAGCCCCCAGAAACTGTTTGACTTGGCTGGGGTTTAGACTGGATTGTTTCCAGTTGATAGAGAACACTAGGCTGAAGAGGAGATCTACCGCCTTCTGGGTATTTGTTAGGCATGTTCCGTATGAATCCCATGTTATGAGCCAGTCGTCGAGGTAACGATAGACTGGGATGGACTGCCTGCACAGGTGAGCAGCTACTAACACAAGTACCTTCATGAACACCCGTGGTCCTGAGGAAATGCCCAAGGGAAGAACCTGAACCGATGGTGGGAGTCTTCCATCATGAACCATAGGTACTTTCTGCGCGCTGGCAACATTGAAATATGAAAGTATGCCTCTTTCATATCCAATGTGGCCATGTAAACCCCTGCAGCAACAGTGGGATTACCTCCTGTAGTTTTGTCATTCTGAATCTTTGCGGTTTGACCCATTTGTTCACTGGGCGCAGGTTTAACAAACATCGCATGGTAAGATCCTTTTTGGGTACAAGGAAGTTTACAGAATAAATACCCTTGTTTACTAAGTGAAATTTTACGGCGCCCTTTTCCATAATGATCTGCACCTCTTACAGCAGGATGTGCAGGTGTGCCGACGATAGGAGTCTGCTTTTCAGTGGGTGGTATCAAGGTGGCTGTTGAAACTCGATTCAGTAGCCGTGGGTAACAGTCTTTAACACCCACTAGTCTGAAGTGATACACTCCCAGGCGTGAATGTATGACAAGCGACACCCAACCTGGGCGGCATGGGAGGGGACCCGAACCGGCGAGTCACTTTTAGGTGGAGGCTGGGGAGCCTCTTGCAGCAGAGTTCGTGCCTCTACGCTAACCTCTGCTGATACAAGCTGTTACCGGATGAGCCTTGGCACAAGGACCAAGGGGTACTTCCAGAGCCATATTGTCCATGGGGAAACCGGGAGAACTATTGTCCACGAAAGGAACAGCCAGAGTTTGAGCCTCCCCGCTGGTGGAAGGGCTTGGCCATGATCTGTCCGAGTGATTTCCGCGTTTCATGCTCCTTCTTAGCAGTCTCCAGAGCATCATCAACAGTTTTATCAAAGTGGTTGGAGTCCTCGGCAGGTTCATTAATAAGAGAGGCCGGAGATTCTAGTTTAAACCAGGCGTGTCTCTTAAGTAGAGTCCGCTGGGATAGAGTGCGTCCAGCAGTCTCAGCAGCGTCCATGGTGATTTAATATATTGTGGGTCACCCGTCTGCCCTCAGTCACAACCGCCAGCAGGCGTGATCGCGTGGGCTCCGGGACCTCTTGAAGGCCTTCCTGGAGTAGGCCCCATTGGACGTTGCTTTATCTAGCCAGGAGAGTCGTGTTGTTAGTAATCCTGGTTGACTAGGCCGCAGAGGTGGTGATACGTTTCCTGAGGGCATAACGTTTCTTGCAATCTTTATCCAGAGTGGATTCTGCCTTGGATAGTGGAACCTCCACCCTCTTTCTAGTGGTTGTAACAACCTGGGAGTCCGTTGTGGCATGACCTCGTATATGCATTGGGTTAGATGGAGAGGGGTATAATTTCTTAACCCGAGGGTTGAATGCCCTTGTGAGGGGCGGCAACAATAAAGGAGGAGCTAGGCGTTTATTGAATTGAGTAATGGGATAACCTGGTTATTCGGAGGCTTCTCCTTGAGAATATTTTAACTAAGTCTGAGTCAGGAACTGCCTCATGTGTAGCAATCTCGAAATGGTCTGCTATTTTTTAGAATGGCATTAAATAACATTTGGTCATCCACAGGGGATGGCTGGCTTTGGAGGGGTGGGGAGGGTGGCGTGTGTGCACGCACCAAGGCCACTGATCCTGAGACAAGCCTGGGTCCAGGTCAGCTATGCCATCATAAAGTGGACTTGAGAAATGGGAAGTTGCTGAAATTTTTGTGGAATGGGGCAGGAATCCTCTTTCCCAGCTCTCTTGGGAGTAATATATTTATCTGAGAAATCTATAAAATGGGCCATTTTGCCCATATAGTTATCAAACCTCTGCCTAGTCCACAGGGAAGCTGCATAGGGGTCTGGAGGTAGAAAAAAGTGGTCAGAAGGGAGAGATGTTCCTGGAAAAGCATTCAGGAGAGGCTGGGGGCTTCAGAATACTCCTCTCTAGAAGAGGGGGTGCCCCTGTGTTCTCCTGCTGTCAAATAATAGCCGCGAGACTCCTGTATTTTCAGCGGCTAAATGCTAGGTCTTGACACGCCTGCTGGCGCCCGCGCGGTTGACAACTCCACTGAAGCCTTAGGTGCTTGCGCGCCCTTGGAAAGTGTGTCGGCAACCGTGTGTCTTTTTGGGGGAATACCTTTGTTAGAGGAAAGCCCAGTCGCATGCCGAGAAGGTTGTTGCGTAGAGGGCGCCTAACCGCGAGGTTAGGAAGGTGCCTACGTTTTCGGCGGGCCTGTTGGTGTTATGCGATCCTTCGACCTCTGCGTCGAGGAGGCCTTAGGGTTTGTTTGTTTGGGTTTCAGTGGTGCATGTGTGCCTTTGTCGCCGGGGTGTGAACTCCCCATAACAGAGCCAGTGGCCTGTCTGATGGATTCCTCGTCATACGAAGCGATGGCGCCAACGGGGGGAATGACTTTCGGCCTGCATCACGTAGACCACCAACCGTTTAGTCCGCCTGTCCTTTAACGTCTTGGGACGAAAGAGCTTGCATGACTTTGCTCGTCGTGGTCTCGAGGTAGACACTGATTGCAACAGCGATGGGTGTCCTTCCAAGGGAATTTGCCATTACACGACTGACAAAATTTAAAGGGTGTCCTCTCCATAGCAGAGGATGACGGCAGCCAGACCGAATAGGGAAAGAGAAGGGAAAAGGAAAAGCATTCTTGAAAAAGAATAAACCCAGTGCCCCACTCTCCCTACTGTAAGGACCTGGCCGAGGCCACGTGGTCAACAGACCTCAAGCAGTTCACCAGTCGCCGAGCAGTTGTGAATGTCTTGCAGGAAGCCCACAAGGCAGTCGAAAAGAAGTAGTCTGGAGACTAAACGACCGTAGGGTATGGAACAAAGTAATCAATATTAAGCAATATTAACTCTTGTGCGCTCCGCATAAAGAGACCAACTAGTTGGGCAGAAAAAAACAATCTGAGGGACTTCGACACATGAGGGATTTTGGGTACACTACATGTCACGTTAGGGATAGTGTTACAGTCAAGCCCATGTCAACGTCCTCTTTCGATCTTCGAAAGAAGATGCAATACTCTGCCATTATCACTTGATGTCGAACTACATACACAGAATGTGATTCTAAGCAGATTCACAAGCATCAGAAAGGAGTATTAGGAGAAATATGTTTGAAACGCTAGACGCACAACAAATTAAAGCAGCAGTTGGAATTGAACACCACTCACCACTCAATTGTGGGACTATATCAAAAATTATTTCACATTGTTCCTCTGAGATTAATAAAAAAATGACAATATAATAATAGTGGACCAATTGGAAAATCCAAATAATGGGACTTCTAATATATGATGTGGATCCATATCCAAAGCAACCACCTAACATCGGCGGCCCACTTCTCAAGTGACGCAATAGCTTGGGTCCAGTCCTTCACAGCAAACGGAACAATGAGAGTTTTCCCCCCCCCCCATCGGCCTCAGCTGACCCGATTCAAACCACTTGCGGTGTCTCACAAGGATCCTGTGTCTCGCCCACTATGTATAATATATTCACCAAGCCCCCATTTGATAAATTGGACAGACTGGGTTTAACCTACACTAACTATGCATATGACACCCAGATCCTCATTCCCCTTTCGGGCAATTTTGATAAGGATATGGCCATGATGAATGAAATATACCTACTCATTCAGGTTTGGATGGCATCCCATGGCCTCTGCCGGAATGACGATAAAACAGAGATCCGGATCCTTGGCTCCAAAGCCAACCTGAAAAAACGAAGTCCCAACTATGCCTCATTTAACATAGATGGGAACATAATCAAAGCAGTAAACGAGGTAAAAACACTAGGTTTTTATCTCGACTCCACTTTATCATTAAAAAAACTGGTTAATTCCTTGGCTTCCTCTACTGCCTACACAGGCAAACTTATCAGGACCTGCCGTCCTTATCTAACAGAAGCAAGTTGTATCACCCTAGTCAATGGACTAATTGTCAAAACTGGACTATTGCAATGCCCTATATCTAGGAGCAAGCAAATATATCCTCAACAAAATACAAACACTTCAAAATAATGCCTTGGGAACTGCCCTAAACCTTACCAACAGAACACATCTCTAACATCAGAAGAAGTCACCAATGGCTGAAGATAAGTGATAGGATCTTACTTAAAACCATATCACTCACTTTCAAATGCCTCAACACAGCTCTCCCATACGTTACAGAGAGAATGACTAGAAAAACCTTGACTCGCCCATCCACAGTAGCCAAAACCCACTGTCTAAAGATAGCTAGGTTCAGGGTAACTAACTATGGAAGAGGTCGTTTCCCCTGTGAAAGCTGCTCAACATTGGAATGCATTACCCTTGAGCCTCAGAACTCATCAGTCCTATCTTACCTTCAGACGCAACTCCCTAAACTGGCTGTGGTCAAATGATGGATGACTGTTGGGGAGAATTCTCATTCTATGGCTAATTTCCCTTACCTATAGAGTCCCCCAGCAGCTTTGCTTGATTTGAAGGGTTTGTTTCTTTTTACCTGCTAAGAGTGAGACTCTTTTTCCCACTCTTAGGCATTTTTGCTATGTGTGTTCTAGGCTATTTTTGTGTTTAGTGCCTATGGAGTTTCTCTCCCCTTCATAGGAACCATCTTAATTCACATGTGTTACACAGTACCCTCCGTGCAGTGACACAGGGGTGTCGTAGCGACCCCAAACAGACTCCATAGCCGGGGACTCACTACTGTCTCCCAGGGCATGTAAAGTCACAATTGACCTTACTAGTCAATCTCTGTGAACTAAAGCAGTACAAACCATCTTACAATGGAGGTACTGGAAAGGGTTAATAGTTTTTCCCTTATGTTCATTTTCGAGAGGGTACCGTACAGTCCCTCTCTCAAAAGTTTCTGGCTGATGGCAGTGGTTACTACCATAAATATTTGACCGCGAATATTTCCCTATGGGATTTTCCCATTGTTCGAGGCTACCACTTTTTCTGACAGCCTCTAACATACCGCCGGTGTATTTTAATATTAACTTTACTCCGGTAGCTTTTTATTGCCAGAACTTTAATATAACTTCTTTCTCGTGTCTTTCTCTAAACTCCTAACCCAAGTCGGGGATCCTTTGTTCGTCCTTTTGGCACGCTTCTACCGAGAAGCCCTCCTTTCGGCGCTTCTGAGTCTGGGGTGGGTCCATTGTGTGGGAGGGGGAGTAGGACCCCTGGACAGGGTTGCCTCAGCAACCCATGTCGCACTCTATCCTGATCGGCTGGAGGGTCTCCCGCCAAGATGACCACTCCACTGTGTGAGTGACAGCTAGGCTGTATGAATGGGGATCTTTTTGCATAAAAGCAGGGTCCTGAGGACTGGAAGCGCAAGACGTCGCCACTGGAACTAAGAAGCCGAAGAGGAGAGAAGCCAAAGACATCTGCAATGACTGAACCACCGGTGAAGCCCTGCTGAAGCGTCTCACCACTTTTCTCCACACGACGAGAGAAGATCTTCAAGCAAGAGCCTCCTTCTCTTGAGCTGGTGGGGCCAACCAGTTTGCCAATCGCCTTCCCGGACCTGCCTTGGTCGAATCTCCCGTACCCAGTACTCGGAGGCCGGATAGCCAGGCACCCGTCCACCTGGACCGCGATTTAAAGGAGCGTACCTTTTATTCGTCGGGCAGCACCGCGGCTTGTTTCATCCCTGGGTAGTGCAGTAACTCGAACCTTCTTCCACGACGAGAGCCTCTCTTCCTCTGCGGGATCACCCAAACTGCAGGAACTGCCACCGTAGGAGCAACTTCTTCATTTCAAGGTACATTGTTCCGCCAGGCCGCCCTTTCTTCGCGGTAGCACTTAAGGGGTTTTAAATCCTTTACCTACCTGTTGGGTCGGCCACCCCTCTCGCTTAACATTATCTTTCAAACTTCTGCATCCGCCTTTTCCAACTTGTTTATCAAAGACTTGACTGCAGCTAGGAGAAAATTTTGCTCCTGGGCCCTTGCCCTGTACCAACTGACTTTGGCACAGGCCTACTGACTCTGGGTACGTTTGTTAGACCTGCCTTCCTTAGATTGATTTTCAGCTAGAACAGAGTGGTTGACCCATTTCTTATAACTACTCTTTGATTCCCCTGTTTAGAACTTGTGAAATGCCATTTTGCTCAGTTTTAAGTATTGCCTATACTGATGCACTGTCTTGCTTAAACTGGTTCATAAACTTATGGAAAGTGTTGCTAGGGTGTGTAAGAAGTTATTTCTGAATAACTTGCGTTTCTCTCCCTTGTGAGAAATTGCTAGAGCATCCCTTGTGTGTGGTTTTCACTGTGCCGTTTTGCTCAGTTTTCACTCTAGTTCACTTGGTCTACAATTTAACTTGGGAGTGTGTATATTTTTCCTTTGACTCAATTTAACTTGCTTGATGACTGTGATACATGTATTTTATTAGAAGGGTATAAAATAAATATATAACTACTTTTTAAATACAAAGCTTTGGTCAGTGTTTCCTTCTGCCATAGTACTGTAGACCTATTGTGTAAACTGCTCATCTCACTCTTGAGATAAGTACTGCTCAGCCACAGCTACCAACTAAATCATTGTGGTACAGACTGATACCAAAAGGGATTTATTGATCTCACCTGTAGTCTCAATCTTGTGTAGTGCTCCCTAAGGGAACTGCCCAGGATTCTGCCTAACAATGACCTCTGAACACCTGACCATGAACGTACTTATTCTATTGTACCACTCTTACATGAATATATGTAGCCTACTGTATTGTAACCTACTGCAACCCATTTATATCTGTGCTTTTGCAATGTATTGATGCCATGTCGTAACTTGAATCTATGTAACATACTGTATCCCTATGAAACCCATTTGTATCTGTCCTTTTGCAATGTATTGATGCTATGTTGTAACTAAGTCTTAATCCCAGCTACCTACGGGTTTGGTGCGCATTACCAAATAAACAAACAATAGACTATCTTAAAACATGAAAATAACTCTTTAGATTAGGATAGGACTGCTTAGAAGTACAGATTAAACAAATTAAATGCAATAACAGTGAGATGACCGAAAATACAAAAAGAAAAGACCAGACTATTAGAGCTGTAAATAAGAAAAACTTACTTAATTCCATTTGCAAGGAGGTGTGAATACACGTGTCAGATAAGACAGCACATAGCATGCATGAAGTGTGGTAAAATGAGGGCTATTGGCAATGGCTACCAATGGCCTTCAAGGCTCAGTTTACCAAATCATATCAATGACATTGACCTTATATGCTAATGGAACACCAGAGGGAAATACTCATTTAACATCAAATGAGGGACTATTGGCATATATAAATCTATTTAGTATTGTTGCCCTCCAGGAGACCTGGACAACAGGGCTTTGTGATACAGATGCTCAGTGCACCCTTCAGGATAAGGCCACTAAAGGACTATTGGGCGGACCAAAGGGTGGCCTGATGATATCAGCTCGCCACCCATGGTCTTTAAATGAAACCTCATGGTCCATGACCATGGTCCAAGCCGTCACAGTAAAAAGCAACTCCCACTGCAAGAACTTGCTACTAGTAAACCTCTATGATCCTCCTAAATCAAGTGTAAACAAAGAAAACAGTCTCAATTAAAAGAAAATTAAATGAATGCAAAAGTGGAATTCCTATTATGATACTGGGTGTTTTCAACTCAAGAATAGGACTGAATGATAAGTGGCAAAATGAAGAGAACGAGTCAAGTCCCTATTGATATGCTTAATCTAAAACAAGGGAAAGGATGTGCAAGTCTTTTCCAGATGCATAACTAAGTTATGCTAAATGGAAATTGTGCGGGAGACGCAACCACAGCAATTACCCGCCTAAGTGACAAAACATGTACAACGCTAGATTACATCTTTGTAAATAAAAAAGCTAGAGTGAATGTAATTGATAAACCATAGTAGCAAGAGAAGAGAGTGGCCATTTACCCTTATGCATTCTAATTCCAAGCAAAAAATGCACTAGTAAATTTGAGTTGAATGGTGACTTTTTTTTAACAATGGAGTCATTAGAATTAGATGGAACTCGAAAAATCTAGAGAAGGCTAAAACTATTGCTGAAGCTACACTCCCCGTATATGTGACAGAACGGGGAGGAGGAGAAGACCAATCTCTGGCCACTGAGGCATTCCTTGAATATACCAAGTTGACTAAACTAATCAGAGATGCAACTGCCAGAAAAAGTAAGTACAAGAGTGTGAGTGAAATATTTAATATAGAACATGGGAATAAGAATTCATATGCTCATAATATAAAAGTATGAAAAATAAAACTGACATGACTAATAAAATAAAAAATAATGACAAACCGAAAATGATGCTCCCAATGAGATGAAAATCTTGAAGAGAACATTTTCGTAAATGGCTGCGTGAATATAAAACCAACAGCATGAATCAGCTATGGATACAATTAGCAAATCTAGCAAGAACTAATAACAACCGCAGCATATGGGATGTAGTGAACGGAGTCAGAAATTATAAATTACTCACCCTAGTGACTAACGTACTCCTAGTCCATAGTCACCTTTCTTCCAAACTGCATGGGCGTCCCTCGCTAGAGACGGGAGACGGAACCTTTTTCACCAGAAAAAAATCTTCCCCTTTAAATTTAGAGGCAGGCGCGGCCCTGCGAGTCTGTGCTCCCCGGACTTCGGCCACCAGCGCCAGTCCCCTTTGACGCGTCGACAATATTACCATTGCCTAATGACACCAGTTTTATTAAGGGGAGGATGGTGGGACGCATGGAGGAAAGGAGACCATGAACTAGGAGTATGTTAGTCACTACGGTAAGTAACTTATAATTACTCCTACGTCCCGTGCCCTTTCCTCCATACTGCATGGGCGATTACAACTGAATGTAGCCCCAGGGTGGAAAGGAGACCCTCCTAAGAAAACAAGTTCCTTACCAATGCCTGACCAAATGCCACATCCGACCTGGAGCTGGCATCCAAGCAGTAGTGCTTGCAGAAGGCAGGAGGTGTAGCTCATGTATCCGCCCTGCTGATGACCTGCCACTGGACGTGCCTCTGAAAAGCCACAGCTGTATCCTTGGCTCGGATAGCAAGCAATGCTTGTGTGAAGGCCACTCAAGGGCTGTAACTAGGGTCGCTCCCCAACAGGCCCGCTCTGGGTGGTAGTCGCTGCTGTATCTCTGAGACCAGAGAATTGAGCACTGCGAAGATGTCCTAGGACATATCTTGAAACTTATGGAGGAGTCCCTGGGCCAGCCAGAGGAATGTATGCCTTAGCGAATCCAGGCCTATAAAGGGCTGTAGCCACCTTCCTCCAAGCACTCATGTGTGTCATTAGAGCTAGTATAAATGAAGACCAACTGAGTGCTCTGCGTACTGGTTTTCTGCTCCAGCCACTTCCCTCAGGGATTCAGACATGACCGGCAGCTTTATTGACTGGGTAATGGCGTCCATGAAGCTGTAGTCGTGGGTCTTGGCGGCAGGGAAACCCTTGCTGAAGGTTTTGCCAGCGGCTTATCCTTGCTTGTCGACAAGGTGCCCGTTGACGAAGCAGCCGCCAGCGAGGTTGCCATTGACGGCTTTGTAGAAGATGAGCCCCCTGCAGCCGATGACATAGTAACCGTAGACGATGGTCTGGTCAATGTAGTCGTGGCCGTAGACAATCTTGTAGTCGTTGACGAAAGTCATATGAGTGGGCGTCGCTCAGGGCTTCGAAGAGGGTTCCTTTTGGGAGTGCTTCTTCGGTTTTCCCGTGACAAACCACTATGCTTTGAGGACTTTGTGCTGGCCACCGGCAAGCTCATTGTATACGGGAAAGGTGACAGAGCACGTGTACCCTGTACTAGGACCCGTATCAGCGGCATCTCTAGCCAGACCAACTGCCTGGTGATTGGCTTTACTGGATCCCTCCAGGGGTACCTAGTCGGCCGATCTGGATTTCTTTCCAAGTGGCGAGTGCTCTGGAGTACGGCCCGATCTAGGCTTTGCCGTAGCATGCCCCGGAGGCCATGCCAGGATTCCAGTCCTCTTTCAACGACACTACCAACCGTCGGTATCGGTCCCTCTTGTTCTTGGCCGTAAAACTTCGGAAGATGTCACATCTGTCCTCTTCATGGTCGGGATGCAAACAGTAGAGGTATCTAGTGTGCTTGTCCTCCACATAGGTGTTTCCCAAGCCACACCGGGAGCAGAGCCTGAAGAGACTTTGCATCTGTGCGAGGCATGAAGTAGGCCTCGGTATGCCCTTTCCTCTTGACATGTTATGTAGACTTGGAAACTTAACCGACAATGGATCCCCGTTACCGGAGCTGACTAGTCAGAAGTCTCTGAAATTTCATCCAAAAAGACAAAACAGTCTTCTGTCCAACAAAAAAAAAATGTTTAAAAAAAAGCTTGGAGGGCAAAACTCGAGGACTCCCTGTACCGAAACGTGCAGTAAAAATCTGAAGATGGCCACCGGGGGCGGGACTCATGGAGACGACCGGCATTGGATGGGTGCAGTATTACCCCAGTCTTCAGTGATAGGATATCAGGAGAAAGGCAGTATCAAGCTTTAAAAACAATACTGCTTTTCATTTCTTACCGAGGATTCCCAGCCTGATGACTGGGAATATTCATGAGCATGTGAATCCATAGCAGACCCCATGCTGGTGAACATGCTTTTCCATCCTTTTAAATATAAGTACAAGGCCTATAAGTGGACTATTAACAAGTTTGTTGTGGGGAATGTTAATGAATAGAAATACCTAGGCCCAACTATAGACAGTAGGCTCAATTGTCATATGCAACCACATAACACACAGCTAAACGTTCTAAAACATGGGTGCTGAAAGCATTCGGTCATAGATATGGAGGTTGCACACTCAATACCATTATCAAAATGTACTGTGCTCAGATTCGCCCTGTAATTACATATGGAGCAGAAATTTGGGCTAACGCCCACTCCAAATCTTTTAATACCATAGAGAGCAAAGGTCTTAAAACATTGCTCAAATTGCCATTAAACGCTCCAATAGAGTATGTCTATTTGTAATTTCATCGTACCAAACTTCGCTCTATCTTAATCGCCAGGAGGCTCAACTTTTACTTGAAATATGTTAACGTGCTAACTGGAACATTGACACATAAGAGTGTTGAAGTATATGTTTTTCACATCTTGTTTCTCGAGGGTAGCATGCTTGCCAGTTTGTATTCCAATCATAGCTCTTGGAACCAATGTATTGATGCTGGCAATAATGACAGTAGCTATACCATCTTCAAGAAAATATCACTACTAGAATCTGTAATTGCGATCAAAACATGGTCGACTTATCCACCCAGAGTAATAGTACTCTATACATAATCTCTAAGCTTGGCACTCCTGACATTTCTAACTCCCCTATCGCTTTTCCAAGTTACTCTATAATTTGGAAATACTTGAAGATAAAATTCAAACAGGTTACCACACATTGAGTAATTGGTGCTAGACTCAATACCCCCAGAGTATGTAGTAATGCCATGCAGACTTAGGGTAAGAACTACCTAAATGATTGCTTATTCAGAGATATTTGGGATCGCTATATGGTGGGAAATGAGAACCTCATTTATCATTGGATTAAAATGTGGATTTTTATTGAATGATTACTGGATGATCGTATATAGTGTTATTGGAATTTTAGCTGGCTATAATGCAATCTGATGACCTTATACAATCTTTCTTCACTCTTACTTTTTCATCTATCCCACTGGTTATTGATTTTATATCTGCATTTTACGATAATATAGTCAAGAGACTTTTTATCATCAATAAGCACCCTTGGACTTACCAGTCAGCCTAGTTATTTGTGGCAGGCCACCCCATCGCAGACTAGAAATTATTATAATAAAGTATTGAGTTGATTGCATTGTGTTGCAGTAAAGTGCTAAATGTGTCAGGGGGTCAAGGAACAATGGGAAATAAAGAAACAAAATGAGTCAACTGACAACTATGACAAAAAATAAAGGGGGGGTGTGGCTTGGCAGCCATGCAGTAGGAGGCACAACTGAAGCTCCTTCGAGATCCTGAAGCAGATTCAGCCAAACTGGTGCAAAACCATTAAAAAGCACATAAAACTAGCAGAAACAGACGTCGGAATATCCGCAGAAGACTCGCCGAGTCTCCTGACGAAAATTGGAACAGGAATAGAGGAAAAAAAAGGCAAATTAAGACGCCGCACGCGGGAAACAAAAGGGCGGGCGCGAGCAGCCGAAATGCGGGAGAGAAAGTCAACGCTTCGTGACAAAAGGCGAAGAGCGGCTGGCTGGGGACAGACGACACCCAGCATAGCAGGAGACCCCATGAAGAGGTAGCCGAAGACTAACAGAGGCGGTCCAGGAATGGGAGCCCTGGGAGCTGATACAGACACTACAGAGGAACAGAGCTGGAAGAAGCCCAGCGGGGAGAGCGTACCCGAGCTCCACTCCGACACGGGCACGGGGGCACACATGCCTCATCCCCCTCCGGAGCCATTCCACCTGCAATAATAATAAAACAGAGGCGGGTCAAGATAATCTGCCAGAAACACCCGCGGCTGGCAGAGAAAATATACCCAGAAGCCGGGGGAAGCAGCAAGAGGTGAGAGGGACAGACAATATAAAGGGAAGCGGACCCTGTATTGCCAGGGACATGCGGCAAACCGAAGGCACACGCGGATAAGACCGCATGGTGCCGGACCAATAGACCAGATAAAGACTGCAAGAAGCAGGGTATACAGGGAACGAGAGCCAGTACACACGGAGTAATATTGACTACAAGCTAATCCACGCAAATAACAAGTGAAACGGGACTGCTACTCACCCTGTAGTCCCAGGAGGCTAGTGCCACAGGAAAAACTACTAAGGCACATTGATGTGCACTAAAGAAGGGACCGCACGAAATAAAGCTAAGGCACAAAATCCAGCTCAATAAGCTCCCCCAGCAGATAAAGAGGGCGCACAACAACCCACAGGACAGTTAAAAGCCACAGCGGGGAAGCCCAGGAACTGAACCCAGGACATTCAGAGACTGATGGGACCGGGGCACGGACGGACCTGGACCCACCGACTACTATGCAGCAGAGAAGCGAGCTCCACGGAGATGATGCCAAATCGGAAAACAGAAGGAAAATCTAAACAAACCAGCATAGAAACCTTCACTAAAACATGCAGAAACAAACAACCTGTACAGCCTGACACAGCAATGGCTACCTCAAGCACAACACAACAAGAGGGAAACACAAATGAAGGTCCGATCCTAGAAGCAATAGCTGCCTTGAAAGCGTCCCTTGAAGCCAAAATGGACATCGATAGGCGCCCTCAAGGCACCCTTAGAAAATAAACTGGATACCGTCATGGTAGATGTGGGCCTCCTCCGCAAGGACGCCAGAAATCTGACAGAGTAACAACGACGGAACAGCAAGTGCAGCAAAACACCACAGATGTTGCGGTCACGCAAACACAAATGTCGCAGGCGATACAGAAGGTCAAGATCCTTGAACAAAGGGCGGAAGACGCAGAAGGAAGGGCACGAAGGAATATTATTCGTATAGTCGGGCTTCCAGAGGGCGAAGAAGGCAGAGATCCCTCAGAATATGTCAAAATCATGCTACTCCAAGAGATCGGGGATGGAACACTGTCCCAAGGTTTTGCGGTGGAGAGGTCGCACAGAGCACTGACCAAAAGACCTCAGCCAGGAGCCCCCCTACCTCCCTCCCGAGAGTGATGATCGCCAGGATCATGAATTTCAAGGACAGGGAGAAGATACTATCATTCTGAAGGGAAGGGGGAGTGATTACAAGGAACACCTCCAAAATTACCATCTACCCAGACTACACAGTCATGGTTCAAAAACAAAGAGCAAGATTTGTTCCGACTAAAGAGCGCCTCAGGATGGCAGGATTGCGATACAAGCTTTTATACCCCGCCAAACCTAAGGTAATACATCAAGGGAATTCATGGTTCTTTGACTCAACCGAAGAAGCCCACATATGGATGGACCAGCAGGGCATCCCTCAGCAAACAGAGAAATCCCAACAACAAGGAGAACCAGCCTCGGTGAGAGGAAACGTCGCCTTTTAGGAACAAGACGTGAACATAAAGTAATGTTACTAAGCCAGATGCAGACCACGAAGGAGCGACTTGCTCCAATCCAGCTGTGATGGCCACGGGAAACCACAACCCCAAAATGAACCTTCCACAAGTTCCGATGCTAGTTTGGAGGCATCACGCTGCGGCGAGCCAGTTCCACTTCGGCGGACAGAGCAAGAAAAGCGGCGAGGCCCGAGCAGGGGGAGGATGGCTGGGCGTTAGTTTGGAAGTTTTAGTTCATGTGTTGTTAGCAACGAGTATGGCCGGCTGGCACAACGCACTGACGGTGGGAAGGACAACCTATGCAAACACACAACAGCTCGAGTGAGCAGAGACTGGGAAGACATACAGCAACAAATCGAAGGAAACCACCCCAGACGAAAAGGCGAAAAAGATCAAAAGGAAGGGAGGGAGGGGAACGCCTCGAGGGCCGGAGGAAAGGAGAAGAGACAGGGCGAGAAACAAGATGAAGGCTATGGGACAGCAGAGCCTAAGTAAACAATACATAGATGGACCCTGATGAGAACAACAGCAACCTGGAATGTGTGAGGACTTCAAGCATGCGTCAAAAGACAGTGTATGCGTGGCTAAACAAGATGAGTCAATACAGCAATGTTGCAGGAGACTCATCTAGCATTAGAAAAAACAGGCCAAGGTGGGCAAGAAATGTGGAGGGCAAGTATACAGCACTACATATTCGAACTACGCAAGGGGACCGCTAATATGGATTGCGCCGAGAGTACCGTTCCAGCTAATAAAGCAAGAAAGTGATCCGGAGGAAAGACTAGTGCTGGTACACGGAATGCTAGAGAACAGGGAAATATGTCTGATTAATACCTACGCCCCAAACCACGATGCAACTGAATTCTTCAGGAACCTAGCCCCCAAACTGGCTCAATACAGGGAAGCCACGCTCATTGGGGCAGGAGACTTTAATTGTACCTTAGATCCACTTCGACAGGTCGGACGACAAACAGAGGAAGCCGGCAACCCCTGCTAAGGAGCTCCAAAGGACCCTTACACGACTGCAGTTGGTGGACATCTGGAGGCAGGTACACAGAAGCGGGAGAGGGTATACACAATATAGCGCACCCCACGGAACATTCACACGAATAGACTACCTATTTACGGGCACTGAATCTCTAATAGAATTCACAGGAATTGACATAAGGAACAAGTTACCTACCTGTAACTGTTGTTCTCCAGCATGGGTCTGGCATGGATTCACATGCTCATGAATATTCCCCGTCGTCAGACCGGAAATCCTCGGTATAGAAAAAATCAGTATCAGTTTCGTTTCTGATCCGTCTTTCTTAGTAGTAACCAATCACTGGTCTCTGGGTCATACTGCCCCCAGCTAATGACTGCCCTCTCCTTAAGCCCCGCCCCCGGCAGCCATCCTCAGATTTGGTAGCACGTAAAGTGGCAGTATGACCAAGTGAAGAGCCGCAGAGGGGTAGGCGGGAGGGTTCACGTGTGAATCCATGCCAGACCCATGCTGGAGAACAACAGTTACAGGTAAGTAACTTGTTCCTTCTCCAGCATGGGGTCTGGCATTGATTCACATGCTAATGAATATAAGAATACATAGCAGTATACACATGCACAACCACGGGAGGTGGCAACAGGCTCAATATCAAGAAATACAACAACTCAACATTAAACAACTTTTACCTCCTCACCAGGCTCACCTTAGGCGAACAGGTTGCGCAGCACTGCCTGGCCGACTCTGGACTCCTCCGTGGAATCCCAGTCGACCTAGAATCTCGTGAAGGGGTGCGTCGACCTCCACGTAGCAGCCCTGCAGATGTCCAGCAGGGGCACACCAGACAGGAACGCCGTGGTAGCAGCGATCGCTCTGGTTGAATGGGCTCTCGGACGGCCTGGCAACGGTCGGTTTGCCAACCGGTGACAGTGCATGATGCACCCGGAGAGCCATCTGGAAATGGAATTCTTCGAGAGAGCCTTCCCTTGATTCACATGTCCAAAGTTCACAAACAGCTGTGATGTCTTCCGAAAACTCTTCGTGCGGTCCACATAGAACTTCAGCGCTCTAGCTACATCTAGCGAGTGCAGAGTCCTCTCAGCCGACGACGAAGGAGACGGGAAGAAAACTGGCAACACCAAGGGCTCGCTGAGGTGGAAGTCCGACGGCACCTTGGGCATGAAGGAGGGGTGCGTCCTCAGCACCACCCTCGTGTCGTGAAAAGTCAAGTATGGAGGCTTGCAAGATAGGGCCTGGATCTCTCCCACTCGTCATGCAGAGGTGATGGCCACGAGGAATGCTGTCTTCCACGACAGAAACTTCAACGGCACTGAATGCATAGGCTCGAATGGGGCCCCCATGAGCCTAGTCAGCACCACGTTGAGCTCCCACGCCAGGGCAGGGGCCTTCACCGGCAGGAACGATCAGAACAGTCCTTTCATAAATTCCTTCACCAGCCGATGAGACCACAAGGACGCCCGTCCTGTAGTTCTGGTGTAACGTGAGACGGCAGCCAGATGCACCTTGATGGAAGCGTGAGATAGGCCAGCCTTGGCCTAGGACAGTAGGTACGGCAATACTTGAGGGGCCGTAATCCGCAGAGGGTTAATCTTCTGTGCACCGGCACCAGACAGAGAACCTCTTCCATTTATGTCCGTAGCACTTGAGAGTTGAGGATGCCCTGGCCTTTGCAAGAACCTCTCTGCAGTCGGCCGGGATGTCGTATCCTCCAAACTCTAGTGCTGCAGGAGCCAGGCCTGCAAGTTCACCGACCCTGGTTCGTGATGAAGAATGGGGCCTCCTTCTCTGGAGAGAAGATCCGCCTCCGTCGGCAGCTTGACTGGTGTGGACGCTGACAAGTCCAGAAGGTCCGGGAACCAGATCTGCCTCGGCCACGCCGGTGCAACGAGGATCATCCTGCACCAGGACCTCTTGAGCTGGTTGACGAGCCGGAGTAGCAACGGCAGGAACGCATAAAGGAATTGGCCGTCCCAGGGGAACGAGAAAGCATCGCCCATGCTCCTCGGCTGGGGAAACCTGCTGGCGAACCTCCGGCACTTGGAGTTCGCCGCCGTCGCGAAGAGATCGATCTGGGGTTCGCCCCATCGTCGGAAGAGTCGATCCACTTGATACTGGCGCAGTTCCCACTCGTGGCACGAGCGCAGGTCTCTGCTGAGTGAGTCGGTGATGGTGTTTATCCCTGCCAGATGAAAGGGTACCAGAAACATCCCTTGGGCGACGGCCCAATGCCACAGATCCTGGGCTTCCTTGGATAGGGAAGGGGATCTGGTTCCGCCCCTGCTTCCGAATGTAAAACATCGTGGTGGTGTTGTCGGTGAAGATCCTCACCACCTTGCCCTTGAGGGACGGGAAGAAAGACCTGAGGGCCCGGAACACTGCGCGGAGCTCCAAGATGTTGATGTGGAGCGTCTTCTCCTCCGGGAGCCAAAGGCCTCTTGCGTGGAGATCCCCGGTGTGCGCTCCCCAACCTTGCAGGGAGTTATCCGTCGTCAGTAAACAGAAAGAGGATTCAACTTGGGAACCCTCCCGTCCCCTGCACACTTTCAAATGTTTGGATTAATCCAATACAGTTGTTTAAACTGCGTTATATGCATTGTACATACATTTGTTTCTAACACATATGGTCAGACACAGGAGTGTGAGATAAAAAAATATATATCTTTATAGTCAGGCTGTATTATTTTCAGCAAGAATTATAGTTCAGACAAAGATTATTTACAGTGCATAGAAACAGTATCAATAGATAAAGCTCAAATTGAAGAAAAATGGAGTCCAAATTGATTAGCGACGCGTTTCGAGGAAGTTCTCCTCTTCTTCATAAGGCCACACTTGGACTCTTAATGTAAAAGGAAAGCATAAATTCAGTAAAGAAAATTTTGTAAGCACAATGCATAGACTGTTCATGTCATATTAAATGTATACAGTTAAAAAATAAATGGCATTAATTGTATTTAGAACATTAATCTGTCCCTAAAAAATAGGGAATTGAAACAATGTAACATGTTCTAATATGCATTGTAATTCATGCAACATTATAAGATTAACTAGGTTGCCCCTGCTCGAGAGAGGGGCTGAAGGTCTACTGAAGCATCTTTTCCTGCAAAATTAACTGTATAACGTCCATCATACTGTAATTTAGTAGAGTACTACCTCTAATGGGATCTATCACGTGGATGGTGAAACATAAGCTAAAGAAAATTAAATATGTAGGTAAAACAACACACAGATAATTCTTAGGTTATATCAATCTAATATGGAAGGAATACAAAAATCGTTACCTCTGTGAGTAGAAAGTGCCGGAAACAGAGAACCGGACGGAGCGGTGAAAATAGACAGTCTTCGTACATCAGTTAGTTCCTTAAAACATGGCTAATTCCCAAAAAGATACCAGAAATCTAAAGAAAACAAAGCCTGATCAATGCCAAGCTCAATGTTCAAACGTAACAGTCATAGGTGTGAGATAAAAAAAAATTTGAGTAACATACCTAACCAAAATATGGAGGGCGGAAAATAATCAATACAGCGGCCCACATAAGGATGTAGAACTTAAGTTTCCCGCCGTCACTACAGAGGTGCCTCAGTATGTGGGAATTCTGTCATACGAATAGCCAAACTGAACAGGAATGAAGTCCTGATTAGTATAATATACCTAGCAATCTGATATGAAGTAATGGAAACATAATATGGTGTTTAATCAAGGCAAAAAATGTAAAGAATTACCGTGGTAAGAATGTGCAAATGGCACAATTCTCAAAGCTGATGTGCAACTGATGTCAAGATTGTGTGGCCGGTCAACAGCTGAAGAATCCGGCAGTAATAGGTCAGTTAGAGTATCAACTAAAGAAAGTGTAAGGAAAACAGAAAAAAAAGAATCATGAGACTAAGGAACTATTTCCCTGGTCCCTAGATAGATAAATGCACATGCATTCACGCTTACCTGGAGCATAGGGGGGCAATCCTGAACAGAGTCTGTTCAGCCGAGTGGCTTGTTGTTCACAAACCATGGAGACTACATGTGACCATGGAGATAAATAGAGGACTGAAGTAATAGGTGAAGAAAAAGGACTAAGAAGTAAATGGGCCTCAAGGTCGGCCATCTTGGAACGAGGTTATATTGTAATGAAGGTGTAGATCTCTAGGCATTCAATGACAAGAAGTAACTTAAATCGGGAAGCGTAAAGGTGCGTAACTAAATAAATTAAAAGGAAAAAATTCATACAGTACAGAAACCTATTGTGCGATGTAAATCGGACATTACAAATACTAGTCCGCACATCGTAGAACGGGGAGAGGAAAGTTGAGAAAAATAGTGTACCATGTGAAATAGAGTCGAAATTAGCAATGACAAAGGGTCTTGAATCGAACGAAACGCTCGGATCTTAAAAGGGAAAAAAATAGCACGGAAAAAATGAATATAATGTTCAGATTATCTGGCTAAGGTCATTTAATGACCATGTGTAACCTATCAGTTCAAAATAGGTGGATCACATGGATTCACATTATGCAGGAAGAGAGAAAAAAAACCTTAAATCTCTCTCTCATTGCATGGACAACCTAGTGCAATATAGCAATCTCAATGGGGTAAATGCATTTATTTTACAAAAGATCAAAATTAAATGTGATAAGTATAACAGAATGACAAAAAATGAAAATTAAGAATAAGAACAATTTTTACACTGTGTTTACAGGCAATTATTTTTATGGCAACCATCCATGTGATCCACCTATTTTGAACTGATAGGTTACACATGGTCATTAAATGACCTTAGCCAGATAATCTGAACATTATATTCATTTTTTCCGTGCTATTTTTTTCCCTTTTAAGATCCGAGCGTTTCGTTCGATTCAAGACCCTTTGTCATTGCTAATTTCGACTCTATTTCACATGGTACACTATTTTTCTCAACTTTCCTCTCCCCGTTCTACGATGTGCGGACTAGTATTTGTAATGTCCGATTTACATCGCACAATAGGTTTCTGTACTGTATGAATTTTTTCCTTTTAATTTATTTAGTTACGCACCTTTACGCTTCCCGATTTAAGTTACTTCTTGTCATTGAATGCCTAGAGATCTACACCTTCATTACAATATAACCTCGTTCCAAGATGGCCGACCTTGAGGCCCATTTACTTCTTAGTCCTTTTTCTTCACCTATTACTTCAGTCCTCTATTTATCTCCATGGTCACATGTAGTCTCCATGGTTTGTGAACAACAAGCCACTCGGCTGAACAGACTCTGTTCAGGATTGCCCCCCTATGCTCCAGGTAAGCGTGAATGCATGTGCATTTATCTATCTAGGGACCAGGGAAATAGTTCCTTAGTCTCATGATTCTTTTTTTTCTGTTTTCCTTACACTTTCTTTAGTTGATACTCTAACTGACCTATTACTGCCGGATTCTTCAGCTGTTGACCGGCCACACAATCTTGACATCAGTTGCACATCAGCTTTGAGAATTGTGCCATTTGCACATTCTTACCACGGTAATTCTTTACATTTTTTGCCTTGATTAAACACCATATTATGTTTCCATTACTTCATATCAGATTGCTAGGTATATTATACTAATCAGGACTTCATTCCTGTTCAGTTTGGCTATTCGTATGACAGAATTCCCACATACTGAGGCACCTCTGTAGTGACGGCGGGAAACTTAAGTTCTACATCCTTATGTGGGCCGCTGTATTGATTATTTTCCGCCCTCCATATTTTGGTTAGGTATGTTACTCAAATTTTTTTTATCTCACACCTATGACTGTTACGTTTGAACATTGAGCTTGGCATTGATCAGGCTTTGTTTTCTTTAGATTTCTGGTATCTTTTTGGGAATTAGCCATGTTTTAAGGAACTAACTGATGTACGAAGACTGTCTATTTTCACCGCTCCGTCCGGTTCTCTGTTTCCGGCACTTTCTACTCACAGAGGTAACGATTTTTGTATTCCTTCCATATTAGATTGATATAACCTAAGAATTATCTGTGTGTTGTTTTACCTACATATTTAATTTTCTTTAGCTTATGTTTCACCATCCACGTGATAGATCCCATTAGAGGTAGTACTCTACTAAATTACAGTATGATGGACGTTATACAGTTAATTTTGCAGGAAAAGATGCTTCAGTAGACCTTCAGCCCCTCTCTCGAGCAGGGGCAACCTAGTTAATCTTATAATGTTGCATGAATTACAATGCATATTAGAACATGTTACATTGTTTCAATTCCCTATTTTTTAGGGACAGATTAATGTTCTAAATACAATTAATGCCATTTATTTTTTAACTGTATACATTTAATATGACATGAACAGTCTATGCATTGTGCTTACAAAATTTTCTTTACTGAATTTATGCTTTCCTTTTACATTAAGAGTCCAAGTGTGGCCTTATGAAGAAGAGGAGAACTTCCTCGAAACGCGTCGCTAATCAATTTGGACTCCATTTTTCTTCAATTTGAGCTTTATCTATTGATACTGTTTCTATGCACTGTAAATAATCTTTGTCTGAACTATAATTCTTGCTGAAAATAATACAGCCTGACTATAAAGATATATATTTTTTTATCTCACACTCCTGTGTCTGACCATATGTGTTAGAAACAAATGTATGTACAATGCATATAACGCAGTTTAAACAACTGTATTGGATTAATCCAAACATTTGAAAGTGTGCAGGGGACGGGAGGGTTCCCAAGTTGAATCCTCTTTCTGTTTACTGTTTATTGTCGGGGTCTTGTGCCATGACCTCAGTTTTTCCCCCCCGCACCTAAAAGTTTATACAACATAATCCTCGAATCTCTTTACTAATCTTACTTACTATAGGTGTGCGCCTCTATCTAAACCCTTCGCAGTTATCCGTCGTCACCCTCACCTGGTGGGCCGGGGCTAGGAAACCTGTTCCCGCCATCAGATGAGAGTGGGAACCCCACCATCGTATCGCCTGACGGAATGCTTCGTCGAGCGGGATCCTGTCCTCGAAGCTGCCCGTTGACTGGATCCAGTGGGCGTCGAGGAATTCTTGCAAGGGCCGCATCCGAAGTCTGCAGTGGCGCACGAGATAAATGCAAGAGGACATCATTCCGAGGAGGGACTTGACAGACCTCACTCTGGCCACGTCCGTGGCCAGCAGACGTTGCACCTTTCCCAGGATGGTCCTGATCCTTTCCTCCGACGGAGAGGCCAGTCGCGCTACTGTGTTGAGCTGTGATCCCAGAAACAGGGCGACTTGCGACAGGACCAGGTGGGATTTTGGAAAGTTGATGGAGAATCCCAGGTCCGTGAGCAGCTGGACAGTCTTCGCAGTATGTTCTAAGGCAAGCTCCCTTGTCCTTGCCCGTATGAGCCAGTCGTCCAGGGAGGGGTAGACGTGGATCCCCAGTAGGCGCAGCCGCGCCGCCACCGGTGCTAGGCACTTGGTGAACACCCTGGGCGCCGATTTTAATCCGAACGGGAGGGCCTTGAACTGGTAGTGCCGCCCTTGGACCACGAACCTGAGGAACTTTCGGTGTCTCTTTAGAATCGGGATGTGAAAGTATGCATCCTCCAAGTCCAACGACGACAGGAAATCGCCCTCCTCCAGCTGTCTCAGCACGTACTGGAGGGTGACCATCTGGAACTTCTGTGCCTTGATGTACCTGTTCAGTCGTTGCAGGTCCAGGATGGGACGCCATCCTCCTGTCTTCTTCTTTACGAGGAAGTACCTTGAGTAAACTCCGGAGCTCCGAAGCCTCTTTGGAACGAGCTCGATGGCACCTTTTCTAAGCATCGCCCTTACTTCCAACAGCAGTTGAGGGACGTGATTTTCCTTCCTGGCCACGGGAGGAAAGCGGGGGCACTTCTTCTGGAACTCGAGGGTGTGCCCCAGGGCCAGGGCATCCAGCACCCAACGGTCGGTGGAGATGGACTCCCACACTCCGACGAACTTCGTCAGCCGGCCTCCCACCGGGGTGCTTTAGCGGGGGCCCGACCCAACGGTCGGTTCAATCCTGCTTGGAGGCCGCCTTGCCTCCTTGACCACCTTGGCGAAGACGGCGGGATCCACCTGACTTTCCGCGTCCCCTGTAGGCCTCTTGCGACAAAGATCTTGCCACTTGAAGGTACGTAGAGGAGCTACTGCCGGCTCCCTTGGAGGCACCCTGTCTGCCTCCGGAGCTCCGAAAGGGCGGCTGTCGCTGTTGGAGCACACCCAGTGCTCGGGCCGTCTCCGTGTCCGTCTTGATCACCTGAAGGGAGTCATCAACCGCCTTGCCAAACAGGTTGTTCCCATCGAAGGGCATGTCCAAAACCTTGGTCTGTACGTCCTGGCGGAAATCCGTCCCCTTGAGCCATCCTCGTCGTCTCAGGCAAATAATGGCGTGGTCCGAGGCAATCTCACCTTCCGGTAAGATTTCCAGAGCCTCCGCCCTCTTGGCGTCCGGAAGGAAGTCCAACAGAGGGGCGATCTTGAACCACAACTCCCTGTCGTAGCGGGCTACGATGGCCAGGGCGTTGGCAGCCTTGATGGTCGTCGCTGAAGATGAGATGACCCGTCGCCCCATTGCATCCAGCTTCCTACCCTCGTCGTCCGGCGATGGCCTCCCCCGCCCCCGCTTTCTTCTTGTCCGCCGCCGAAACGACCGAATCCGGGGTGGGTTGCGCCCTAAGGCACAAGGGGGCTGCGTCGGGGACTCGGTACTTCTTCTTGTACCGGTCCCTCTTCGCAGGAGCCGTGGCAGGGTTCTTGAGGAGGGCGAGCCCCTCATCCCAGATGTCATCAAGAAGCGGTACGGCGAGGACGTCTTCCTTTTAGCCTCGCGCCGTTGGTAAAGGAACCCTTCCTTTTTCTTTTCTTCGGGGCAGAGCTGGAAGAGCTCGGAAGCCCTGGAAATCATTGCATGGAAGGATCCAATCTCGTCGGGCGGGGACACCCGGACAGGGGGGGGCAACGGGGGACACGTCCAGTCGTCGCCTCCGTCGTCATCCGTACCTGTCGTACTCATGTCCGTGCCTGTATCATCCCCGTGGGTAGTAGACCGGGGGGAAGGCAGAGAAGGCCGCCGCGGCGGGAGAGGTGGCCTAGGATGCGTCCTCCTCCTCTTAAGCGGTGGACTCTCCGAAGGTCCTGGCTCCGGTTCCCCCGTCGGGTCTGGCTCAGGTACCTCCGTCGGGGGAAGGGGAAAACTAGTCCTTATCTCCGAGCAGAAGGACTGAATGGCTGACAAAATGGCCGCGGAGGTGTCCTGCAGCGCCGGAAACGACGGGAGAGAGGGCTCTTTAGGAGCCTTGTCTGCGACACCGTCGCTCTCGTCGTCGCCCTCGTCGGGATCCCTCCCAATGGGCTGGGCCTCTTCCACGACTTGGATGAGCTCCTCTTCAGAGGTCGTGTCCGTATCCACAATGGCCACCAGCCCCTCCCCCGCCCTTTCCAACGAGGACTTTGTGGGGGTCTTCTCGATGGGCCTGCAAGACGACTCCCTCCGCGGTGGCAGGGAGACTCTGGCTCCTGAGGGCACCTCCAGTGGTGTAGCCTCCACAGGCTGAGCCAGGGCCGCGGCGACATCCTCAATCGAGGTCTTAGCAGGGTGAATCAAGGCCAACGTCACCTTCTGTACGCCTGGGGCCTTCACCTTGGGGGGAGGGTCCGAGCCTCGCTCCCCCTCTGCTGGAATCTTCGAGATCGACCGGGGCCTCTCCAGAAGCTTCGCCAGGTTCTCGGACTTCCTCTTACCCAAGCCAGAGCGTTGGCTCGTGGATGATGGCGCCGGGGAGGGTGCGCCCTGCCTGGCAGCCAAGGAGCCCGACCGTTCGGCGCTCCCGGTGCCAGCGGACTCGCGGTGCTTAGCCTTTTGTTGGGCCCCCGTAGCCGGGGCACCCTCACAGGACTTAGAAGACCGCTCGTACTTATTTTTCTTCTTCTCGCCTGGCGGGCTCTTACCTTCCAGCCAGTTGGCGAGACGGAGGTGGCGATCCTTCATGGTCCGCTCCGACATGTTCCCACAAAATGCACAGTCCTTCTCCTTGTGCATCTTGTCCTCATGGAGACAGTAGAGGCATAACGAATGCTCGTCCTCCTTGAAAACGTTCTGAAGCTGGCATCCAGGGCAGGTCCTGAACAGCTTCCCGGGCGTCGAGCTTCCTTTGTCCTGGGCCATGACCGGGGTAGGCCTCGGAACTTCTGGAATCCTCCAAAAGTGTAACTCGACAAAATCTTCACCCTTGAGGGGCGTAGAAACTCCGAAACAGATCCCCGTTGATCAGATGTAGAAACGGTGGAGCTGGAGGCTCTATTTCACCGAAAAATGAGAAAATCTCCTGAAAAAAGCGCGGAAACGCAGCAAAAGCTCGAGAGCTACAGCACGAGGACTCCCAACACTTGAACGTGCGGTAAAAATCTGAGGATGGCTGCCGGGGGCGGGGCTTAGGGAGAGGGCAGTCATTGGCTGGGGGCAGTATGACCCAGAGACCAGTGATTGGTTACTACTAAGAAAGACAGATCAGAAACGAAACTGATACTGATTTTTTCTATACCGAGGATTCCCGGCCTGACAGGCAATATTCATGAGCATGTGAATCCATGCCAGACCCCATGCTGGAGACAAGCACGCACACTCTCGGACCATGCCCCAATACTAGCAACATGGGCACACACCTACAGGAAAACCCCAATACCAACATGGCGCCTCCGAGCGGAAGCGCTAGGGGAGGGAGAACTTGAACATCTGCATGTAGTGATAAAAGAGGACTTTGAACATAATGAGGGTAGCGTAGAAAGTAATGCCACGCTCTGGGATGCATTCAAGGTAGTGATAAGAGGGGCAGCAATTGGGAAAACAGGAGGGCTAAAAGTAAAAATCATGGAAGAACTGGACAAACTGGAAAGGGAGATAAAAACGGAGGAACGAAGGAGAGAGAGGGTGGGCAAGGAACCCAGGGAACTACCGGAGTTAAGAACAAGATGCATACAACTCTGGGAGAAACTAGGGAAGCTGAATTATGGGAAATATTTCTAGAGACCCCACGCAGAAGGAGATAAACCTAGCAGACTCCTAGCATGGCTCACTAAACAGGAAAACAAAAGAGACCCCATAGTCGTACTAAAAGATAAAATTGGGACAGAGGTCAGGAACCAGGAAGATATAAACCATTTATTTTCTGGCTTTTACGAGCGGCTCTACGCCCCTAACCCAGAGGTGGAGCCGGAGGACATTGTAGACGCCTTAGCAGAGATAAGACTACCGAAACTAACAGCAGAACAGGCCCAACTATTGGATGCCTCCATTACAGCTGAAGAAATCGAAACAGTGATTTCCGAGCTCCCCTCGGGCAAATCTCCGGGCCCAGATGGGCTTCCCGGAGAGTTTTAAAAAACATAAAGGGCATTATAACCACAAAATTGCTAGAAACATACCAGGAGGCATTTGAGTAAACAACTACCAAACAGCATGTCCGAAACAATAATTGTACCGATCCTCAAACCAAGGAAATCCCCAGTAGAATGCGCCTCCTATAGGCCGATTTTCCTCATCAATCAAGACGCCAAAATACTCACAGGGGTCCTGGCTAACCGTCAGACATTATTAATACCCACGCTGATCCACGTAGAGCAGACGGGCTACGTCCCAGGGCGCAATACATCATGGAACCTCCGCAGATTGCATCATGTCATAGATCAGACGAATCAGGGACAAGGCGAATGCACCTTGGTGTTATTAGATGCTGTTAAAGCCTTCGACTCGGTCAGCTGGAAGTGGTTTCGGAGTGTCTTGGCCCACTTTGGTATAGGGGAAGGGTTTCTTGGATGGATTAGGCTGCTGTACAGAGATCCCAGAGTAAGAGTAAAAACGGAAGACGCATTTCGAAACCCTGGAGAATACACAGAGGAACCAAACAGGGCTGCCCTCTGTCACCAATGTTATACATACTGGCTCTGGAAACGTGGGTGGTCTTCCTCAGGGCAGAATACGGGGACACAGGGATAGATACAGATGAGAGGTACACCAGATCTCGCTGTATGCAGACGACATCCTTCTCTTCGTGGAGAACCCGCGCGCTAACTTACCTTGCCTCCTAGAAGCGGCGGACGCATACACCAGACTATCAGGGATAGCCATCAATAAAGAAAATTATGTCCTATTTCCCCTGGCTGACCTAAAACGGGTCCCCCCCCAAGACAAACTTCCAGACATGGGTTTAGCATGGGCACCGAGCTCCTTCCGATATTTAGGAATAGAGATGCAACACAACACTGCAGACTCACACAAACGCAACACGCTGGTGGCCCTAGAGAAAACACAAAAGTCCATGGACTTCTGGGGGACACTCCAGCTGAGGATGATGGGAAGAGCGGCCATTCTGAAGATGGTAGTACTCCCACGGCTATTATACTACTTTACAAACATTCCGCACGCCATACCGAGAGCTTTCTTCATGAAGTTGAACATAATAACACAAAGGTTCCTGTGGGCAGGGGGGAGGTGTAGGATCGCAATGACAACCCTACAGAGGGAGTATGAAGAAGGGGGCATCAGATTGCCAGATTTCGAAAAATACTGCTTAGCAGGACAACTCTAATTTGTGGTCAAATGGCTGGGGGAAGACGAATCTATAAACAAAATACTTTTCCAGCCAGCATTGAAATCATACTACCTAGGAGAACTACCATGGATCGACAAATCCCTGCTCAGGACCCTGCCAACCATGCTTAAGCTTGCAATGAATCTGTGGGCGAGGGTGTGGAGACTCCAGAGAGCAAAGGATCCCTGTTCAACACAGATCCCATTAGCGGGATTACTAGGCACAGACACAAATACACTCGCAACATACAGATCCCAATTGGAAGCAAAAGGAGTAGTGCAAATAGGAGATCTGAGGGAGGACGAACAATGGATGGAGTTCCAAGACTTGGTGGAAGAATATGACATAACAGAATAATACTGACAATTAAGAAGGTGTGGCCGGAATGGCCAGAGCAAGAGAACATATGAGAACTAGATGCATGGTACGATATATCGGAAGGTGGACACACAACCTCCAGGCTATACGAACAATTGCTAGGATCCAATAATTTGCAAGTGCTACACATAAGAGGACGCTGGGAAGAAGAACTTGGAAGACCCCTTAGCAATCAGGAATGGACCAGGGTGCTAAGATACCCCCAAAAAGTATTGAGGAACGCAAGTTTCAGGCAAGCACAATTATACACCACGCACAGGGCGTACCTTGTGCCCAAGAGAATGAAGCTGAGAGACCCCCGCACATGCCCCCGCTGTCCCGACGAGGAAGCAGACATGATACACATGTTCTGGACCTGCCCAATGATACAGGTCTTTTCGGATAAAATCAGACAAAGTGGCCAGAAGTCGACTCCAAATACAAGCAGAAAACCCTGAACTCTACCTACTGGGCCTATTCCCAAGAGGAGGCAGACACAGGTCACATCTTGCAAAAATGAAAGACCTAATATGCATACTAGCTAAACTAAGGATAGCAATGGCGTGGAACACAAGGTAGGGCCCAACAAAAGACTCATGGTGGGCAGACCTCAGGAAACGGGCAATGACGGTGTGGATAAGATCGGCGCAGAAAGGAGAAGGGGAAACAGGAAAAAAAATAACAGCATGGACCTCCCTGATGCAGGATCTGTTCGATCATAGAGAGGAAAGTGAAGGGGATGATCTCACAAGGGAAGAGGAACAATAGATAAGACACTTGAGGAACCCCCAAGAGCAGCAAAGCATAAATCGAAAAACTTTAAAAACTACCACGGGGACAGAGTTAGTCCAAAATAACACAAACGCTGGATCTCTCTGAGATGGAAGATGAGAAGAGATACCCAGGCATAGCGCCAAACAGCCAGTTATGTTATATGTTTTGTTTGTTTTGTAATGTTATTATAAAATCATTAAAGAGTTTAAAAAAAAACGATGACAAAATAAAGTTGACCACAGCCCCAAGCCACCCTATTCCCTTGGAAAACGTTCTCCTTTAGAGGACTCTGCAGAAAATTGCATTATTCTGTCTGCTTTGTTACTGCTTGTTCTTTCTCTGGACAATTCAGAGCACGTGATCTAAAAAATATTAAAAAGTGCTGTTCAGCATAAACCTGTACCAAGCTTGCCAGCACCCACATGATTGTCTGGACAGATTGCAACTGGTTAGGACAATAAGGTTTTTCATAAAAAGAGCAGAAGTTGTCATAGGAGAGGGGGTGCCTATGCCCCTCGGCAGGAATTGCAAGACAGAAATCATATGACAGTAACTGTACAGTGGCTAAGGCTGATGAAAATAATTGTGTTTAATGCGGGATGTGTGTGCTAAAACGCCTGGTGATAGTTCTAGAATGTTCTTAGGTTTTGGTTTTGTCAGGTCACCAGTGACCTATAAAAGTTGAGGGATTTGAGGGCATGCCAGGTTAGAGCAGTCAGTTCCCGATAGACATTGGATGCGGTATTCCTTGGCTTGCAATACAACTATTAAGCTGCCACGGTCATCACCGAAAAGTGAAGTGTTTTCAGACAAAAGATTGCCCCATAAATGTCGCAGTAAGGGGACAGAACATAGAAGTATATAGAGTATTTTTTCTATTAACTATACTGTGTGGGCTTATTTGTATTATGTGCTTGTCTGGGAAAAGCCGTTCCACCTACCAATCCTCGCCCCACCTAAGATGGAAGCCAGACTGCTTTCAAATTACCATTTTGAGTCTGGTTAGCTTGGCAGAAAATCCAGCACGCACACAGAGGTTGGTCTTCTTAACTTATGCAGAAACGGCTACCTAACAGTAATGTTTTCCTTCTGCAGTTAATGAATTTAGAAGACAGTATTTCCCGCTGGGTAACATATGTGACACAGAGACGGTGATGAATATAATTCTTAGTACCATTTTCCCACTTGGGAATCTGCCCTTGTTTGTGTGAATGCAGTAGTGTTTTACAAATGTAAGCACAAAGCTCCACCTTGCATAGGTTATTTAATGGGACATTTTCCAAGTAGGCAAACATGCCCCCTTTGCTATAGTAATGTGCGTAGGCCTTATGCAGAACTTGCGTCGTTTGTTAGCTACATATCATTTTTGCCCTTCAATAAAAGACACAAATGCATGGCTTGCCTTTTAGGTTGACTTTACTCTATACATTTATAATACAATAACTCTGTGCAGATCCAATTTATGAAGACTTCTCTCTGCACCAGAATACAATTATTTGGAAAAAAGTTAAATGATATTTCAAAATCGACTTTTGTAAAAACCGTAGTTATGTAATGAAAAACACCTTAACCTTCTTCACAGAGTGCTTCCAACTCATACCTTTCAGATACATGTGGTAGCTACTAAAATAGCCACCTTTAAAGTAAGAGGCATTAAAGTATATTTGTGTATAGAATAAAAGGGTGGTAGCATTAGTCAGATTAGAACAGTTAAAATGCCAACTGGGTGTTGTTTGATTATGGGAGGGGTAATCCCTTTATTCCGTCCATAAACAACTTTAACTGCAGGAACCTACCACCCTGCGCTATTTGATTATTTAAGCAGCTGGGGCAGCTATGTGAACCTTTAAGTATCAGATTATCCACAATTTAGCATGAATAGATATTTGACGAGATCAATTTTGAAACAGTGGAACAGGTCAAATTGTTCAGTACACCAGAAAGCAGATCTCATCCATGTATTACAGTACCAAATTCTTGTTTTAGTGCGTGTGCTTCTTTCTATATTTGCATATTCCTTTGAGTGAGTTTTATATGCCCAAACTCCAGGACCTCAAGGTCTAGGCTTCCATGTTGTCTGGTCCCCAAAATAGATGCACGTTCCAGGATGCACTAGTCCCCCATGAAATAGCATACTAACCTATTTATATCATGTGAATGCATTACTTCATCCAGTCAATTCACTCGTCCCATACGAAGTATCAACAGTTGAGCAAAAACCTAAGTTACCTTGGAACACTATGCAGCACTTACTGAGGAAAGCACAAGCACCATGAAGGGAGGAGTCCACAAAACACACTGCACCCTGCAAAGTTTTGATCCTACAACGATGTGGTTAAAGATTTCCAATAGTTATTAAATTAAGGGAACCACATAACAGTAATTAAATGGCAAGTGTCTTGTAAAAGGGACTGTCTGAAGGCCATTGGACAAATAATAAACAAATAGATTGCCTAAATCAGTACTATGCACCCTTTCGTTATAGATATTTTGTACTACAAACAGCATACTCAAATGGTGGTGGATCATAACAGCTTCAGTCCAAAACATCTTCAGAGCCACAGGTTGCAGACATGTGGCTTAAAGATTACATTGTGATTAACAGTAACAAAAGCGTGCTTGTGTTACCTGAAAGTCACATGGTACTGGTACACATGCTCATTCTGACAGTTAATCTTGATCAAATTCAGTCCCAAAGGAGTTGCTGTGCCTTTGAACCCCTGCTTCAGCAAAGGTTCTCTAGAAGGAAAACAACAAGGAACAAGATGGTTAATTCTGGTCCATCCACATCTGAAAATTATTAATCCCAATGATTGCCTTGGAGTTCAGAAAAGGAGAATTACTCACCTGTAATCCTTCTCAATCCAGGATGGTTTCATCTCTCAAAAAGGTTAGATGTCATCACCATGACAAACCAATTTATTGATCTTTTTCCAGTAGTGATACTATTTTTGATAATTTTTGGTCTGGATGGTTGCATGTCTGGTCAAAGTGTGAAAAAAGAAGACGTTGCCTTAAGAACCGTCTATCTAGCACACACCGGTCTGCTCCCAATCAGGAAGAGAAAACCCAGACCTGAATGCAACAACAAGGTAGGAAAAGGACGATGGACGACAGGTTTCATCAGTGGCAGTTTGTAGAAGGGTGGGTGGTTTTTGTGGTCTCTGGTGCTTTTTATAGGGCCCAATACCAGCCAAGGACTTACAATTGAATAACTAACTATCAGATATAACGCAGGTCGAGGCTCTGTCTCAGATGTTTTCCTAGCACGATCTGTGCCTCATAGTTGCACTTGCAAATAAAACCTTATATAGTTGTAATCAACACCTGCCTGAACTTATGTTGATGTATGCTATGTGTTTTTGTCTCCCGTCTCCTTTCTCACTGGGATGTAAAACACATAATGAACATTTTAGGTGATCTGTGACTGAGTGTTACTATACCTGAGAATCAAACCTAGGGACCTCTCTAAAGAAGACAGGCATTCAAGTGTTGGATTGAGTAAGTTAAATATATTTGGGGTTAATGTTTTAAGTTATGTAATTGTTCTATTTCTAGTGAGTGAGTGGAATTGCTGGTTTAATCTTGGGTTTACCTGTATTTATAGGTATGTTTCTATTGATAAGACACTTGGCACACCGGCATTGAACTAATATGAAACTGATAAGAAGCATTCCTCTTCTCCTTTAGGGTTGGGAGGCGTGCCCAATTCAATTTATGACGGAATTAATTACAGCTGCATGTTTGCACTGTGTTTCAGGTGATTCAAAACCATGTGACACTAAGAATGTCTTTACACCGTTAGGTGCTGAGAGCGTGTGGTCTAAGGAAAAGGAACAAGTTACTTACCTGTAACTGTTGTTCTCCAACATGGGTCTGGCATGGATTCACATGCTCATGAATATTCCCCGTCAGGCTGGGAATGCTCGGTAAAGAAAAAATCAGTATCAGTTTCGTTTCTGATCTGTCTTTCTCAGTAGTAACCAATCACTGGTCTCTGGGTCATACTGCCCCCAGCCAATGACTGCCCTCTCCCTAAGCCCCGCCTCTGGCAGCCATCTTCAGATTTGGTAGCACGCAAAGTGGCAGTATGACCAAGTGAAGAGCCGTAGAGGGGCAGGACGGAGGGTTCACATGTGAATCCATGCCAGACCCATGCTGGAGAACAACAGTTACAGCTAAGTAACTGGTTCCTTCTCCAGCATGGGGTCTGGCATGGATTCACATGCTCATGAATATAAGAATACCTAGCAGTACACATGCACAACCACGGGAGGTGGCAAGGCCCAACATTAAGCATCTCTTACCTCCCCACCAGTCTCACCTTAAGCGAACAGGTTGCGCAGCACTGCCTGGCCGACTCTGGACTCCTCCATGGAATCCCGGTCGACGCAGTAAAATCTCGTGAAGGTGTGCGTCGACCTCCACGTAGCAGCCCTGCAGATGTCCAGCAGGGGCACGCCAGACAAGAACGCCGTGGTAGCAGCGAGCGCTCTGGTCGAACGGGCTCTCGGATGGCCAGGCAACGGTTGGTTTGCCAACCGATGACAATGCATGATGCAGCCGGAGAGCCATCTGGAAATGGAAGCCTTTGAGAGAGCCTTCCCTTGGTTCAGAGGTCCAAAGTTCACAAACAGCTGTGATGTCTTCCGAAAACCCTTCGGTCCAGGTAGAACTTTAGCGCTCTAGCCACACCCAGCAAGTGCAAAGTCCTCTCGGCCGGAGACGAAGGTGACGGGAAGAAAACAGGTAGCACCAAGGGCTCGTTGAGGTGGAAGTCAGACGGCACCTTGGGCATAAAACGAAGGGTGCGTCCTCAGCACCACCCTCGTGTCGTGAAAAGTCAAGTATGGAGGCTTGCAGGATAGGGCCTGGATCTCTCCCACTCGCCGTGCGGAGGTGATGGCCACAAGAAACGCAGTCTTCCATGACAGGAATTTCAGCGGCGCCGAATGTAGGGGCTCGAATGGCGCCCCCATGAGCCTGGTCAGCACCACGTTGAGTTCCCACGCCGGGGCAGGGGCCTTCACCGGCGGGAACGATCGGAACAGTCCCTTCATAAATTCCTTCACCAGGCGATGGGACCACAAGGACGCCCGCCCTGTGGTTCTGGTGCATCGGGAGATCGCAGCCAGATGTAACTTGATGGAGGCGCGAGCCAGTCCAGCCTTGGCCAGCGACAGTAGGTACGGCAGCACTTGAGGGGCCGTAATCCGTAGAGGGTTAATCTTCTGTGTACGGCACCAGACAGAGAGAACCTCTTCCACTTATGTCCGTAGCACTTGAGAGTTGAGGACGCCCTGGCTTTTGCAAGGACCTCTCTGCAGTCAGCTGGGATATCGTACCCTCCAAACTCTAGCACTGCAGGAGCCAGCCTTGCAAGTTCAGCGACTCCGGGTCGTGATGAAGTATGGCGCCTCCTTCTCTGGAGAGAAGATCCGCGTCCGACAGCAGCTTGACTGGTGGGGACGCTGACAAGTCCAGAAGGTCCGGGAACCAGATCTGCCTCGGTAATGCTGGTGCGACCAGGATCATCATGCACCGGGACCTCTTGAGCTGGTTGACGAGTCGGAGCAGCAACGGCAACGGAGGGAACGCATAAAGGAACAGGCCTTCCCAGGGGAACGAGAAAGAGGAGTTTGTCGCTGTTGCCAACAGGTCGATCTGGGGTTTTCCCCATCGTCGGAAGAGTCTATCCACTTGATCCTGGCGTAGTTCCCACTTGTGGCACGAGCGCAGCTCCCTGCTGAGTGAGTCGGAGATGGTGTTTTTTATCCCTGCCAGATAAGCACCAGAAACATCCCTTGGGCGACGGCCCAATGCCACAGACCCTGGGCTTCCTTGGAGAGGGCTGGGGATCTGGTTCCTCCCTGCTTCCGGATGTAGAACATCGTGGTGGTGTTGTCGGTGAAGATTCTCACCACCTTGCCCTTGAGGGGCGGGAGAAAGGACCTGAGGGCCCAGAACACTGCACGGTGCTCTAGGATGTTGATGTGGAGCGTCTTCTCCTCCGGGAGCCAGAGGCCTCTCGCGTGAAGTTCTCCGGTGTGCGCTCCCCAACATTCCAGGGAGGCATCCGTCGTCAACGTTATCTGGTGGGATGGGGTCTGAAAGTCTGTGCACGCCGTCAGATGAGCGCGGGTGCCCCACCACCGGATCGCTGGTCGGAAAGTCTCGTTGAGCGAGATCCTGTCCTCGAAGCTGCCCGTCGCTTGGATCCAGCGGGAGTCGAAGAACTCTTGCAGAGGGCGCATCCGAAGCCTGCACACCCGAGGAGGGACTTGATGGACCTCACCCCGGCCACATCCGTGGCCAGCAGGTGCTGCACCTTGCCCAGGATGGCCTTCGTCCTTTCTTCCGACGGTGAGGCCAGGCGTACCACTGTGTCGAGCTTTGCTCCCAGAAACAGTGCGGCTTGCGACGGGACCAGGTGGGATTTGGGAAAGTTGATGGAGAATCCCATGTCCGAGAACAGCTGGACGGTCTTTGCTGTGTGATCCACGGCGAGATCCCTTGTCCATGCTCCGATGAGCCAGTCATCCAGGTAGGGGTAGATGTGGATCCCCTGCAGGGCAGGCGCGCCGCCACCGGTGCGAGGCACTTGAACACCCTGGGTGCCGACTTCAATCCGAACGGGAGGGCCTTGAACTGGTAGTGCCGTCCTTGGACCACGAACCTGAGGAACTTTTGGTGACCTTTCAGAATGGGGATGTGGAAGTACGCATCCTCCAAATCCAACAATAACAGGAAATCGCCCTCCTCCAGCTGTCCCAGCACGTGCTGGAGGGTGACCATCTGGAATTTCTGTGCCTTGATGTATTTGTTCAGCCGTCGCAGGTCCAGGATGGGGCGCCATCCTCCTGTCTTCTTTTTTACTAGGAAGTACCTTGAGTATACTCCGGAGCCCTGGAGCCTCTTCGGGACGAGATCGATGGCACCTTTTCTGAACAACGCCCTCACCTCCAAGAGTAGTTGAGGGACGCGATTTTCCTTCCTGACCACGGGTGGAATGCGGGGGCACTTTTTTAGAAATTCGAGGGCATGCCCCTGGGCCAGGGCGTCCAGCACCCAACGGTCAGTGGAGATGGACACCCACACGCTGACGAACTTCGCAAGCCAGCCTCCCACCGGGGTGCTTCGGTTCAATCTTGCTTAGCGGACGCCTTGCCGCCCTGGTCTCCTTGGCGACGACGGCGGGGTCCCCCCGACTTGCCTCGTCCTTTATAGGCTTCCTGCAACGAGGAGCGGGTCGCTTGGTGGTACGTAGAGGAGCCACCGCCGAACCCCTTGGAGGCACTCTGCTTGCCTCCGGCGCTCCGAAAGGACGGCCTCTGTTGCCAAAGGACGCCTAAGGCCCTAGCAGTCTCTGTGTCCACCTTGATGGCTTGGAGGGACTCATCCACCGTTTTCCCAAACAGGTTGTTCCCGTCGAACGGCATGTCCAGCACCTTGGCTTGCACATCGTGGCGGAAAGCTGTCGCCTTGAGCCAACCTCGTCGTCGGCAAACGCTGTTGCCTATCTGGCGGAAATCGGTGTCGGCAATGTCCGTTGCCACCGTAATGGTGTGGTCCAACGCCACTTCGCCTTCTTGCAAGATCTCCAGGGCCTCGGCCCTCTTGTCATCCGGTAGGAAGTCCAACAGGGCGGCGATCTGGAACCATAACTCCCTGTCGTAGCGGGCCACAATTGCGAAGGCGTTGGTCGCCTTAATCGTAGTTGCCGCCGACGAGATAACTTGTCGTCCCATTGCATCCAGCTTCTTCCCTTCGCCGTCCGGCGGGGCAGTTGACGTTGAGACCAACGCACCCCCCCCCCCCGCTTTCTTCTTGGCCGCCGCTGAGACGACCGAGTCCGGGGTAGGTTGTGCCCTAAGGCACAGAGGGGCCGCGTCGGGGACCCGGTACATCTTCTCGTACCGATCCTTCTTGGCAGGCGTCGTAGAAGGGTTCTTGAGAAGGGTGAGACCCTCGTCCCAGATGTCATCCAGCAGAGGCACGGTGAGGACTGACTTCCTCCTGGCCTCGCGCTGTTGGTAAAGGAAACCTTCTTTCTCCTAGGGGCAGAGCTGAAAAAGCTTGGATACCCTGGCGATCATTGCGTGGAAATATCCAAATCTCATCGGACGGGGAGGCCCGGGCTGGTGATGGGAGCTCCGTCCCGTCGTCACCGCCGTCGTCGGTACCCGTCGTGGCCGTGTCCGTTCCCGTGTCATCCCCAGGGACGGGGGACGTGGGTAAAGGCAGAGCAGGCCGCGAGGGCGGAGAAGGCGGGGCTGGGTGGATCCGTCTTCTCTTGTTCGGGGGGCTTCCCGCCGGGACCGGCTCTGGTTCCTCCGCCGGACCTGGTACCGGGCCCTCAATCAGTGGCAAGGGCAATCTCGTCCTTATCTCTGAACATAAGGATTGTATCGCCAACAAAATGGCAGCCGAGTTATCCTGCGGCTCGGGAAGAGACGGGAGCGACGGCTGACTAGGACCCTCGCCAGTGCTGCCGTCACTTTCATCGTCACCCTCGTCGGGATCCCTCCCGTGGGGACGGGCCTCCTCGACGCCCTCGTCGAGGCCCTCTAGGACTTCTGCCAACTCCTTCTCGGATGTTGTGTCCGTGTCCACAATGGCCACCGCCCCCCCTCTCTTTTTCCGCCGGGGTCTTCACGGGGTTCTTTCGATAGGTCTGAAAGAGGCTTCCCTCCGCGGAGGCAGGGAGACTCTGGGCCCCGAGGTCGCCTCCACTGGTGTAGCCTCCACAGGCTGCGCCAGGGCCGCCGCGACTCCCTCGATAGAGGCCTTGGCCGGGTGAATCAATGCCTTTACCGCCTTAGGCGCGTTTGAGGCCTTCACCTTGGGGGGAGGGTCACCGCCTCGCTCCCCCTCGGCCGAATCCTTCGAGATCGACCGGGGCCTCTCCAGAGGCTTACCCAGGTTCTCGTTTTTCCTCCTCCCCGAACCAGAGCGTTGGCTCGTGGTTGATGGTGCCGGGAAGGCGCGCCCTGCCTGGCAGCCGAAGAGCCCGACCATTCGGCGCTCCCGGTGCCCGCAGACTCGCGGTGCTTTGCCTTCTGTTGGACCCCCGTCGCCGGGGCGCCCTCACAGGACTTAGAAGACCGCTCGGACTTCTTCATCTTCTTTTCACCTGACGGACTCCTTCCTTCCAGCCAGTTGGAGACGCGAAGGTGTCGGTCCCTGATGGTCCGTTCCGACATGTTCCTGCAAAACGCACAGTCCTTCACGTGCGTTTCGGCCTCATGAAGGCAGTAGAGACATTTTGAATGCTCGTCCTCCTTGAACACATTCTGTAGCTGGAATCCAGGGCAGACCCTGAACAGCTATCCGGGCGTCGAGCTTCCTTTCTCCTGGGCCATGCTCGGGTAGGCCGCAGAAACTTCTGGAATCCTACAAGAAGCGCAACTCGACAAAATCTTCACCCTTGAGGGGCGTAGAAAAATCCGACACAGATCCCCGTTAATTGGATGTAGAGACGGTTGATCTTAAGGCTCTATTTGGCCGAAAATTTGGAAATTCTCTTTGAAAAAGCGCGAAAACGCAGCAAAAGCTCGAGAGCTAAGCACGAGGACTCCCAACACTTGAGCGTGCAGTAAAAATCTGAAGATGGCTGCCAGAGGCGGGGCTTAGGGAGAGTGCAGTCATTGGATGGGGGCAGTATGACCCAGAGACCAGTGATTGGTTACTACTGAGAAAGACAGATCAGAAACGAAACTGATACTGATTTTTTCTTTACCGAGGATTCCCAGCCTGACGACAGGGAATATTCATGAGCATGTGAATCCATGCCAGACCACATTGCTGGAGAAACACATTTATGTGAGAACATTTTGCTGCCAAATTGGTCCCCTGAAGTTCTACCATCTTCCCAGTTTTACAAGTAGAACGAAACATGGTGGGTCATTACCGACTGCATTTTTTAGCAGCCTCCTCAATTTTACATCTTGGAGCTACATTTAATTACCTGTGGCATTGTAAGGCCCTTGTGGATGGGAACGATTATTCATTTTTGTGTGCTCTTAAATGTAATTTGGCGTTTGGCTTGGGTGATTATTTCTGCCTTACCCGAGTTCTGTATTGTATGTTTTTAGGGTTATATTTGTATGCACTTTCGTGATGTTATGTAAAAGTCATGTTAATAGCTGCACATGTCACTTTATTGAATTTTCGAACGTTTATGTGATTTTATGATGAAATTGTTAATAAAATGTGTTTTTGTGTATTCGATGCTGCTCTTCAGACTTCGAACCTTTGTTGTTCTGTTATTTACTTTAGTCAGGTATGTTATTAATTGTATACCTGTGAACATATAGTGAGGTTTGTTCCTTTACACAGTGCATAGGCGGCGGGATATCTATTGTAAATTATTACTTTTTTTGAGGTGCAATACCCACGCATGTTTTTGCCCAGCGTCTTTCCTAAGGTTTTTGTTGTTCAACTGCCACATGCTGCCATGTGAAAATGACAATGGAAGTATGTGATGATCAAGAGCCTCAAAACAAATAGTCTTGTTTTATTTCCTGCATCTGTTAGCTTATGTGGATCCTTAACAACTAAATGCCAGAAAAGGACAGTGCTATCTTAGAAGCAAATCCTTATTTTTTGTATTTTTTTTTAAAGGATGGCCATGCAGAAACATTATTTTCATATGAATTTATTTTGTACAAATATCTATCTATAATCACACTATCACTACTCTATAAAGTACCCCGAGTAAAAAGCTTTGGTTTTGTTAACTTGTGGGGACATTTCCATTCACAGCTCTTGCTATTAGTGCTAGAATTCCTTTCTAAAACACCAATACGTGACTGCCCTTCACGGTTGATAAGGGGGATTGTTAACTCCCGAGTATTCAGCACTAATTTGTCTGATGCAATTTGTGAACACTACGAGGTAAGAATTATGCTTTTCCCTTTCCTTTTTCCTTCAGCAGCCATGAAAAACAACCATTTAGAAATAAGAACTCTAACACACTACTACTCCCAAATATCAGTGCTTTGAGTAGTTCAGATGTTTCCTCTTTTTTCGTAGTCTCTTCTCAGGCAATCAGGTGCCAGTCCATCTACCAATTCCCAAGGTGGCCCGTTGCTAATCTCACATCCTGCCTAGATCCAGCCCCTTTCTTTGCTGTTCTGTAGAATGATTTGCTTTATTTTAAGCAGATTAATGTTTTATATACTATCATGGTCTACACAATGGGTGGTTATTTAGTAACCTTGTTGTAGCCCACAGTCTAGAAAACAATGTGCTGACAGGCTCTCTGACACAAACACAGCGAGAAGCCTATCGGCATGTGCATACTTTAATAAGAGACTTTTGTTTCTGCATATTTTGTGAGCAGCACAAATGCGCTCCCCATGTGTTCAGATGCACAAGCTCTAGGAAGAGCAATGGCCTGTAGTGCATGCAAGGTGAGAGAACAGTTTGGAAGCATACATAGACAACGTTATCTCACTAGAACAATATGGCAGTTTAATGACCTTAGCCTATCGACAGTATCCAGGCTGTTACAGCAAGCTAAGCATACCTGCTCCATAAAACCTTCCTCAAGCTCCCTACGGAAGAAGCTCACATACTCGCTGCCTGCTTGGTTCAGGTGGCATGGGCAAGAGTATTAAAAAGATGGGAAAGAAGCATTGAGGAGAGCCAATCTTGGACGTTAAAGGAGGGCACATTTTATGATGAGAAAAGGCAGAGCTAGGAGAGGGTGCCCAAATGAGGCACTTTCAGCGAGTTATATGAGAATCCTAGGATATGAGAAGATTGGTGGTGGCAGAGGGCATCAAGCTAATGAAAGCAAGAGGGTCTGGAAGCTATCCTGGGGTGCAGAACGTGCCCAATGTGTGTTGCGCTTAGATCTGTTCTTTTTTTTGTTTTTTTTGTCAAAATCTTTTTATTGAAACATCAATTCACATTGAGTAGATCTGTTCTTTTGGGTCTTGGACGCCATGAGTGGGTCCCCAAGTACCAGTCTATACGCCGCTCGTTGGCTTTGCACGTGCCTTGTCTCTACATCGCTGGTTTCCGGCCTATTCACATTGAGTAGATCTGTTCTTTTGGGTCTTGGACGCCATGAGTGGGTCCCCAAGTACCAGTCTATACGCTGCTCGTTGGCTTTGCACGTGCCTCGTCTCTACATTGCTGGTTTCCGGCCTGTGCAGAAAGAATAGCTGCGTTAGCCAATCCGAGGCTTCAATCCTCGCAGCGCGGCTACGTAGTGGGCTCTGCAGACAAACGCCACTGCCGTTTTGCAATGTGTTGGCTAACCACCTTGTGTGACGTTTAAAACGGGTACGAGTCGCAAACGTTGTGGAGACGGGCGTATTCCTCATGGGAGGACGACCATTTCCAGATGTACTCCTGTATTTCTCTGTGTTCTCCTGAGTGTACACCCAGTTCTGATACCATACAGAGGCGGACTCAACTGCTTATTGGAAGACGGGTCATCTTCGCGTAGGTGACCTCTTGTACTGCAGCAGAGGGCTTCCAGTGAATGGTTTCTTCATTCACTTACAGTGACCCAAAGTAATGCGTGGTGAGGCCCCATAGGCTTTCACAGTGTCTTATGCGTGTAACTGGACGACATCCTACATCTTCAAAGTGGCTGACACTTTTTAGCAGCTGAGCGTTTCCTTATTGAATTTTATTTGTTTAATCCGGTGGTTATTTGCCTTTACATGAGGCCTGCCATCAAGGATGTGACTGCAAGGATGTTGGATTGCACTTTTAGTGCACTTTGTAATCAGTTGATTCGTATACCTTGCCTGCGTGCCCCCTCCCCACCATGGGCTAGGTTACGTTCGAGGTTGGCTCCTGCCACTGCCCAAATTCACGGGTTACACCGTGGCTCAGTTTATACTCCTTATGCTTTGTGTTTTGCAGGGCTTGGAAGGGGTGTCAGATGCAGCTGCCGGCATGGCAAGAGCCCACACTTTTCACCTTATTGTGTGCGTATGCGCAGTACTATTCATTTTCCCTGAACAGGCCTTCTTTACTGAATGTTCACGGGGCCGCGACTGTCCCTCCCCGACTCACCGACGGATTCCACAGTACTGCCTGCAACCCCACGGTTGCTTCTGCAGTTGCACGCTGTGCTTCGCTGAACCACAGGTTGGTGGTGCTGACTAGGCCTAAAATGTGCAGGAACCGCTGTTGTAGGCCAGGGTCTTGCTGGATAAAGCAGGAGTAGAGGGAACACGTCCTTACTGCATGGCTACTTAGCCACGCCCCCCAGGTGCCTTGCAGTAATTTTAAAGTGCCTTGGGGTTCCCTTCGCTAGTTTCAGCAAGTTTCAAAAACACCATGGAAAATGGTAACAGTTACTTTTGCAAGCTACTCTGGGTTCCCTTCCCCACGCTTCAAATCCTCTCACCAGTTCAACAAAAACAAACAAGTTATGTTATATGGCATTTATATAGCGCTTTATGTATCATTGGTATGATCTCAAAGCGTTGTTAGGTTGAACGCCCTCGGGAACCGCAGTTCAGTCAGTAGAGAGAGTGTGGTATGGTGCATGGGTGCACCGGATATGTGTGCAGCTGGTGTGGTTGTTGCCTGATAGCTGCTTCTTAGCGGTAGGTGTGGTGCTGAGGAAATCAGTTGGATGTGTTAGGTCTGGAGGGTGGACACCCAGACGGAGTTCTGGCTGTGTTAGGCCTGAGGAGATGCTTAATTAAGCTAGCCGTAAAGTCCTCAGCAAGCTGCGTTTTATTAGGATGATGTGGCGTTCGTGGGGTCATGTCATTATGAGAACAGCTAGACAGAATGTGTCATAGTACAACTGTGTTCAAGTTGAATGATGGTGTACAAGGGAGAGTAAGCATGGTAGTGTGATATGGTGGTTATCAGTAAAGCGCCTGCGATAAAGCACGAGAGCAGGACAGGGGGCGTTCATTAGGCACAATTTCTAAATTCAACATAAAATCATTCACAATTCCAACCAAGTGAGGGATATGATACAATCCTAATTTTATCTAGATGAGGCACATGCTATCATTTGCAATTCCTTTCAGGTGTGGCATATGCCATCATTCACAATTCCATCCAGGTGTGGCGCATGCTATCGTTCGCTAATTCCATCTATCATTTACAGTACCAACTAAAGTGAGGAATATGCTACCAATCATAGTTCTGTCTGGATGAGGTACATTCTATCATTTACAATTCCATCAAAGTGTGGGACATGATATTCACAATTCCAACTAAGTGAGGGATATGCTACAATCCTAATTTCATGGAGTGCAATCAGAGGCTTTCGAAAAAACACCAGACTTTTTGCTTTTCCTAGGCGCAACCACTCTGACCCCTCTCTTTGCCCTCCCGTTCTTCTGTTCTTCTGTTACCTTTTTGTTTCCTTCAGATGCTTTCTGGAGCCCTTTTCTTCTGCTTTCCTTTCCATGCACACTTGCACCCTCTTTAATGTGCCCCTGGCAATTGGCTTTGCCTTTCTCGTGCCGTTCTCTCACTACGGGCCACTCGCTACTTCTTTCCACTTTCTCTCACCTTCAGCTTCAATGAGGCTTTTACTTGCCTTTCGCTCCAATCTGCTTTTCTTTTACTTTGTCTCCTCGCTGCACTTACAGCCTTTTCGCTTTGCTTTCACTTAACTTTCACACTTTTCTTTCATTCCGGTTCTGTGCCGCTTTTCCTGTTCGTGCCTTTCTCCCGCTCTGCAATCATTTAAACGCATGCTCCCGAGTTTCTCTTACATTCTTCATGAAACTCACTAAGCAGCGTCACGTTGAGAGGCGGTTCCTCCAAGCAATGCAGGGATGAGGTCAGGATCTCACCACCTGCCCCTCAAGCACCCTTGGGGTCGGCACTGGCCCCAAGGGAACAAGCACTTTGCTGGACCTATCCTGCAGAATGCAGGCAGCGCTTCTCTGGCTCCCGGGAGGCACGGCTCCCTCACCACCCAGCAGGCCCACACACACCGGATCAGCGTGTCTGCGCGCCGGCTTTCTCCTACCTGCAGCTCCTGCTTCTACACGTTTGGGCTTCACCGGTCTGCACAGCATACCCAGCTCGTTCGTGTTGGACCACACCTTTTATAGCTCAATACACAGTCAAGTGGAGTCAGGTGCGAATGGTTAACAACCAATGCCCGACTTTAGTGGGACAGTAGTTGTTTCTAAAGTAGGTTACCATTACTTTCCCCATGTTATTCCTATGGGTAATCTCTACTCATCTTAGTGGCCTCCTCCTCGTCCCAGTATTTATTGGAAATGGGGAGGGGGAGATGAGGTGAGATTGTAAACATTCTCTTGAGGTTACGAGAGAGCGTTCAAAAGGAGAACAGGATTTAAGTTGAGTTCTGAACACCTTATCCGGATATTGGCTGGGGATATATGAATTTGTCCTGGTTTGTTCATACCCACAGGAGGAAATTGTCCCCTTTTTACGGCCTGCTGGTGATCTGTGTATAGGGCTTTAGGTGGTTTTGCCTACGAGTTGGAGAGAATGAATAAACCTTACTCTCAGTGCTCTAATTCTGTGTCACTTGCGCCTTCCACACTCTCCCTCTTCGGTTAAGAACCCTTGCCTCAGGGCTATGATGGATAGTGCAAGATCTAAGGACTTTGCCGCCTGAATTCGGGTTATGGGAGTCAAGATATCCAAAGAAGGCATCTGGGACTTCCTCTTCCATCACTGTCACTGGTTACAATATCGCATCTCCACTAGGATATTCTCCCGAGGGCAACCCTGACCTCCCCTACTCCGGTGATCCTCCCTCGTTTCTTCACCCCCAGGGTTGGGATCCAGAAGCGATGGCCCTCCCCTGGCCACCTGAATAAAGGATTCTCAGGATCTACATGATTTGATTTGAGAATTTGTAACGCGCATACCCTTGAGGGGACCAAGCACAAGTGCATCTAGGCACAGAAATGGTCTCACATGATTCACTGCAATGTTACAGGGATTCGGGCAAGCGATAAAAGGGTCTGAACTAGGCAAACAGGTTTTAGAATAAAGAAGTTGCGGTTTGCAAGCTGTTCTTATCCAATTCCTCATCAGTGGTAGAATAAAAGAGGTCACTACCCTCGAAAGGAAGGTCCAATATGCGATCCTGGACATCAAGGATGAACTTAGTATCCCGAAGCCAGGCCGTCGGTCCTCATGTCCGTGGCAATGCAGATGGCCCGGCAAGAGGCGTTGATGTGGGCCACTGTGGACTCCATGATTTCCTACGCTACCAGCTTGGCTTCTCCTAGACCTGCCTTAAAGCTTGCCTGGCTTTCTTCTGGGAGTTCCGGAAGGAAGTCCGATATTTCCCGCCACAGCCTCCGGTTAGCCGCTGCAAGCATGGCATCCGGGTTGGCTTGACGCAGGAAGGCGTAGTACAGCTGTTTCCTGTATGCCTCCAATATCTTCTCCTCCTTGCCTAGCAGCGCAGTGGACGAGGTGGCCGAGGACGACTGAGGCTTCGAGTAGAGTGATGCTGCAGCTATCACCGAAGAGTGTGGCTGGGGGTGCGTTGAGGGCAAGAGTGTATCCCCCTGCATCTGTCTATACTTGGAATCGAGGCGTTGATTGACAGGCTGGGTCGAGTGTGGCTTGACATCCTTCTGCATCGGGACACCGTCTTGGTAGGGTGTCTCAGGGAGAGGACCTCTGCCAGGACCCCCTCCTCGGGCTGCTCCACTTCGGGATGAGGAAGGCTCAGATATTCTGCCAAGCCTGTCGTAAAAGGCCTTCACGGAGGACAGAGTTTCAGGGTCCTCCTCATCTGTATCCACCTGGGTGTCAGGCTGGTCTGCCGCAAGTAGAGGGGTGTTGGGTGCCGAGGGCTACAGTGTGGAGACCGGAGCTGGAGGCTGCTGCGGAGGCTGGCGTGGAACCAGCTGCAATGGGGGCAGATTCGAATGAGCCGGCAGCGGGGGCTGCGCTGGGGCCTGTGGCGCTGGTGCCATGGGAGGAATGACCAATGGCACCAGTGGAGTGACCGGAGGGAGCAAGTCCCTGACTGCACCCCCTAGGATGGCCTCCATTTGGGCAGTACGCATCAGCCCCAAAAACCTTTCGAAGAACCGGTCTTCGGAGGCAGAAGAGGAGGCAGGGGAGACTGACGGAGTGGCTGGGGGCTGCTGGGCCGGAGCACACTCAGTCTGGGTTGCAGGGGGAACCTGCCCTGCGCTACTGATGGATAGACTGTAGGCCACATCCCTGGTTGACACCAGTCCCACCTTGACACTCGTTCAACCCGCCTGCTCTGTTCCTAGGAGTGGCATCATACGAGAGGTCATGTTGTCTTGGTGCAGCAACCATTTTGTTGGGCTGCGTGCCACGCGCCACAGTCGTGGTGCATGGCCCTCCAGATACAGCCTCGCCCAAGACTCTTGGTGTTGGAGCAGGAGGCCTATCCCACAACTCAGGTCTAGGCCTGGAAGGTGCATCCCCTCGGCAGAGTCGCCACTAGTGCTGCGTGCAGGCACCACCTCGGACATGGAGCCGGTACTAGGGCATAGCCCCTCGGTGTAGACCTGGTAGAAGAAACTTAAAGTCCCTCAACACTGACCGGAGACCCTCCCCCCTAAAATCCCCCCGGCCACAACTGGGTTAGACTCGGTGCGTGTGCTGGTAACAGAACCCGAGTAGTTCCTCCCGCTTGGGCGTTTCCTCGGGAAGGAGTTGCCCTTACGGGGCGCAATGGAAAATAACGCCCCTCCCTTGGGCCTCGATCTCTGCTGAACAAACTTCTTCCTGGAGGCGACGCTTCGAAGAGTTCTCTCCACCTGGCTAGCCTGTTCTTCAGCCGCATGGAGTCAGAGTCGCACGCAGTGCAATCCTCCCAGCTGTGGTCAGGGCCAAGACAGAGGAGGCAAAGGGAGTGGGGGTGAGACGTGGGAAAGAGTCCCTCGCAGGCTGGTCACCTGCTGAAACCCGCTGAAGTCGACATGCGCTGGCGGGGTGGGGGGCCCGACGCCGGAGGGCCAAGTACCTAGATGACAAATAAAGACAAAAAGATAAGCAAAGAATCTAGGGAAGAGCGCGTGATATTAGTACATGGCATGGCCAAACCCAGGAGCGCTGGTGAAATCGGCCTTTTCCCGTCGACGCGGAAAAGGGGACTGATGAGTGGCGCCAGTGGGTGGAGTCAGGGTAGCGCATGCTCCCAGGGCCACACCCCCTGTGCGCCTCTAAATTTAAAGGGGAAGAAGGTTTTTCTGGTGAAAAGGGTAGTCTCCCTTGTCACTAGGAAGGGACGCCCATACAGTATGGAGGAAAGGGGACGGGACATAAGCGTATGAACCATATCCTGTACCAACCTCCTTGCACCCCCAACACAACCTCTGTTTTTGCAGGGTTCAGCTGTAGTTTGTTTTCCAACATCCAGTTCTTGATCTTGATGCAACAGGACAGCACAGTGTTGACTGCTTCCGCTGGTTGTTTAAGTCGCACATAAATTTGGATGTCGTCCGCATACGAGTGGTATGATTACCCAAACTCCCAAAAAATATTCAACAATATTGAAATATAGAAGTTGAACAGCAGAGGTGAAAAGGAGGACCCCTTGGGTACCCCACACCCAACCGGTACAGGACAATCACCCATCTTCAACTGTTGGGTGCGATCTGACAGAAAGGACACAAACCATCTCATGGCCTCTTCTGAAACATGTGCCACTGATGGCAGCCTTGCAATGAGGATATCAAAATCAACTGTGTCGAAGGCCACCGACTGGTCTAGCAGGATAAGCATGCTGACAGTACCTTTGTCGGCGGCCCCCAACAGATCATCCCAGAACGACACCAGGGCAGTCTCAGTAACGTGGTCCGGTCTGAAACCAGACTTAAAATAGTCAAGAAGAACAAGTTACTTCTTACCTTGTAACGTTCTTTCGACGGGATGTTCCTCCGACGTATTCCTCATCTTAGATATCTCCTTCCAGCTCTGCTGGCCTCGGAAAATTTTTTCTCTAGAGGGCACTGCGCGTCGACGTCCTCCGAGTCGATGTCCCTCGACAGCCGCCGTGTCGACGTCATCCTGCCTATAAAGGCCGCGCGCAGCGTCCGTTGCTCAGTTCCGTTTTGTAGCCCATAATAATTCTTTCTGGACTAGACTAATCACCCTGAAGGAGCGTAAGCTGCAACAACAAGGGAAGTAGAACTGGGGGGATGGATGGGAGGGTCGATGAAGAATACGTCGGAGGAACATCCCGTCGAAAGTACGTTACAAGGTAAGAAGCAACTTGTTCTTCGAAGGGATTGTGTCCTCCGACGTATTCCTCATCTTAGATAGGCTCCCATAGCAGTATTCTATTATCGGAGGAGGGAGTACTGACTTCATGCTGTCTTCTATTGATGAATAGAATGCAGTACAGCCCTTCCAAACCTAGTCTCTTGACTGGAGGAGGAATCCAAGTTGTAAAATCGTGTAAAGGTATGGACAGACGACCATGTAGCGGCCGCACAGATGTCTTTAACCGGCACACCTCTTTTGAGGGCTGATGAAGCTGCAATACCTCTGGTCGAATGAGCCCTAAGGTTTTGAGGGGGCTCTTTCCGTGCCAGTTTATAACATTCCAGAATGGCTAGAATGATCCATCTGGAAATGGTCTGCTTAGTTATTGGTAACCCCAGCTTGTGACCTGTGTAACCTACAAACAGCTGGTCTGCCTGTCTTACTCTGGCTAGTCTACTGATGTAAAAACTTAAAGCCCTTCTAGGGTCTAGCCTGTGTAACCTCTCTTCCTCTTTCCCCGGATGAGGAGGAGGATAGAAAGATGGTAGGGTAATCTTCTGAGTGATATGGAATTCCGAAACCACCTTTGGGAGGAAATTAGGCTTCACTTGCAGGACAACTTTGTCTTTGTGAAATATTGTGTGAGGGGGTTTACAAGAAAGAGCTTGTAATTCGCTCACCCTTCTAGCAGATGTAAGTGCTATTAATAAAACAGTTTTAAGGGTAAGGAATCTTAACGAACAAGAATGGAGTGGTTCGAAAGGTGTGCCCATCAGGAAAGTTAGTACTAAGTTTAAATCCCATAGGGGAACTTGGAATGGTCTTGGGGGATAAACATTGGTTAACCCCTTTAGAAACTGTATTACCAAGGGTAATTTGAAATAGGATGGTTCTTCCACAGTGCGCTTAAAGATGGATAGCGCTGCGAGATAGCCCTTAATGGTGCCAACTTGAAGGCCTGAATTCGCCAAATATAGAAGGAAGGACAAAACCATTGGTGTACCACATGAAAAAGGGTCGATATTCTGTTCTCTACACCAGCTGCAAAATTTGTTCCAACGGCAGCGGTATAAAGACTTTGTTGCTGGCCTCCTTGCCGAAAGCAACACCTCCATAACATCATCAGGGAGGTCCCAATCCTTGTACCTCAACCTTTCAGAAGCCAAGCGTGAAGGTTGAGGGTTTTGATGTCTGGATGGAGAACCTGACCTCCCTTCTGTGAGAGTAGGTTCTCTCTGAGTGGAAGTCCAATTGGAGGGCAGATGGACAAGTCTAGAAGGTCCGGGTACCACGTTCTCCTGGCCCAATCCGGGGCAATTAGGATCATGGTTCTCCGGAATCTTCTCAACCTCCTGATCATTTGAGGAATGACAGGGACCGGTGGGAACGCGTACAGAAGCTGAAACTCCCAGTCCACTATGAACGCGTCTCCCAGAGCTCCTCTCGGGGGAAATTCCCTTGAGCAGAACAGATCGCATTTCCTGTTGACGCTGGTGGCGAACAGATCCACCTGAGGGGTTCCCCAAAGGGCGAAGATCTCTTGAAGGACTTCCTGAGCTAGTTCCCACTCGTGGGAGACTGTGCTCTGCCTGCTCAGAGCGTCCGCTGTCAAGTTCTTCTCTCCGGCTAGGTGAACTGCCGATAGAGAGATTCCTTCTTGGATTGCCCAAAACCAGAGCTGCATCGCCTCTCTGCACAGGGGTAGTGATCCTACGCCTCCTCTTTTGTTGAGGTAATGCATGGCCACTGTGTTGTCCGTCATTATCAGGACGTTTTTCCCCTTGTACAGCTGGCAGGAACGCCTTCAGCGCAAGTCTGATGGCTCTCAGCTCTAACAGGTTGATATGTAGTCTGGACTCCGATGGAGACCAACGACCGCTGATGGTCAAGTCGTTGGCGTGGGCTCCCCACCCCGTGAGTGAGGCATCCGTGACTACTGTTATCTCCGGCCAGGGTCGCCAAACATGTTCTCCTTTCAGAATGTTCTCCTGACAGGCCCACCACTGAAGGTCTCGAGCTACTCTGTCGGGAACCTGAAGAAGATCTGTCATTCTCCCTGAGAATTGTGACCACTGAGTCCTCAGAGCCCACTGGAGGGATCTCATTCTCAGGCGAGCCTCTGGCACTAGGAAAATGCAGGATGCCATGAGGCCTAGCAACCTCAAAAAGTCGAAGGCTGGGAGACGTTGGGCATGTTGAAACTTGGCAACCATCTGTAGAATATCTTGAGCCCTCACCTCTGGTGGCGAGGCTTTTCCCAGGGAAGTGTCCAGGATCGCTCCTATGAACTGGAGTCTCTGTGATGGTATCATTTGTGACTTCTTTAAATTTAGGGAGAAGCCCAGTCTGTGAAGGGAGTGGCACACGTGATTTAGTTGGATCTGAGCTTGTTCCGAAGAAACAGCCCTGATCAACCAATCGTCCAGGTAGGGGTAGACGTGAATCCCTTCCCTCCTTAGACTTGCTGCCACTACCGACATTAACTTGGTGAAGACCCTCGGGGCGGAGGTCAGCCCAAATGGCAGCACTCGAAATTGATAGTGAGAGTTGCCAATTGCGAACCTCAGGTATTTCCTGTGTTTGAGATGGATAGGCACATGGAAATAAGCGTCCTGAAGGTCCAGAGATACCAACCAGTCCTGGAATTGAAGGGCCTGGAGGATCCGAGAAAGAGTGACCATCTTGAATTTGTCTTTTCTGAGGAATTTGTTCAATTCTCGCAAGTCCAAGATGGGTCTCAGTCCTCCGTCTTTCTTTGGAATGAGAAAGTAAGGGGAGTACCAGCCCTTGTTCCTCTCCGCTACAGGTACCGGTTCTATGGCACCTTTCTCTAGCAGGTCCAAAATTTCCTGCAAGAGGAGCGGATCTGGAGCTTTCTGAGAGCTGATCCCCGGTGGATGACTCTGAGGTATACGTAGGAAAGGCAGGCAGTAACCTTGGGCAACTGTTTCCAATGCCCAAGCATCTGACGTGATAGCCTGCCATACCGTCAGATGTTGAGTCAACCTGCCTCCTACAGGTGTCCTGTGAGGGAAGTCCTCAGAGTGGTTTTGGGGCGGCTGATGCAGATGCCGATGGTAAAGAGGCACCTGCTGTTGCTGCGGCTTTTGAATATCTACCCCGTCCACCTCGGGTAGTTCTTCTTTGTCCCCTTTGAGCCGGTCGTCCTCTACCTCTTCCGAATGCGGAGTAGAAGCGAAAGGACTTGCCCCTCGCAGAGGTTCCTGTGGGACGAAAAGGAGTTTGACGGATTGCAGCTCCTAGGGATTTTGCTGCTGCTTTTGAAGTTTGCAGTTTTTCTAAACTGTCATCCGCCTTTTTCCCGAACAAAGAAGAGCCATCGAATGGCATGTTCAAGAGCCTGGCTTGCACATCTGGGGCAAAATCAGACTTTCTCAACCAAGCGAATCTCCTGGTTGATGTACTTGCCGCCATTGCTCTGCTGATACTGTCAGCCGAATCAATGCCCGTCTGGAGGGATTCGCACATAGAGTCTTTACCGTCCTGTATAATATTCAGGAACGCATCCCTTTCTTCTCCCTCCGGGATGCAGTCAGCCGCTGTAGAAGCACACTCCCAAAGTGTATGGCTGAACCTAGCAAGGGTGCAAGTAGCATTAACAGATTTTAACGCCATGCTACATGCTGAAAAGACTTTCTTTGCCATAGCATCATATTTTTTATCGTCCCTGTCCTGTGGGACGGTAGGATAAGCCGGCTTGACATCGGTAGAGGATGCTGCCTGTACCACCAGACTTTCTGGGGATGGGTGTTTAGACAAAAACTCCGGATCTGTAGAGGATACCCTGTACTTAGTAGACAGTTTTTTATTTACTGCTGCTACAACATCTGGGGTTTCCCAGTTTGTCATGACCTTCCTCTGAAGAGCTTTATGAAAAGGCACCACAGGATCCTCCTGTGGGCCTTTGTCAACAATATCCGTGAGGTCATCTTGTTGGAAAGATTGTGAAGGTGTAGACCACCCCATGAACTCTGTGATCCTGGCCATTAAGGCTCTATAGGGGGTTTCAGCATGCTCCCCCGGGTCTGGCCTAGCAAACTCCACCTCAGGGGATGTGTCTAACCCACTTGCCTCATGTAAGGAATCATGAAGATCCTTTAACCTGCGTTCTTCAGAGGAAAATTCCTCTCTAATTGGGGTTACAGGTCCCTGCAACTCAAATGTGTCTTCTTGTTCAGACAATTCCCCCTCTTCCAAAATTGAGGACATAGTTCTCAATTGTTCTGACTCAAAGGGAGTAAATCCCATTTCCAGGGCAGAGGGTGCCGAGCTTGTCATTATCGGCCTCGAAAACGTCAATGTCGTCGACGCCGAAGGCTTCGAGCGTGGCGTCGAAAACAAAGGCGGAGGCCTCGATGACCTCGACAGAATTGGGATTCTACTCGACAATCTCGAAGCCATCGCCATCGAGGACCTGGGGATAGTCACTGGGTGTGTCGTGACCGTGACTTTTCTTGGCGTTGACGCCGGTGTCGAAGCTGGCGTCGAGTCGACAGACCCGTGTGTCGAAGGTTCCTTCGACAACGGCGTCGAAGACACCGACCTCGGCGTCGACGGAACCCTCGTCGACGGAACCGTCGAAGAAGGTTTGGAGGTCATAGTCGTACTCGAGGGTTCGAGACGCGCTCGAGAGGTTTCCTTCGCCGGGTACTGCGACTCGCGGCGTTTTTGACCTTCGGGTCTTTCGACCAGAGCATCGCTCTCGGCAGTCTCCGAGGGGGTCGAGGCCGCTTTCTCGAAGACGCTCATCATGTTTTTGCGGAATTCCTCCCATTCAGCCCGGGACCTATGTTTCGTGGGGCAAGGGATTCTTTTTGGCGAAACAGAGGAAGAGGAAGACGGAGAAGGGGATCTTCGACGTCTCCTCTTCGAGTGCTTCGATCTCGAGGAGTGATGAGATCCACTCCGAGACCTGGAGCGCGAATGGTGACGAGGAGACGAGTGTCTCGACTTCGTCGACGAAGAAGAAGCTTTAAAAGTCTTACCTTTCTCCAGCTTCCCCCTACGCTCCTTCAGGGCTTTAGCTGTCATGGACATACAGTCCTCGCACTCCGAACAATGATGTTCGGCTCCCAAACACCACAGACAAACTCTGTGAGGGTCAGTCAGCGACATCTTTTTCCCACAATCTCGGCATTTCTTGAAGCCGGATCGAGGAGTTGTCAGTTCCGACGAGGAAGCCATCGAGTACGGATTGAATAACTCGAGGTAAATAGGTATTAATCTGACAAGAACTGAGCAACGGTATTCCGAGGCACCGAGTAAGCGCGGAAAAACGGAACTGAGCAACGGACGCTGCGCGCGGCCTTTATAGGCAGGATGACTTTGACGTCGATACGGCGGCTGTCGAGGGACATCGACTCGGAGGACGTCGACGCGCAGCGCCCTCTAGAGAAAAAATTTTCCGAGGCCAGCAGAGCTGGAAGGCGATATCTAAGATGAGGAATACGTCGGAGGACACAATCCCTTCAAAGAACAAGTTACTTACCAACTGTAACGTTCTTTCGACTGGATGTTCCTCCCACGTATTCCTCATCTTATGATAAATCGTTATCTCCAGTTTCGGAAAAAAATGTTCTCGGCAGAGGGCGCTGTGCTCGAGCTCGTGGCGTTCATTGTCCCTCGACGTACTCTGTACTCTGTCGACGTCACCGAAGGTATAAATAGCTCGAGCCGCGCTCGTTGCTTCAGTTCTGTTTTTTCGATGAAATATATGGGATACATTACTCACCGTAATAGTATTTCTGATGCTTGTATCTGCTTAGATTGACATGCTGTGCTTAGATTGACATGCTGTGCATAGGCCGACATTTAGTGGAAGCTGCGGAGTATTACAGTTTGTTTTTCGAAACTCGAAAATGGGCGTCGACACAGGGCGTGCCAGTAATACTAACCCTAGTGTGACGTCCACTGTACCCATGATCCCTCAAGCCTCTAGGACCCTCAGATTGTATTTTTCCTGACATGAGGTAGCATGAGGAGTAGCGTTAGTACAGATGATCCAAGCAGATCGAAGATAGATAAGATAAGACTACAAGCATCCATGCGCCTTCTCTCAGAGGGGAGGAAGGGTGGGTCGCATGTGAATCTAAGCAGATACAAGCATCAGAAATACGATTACGCGATTACGGTGAGTAATGTATCCCGATTACGGTGAGTAATGTATCCCTTCTGAGGCTTGTGGAATCTGCTTAGATCACATGCTGTGCATAGATTAGCGAGCAGTGTTAGAAGGAGGTGGGATTTGAGAAGGGACATGAGCAAATAAATGTCTTAGAACCGCTTGTCCCACTTGAGTATCTGTCTTTGAATGGGCGTCAACGCAGTAGTGCTGAGTAAAAGTGTGAATAGAGCTCCAAGTAGCTGCTTTGCAAATGGTGTCAAGGGGAACATTCGCAATGAAAGCCAGAGTGGCCCCAATGCCTCTTGTCGAGTGGGCTCTGGGCGTAAAAAGCAAAGTTTTGTCAGAAAGAGAGTAACACAACTGGATACAGTTGACAATCTACTTGGAGATGGCACGCTTAGAGACGCAATCTCCCTCTTTGCCTGTGGCTACGGAGACAAACAGTTGATCTGTTTTCCTAAGCGGTCTGGTCTTGTTTACGTAGTAAAGGACTGCCCTACGCACATCTAGGGTGTGTAGTTTAACCTCAGCCGAGCTTTGTGGGTTTTGGAAGAAAGCTGGAAGCTCGATGGACTGGTTTACATGGAATTTAGAGATAAACTTAGGTGAGAACCTAGGGTGTGTCCGTAAAACCAGCTTATCCTTATGAATAGTAAAGAAAGGATCCTGCACTGACAGAGCCTGAATTTCACTGACCCTTCTTATGGATGTAATGGCTATTAAGAAGGCAGTCTTATAGGTCAGGTGTTTGAGACTTGTCTTATGCATGGGCTCGAAGGGGGGGGGGGGGGGGGGGCTCCATGAGTTTAGATGGCACCAAGCTCAGGTCCCATCCTGGTGGTCGGTTAGATATAGGGGGATGAAGTCTATTTACTCCCTCCATGAAGGCTTTAACCACGGGTACCTTCCACCACGACACTTTGCTATGTGAGGTGGTGTACGCTGACAGTGCTGCCAGGTGTACCTTTAGTGAGTTGAAAACCAACCCTGCGTCCAGCAGGTGGAGCATGTATGTCACGATTGTGGAAGGAGTGCAATCAACTGGGTTGATTTGTTTATTCTGGCACCAGATAACGAATCTCTTCCATTTGTCGAAGTAGCAATGCCTCGTGTTCGGTTTCCTAGACTCTTTTAGGATGTCCATACACCTCTGTGGTAAATTGAGATGTCCAAACTCTATGACCTCAGGAGCCATGCTGCTAGGTTCATGGAGTTGGGTAGAGGATGCACCTTCTGACCTTGGTGCTGGGACAAAAGATTGTACCAGCCCGGGAGTTTGATGGGATCGAACACCGAAAGTCTGCGTAGGTGTGGAAACCATGGTTGCCTCGCCCACATTGGAGCAACTGGTACGAGCGTCATCGACTCTCTGTTCATCTTGTTCACCACCTTCCTGATGAGGAGTTGGTGGAAAAGCGTACGCAAACATCCCTGACCAGTTCATCAACAGGGCGTTCCCCAGGGAGTCTGGTTGGGGAAACCTGGATGCGAATCCTGGGCACTGTCTGTTTTCGCTTGTGGCGAATAGGTCCATAGTCGGGAAACCCCACTGAGAGAATAGATCTTCTACGATTTCTCTGTGTAGACACCATTCGTGGTCCTCCGGAAGTGGATCTCTGCTCAAAGCGTCCGCTAGAGAATTGAGAACCCCTGGAACATGTTGAGATGACAGAAAGATGTTACGTCTGAGTGCCCATACCCAAATTTTCTGGGCAAGTCTGGACAGATTTGGCGAACAAGTCCCTCCTTGCTTGTTCAGGTAAAACATGGCTGTCGTGCTGTCCGTCCGGATCTGCACCGACAGGTTCAGTAGGTGGGGCTCGAATGCTTTAAGTGCTCTGAAAACTGCCAGAAGCTCTAGCAGGTTGATGTGATTCTTGGCCACTGTGTGAGACCAGAGACCCTGAGCTGTGTGGTGGAGATGGTGAGCTCCCCATCCTGTCAGGCATGCGTCCGTCGTGACTACCGCCTGTATCTCGGGATCGTAAAAGGGTTTCCCCTTGGATAGATTATCTCTTGTCCACCAGTGGAGGCTTTGTACAAGTTTTGGCGAAACGACCACTAGATCGTCCCACTGACCACTTGCCTGAGACCACAGTTTCGCCAACCATTCTTGCATGGGACGCATGCGCCGGCGCACGTGGAGGACCAGGTAAATACATGACGCCATCATGCCCAGCAAACGCATTGCTTTGCATACTGTTATCTGGCGACCGGTTTGATATTGGGGAATTTGCAGTAGTATATTCCGAATTCTTTCCTTTGAAGGAAAAGCCAACCCCCTCTTGAGTATTTAGAACAGCTCCTAGGAACTGCTTGGAGGTGCTGGGCACCAGACTTGATTTTTTTCTCGTTTATGGAGAAGCCCAATTCGAAGAGGAGGTCGATAGTTCTTTGAATGTTTGTCCTGCAAATTACTGGGGTCTCCCCCGTGATGAACCAGTCGCCCAGATAAGGGTACACTGGGATTGCCTCCCTGCGTAGGTGTGCCGCCGCCACCGCCAGTACCTTGGTGAATACCCTTGGAGCCGAGGCTATCCCGAAGGGCAGTACCTTGAACTGGTAGTGCTGACTGTCCACCTTGAAGCGCAGATATTTTCTGTGCGCTGGGAACATGGAAATATGAAAATAGGCATCTTTCATATCCAATGTTGCCATGTAATATCCCCTTTTTAGGAGGGGGAATTACCTCTTGGAGAGTAGTCATGCGAAATTTTTGGGGCTTGACATACTTGTTTGCAGGCCGTAAGTCCAATACTGGGCGCATTGTCAAATCTTTTTTTGTCACAAGGAAGTAAGTTGAATAAATACCCTTGTTTACCTGGTGTCCCGGGACGAGTTCTATCGCGTCCTTTGAGAGAAGATTTTCGATCTCTTCGAGTAGGATCTTCTGGTGGTCTAAGGAGTGTATTCTTTGTCGTGGAGGGTGTTTTCGGGGACTCTCTAGGAGTTCTATGCAGTATCCTGCAGACACTGGACAGCACCCAGCTGTCCGATGTGATCCCTTCTCAAGCTTGGGTGAAGATGGAAATGCGTCCCCCTACTGGGGATGCGCGAGAAGGGACCCTGAACGGAGCGTCACTGTTTTGGTGGAGGCGTGCCCCCTCCTTTATTGGGACTGCCTCTACCCCTACCACAACCTCTTTTGTTACCCCTGCCATAACTCTGGGTAGACTGCTGGTTAGTGTTCCATGGAGCACCCTGGTCTTGGGAATAGTTTGAGCCTCTTTGGGAGTTTTGTCCACAAGGCCGATGAAAATTGCCATTCCCTCTCTGGTTAGGGGGTTTGTTGGTTAGTTGCCCTAAGGACTTGAGTGTCTCATACTCGTCCTTGGCATTCTTCAGCGCGTCCTCGACCGCCTTTCCAAACAATAGATCCGGCTCCACCGGCTTATCTATCAATGATGCTAGGGTCTCGGCCTTGAAACCAGACTGCCGTAGCCAAGCATGCCTCTTGATGACCGTGCTCTCAGCAATTAATCTGCCGGCGTTATCCGCGGCATTAAAGGTTGATTTTAAAATGCAACGTGACACGGCTCTCCCCTCTGCTGAAACTCGTGCCAATTAGCTTTTTAAGGGTTCTGGGGCGGAGTCTATGAGAGCCGCGACTTCTTCCCACTGGTGGCAGTTGTAACTAGCCAGCAGGGTGGTGGAGTTGGCAATCCTTGCCTGGTAGGCGGAAGTGGAGGCTACTTTCCTGCCCAAGCCATAAATCTTCTTGCTCTCCTTGTCGGGGGGAGCTTCGGACGATGACGAGGGTGTTCCCGCCCTCTTACGGGTGTTTGTAACAACCAGGGGGTCCGGTTTGAGATGTCCCCTTATGTACAGTGGGTCAGATTGGGCTGCCCTGAAAACCTTTTCAATTATGGGGTTTACTGCCCTAGTGAGATTGGGATTAACAAGGGAAGGGTCTATCCTCCTTTGTATTGACTTAAGGATAGGGATGGCCTGAGCAACCGGTCTCCTTTCTCCCACCAGTTCCTCTCCCTCTCTTCCTGTGCACCTTGGGTGTCGATGTGGAAGTGCTGTGCCGCTCTGGACAGGACTTCTTCAGGAGAGGCTAGTTGTCGACAGTGGAGTCGGTAACCGCGGGCTCTTTCTCTACCGGTGAATCTACCCTGTATGTATCTGGGTCGTCCTCCTCCTCCTCCTCCTCATCCCCATAATAGCCTGTCCCAGTTTGTTCTTCGAACATGCCCACGTCTGGATCCTCACCAAAGGATGGATCTTCCTGATATTGAGAATAGGGCTGTATATATAAGGGGTCCGAAGACAGTTAGTGCTTCACCCCGGGACTTCTTACTTGGGGGTATTGGATCCTTAGAGCCTGAGGGAGTTGACCCTTCTGGGGTATAAGAGAGAAAGTGTTCCAGGTTTTTGGCGTAGAAATCTGCCAATGACATCCTTGACATTACTGCGTCTATGTCATCACTGGACCATTCCCTTGAACTGGGAATAACTCTTTCCTGGAGTGCTTTCCCTGTTTTATCTTGACTAGACCTACTGGTTTGAACAGGGGTTTTAGGGACAAGAGACTGAGACTTGTCCGTGTGTTTAGGAGTGGAAGTAGGCTGGGACTGCTTACTTCGTTGTTTTCCCCCCCTCCCCGTGGGTGGAAGAGTGTTTCCCCGATTTTTGGGCCTCATCAGAGCTTTTCAATGCCTGGCGTCGAAATTCGGGGGTAGAGTCCCTGTCTCTGGAGAGTGTAAGGGATTCGGTAGCAGCCTTTGCGCTGCCTGCAGATGCCGAATCCTGGAGTGCAGCCTGGGGGTAGAGGTCGGCGTTGTCCCCCGACGACCGAACCTCAGTCACTAAGGGGAGCGAGGCACTCTTATCAACAGTAGAGGGTTGCCTGGTGTCATGGGGCAATCTCGAACGCGAACGACCAGAGGACACTGACTCGGTGGACCGTTCTCTACGTGCCTCTTTCCGAGAACTCGACGTGCGCGTCGAGTCTCGGTTGGACCTTTGTTTGCTGGAAGTGGTGTGGGTAGCGCTCGTGTCGCCGGGGGTCTTCCCCATAGCTGCCCTGCCGGACAACCTTCCGAGGTCGGGGACTTGCGCATGGCTGTCCATCAACGCCACATTGCCCTCGCCATCCGAAAGTACGGCGTCGCTGCCATCGCTGAAGGCACCCTCCGCGGCCATGGCCTCTTGTCGCCTGCTGTGGTGGGCCCAACGCTTTGTCGAACGGTCCTCGAGGGTCTTCAGTTTAAACCGACTGCACACTCTGCAATTCGCCTCGGGGTGGTCCCTCGGCAAGCAGAGGTTACACATGGCGTGTCCGTCAACCCAAGGATACTTGCGGTTGCACTTGGGGCAAAATTGAAAAGGGGTACCCTCCATACGCACCCTGTGGCAGCGGGCTGGGAGTGTAGGAATATAAGTAATGTACCTATATTAATCAGAGTGTAGGATATGTGCCACCCCCCTCACTCTCCCTACTTGCAGGGCCGAGTCCAGGGGACTTCCGAGGCCCGGGCTGAGGCCAGAGGCCTTCCGAGGCCCAAATCCGTCGCTGTAGTCCTACGGTTGAATTCTCTCCGATCTGGCGTCGAGTGTCGATGTTCGGAGACTCGACGTATAGGTGGAATAAACGGGGAAATATATAACAATATTAGCAAAATCTGACTAAGTCAGGGAACTCCGCTCAGTGCTTCCGACCAGCATGGCGGAAAAAAACTATCTGAGGGTCCTAGACGCGTGAGGGATCATGGGTACAGTGGACGTCACACTAGGGATAGTATTACTGGCACGCCCTGTGTCGACGCCCATTTCAGAGTTTCGAAAAACAAACTAATACTCCGCAACTTCCACTAGATGTCGGCCTATGCACAGCATGTGATCTAAGCAGATTCCACAAGCCTCAGAAATATATATATATATATATATAGGAGGAACACCCAGGCGTGTCCCATGAACGATACATTCTTCGTGAGAGGAAAGTGTAAGAAAACGTAAACTGTACTGAGGGGTAGGATAGGAGGGTCGATGAGGAATACGTGGGAGGAACATCCAGTCAAAAGAACGTTACAGTTGGTAAGTAACTTGTTCTTCGAATGGATTGTGTCCTCCCACGTATTCCTCATCTTATGATAGGCTCCCATAGCAGTATCAATTTTTGCAGGCGGGAGTACTAATTTCAGTTTTCGTGGACAGAATGCAGAACTGCCTTTGCAAATAAACCCTCGTTAGAGGAGGCAGTGTCCAAACAAAAATGTTTAACAAAAGTATGCATTGTTTTCCAGGTTGCAGCTGCACAAATATCTGCTGCTGGGACTCCCCTCTTTAGAGCTACAGAAGTAGCCATTCCCCTTGTAGAATGGGCACGAAGCCCATTTGGTGGTTCTTTTCCCGCTAATCTGTAGCATTCAAATATGGCTAACATGATCCGGCGGGAAATGGTCCGTTTTGTTACAGATGAGCCTAATTTATGACCAGTATAACCCACAAACAGTTGGTCATCTTGTCTCAATTTAGCCATCCTTGAGATCTAAAAACTAGGATCCCTTTTGGGGTCTAATCTGTGTAATCTCTCCTCTTCTTTGCCCAGATGAGGAGGATAAAAGGTTGGTAGTACTATTTTTTGTGACAAATGGAAGTCCAAGACTACTTTTGGCAAGAACGAAGGTTTAACTTTAAGGACTACCTTATCTTTATAAAAAATAGTATATGGAAGTTTTCATGAGAGAGCCTAACGTTCGATAACCCTGCGGGCTGATGATAGGGCCACAAGAAGGACAGTTTTTAGAGTCAAAAGCCTCAATGGACATGAGTGCAGAGGCTCAAAAGGTATGCAAGTCAAGAATTTTAATACTAAATTTAAGTCCCAAGTTGGTACATGAAAAGGTACTGGAGGGTATACATTAGTAAGCCCCTTTAAGAATTGAATTATTAACGGTATTTTGAAATATGAAACCTCTTCCGAGGAGCGCTTGAAAATGGACAGCGCAGCAAGGTATCCTTTGATTGTTCCTATCTGGAGCCCCAGATTAGCTAGATGTAGTAGAAAAGAAAGCACCATTGGGGTGCCACACTGAAAAGGGTCCACATCCTTGTCTTTGCACCAGTTACTAAACCTGTTCCAGCGACATCGGTACAAAGACTTTGTTGCTGGTCTTCTGGCCGAAAGCAAGATTTCCACTACGTCATCCGGAAGATCCCAATCCTTGTATCTCAACCTCTCAGAAACCATGCATGAAGGTTGAGTGTCTTGACCTCTGGATGGAGAACCCGACCTTCCTCTTGCGAGAGAAGATCCCCTCTTTGCGGAAGACGTATTGGAGGGCAGATGGACATCTCTAGAAGGTCCGGGTACCACGTTCTCCTGGCCCAATCCGGGGCAATTAGGATCATGGTTTTCCTGAACTTTCTCAACCTCCTGATTACTTGAGGAATCACGAGGACTGGGGGAAACGCGTACAGCAGTGGAAACTTCCACTCCACTACGAATGTGTCTCCTAGAGCTCCTCTTTGAAGAAATTCCCTTGAGCAGTACTGATCGCACTTCCGGTTGATCGCGGTGGCAAACAGATCCACTTGAGGGGTTCCCGAAAGGGCGAAGATCTCCAGAAGGACTTCCTGAGCCAGCTCCCACTCGTGAGAGACCGTGCTCTGCCTGCTCAGAGCGTCTGCCGCCGTGTTCTTCTCTCCGGCTAGGTGAATTGCCGACAGAGATTCCTTCTCGTATTGCCAAGAACCAGAGCTGCATTGCTTCTCTGCACAGTGGCAGTGGCTCTACACCTCTCTTGTTGAGATAGTACATGGCCACTGTATTGTCCGTCATTATCAGGACATTCTTTCCCTGTACAGAGGGCAGAAAGGTCTTCAGAGCTAGTCTGATTGCCCTCAGCTCCAACAGGTTGATGTGTAGTTTGGACTCCGATGGAGACCAACGTCCGCTGATTGTCAGATCGTTGGTGTGTGCTCCCCACCCCGTGAGTGAGGCGTCCGTCACTACCGTTCTCCGGCCATGGTTGCCAAAAAGACTCTCCCTTGAGAATGTTGTAGTTGCAAGCCCACCATAGAAGATCCTGAGCAACTGCGCTCGGGACTTGCAGAAGATCCGACATATTCCCTGAGAACTGAGTTCTTGTCGGAATTGAAAAAATATTATGCCTCCTATCGCAACAATTGTATGTGTATTGGCCTACGCCAAGTTGTCTAAACATCATATGCGAACAAACTCCACGGCAAGGTCTTGACCTTAGAGAAAGTAATGTAAGTCGCCATCTTGGATTTAGCCGCCATTTTAGGTTCTCTTGTTATATGGAAGCCACCCTGAACATCAAAATGGAGGCCGAATGACATTCTGAGTAAAATTCTGGCCGTTATGACCTCCGTACACATGAATATTTAATATGCCTGCAGGCCACTTGTCGGGGTCGCGAACTGAGACCTTGTCCCACTGTTGACCTATGTGTAAATGTACAACTATATCAGCGAAACTAATCAAAATGCATATATTATAGGATTGACCTGGCAAGGAACCCATAGGCCCGGCTCCCAGAATGGTTAACCCGCGAGAGGGTTGGCCAAGGGCTGGACAAAGAGTATAAAAGACCCAAGTATTCCAATGTACGGTCTCTCTCACTAACGCATTGAACTCTCGTTGAAATTCGTTATGTTACTCTGAGAGCCGAATAGCTATCCGTTTGTCAATTGACTTTGGTAACTGTTGTAGCTTTTAAATAAAGCACTTGTATGTTCTTTGTAACCTGTGTTGGTGTGTTTCTTTTTGGGCTTCCCGGCCTCATATTATTTCTCTGTTTTCACATTCTGAGTGCCCATTGAAGGGATCTCATTCTCAACCTGGCCTCTGGTACTAGGAAAATGCAGGATGCCATGAGGTCGAGCAACCTGAGAAAATCGAAGGCCGGTAGAGGTTGGGCATTCTGAAACTTCGTTACCATCTGCTGGATGTAGAGAGCTCTCACTTCGGGAGGCGAGGCTTTTCCCGATGAAGTGTCCAAGACTGCTCCGATAAACTGGAGTTTCTGGGATGGCATCATGTGGGACTTCTTGAAATTGAGGGAGAAGCCCAGTTTGTGGAGGAAGTGGCAGGCGATCGAAAAAGGTTCCTGAGCTTGTTCTGGAGAACTTGCTCTGATCAACCAGTCGTCCAGGTAGGGATATATGTGAATACCTCCTCTCCTGAGACTTGCTGCCACAACCACCAACAGTTTGGTGAAAACCCTCGGGCGGAGGTCAACCCGAATGGCAGAACTCGAAACTGATAATGAGAATTGCCAATCGCAAACCTCAGGTACTTTCTTTGCTTTGGATGGATTGGCACATGAAAGTAAGCATCCTGAAGGTCCAATGATACCAACCAATCTTGGAGTTGGAGAGCCTTAAGGATCTGAGAAAGATTCACCATCTTGAACTTGTCCTTCCTGAGGAACTTGTTCAAGTTTCTCAAGTCCAAGATGGGTCTCAGTCCTCTGTCCTTTTTTGGGATGAGAAAATATGGGGAGTACCAACCACTGTTCCTCTCCGCTACAGGTACCAGTTCTATGGCACCTTTCTCTAGCAGGGTTAAAATTTCCTGCAACAGGAGCGGATCTGGAATTTTGGCAGAGTTGGCTCCCGGTGGATGATTCTGAGGCCTTTTTAGAAAGGGGAGACAGTAACCTTGGGCTACTGTTTCCAGTGCCCAAGCATCTGAGGTAACGCCTCGCCATTCCTTCAGATGTTGAGATCCTGCCTCCCACTGGTGTTTTGTGTAACAAGGTCTCAGAGGGATTTGGAGGCGGCTGCAGGAGTGGCTGAGGGTACAGATGCCGCTCCTGAGGCGGATTTTGCACCTTTCCTCGTGCTCCACGAGGGAAGTTTCTTTTGCCCCTTTGAGAAGCCTGTCCTCTTCCTCTACCAAAAGAGGAGTAGTATCGAAAAGAACGACCCCTCCAGGAAGATGAGCCGGAATAGGGTTTTAGAGGCTGGCACTAAGAGGCGCTAAGTGATTTAGCTGCCGCTTTCAAGGTCTGAAGTTTTTCTAGGCTTTCATCAGCCTTTCTGCCAAAGAGCCTCGAGCATGTTGAGGAGTCTAGCTTGCACGTCCAGTGCAAATCCCGACTTCCTCAACCACGCAAATCTGCGTAGCACAACGCTTGCAGCCATGGATCTGCTGATACTATCAGCAGTATCCAGTCCAGACTGGAGGCATTCCCCCATTGCCTCCTTCCCGTCTTTGACTATATTCAGGAAGCCTTCACTTTCCTCGCCTTCCGGAATATGATCAGCCGCCACCGAAATACAGTCCCACAGGGTATGGGTAAACCTGGCTAGGGTACAGGTAACATTTGCCGACTTAAGTGCCATACTGCCTGACGTGAAAACTTTACGTGCCCAGGCATCAATTTTTTTATCCTCTCTATCTGGAGGGATAGTTGGATAAGCAGTTTGTTTTGAAGTAGATGCTGCCTGAATGACTAAACTCTCTGGAGTCGGATGTTTATTCAAATATTCAGGATCCGTTCCAGCTGGTCTATATTTTCTTGGAAATGTGCTATCTGCAGCAGCAATAGTTTCTGGTTTCTCCCAGTTTTTTTCCACAGTCCTTTGAAGGGCCCTGTGAAAAGGGAGAACAGGATCTTTCTGAGGTCCCTTGACGATTATATCCGTCATGTCATCTTGTTTAAAAATGGGGGAAGTATTACCCCAACCCATATATTCAACTACCCTGGTCATAAGACCCCTGCACCCAGCATCTGCATGCTCTGCAGGATCAGGTTTGGCAAACTCTAATTCTGGGGATGTGTCAACTCCACTGGCAGAATGTAGAGTATCACTCAGGTCTCTCATTCTAGATTCCTGGTCAATAAGTTCCTCAGGAACTTGTCTTGTACCATAAGTAACTCCCAAAGGAGTAACTTCGTCTTCTTCTGAAGCAGACTCTTCATAGATTGCTGACATCGATTTGAAAAAGTCTGACCTGGGCAAAGGAGTGAATCTCCTTTCTTCCTCTTCCATCTGCTTCGAAGGAAATGGCGAATCCCTCGAAGTTTTCGAGGGTGTCTTCGAAGTTTTCAAAGATAACTTCGATAATGGCGTCGATGACGCATTTGGCTTTGGCTTCGAAATTATCGACGTCGAGGGCGTCGAAGAAGTTGTCGAAGTCTTCGACGACTTGTGCTTCTTGCACGGCACCCGGAGAAGTGCTCGACTCTCGAAGAGTCTTCGACGGTTTTACGTCGACTCGAGGTTTTTTGTATTCCTCGACGCTACTGGTCTTGGCCATGGTAGCCTTGGACTTCCCTTTGTCGTCCAATGGAGCGACTTTAGGGGTATAGCTTTTTCGAGGGTCTTTCGAGGGGGTCGAGGGCCGCATTCTCGAAAACCATCATCTTTTTGCGGAATTCTTCCCACTTACTGGGAGAATCCGATTTGGTCGGACAACAAATTTCTTCGGTCGACTCTGAAGAAGAAGATGATGAGGGAGATCTATGTCTCCTTCATTTTTTTTCGATGACGACGAAGAGTGTCTCGACCGACTCCTAGATCGAGATCTCTTCGAGTGCCTATGGCAATCCGATTCTTTAGAATCAGTCGCTTTCTTGTGTCTTTTTGACGAAACCTTTTTTGAGGCCTCCCTCCCCACCGACAGTTTACCTCTCCTCTCACGAAGAGCTTTTTCGGTCATCGATTGACAGGACCCGCAGTCGTCGGTTCAGTGACTGGAACCGAGACACGAAAGACAAATCTGGTGGGGATCGGTGATCGACATCTTAGATCCACAATCTGCACACTTTTTAAACTCAGTTCTGGGTGTCGAAGGTGTCGAAGATGACGACATTTTCTTCACAGAAAATAGAAGCGCGCCGTTCTCGATAGCGAAGCAATCGGAAAAACAGAACTGAAGCAACGGGCGCGGCTCGAGCTATTTATACCATTGGTGACGTCGACAGAGTACGGAGTACGTCGAGGGACAATCGACGCCACGACCTCGAGCACAGCGCCCTCTGCCGAGAATTTTTTTTTCCGAAGCAGCGAAACTGGAGATAACGATTTATCATAAAATGAGGAATACGTGGGGGGACACAATCCATTTGAATCTTATGTTCATCTATGAATGTCTGAAGTTGCCTTTTCACCACCTTCACCAGGATCTTGGCCTGCCATAATAGGCTGGCTATTGGACGATAATGGAGAGAACCTTATGGCGAGTGTGGTTTTTATTTTTAGCAGTGGTGTGAGAACAGAGCTAAAAAAAAATCCTGAGTATCACAGCCCTGTAATAGCAAAGCATTTATCAAAGATGTCAATGTTAGGCAGAATTATATGCAGTACCCTTTGGGAACACCACACACAATTAAGACTACAAGTGACAGTACAAATTCACCTTTTTTTACAAGCCTGTACTACACAGTTAAAGTGGTAGCAGTGGCTGAGTAGCCAGACTTCTCTCAAGAGTAAGTGAGCAGTATCAAATAGTTACACAAAGGACAGCAATTACTATGATTCAGGCAAACAGTGACTCAAGGTTTTCAAGTAAAGGAATATACATTTATTTCACTCTTCAGTTGTAGAACATTACACTATTATAAGCAGTTTAAAAATCACACTCTTAATACACCACACAACTCCCAATAAGTTCCAGACAAGTTAAGCTCACAAAATGAAGTGGGAGCAAAATGGCACTCCAGCAACTTTCAAAAAGGGAGGGAAAGACAACGTTAATAGAAATTGAACCACACCAACAGGTAAATACTCAGGGCAATTGAGCAAAAAGAACTACAGTGATAGAATCAGGTAGAAAAGGCTTAGGGCCAAAGTCAATGGGTCAAAGGTCTTTTGCTCAAGATCACACAGTTCAGGGTAGTTTGTGGTAAAGTTCGTGCCACAGATTCCAGACGAGGTTGGTTGTCAGAAAAGTTAGTTCAAAGAGAAGAGAAGGACAAGCCCTCGGATTGTAGAAAGATTTCACACACTTTCACCACGGCTGAACGAAACTAACAACCGGATTTGCACAGTACATTCAAACGGAAAGAAAGCTGTAGCTGAGGCGGACGTTCCTGGTAGTTTGATTCCTGATGCGACTGTCGGACTGATCAGAAGTAGGAAGACTGGAGGGTCCTGCGCTACCCAGGGAAGAAACCAGCAGCAGAGCAAAGCAACCAATAAAAGGTACGCTCCTTAAAACCCAAGTAGGGTCCGACCTTCCTGGCTATACTGCCCACCTTAGCTCAAAACAGCGAATTCCACCAGGGAGGGGTCCTGCCTTGCAGTTTGGGTGAACTGGTTGGTCCCACCAGCTCAAGGGAAGAAGTTTCCTGGAGGATCTTCTCTGTCAGATTTGGACCTGCAGCAGGGCTTCACCGGGCGGTTCAGTCGTTGTAGGGGTCCTCTTCCATCAGCTCCTCGTTGGTTCTTTCGTTCCAGTGGCGACTCTGCCTTTCCAGTCCCAGAGACCTGCTTATTATGCAGTTTTCTCCCATTCATACAGCCTGGCTGTCAACCACACAGCAGGGTGGCTGTCCTGGCAAGGACAGTCACCCAGCCAATCAAACAGGAGTGCGACTTGGGTTACCAAGGGAACCCATGGCAGGGGTCCTAAGACCCCTCCCTCACATCCTGCCTACCCAGACTTTCAGGCGCCTTAAGGAGGGCTTCTATGCAGAAGCCAGCGAAAAGACAGCGAACAAAGGGACCAAACCTGGTTTGGCGTGCAGAGTAAAACACGAGAAAGACATTTACAAAAATAAATGGTGAATAAAGCCAGCCGGAACCGTAATAAAATATATAGGGTCAAGCGGGTTTATGTTTGAGGCTAATATAATAGCCTAAAACAATACCATGGCTATTTAAGATAACCGCGGTATAAAAAATAGGGTAGATACCACTGCCACCAGCCAAGTCTTAGTGTAAATGGAGCGAAACAATGCTCCAAGAGACACAGACAAAAAGGATTAAGAATTAACCCTTTCCAATACTCCATGTAAGATTGTTTGTACTGGGTCTGTGGTTTAAAGTGACTAACAAAGTTAATGGCAACTTTATCTTTTCTGGGGGACAGTTGTCCGCCCCAGAAAATGGAGTCATTGAGAAGTCTCAACGACAACCCTGTGTCACTGCACTTAAGGTGCTGTGTAACACACATGAAAAATGATGCTGTGGAGTAGGTGAGGCTCCATTGCTCAAGATCACACAAAAAGTAGAAATACACACAGCAAAACACATGTAAGAGTGGGGAAAAAGGCTCACACTCTTACCAGGTGAAAAAAAATAAACCCTAGAAAACCAGCAAAGCTGCTGAGGGACTCATTAGGTAAGGGAAATTAGCCATTTATGAGAACTAACAGTCAATGGTTCGCTAAGAGCCACGGCATGCTGTTTTGCCAGGTATGCTGGAATTGGATTGTAGCTGCAATTCGTTGGTTTCAGCTTTTCCAGGTATTTGAGGATTTCATCAGTCACAACTGCAGAAAAAAGAAAAACTGGGGCAAGGACTAGGTGGAGCTTGAGAGGTACTCGTATCAGCCTCATTAAGGTCTGGGCAAGCAAGCATATTTCTAATTATGTTAACTTTCTCTTGAAAGAATCAATACAATTCATTGGCCACATAACTGACGCTGGGAGTTGAGAGTTGACATTCTCAGAAATTGAAACATTTCTTATTACACGTAACAGTGCCTTTGGTCTAGTCTCAGCTTGACGGATTTGGTTTTGCATTACAAAAGATTCTGCAAGCAAACCCCCAGGTTTCGCACAGGTTCCTCCCAAAACAGGTAGTCCTTGGGAAGAACTCACTGCAAGGGGATCCCCCAAAAGCAAGTGTCATTTACCCGGCCATCTTTTAACCAAAATGAAATCCATTAAGCGCAAATGAATGGTCCTGCTAGCGTTGAAGCTGGAATTATAGCCTGTGCACCAGTGTACCCCCAACAAGCATGGGTCCCAGCGGTGGTCTGGCTCCAAGCACAACAAAGTGAGTCGGAGCCCGCTGCTGGTAGCAAAACCTTTAACAAGTGCACTTTTGATTGCGATGCCTATACATTCTGTTACATGCTCTTACATTTGCTCAAAAATAAAAAATAAACACTTGCCAGGAATGTAGGGACCAGATTCCAAAGCCACAAATAAAAAAAAGAACAAAATAAAATGGAAAGGAGGAACAAAATCTCTGCCTGCCAAAAAAGGGAGGGCACCTGGTCCGCTTAGTGTGGAGAAAAGGACTGATGGGGGGGGGGGGGAATAAAAAGTGTAGGGGCTGGCTTAGCAGCACATTTTACAAACTGGGAATTATTTTTCCTGCTGGAAAAACAAAAAAGTCTTCAGTCCATTTGTCACAGCACAGCTTCCTAAAGTAGGGAGTAAAGAAGATAGGACATGGAAAATCTATAAAATAAATGCTAAACAGGAGAAAAATGCACAGAGAAGATGGGCCCAGATACATGCATATATAAAGAAGAAGCTAGATGGAACTAAGCATACAAATAAAGTGAAAAATAAGGGATAGGAAAGATGGCACTTTCTTTCCACACTTGTCTGTTACTATCGTCCTCACTTGAATGCCATCCTTACTCTCCTTATTTACAGCTCCTTCATCTCATCTCCATCTTTTGCCCCCTATACTCCACATTCTTCCTTCTTCTCATCACCTTGCTACCTATCTCCTTCACTCTTCCTTAATCTTGCACTGTTTATCTTCCTTCCATCTATCACATTTCATCAGCACAGTACCCTCTTGATTGCTGTACCCTGGTTAAAACGCCAAGTAAACTGTTCATTGATTTTGATAGGGTGTTTTTTTAGTTTAAAAGTAAAGCATGTCAATGTATTACAACCTTTTTCAAAACCGTCCGGTCTTATTAAGCAAACATCACTTGATGTTTAATGTGTGATCCAGGGGCTGCAGTTTATACATTTTTGAAGGAGACTAGTACATCCTTTGTCCTATTTGCCCTGTGCGCTAGCATAAAAATGTTTTGGTTAAATCCTGCAATAAGGAGGGACAAAATGAAGTGCATCCGAGGTGATAACAGCGTAGAGGACGGCATAACACACATGATGTGGTGGCATCATGTGGTTACAGTTTTTTCAGACACAGTTACAACTGACCTGTGGGGTATCTTGTAAAACTCAGAAGCAGGGCACACTTTAGAACACAGATGCATGCTGCTGGGGCAGCTGAATTAGTACAAATGATCCTACCATGAGCCGGAAACCAAAAAATGTCAAACCACAAATTACCCCTTATTGGTCAATACATTATTTATACTTACTTTTGTTCTGGCAAATCCACAGCAGATGGACTCTCTTGTTTAATAGTAGGCACAGTACTCTGGGAAGGTAGCTGTCCAGCAGTGACAGGAGTCGGTAAGTATGACCGGCCAATTCCAATGAACCCTCTTCCAACAGGAAAAAATGGCAGTCTAGGATCGCCTCGGCCAATGAGTCTTCACAGGAAGGGTATACAAGAATGATAAATACATTAGTCCTCAAGGAATCATTCTCACATACACTCTAGACTGCCAATGCACTCGAAATAGGATATGAAAGTCACTATTTAATCTTACAGATACCCTCTGTTCCATGCACACAGAATCAAAACAAACTCATTAAATAAGTCTCTAATGTAAACTGGGAGCTGCAAAGGGAAAATGACATTACTCTCCCTCTAGTTAACCCACACACAACCCTTACCTTGCGCTGAATGCCTGGTTCTGGTAGGCAAAGGTGCATTGCCTATACTTTCCTGCCTCTGTTACGATTCAGCTCGTCATTGGGCTTAGGCAAAATCCAAAGCTACAGTCTAAAGCCCTGGCCCAACAAGAGTCTTTGCAGTCTCAGATTTATACCATCTGCCAAACCGTGATGAATCCATAACCTGCTTGCTATTGCCAGACAAGCCGGTAGGGCACTTTCGAGACGCAGATCCTGCACCCATGATCTGTAACCGGTTGAAACCACGTTACAGATCATGAAGGTCTGTGACTTACAGGCATGTGAACTTACTTTTTAACAGACTCTTTGCAGCATGCATCCATTTTCGAGTAAGATCATTTGAACAGACAATCCTCTAGTGGTTGAAGCATTGCAATATATTTACTAAAATTAAGTTAGTAATAGATAGGGGTGGTCTTACAAAGGAACCCATGCAGTACATGTTCATGCTATCCACAATACAGCTTCCGGCCGATGTCCTTGGCAAATTTCCACAAGTGTGTACAGGTGGTATCCCGTTTCACATTGTTCAACTATCTTTTATTCCTATTATCCCAGCTCATCATTTCAAAGTGATAATGTATATTTTTTAACTCTGCAGAGTCGTGACACTGAAAATCTTAGGCACTTATGTATATGGATACAAGAAACTATACATTTTTGGTTTTGCCGCATTTTGGTAGCGTAAGTCACCAAATTTGGCCAAAACATTGCTACAAAGGGGTTCCAAGAAGCAGGCTTGGTGGTTGGCATGACAACTAGAAATGCTGTGCCATACAATAATAATTCTGTAGTGCTACACAAATGGAATCCAATAGTGGCTTGTTGACTGTCTTTCTCCCAACCAGCAGGACTGTCACAAGTCACGTGTCTGTGACTTTCAACCTGTGAAGTGATCTCTTGGAGCCCGAGCACCGACGAACATCGCATGATTTGTTCTCAGATTTCATAGCTTGGTGATAAAATGCAAAATATTGAAACTGGGTTATTTATCACAAATGTATTTGACATTCATAGAAACATGAACGCTTACGTGTGTTATATATCCATGAATTCTGAATGTACCTAAAAGTATTAGAATAATGTTGAACTCCATAAGATAATTGTATTATTACAGGGAAAACATGTCAAAGCATTGTGTAAAGGTTCCCCCATGTCCACTGAGTTAGCTCCCTGTCTCAGGGCTCTCTGGATGCTCTGAAAGGGAGTGGACGCTGGAAGCCCAGACGTATTGTGATCTCTAAGCATTGCAGAAGTGGGTCCTCTGCTGTGGGGGTGGGATGGAACGGACGCCCAGCACGGTGGCAGCAGAGCACACATCCTCTGAGCAGCCCCTGGACCCATGCGAGCATCGTTGCTGCAGCTGGTCAGCTCTGAGCCTGTTTGTAGGGGAAGCACCAGTGAGGAGCTGGGCTCAGCTGCAGAGTTACTAAGCATTGCTGCTTGCACGTTTAACTTCTAGCCAGGTGAGTGCACTTCTGCCGCTGCAGGGCTTAGTGGGGGTCTATGATCTTTGAGGCACCAACACCACTGTCCTATTTAAAATCCTATGACTTATCACTAGCGATGACAGTGTGTCTTGCGGAAGCCTTCTGTGTCGGCTGCTGTTCTTCAAATCATTTTGGGAATTCTGTTTCTGTGGAGGGCAACGCATTTCTGCCACAGATTAATGAAATCGTGCCTCTTGTGTGCACAGTGGCGGACTGGCCTATCGGCTGTTCAGCCCACGGCCAAATGGATTTCAGACTTGGGCTGGCCTGGGGCTGGTTTTGCAACATAACATAATTTTTCTGTGGAAGTAACTTATGTTACTTTAAGTAACCTTACTTCTTGCTCTGTGTTGATAGCCGTGCTACGGATAGGATGCATGCATTCATCAAAGAAAGTGAACACAAATGTTCCGCTTTGATGAAAGCGCACAATAGCAGAGGCCGTGCTGGCAGTGTCCAAGCTATCCGCCAGTGCGGCGCCAGCCAGGAGGTGCCGCGGACCATTACTGCTCCCCATTACACTGTCCCACCACTCTTATCACCTAAAAGCTTGTAGTTTACTGCAGGTAGCCCACGGTTTTATGTTGGCCATATATGGCATTTAGGCCAACTATCTTAGTTGGTCATATCCAGCATTTGTCTTAGTTAGCGGATAGAATTGTGAAGATGTCTCCATAACAGTGTGGGATGCCTGCCTTTCTCAGCTGGGGACTCGGTGTCTGTAGACTCCCGTATGGCACCTTTAGCATCACTACTAGCACAGGCGTAATCCAACAATGCCTCAGCTTGCATCGCATAGGCCACCCAATGCTTTGATCACCGGACCTTAAGGGTCTTGGCTCAAAAAAGCTTACAAGCATTACACCATGTTTCTTGGTGGCCTCGAGAGGGACAATGGTTGTGTGTGTAACTTCTGGTTACAGGAAGGATAAAACTTAAGAGTTTCTCCATCATGTACGGCGAAAGACAGCAAGACAGGACAGTGAAAAGGAAAAGTGAATGGAGACATTCTCCGAGTATGAATGTAAAGTGTTACTCCACCCACTCTCCCTACCGTGTAGGCTGAAGACTGAAGGAAGGAGATTGAGAAGTATTGTTGAGTCTAGACAGCTGGGGACTTTGTCGAGCATCGCTTAAGTCGTTGGTAGAGAGCTTTGGGGTAGCAGTAGCGATAAAAAGCTGTACAATAACTACAACTTTAGCTACGTGACCATAGTCACTATAGCGAGGAACACTGAAATGTGACCAACTGTAAAGGTGGAAAAACACAATCTGAGGACCAAGGCGCGTGAAGAACCATGGGTACAGCGCATGTAAGTGTACGGATAGTATTATATACATGGCCTGTCTGCATCCCTTTTCGATTTTGAAAACTAATCACGCAAAACTCCACACCAACCACAAGATGTCGGCCTATGTAAATCATGCGATTCTAATCAGATCCACAAGCTCATATATTACTTAACATAATCTTATTGCTGATGCTTGTATCTGCTTAGATTCACATGCTGTGCACAGGCCGACATCTAGTGGTAGTCGCAGAGTTTCAAAATTCAAAAAGGGACATCAACTGGCCGTATTTGTAACAGTATTCCCCTTGTGTGACGTGCACGGTACCCATGATCCTTCATGCGTCAAGGTCCCTTAGATTATTTTGTTTCCGCCATGAGGGAGCATGAACTGTTTGCACGAGTACAGGAAGGTCAAGGAAGGAAAAAAAAGGTGAAACATGTATGCACCTTCTACTCCAAGAGGCGAGTAAGGGTGGGCGCATGTGAATCCAAGCAGAGACAAGCATCAGAAATGTGATTACGGTAAGTAATGTATGACTTCTGAGGCTTGTGGAACTGCTTCGAATCAAATGCTGTGCATATATTAGCAAGCAGTACCTGGAGAAGGAGGTGGGATCTTTGAAGGTACAGCAGCAAATAGATGTCTTAACGCTTGACCCACCTGGAAATCTGCTTTTGAGTATGTATCTAAGAAGTAGAGTTGCGTAAACGTGTGAATAGAACTCAAAATAGCTGCCCTACAAATTGCATCTAATGGAACATTTGCACTGAAAGCTAGAGTAGCCCCTGTACTTGGAATAGAGTGGGCTCTTGGTGTAAAAGTTAAGGATTTTTTGGACAGTGAATAGAAAACTTTGATGCAACTGAATATCCACTTTGAGATTGCAGACTTGGACTGGATCTCCTTACCTACCAGCTGGAATGGGAACAGAGTTGATCTGTTTTCCACGGTGGCTTTAGTTTTCTCTAGGTAGTCATGACAGGTCTCCTTGCATCTAAAGTATGGCAGCTTTTCTCTGCAGAATGAGATGAGTTTTGGAGAAAAAAAAGCTTGAAGTTCAATGGATTGGTTAACATGGAATTAAGATGAATTCAGGTGAAAAACGAGGATGTGTTCAGAACTACCTTGACTTTGTGAATAGTAATGAACGGGTCTTGAACTGAGAAGGCTTGTAGTTCACTGACCAGTCTTATTGATGTTGTTGCTATAAGAAAAGGGGTTTTATATCTTTGATGTGCAAGACTAGCTTTGTGCATTGGTTCAAAAGGAGGGCCTATGAGTTTAGTGAGCACAACATTTTGGTCCCACCCAGTTAGTGGATTTGAAATTGGAGGGTATTATCTCTTTAACCCCTCCATGAAAGCTTTGATTACAGGAACTTTCCACCATGACCCTTTGCTCTGCAAGATGTATGCAGAGTGCTACCAAATGTACTTTAAGGTGATTAAAGACTAAACCAGAGGCTAAAAGGTAAAGCAGATAGTGTACTATATAGGAAGGGGAACAGTCAATTGCATTAATGTTGCGTGACTTGCACCAAATGACAAATCGTTGCCATTTGTTAAAATAGCAGTCTTGTGTGGGTTTTCGTGCCTCCTTAAGGATTTCCATACATCTTTGTGGAAGGTTTAAATGTCCAAACGCGGACTTCAGGAGCAAAGCTGCCAAGTTAAGAGTTTGAGGATCTGGATGGAATGCCATCCACTGGTCAGCATGTTGTATGGGCACGTAAGTTTGATTGGTTTGCACACAGTTTGAGTAGGTGGGGAATCCATGGTTGTCGAGCCCACTTTGGTGCTATTAGGATCAGACGGACTAGTTCCTGATGCATCTTGTGAACTATTCTGTTGAGGAATGATGTTGAGGGTGTGGGGGGGCGGAAGCGTAAGCAAATTTCCCTGACCAGTTCATCCACAGGATGTTCCCCTTGGATTTTGCTTGGGTAAACCTGGATTCGAAGTATGGGCATTGTGCGTTTTGCTCAGTTGCAAACGAATCTAAGTCTGGATGCCCCCAATTGGTGAAGACATTGTGTAAAATATTATTAGTATTTGTATAAATACAAAATACAAATTATATGTTAGTCCCCTTTCCTCCATACTGCATGGGCGTCCCTTCCAAGGGACGGGAGACAACATTTTCCACCAGAAAAAACCTTCCCACTTAAATTTAGAGGAGCGTCGACAATAGATTATCATGCCTAATAACACCAGTTTTATTAGTGGGGGGATGGTGGGACGTATGGAGGCAAGGGGACAAAAGGACTAACAGTACGTTAGTCAATACAGTAAGTAACTTAGAATTACTCTTACGTCCCATCCCCTTTCCGCCACACTGCATGGGCCATTACAACTGAGTGTAGCCCCAGGGTGGAGAGGAGACCCTCCTTAAGCAAATAGGTTCCTAAGAACCGCCTGTCCAAAAGCCACATCTGATTTAGAACCAGCGTATAAACAGTAGGGCTTCCAGATAGTAGAAGCGGTGGCCCATGTGGCAGCCCTCCTTATGACTTGCCAAGGGATAAGCCGTTGGAAAGCGATGGCCATTAGCTAGGCTCTGACCATGAGGGCGTGCATGTTGGCCGGCAGTGGCTTGTGCTGTCCCTCGTAAGCTTCTTTGATGGCCAAGACCATCCAACAGGCTATGGAGGCCTTAGAGGCCCGATACCCTGGTATTGATCCGCCGAAGGTGACAAAAAGTGCATCCAGATTGCTCCTATACTGGGCTCTCTTAGACTTGCTCCTGGCGCCCTGAATAATTTCTAGGTTAGCCTGAGAAAGACTGAGGTGAGCAAGCGTGACCTGTTCAGGAACCACACTAAGGGCTAGTTTCTGTGGTGCGGAGTGGATGACCATGCCCCCTGCTGCGCCAGAAGATGGAACAAGTTACTTACCTGTAACTGTTGTTCTCCAGCATGGGTCTGGCATAGATTCACATGCTCATGAATATTCCCCGTCGTCAGGCTGGGAATCCTCGGTAAAGAAAAAATCAGTATCAGTTTCGTTTCTGATCTGTCTTTCGTAGTAGTAACCAATCACTGATCTCTGAGTCATACTGACCACAGCCAATGACTGCCCTCTACGTAAGCCCCGCCTCTGGCAGCCATCTTCAGATTTGGTAGCACGTGAAGTGGCAGTATGACCAAGTGAAGAGCCGCAGAGGGGTAGGGTTCGCATGTGAATCCATGCCAGACCCATGCTGGAGAACAACAGTTACAGGTAAGTAACTTGTTCCTTCTCCAGCATGGGGTCTGGCATGGATTCACATGCTCATGAATAAAAGAATACATAGCAGTACACACATGCACAACCACGGGAGGTGGCAAAGGCTCAACATTAAGCATTACATCAAACTCAACATTAAGCATCTTACCTCCTCACCAGGCTCACCTTAGGCGAACAGGTTGCGCAGCACTGCTTGGCCGACCCTGGACTCCTCCCTGGAATCCCGATCGACGCAGTACAATTTCGTGAAGGTGTGCGTCGACCTCCACGTAGCAGCCCTGCAGATGTCCAGCAAGGACACACCAGATAGGAACGCCGTGGTAGCTGCAATCGCTCTGGTGGAATGGGCTCTCGGACGGCCAGACAGCGGTCGGTTTGCCAGCCGATGAAAGTACATGATACAGGCGGAGAGCCATCTGGAAATGGAAGCCTTCGAGAGAGCCTACCCCTGATTGACAGGTCCAAAGTTCACAAAGAGTTGTGACGTCTTCCGAAAACACTTCGTGCAGTCCACGTAGAACTTCAGCGCTCTAGCCACATCCAGCGAGTGCAAAGTCCTTTCAGCCGGCGACGAAGGCGACGGGAAGAAAACAGGCAACACCAAGGGTTCGTTGAGGTGGAAGTCCGACGGCACCTTGGGCATGAAGGAGGGGTGCGTCCTGAGCACTACCCTCGTGTCGTGAAAAGTCAAGTACGGGGCCTTGCAGGAAAGGGCCTGGATCTCTCCCACCCGTCGTGCAGAGGTGAGCAATGCTGTCTTCCACGAGAGAAACTTCAACGGCACTGAATGCATAGGCTCGAATGGGGCCCCCCATAAGCCTAGTTAGCACCACGTTGAGCTCCCACGCCGGGGCAGGGGCCTTCACCGGCGGGAATGATTGGAACAGTCCTTTCATAAATTCCTTCACCAGTCGATGAGACCACAAGGACGCCCGTCCTGTAGTTCTGGTGTAATGTGAGACGGCAGCCAGATGTACCTTGATGGAAGCGTGAGATAAGCCAGCCTTGGCCAAAGACAGTAGGTACGGCAATACTTGAGGGGCCGTAATCAGCAGAGGGTTAATCTTCTGTGCACGGCACCAGACAGAGAACCTCTTCCATTTATGTCCGTAGCACTTGAGAGTTGAGGATGCCCTGGCCTTTGCAAGATCCTCCAAACTCTAACGCTGCAGGAGCCAGGCCTGCAAGTTCAGCGACTCTGGTTCGTGATGAAGAATGGCACCTCTTTCTCTGGAGAGAAGATCCGCGTCCGTCGGCAGCTTGACTGGTGTGGACGCTGACAAGTCCAGAAGGTCCGGGAACCAGATCTGCCTCGGCCACGCTGGTGCAACGAGGATCATCCTGCACCGGGACCTCTTGAGATGGTTGACGAGCCGGAGTAGCAACGGCAATGGCGGGAACGCATAAAGGAACATGCCGCCCCAGGGGAACGAGAAAGCATCGCCCATGCTGCTCGGTTGGGGAAACCTGCTGGCGAACATCCGGCACTTGGAGTTCGCCGCCGTCACGAAGAGATCGATCTGGGGTTTGCCCCATCGTCGGTCCACTGGCGCAGTTCCCACTCGTGGCACGAGCGCAGCTCTCTGCTGAGTGAGTCGGCGATGGTGTTTTTTATCCCTGCCAGATGAAAGGGTACCAGAAACATCCCACAGATCCTGGGCTTCCTTGGACAGGGCTGGGGATCTGGTACCGCCCTGCTTCCTGATGTAGAACATGGTGGTGGTGTTGTCGGTGAAGATCCTCACCACCTTGCCCTTGAGGGACAGAAGAAAGGACCGGAGGGCCCAAAACACTGCACGGAGCTCCAGGACCTTGATATGGAGGGACTTCTCCGTCGGAAGCCAAAGGCCTCTCACGTGCAGATTTTCGGTGTGCACTCCCCACCCTTCCAGGGAGGCATCCGTGATCACTGTCTCCTGGTGGCCGGGGGTCTGGAAGTCCACGCCCGCCGCCAGATGCACGCGGGTGCCCCACCACCGGATCGCTCGTCGGAAACTCTCGTCGAGTGTGATCCTCTCCCCGAAGCTGCCCGTCGTCTGGATCCAGCGTGCGTCCAGGAACTCCTGCAACGGGCGCATCCGGAGCCTGCACAGGCGGATGAGATAAATGCAAGAAGACATCATTCCGAGGAGGGACTTGATGGACCTCACCCTGGCCACGTCCGCAACCAGCATCCGCTGCACCTTGTCCAAGATGGCCCTCGTCCTTTCCTCCGACGGAGAGGCCAGAAGCGACACTGTGTCGAGCTTCGCTCCCAGAAACAGAGCGTCTTGCGCGGGCACCAGGTGGGACTTGGCGTAGTTTATGGAGAATCCCAGGTCCGTGAGTAGTTGGACGGTCCTTGCCGTGTGCTCCACGGCGAGCTCCTTCGTCTTCGCCCGGATGAGCCAGTCGTCCAGGTAGGGGTAGACGTGGATCCCCTCTAGGCGCAGCCGCGCCGCCACAGGTGCGAGGCACTTGGTGAACACCATGGGTGCCGACCTCAATCCGAAGGGAAGGGCTCTGAACTGGTAGTGACGCCCTTGGACCACGAATCTGAGAAACTTTCGGTGTCCCTTTAGGATGGGAATATGGAAGTAGGCATCCTCCAAATCCAACGACGACAGGAAATCGCCCTCCTCCAGTTGACCCAGGACGTGTTGGAGGGTGACCATCCGGAACTTCTGTGTCTTGATGAATTTGTTCAGTCGTCGTAGATCCAGGATGGGACGCCATCCTCCCGTCGTCTTCTTCACGAGGAAGTATCTTGAGTAAACTCCGGAGCCCCGAAGCCTCTTTGGGACGAGCTCGATGGCGCCCTTCTTGAGCATCGCCTTTACCTCTAAGAGAAGTTGAGGGACGTGATGTTCTTTCCTGGCCACAGGGGGGACGCGCGGGCAGCTCTTTAGAAACTCGAGCGCATGACCTGAGCTAGGGCGTCCAGCACCCAACGGTCGGTGGAGATGGACTCCCACACGCTGACGAAGCTCGCCAGCTGGCCTCCCACCGGGATGCTTCGGTGGGGGCCCGACCCCACGGCCGGTTCAGTCCTGCTTCGACGAGGCTTTGCCGCCTTGCCCTCCTTGGCGACGACGGCAGGGTCCGTCTGACTTGCCTCGTCCCCTGTAAGCTTCCTGTGACGACGAACAGGCCGCTTGACGGTAGGTGGAAAATACGCCGCTGGAACCTTTGGAGGCACCCTGTTTGCCTCCGCCGCTCCGAAAGGGCGGCCGCCGTTGCTGGAGAACCCCAAGAGCCCGGGCCGTCTCCGTGTCCGCCTTGATGGATTGCAGGGAATCGTGCACTGTTTTCCCAAACGGGTTGCTCCCGTCGAACGGCATGTCCAAAACTCTGGTCTGCACGCCCTGCCGGAAGTCCGTTGCCTTGAGCCATCCACGCCGTCTAAGGCACACGCCGTTGTCCAACTGGCGAAATCCAGTATCAGCGATGTCCGTCGCAATCGTAATGGCGTGGTCCGACGCCACCTCTCCTTCCTGCAAGATCTCTAGGGCTTCCGCCCTCTTGTCTGGTAGGAAGTCCAGCAGGGGGGCCAGTTTGTACCACAACTCCCTGTCGTAGCGGGCTATGATAGCCAAGGCGTTGGCCGCCTTAATCGTCGTCGCTGCCGACGAGATGACTCTGCGTCCCATCGTGTCTAACTTCTTTCCCTCGCCGTCCGGCGGGGAGGTTGACGTAGAGGCCGCGCCCCCCCCTCTTTCTTCCTGGCCGCCGCGGAGACGACCGAGTCCGGGGTCGGCTGTGCCCAAAGGCACAAGGGGGCCGCGTCCGGGACCCGGTACTTCTTCTCGTACCGGTCCCTTCTAGCCGGCGTCGTGGATGGGTTCTTGAGGAGGGCGAGGCCCTCATCCCAAATATCGTCTAGTAGAGGTACAGCGAGGACCGTCTTCCTCTTGGTCTCGCGCCGTTGATAAAGGAAGCCTTCCTTCCTTCTTCTCTTCCGGGCAGAGCTGGAAAAGCTTGGATGCCCTGGCGATCATGGAGTGGAACGATCCAATATCGTCGGGCGGGGAAGCCCGGGTGGGAGGTGACGACGGGAGATCCTCGTCGTAAACCTCGTCGTCTGTACCCGTCGCGGCCGTGTCAGTCCCCGTATCATCCCACGTGTCGTGGACGGGGAGGAGGGCTGAACAGGGCGCGATGGCTGAAAAGGAGGTGGAGGATGAATCCTTCTTCTCTTAGGGGGAGGGCTCCCAGAAGGGCCTGGCTCCGGGTCCCCCGTCGGGAGTGGTTCCTCCGTTGGTGGTAACGGCAGTCTCGTCCTTATCTCCGAGCATAAGGACTGTATAGCCAACAAAATGGCCGCCGAGTTGTCTTGCGGCACTGGTTGAGGGGGATCCGACGGGCGATCAGGAACCCCGTCGGCATCCTCGACGCCCTCGTCGTCTTCCACGTCGGGGTCCCTCCCGACAGGATGAACTTCTTCCACGCCAAGGCCGTGGCCTAAGACTTCGATCAGCTCCTCCTCAGAGGTTGAGGCCGAGTCCATGACGACCTCCTGCCCCCCCTTTTTCTTCTCCGTCGGAGGTTTCACGGGGGTCCTGTCGATGGGCATGAAAGAGGACTCCCTCCGCGGTGGCAGGGAGATTCTGGGCCCCGGGGTCGCCACCACTGGTGTAGCCTCCACAGGCTGAGCCAGGGCCGCCGCGACTGTCTCGATAGAGGCCTTGGCCGGATGGATCAAGGCTTTCACCACCTTAGGTGCGCTCACTGCCTTCTCCTTGGGGGGAGGGTCACCACCTCGCTCCCCCTCCGATGGGGCCTTAGGGCACGACCGGGGTCTCTCCATGAGCTTCGCCGGGTGCTCGGCCTTCCTCTTACCCGAGCCAGAGCGTTGGCTCATGGTTGATGGCGCCGGGGAGGATGCGCCCTGCCTGGCGCCCGTAGAGCCCGACCGTTCGGCGCTCCCGGTGCCAGCGGACTCGCGGTGCTTGGCCTTCTGTTGGACCCCCGTCGCCAGGGCGCCCTCAAAGGTATTAGAAGACCGCTCGGACTTCTTCTTCTTCTTGCCTGACGGGCTCTTTCCTTCCAGCCAGTTGGGGAGGCGTTGATGGCGGTCCTTCATTGTCCGCTCCGACATATTGCCGCAAAACGCACAGTCCTTCTCCACGTGCGTCTTGTCCTCATGTAGGCAGTAAAGGCAAAGGGAGTGTTCGTCCTCCTTAAAGACATTCTGAAGCTGGCATCCAGGGCAGACCCTAAACAGCTTTCCGGGCGTCAAGCTTCCCTTCTCCTGGGCCATGTCCGAGATGGGCCTGAGAAACTTCTGGAGTCCTCCAAAAGCGTGGCTCGATGAAATCTTCACCCTTGAGGGGCGTAGACGAATCCGACACGGGTCCCCGTTGATCGGATGAAGAAACGGTGGAGCTTGAGGCTCTTTTGACCGAAAAAAGAGAAATTTTTCTGAGAAAAAAGGTGAAAAAAAGCACTAACGCTCGAGAGCAATAGCACGAGGATCCCAACACTTGAACGTGCAGTAAAAATCTGAAGATGGCTGCCAGAGGCGGGGCTTAGGTAGAGGGCAGTCATTGGCTGTGGTCAGTATGACGCAGAGATCAGTGATTGGTTACTACTACGAAAGACAGATCAGAAACGAAACTGATAAGGATTTTTTCTTTACCGAGGATTTCCAGCCTGACCACGGGGAATATTCATGAGCATGTGAATCCATGCAAGACCCCATGCTGGAGAAGTGTTGGGCCTGTCGGAAAGGGGAATGGGCGGCTTCTACGAGAGGCTGAACAGCTCCTAGAACGATGGCCTGGCTGGCCAGCATGGAGCTATTAGAATGACGCTGAGGTGGCGAGACTCCTTGATCTTGCATATCACCCTGTGTGTATCAGTGGTGTGGGCGGGAAGGCGTATGCTGTCATGCCGTTCCACTGAATCTGAACTGCGTCGCCCAGGGAGCTGGGGCCCTGACCCTGCCAGGAGGTGAACTGTTGGCACTTCCTGTGGTCCCAGGTGGCAAAGCGGTCCACCTGGGGGTGTCCCCCATCTGCTGAAGATTTCCCGCAGGACGAGGTTGTTCAATTGCCACTCGTCATTGTCCGCTCCCAGCCTGCTGAACCGGTCTTCCTCCAGGTTGCATTGCCCCTGAAGGTGGACGGCCGTGAGGTAGATGCTCGCCAGGGCCTGTTCCCACATGCTGACAGCTAGCCTGCACAGTGTAGGGGACCTGGTACCTTCCTGCTTGTTGGCATAGAACATGCTAGTTGAGTTGTCTGTCTGAATGAGGACGACTTTGCCCCCGATAACCGGAATGAAGGCTCAGAGTGCTAGCCAGATGGCTAGCAGTTACAGCCAATTGATGTGGTACTGCTGGCCATGCTGGGTCCAGGTGCCATGGATGCAGTCGTTGTCCAAGGTGCCCCCCATCCCTCGAGAGAGGAGTCAGTAGTGATAGTGACCTGTGGGGTAGGTTGCCGGAAAGGTTTGCCCAACCGAAGGTTGCAGTACCTGAACCACCATGTGAGGTCCGGGTGAAGTGATGAAGGAACGTTGATCATCTCTGACTGAGAGCCTCGATCTTGGTTCCATGTTGCTGCGAAGTGCAGCTGTATCGTCCTCATCCTGAGTCTCTTGTGGGGGACGGCAAGTAGGACCACTGCCATGAGCCCCAGTAGGTGTTGGTACCACCAGGCCGATGTCACTTCTCTGTTGAGGAAGTGCGCAGTAGTCCTCTTGATGGCCGTGATCTTGTCCTCCAAAGGAAAACACTCTTGGAGCATGTGTCCCATATGAGGCCCAAGAAGTACAGACTCTGCGTGGGCTGTAGCTGCGACTTCTTGAGATTGAGCGAAAAGTCCAGATCGTGCAGTGTGTTCATAAGCGCGTGGGAGGTAAAGTGAACGGCTTCTGGAGATGAAGCCCCGACGAGCCAGTCGTCGAGGTACTGGTATATATGATGGCCCTGAGGCGCACCGCCACTCTATTCATCAGACTGGTAAAGACCCAGAAGGCCGAGTTGAGGCCGAAGGGAAGCACCTTGTATTAGAAATGATTGCCCATGATCCAGAATCAAAGAAAAGAACGATGAGGCTGCCAAATCGGGACGTGTAAGTACGCGTGCTTCAGATCCAGGGAGCACATCCAGTCTCCCTTGCACAATGCCTCTGCTATTAAAGCTGGCTTAACCATCTTTATGGAGAGGTTGAGGGTGGAAAGGTCCAGCACAAATCTCAGGCCCGCCTGGTTCTTTTTCTGCCTGGCTCTCGACGAGCGATTGGATCACTGCTAAAAGAGTTGCTGTCACAATCTGGGGGAGTGGAGGGGAAGAGGGAGGAGAGGCTGGGATGGATAGGCGGTAACATGTGGATACTACGGAGAGGATCCAGGGGTCCGCGAAATTCTGGAGCCAGAAGTGTGCATGGAGAGCAAGCTTGCTCCCCCACTGGAGACACGTGGAACCGGAGGGGCGTTTCACGCCTTCTTCCCCTCTGAGGCTGTTGCGGAGGAGGGGGAATGGAAAAAGCCCTTACTTCCCCGTCCCCCTTTTTGTTGCTTACGCTGATGTTGGGTCGGCGAGCAGTCCGGCTGCCTGGACCTTCGCTCTTGGAAGCCGCAGAACCCCCCGTATGTACGCCCCTTGTCCGAGCACTGCTGTGTCTGGGTGTACGTTTTGGGCATGGTCTTTGTAAGGATGGATAAAGACTTTGCCGTTTGTGAGCTCTTTTTATTTTTATCCAGCTCCTCGTCCGTGGTGGAGTGGAAGAGGTCACACCCCCTCGAACGGCAGGTCTAAGATGTGTTCCTGGACATCCAAGTTATATTTTGTAGCACAGAGCCTTCTCGTGTCCGTGGCAATGCAGATGGCCCAGCCAGAGGTGTCAATGTGGGCCACGGTGGACTCCATGATGTCTTGTGCCACCATCTTGGCCTCTGCCAGTCCAGCCTTGAAGCGTGATTGGCTATGCACCGGAAGCTCTGGGAAGAAATCCGCAATATCCTGCCAAAGCCTCTGGTTAACAGCTGCCAGCATGGAATCTGCGTTGGCTTGACAAAGATCCAAGGACATGTTCGAATACAGCTTCTTCCCGTATGCCTCCAAGATCTTCTCCCCCTTGCCTAGCAGCGCAGCGGAAGAGGAGGCCAAGGGCAACTGAGGCCTAGAGTACAGTGGTGCTGCAGCAATCACCAAGGAGTGCAGCTGAGGGTGGGCCGATAGCAATAGTATATCCTCTCCATCTGCCTGTACATGGGAGGCCAGGCGTCAATTGACCGAGTGGGGCTTGAGCCAGCCCTTTTTGGCCAAGGAGACTACGTCCTTCTGCATCGGGATCCCCGTTCTCACAGCGGGACGTAGTATGAGGACTACAGCGAGGAACCCCTCTGATTGTTGCTCAACCTCGGGTTGAGGAAGCCCAAGAACTCTGCCAACCCTGCAAGACTGTTGTGGAAGGGCTTGGCTGACGACAATGTGTCGGGGTCCTCTTCCTCGTCGTGTCCACTTGGGGGTCTGGTTGGTCCGGCACCGGTGGAGGGGTGCTGGGAGCCGAACGCTGAGGTGTGGAGACCAGAGCCGGAAGCTGCAGCAGAGGCTGGTACAGAACCGCCTGCACTGTCAGTTGAGGTGCCGAAGCGGGCAGCAGAGACTGCACAGGGGAGTCTGTACTGGGGCCATTGGCGGGAGCACGTCCCTGATGACGTCCCCGAGGATGACCCCCATCCGAGGAGATTTCTTGACCCCGAGGAACCTTTCAAAAAAGTCTGTCCTCACAGGACAGAGGGGTGGTAGGTGATGTTGATGGGGTAGCGGGAGGCTGCTGGAGCCATTGCGTGCCCTGCCCATATGGACGCAGCAGGAACCTGCCCTGCGCAAATGAAGGATAGGCTGTAGGCCACATACCTGGTTGACACCAGTCCCACCTTGACACTCGTTCCTCCACCTGCTCCCTTCCTTGGTGCGGTATCGGGCGGGTGTCTAATGTCTGGCACGGCAGCCATCTTGTCAAGCTGCTTTCCACGTGCCTGCGTCTTGTTGCTTGGCTCACTGGGCCCAGCCTCGTCAAGGACACTTGAGTGTGGACCATGAGGCCTACCCTGCTCTTCAGTTCGAGACCTGGTAGGCGTTTCACCCTCGGCGGATCTGCCGGTAGTACTTCGCATAGACGCCCCACTCGGACATGTTGCCGGTACTAAGGCGTGGCCCCTTGGGTGAAGACCCAGTAAAAGAACCTTCCGGTCCGTCAGCACGCCCCCGAGAGGATCCACTGACACCTCAGCCTGCAGGCCGGTAGCTGACTCAGCCTCGGTCTCGTGCTACTGCTAGTATGAGAACCTGAGCGGTTCCTCCCGCGCGGGAGAGTCCTTGGAAAGGAGTCTCCCTTGTGGGGTGCGCTGGAAAAGAGCAGACCTACCTTGGGCCCGGATCGATGATTGACTAAGTCCTTCAGGTCCTCTGGAGGTGATCTCTGGAAGAGCTCCCTCCACCTGGCTAGTCTGTTCTTCAAAAATGTCGAGGAAAGTGCGTTGCAAGTGGTACAAGCTTGCCAGCCCTGGTCTGGGTCAAGGCAACATAGGCAGAGGTTGTGGGGTTCTGAAGTTGGAAAGAGCCCATCGAAGGATGGACAACTGCTGAACCCTGTAGAAGCGTGATGCCTAAGGACCGAGTACCTGAATGATAAAAAGACAGAAGAGAAGAAGTATATGTGCGTGGAATTACATGGCCGAAGCCAAACCCAGGAGCGCTGGTGGATTCGGGCGGTTACCGTAGATGCGGAAAAGGGGACCGAGGTGTGGCGCCGGAGGACAGAGTCAGGGCAGCGCATGCTCCCAGGGCCACACCCCTGTGCGCCTCTAAATTTAAGGCGGAAGAAGGTTCTGTCTACCATCCCTTGGAAGGGACGCCCATGCAGTATGGAGGAAAGGGGACATGACGCAAGAGTAATCTGCGTGAATTTGCCACTTGTGTTCTGCGGGAAGCTGCAGATTTCTGCTCAGGTTGTCTGCTAGTGGATTGTGTCCCATAGAACGTGTAGGAGATATTAGGAAAATGTTGCGTTGCAGAGACAAATTGCAAATCCTTTGGGCTAATTTGGACAGACTTAAGAGTGTGTCCCGCATTCCTTGTTGCGAACATGCAGTGGTACTGTCCGTGACGACAAAACCTGTTTGTTCTGCCAAGAGAGGTTGAAAATATAGTAGGGTTTTGAGGACGGCTAACAATATGAATAGGTTAATGTGATTTTGTTGCGGTTGATTGTGTCCACATGCCACGCGAAAGCCGATATAGGGAACATACTCCCCACCCTAAGAGTGGCTTGCACTGGTGGGTAGACAAGGAACAAAGGAGAGTCAAAAGCTACCCCTCATTAAAAGAAGCATTTAAAAAGGTAGGTGGTGGTGCAGCAGGAGCTAGATGTAGCAAATACTAGCTAGAAAGAGGTCAAGATATCAGGATGATGAATCCAAAAACTGAAATGTAATGTTGGACACACATCTAAAAAATGTAGGCCTATAGCACAACATATGGCCTTAAAAACATTAACAAGAAATATACATATATCACACAATTAATTCCACATCACTGTTTGTGAGGGTTAGTAGCAAGATTATTTGTGCAGTTTCAAGTACTACTCGTTGGTAGTCGTACGCGGTTGTCGTCGACACAATAAAACAGTAGGTGTTTCTGGTTCGGAATGTAGATAATCAACAGGTGAGGCTATGGTGGGGCCAGGTGACTGAAGGAACCGAACTGTCATCAGGACAAGACTTGGTGGAAAACAGGTGGTGTAAAGCACCTGTAGAAGAAAAGATGACTGTGTCCAAAAAAAGGGGTGACCTAGGGTGCATGAAGGAATTTAACAAGGGGTTGCAGGTCCAGGACCTACCTTTAGTGATGTCGTCACTTAAATCTAAATTAATAGGCGAGCGCCGTCTGTGGTTCTGTTGGAGGGGCCAGTATCCTGCTGCGGCCAGGATCTATGTGAAATAAAATTAATGGTTACCTATTAGTTTAACATGGGTGAATCATAATGGGATAAGTCAAGAGAGGACATACCTGGGTGGACAGATGAGACCCAGGGATGGTGAGTACTGGCAATCAATGCCTCTGTGGGTCACTTGGCTATGCAGTAAAATCTGATAGTAGGGCGATGCTGGTAGCGCCTCGAATGCCAATGAAAGAAATAAGGTAAATCTCAGAAGGCCGTTGAAGTAAGCTAGTCGATGGTGCTAGTGCTGTGAACAATTATGATGGATTGGAGGTCGGAGGTGGCCGTGGTTAAAGGCATGACAGCGGATTAGCAGAAAGCATGCACTGTGTGCAACCGATTACTGGTTTGTGAATCCGTGTTGACGGAGGGTATTGAGTGATGCATCTAAAATAGCAGTGCTCCGTGCTGTGCGTCAATTGATAGTGATATATATATATGGGATACATTACTCACCGTAATCGTATTTCTGATGCTTGTATCTGCTTAGATTCACATGCTGTGCATAGGCCGACATCTAGTGGAAGCTGCGGAGTATTACAGTTTGTTTTTCGAAAATCGAAAAAGGGCGTCGACACAGGGCGTGCCAGTAATACTATCCCTAGTGTGACGTCCACTGTACCCATGATCCCTCACGCGTCTAGGATCCCCAGATTGTGTTTTTCCTGACATGAGGTAGCATGAGGAGTAGCGTGAGTACAGATAGTCCAAGCAGATAGACAGAAAGGTAAGAACTACAAGCAACCATGCGCCTTCTCTCGGAGGGGAGGAAGGGTGGGTCGCATGTGAATCTAAGCAGATACAAGCATCAGAAATACGATTACGGTGAGTAATGTATCCCTTCTGAGGCTTGTGGAATCTGCTTAGATCACATGCTGTGCATAGATTAGCGAGCAGTACCAGAAGCAGGAGGTGGGATGTGAGAAGGGTCATGAGCAAACAGGTGTCTTAGAACCGCTTGTCCCACTTGTGTATCTGTCTTGGAATGAGTGTCAATGCAGTAATGCTGAGTAAAAGTGTGAATAGAGCTCCAAGTAGCTGCTTTGCAAATGGTGTCGAGGGGAACATTTGCAATGAAAGCCAGAGTGGCCCCAATGCCTCTAGTAGAGTGGGCCCTTGGTGTAAACGGCAGAGTCTTTTTAGAAAGAGAGTAACACAGCTGTATACAGTTGATAATCCACTTAGAGATAGCGCCCTTAGAGACGCGATCCCCCTCTCTGCCTGTAGCTACGGAGACAAACAGTTGATCTGTTTTCCTTAGCGGTCTGGTTTTATTTACATAGTATAAGACCGCCCTACGCACATCTAGGGTGTGTAGTTTCACCTCAGCCGAGCTTTGTGGGTTTTGGAAGAAAGCCGGAAGCTCGATGGACTGGTTTACATGGAACTTGGATATGAATTTTGGTGAGAACCTAGGGTGTGTGCGTAAAACCAGTTTGTCCTTGTGGATAGTAAAGAAAGGATCTTGCACTGACAGAGCCTGAATTTCACTGACCCTTCTTATGGAGGTAATGGCTACTAAGAAGGCCGTTTTATAAGTCAGGTGTTTGAGACTACTTTTATGCATGGGTTCGAAGGGGGGCCCCATGAGCTTAGCTAGCACCACGTTGAGGTCCCATCCTGGCGGTGGGTTCGAAATAGGAGGGTGAAGTCTCTTTACTCCTTCCATGAAGGCTTTAACCACTGGTACTTTCCACCACGAGACCCTGTTATGGGATGTGGTGTAAGCCGAGAGGGCTGCCAGGTGTACTTTCAGAGAGTTAAAAACCAACCCTGCATCCAGCAGGTGGAGCATGTATGTTACAACGTTGGAAGGAGTGCAATCAACCGGGTTGATTTGTTTATTCTGGCACCAGATAACGAATCTTTTCCACTTGTCAAAGTAACAGTGTCTTGTATTTGGTTTCCTGGACTCTTTTAGAATGTCCATACACCTCTGTGGTAATTTGAGATGTCCAAACTCTATGACTTCAGGAGCCATGCTGCTAGGTTCATAGAGTTGGGTTCCTGATGCAGTGTTTGACCTTGTTGCTGGGACAGAAGGTTGTACCAGGCTGGGAGTCTGATGGGCTCGCACACCGCCATCCTGCGTAGGTGTGGAAACCATGGTTGTCTCGCCCACATGGGAGCAACTAGGATGAGCGTCATTGATTCCTTGTTCATCTTGTACACCACCTTCCTGATGAGAGGAGTTGGTGGAAAAGCGTACGCAAACATCCCTGACCAGTTCATCCACAGGGCATTCCCCTGGGAGTCCGTTTGGGGGAACCTGGATGCAAATCCTGGGCATTGTTTGTTTTCGCTTGTGGCGAATAGGTCTATAGTGGGGAAACCCCACTGAGAGAAGAGATCTTCTACTACGTCTCTGTGAAGGACCCATTCGTGTTCTTCTGGGAGGGGGTCTCTGCTTAGAGCATCCGCTAGGGAATTGAGCTCCCCTGGAACATGTTGCGATGACAGGAAGATGTTCCGTCTGAGTGCCCATATCCATATTTTCTGGGCAAGCTTGGACAGATTTGGCGAACGAGTCCCTCCTTGCTTGTTCAGATAGAACATGGCTGTCGTGCTGTCCGTCCTGATCTGCACCGACAAGTTCAGTAGATGGGGCTCGAACGCCTGCAGCGCACGGAATACTGCCAGAAGCTCTAGCAGATTGATGTGGTTCTTGGCTACTGAGTGAGACCAGAGACCCTGAGCTGTGTGGTGGAGATGGTGAGCTCCCCACCCAGTCAGGCATGCATCTGTAGTAACCACTGCCTGTACTTCGGGATCGTAAAATGATTTCCCCTTTGCGATATTCTCTCTTGTCCACCAGTGTAGGCTCTGTACGAGTGTTGGCGAAACGACCACTAGATCGTCCCACTGACCACTTGCCTGAGACCACTGTTTCGCCAACCATTCCTGCATGGGACGCATGCGCAGACGCGCGTGGGGGACCAGGTAAATGCATGACGCCATCATGCCCAGTAACCGCATAGCTTTGCGTACTGTTATCTGTTGACCTGACTGATAATGCGGAATTTGCAGAAGTATATTCGGAATTCTTTCTTCCGAAGGGAAGGTCAATTCTCTCTGAGTATCTAGGATAGCTCCTAGAAACTGTTTTGAGGTGCTTGGCACCAGACTTGACTTCTTCTCGTTGATAGAGAAGCCTAATTCGTGGAGGAGGTCGATAGTCCTCTGAATGTTTGATCTGCAGATTCCTGGGGTTTCTCCCGTTATGAGCCAGTCGTCTAGATAAGGGTACACTGGGATTGCCTCCCTGCGTAGGTGTGCAGCTGCCACCGCCAGTACCTTGGTGAATACCCTTGGTGCTGAAGCTATCCCGAAGGGCAGTACCTTGAATTGGTAGTGGCGACTGTCCACCTTGAAGCGCAAGTATTTTCTGTGCGCCGGGAGCATAGAAATATGAAAATAGGCATCTTTCATATCCAAGGTTGCCATGTAATCCCCCTTTTTTAGGAGTGGGATTACCTCTTGTAGCGTGGTCATACGGAATTTTTGGGGCTTGACATACTTGTTGGCAGGCCGTAAGTCCAATACTGGGCGCATTGTTAAATCTTTCTTTGGCACAAGGAAGTAAGTTGAATAGATACCCTTGTTTACCTGGTGTCCTGGGACGAGTTCTATCGCGTCCTTTAGGAGCAGATTGTAGACTTCCTCGAGGAGGATCTTTTGATGTTCTAAAGAGTGGACTTTTTGTCTTGGAGGGTGGTTTCGGGGACGTTGCAGTAGTTCTATACAGTACCCCTTGGATACTGTCGACAGCACCCATCTGTCGGATGTTATCCCTTCCCATGCCTGGGTGAAGCTGGATATTCGTCCCCCTACTGGGGTTGCATGGGAAGGGACCCTGAAATGAGCGTCACTGCTTTGGTGGAGGCGTGCCGCCTCCTTTACTGGGGCTGCCTCTGCCTCTACCACGTCCTCTTCTACTAGCCCTACCATACCCCTGGGTAGACTGTTGTGAGTTGGTGTTCCACTGTGTACCCTGGGTGTGGGAATAGCTATTTCCTCTATTGGAATTTTGGCCGCGGGGGCGACGAAAATTGCCGTTCCCTCTTTGGTTAGGTGGTTTTGTAGTTAACTGGCCAAGGGATTTGAGGGTGTCGAATTCCTCCTTAGCGTTTTTTAGTGCGTCCTTGACTGCCTTTCCAAACAGGAGATCACTTTCCACTGGTTTGTCTAAGAGTGCAGCTTGTGTTTCTGCTCTGAATCCCGACTGTCTCAACCAAGCATGTCTTTTGATGACAGTCCCCTCTGCTATAATTCTACCCGCATTGTCTGCGGCGTCTAAAGTTGCTTTTAAAATGCAGCCTGAGACGTTTCTTCCCTCTGCACAAATGCGAGATAGCTGGCTCTTAAGGGGTTCGGGAGCGGAATCTATTAGTGCTGCCACTTCTTCCCACTGATGGCAGTTGTAGCTGGCCAACAGTGTGGTGGAATTCGCGATTCTGGTTTGGTAGGCTGCCGTGGAAGCTACTTTTCTACCAAAACCATAGAGTTTCTTACTTTCTTTGTCGGGGGGAGCCTCCGAGGAAGATAATGGGGTTCCAGCTCTCTTGCGGGTGTTAGTTACGACTAGAGAGTCTGGCTTAAGTTGGCCTCTAATATATAGAGGGTCCGACTGGGCTGCTTTAAACAGCTTCTCTACTCTCGGGTTTACAGGTCTTGTCAAGTTTGGGTTGACAAGGGATGGTGCTATTCTGCGTTGAATAGATTTCAGGATGGGAATGGTCTGGGCTACTGTCTTCCTTTCCCCTATTAGTTCCTCCGCGAAGTCCCTCTCTTCTTGGACACCTTGTGTGTCTATGTGGAAGTGGTTAGCTGCCCGAGAGAGCAGTTCATTCAGTAGGGGCTGATTATCTATTGGGGAATCAGACACTGGGGCTTCCCTTTCGACTGGTGAGTCCATTCTGAAAATATCTGGGCTATTTTCTGGCTCATCCTCGTCTTCGTCCTCCCCGTAATAATCTGACACTGCGAGATCTTCTGGTGTCTCAAAATCCTGGCCCTCTATAAGGGAAGAGTCTCCTTGGCCTGTAGGGAAAAGGCAAGAATAGGGTTGGACCTCGAAGGGTTCTGAAGCCTTTACTGGTGTCTCGACCCGGGGCCTTTTATTTGAAGGGATAGGGTCCCTTGAACCTGAGGGAGAAGATTCCTGAGGGTTTAAAACTAGTAGTTGGTCAGGGTGTCTTTCGAAGAAATTTGCTAAGGAGGACATCCTTGACATTACTCTGTCAATGTCCTCGCATGACCAGAGTTTTGAGCTTGGGGTGACCCTGCTGGAACTCTCTATGGACTGTCCCTGAGAAGACTTGGACGGGGAAGTCAGTTCTATTGTTGTGGGGGATTGCAAGGGTTGTTTCCTTTGTTGCTTACCCCCTTCCCCGTGGGTGGAAGTGTGTTTACCCTTTCCCTTATCTTTCGACGCCTGGCGTCGAGGATCGGAGGTGGAAACCCTGTGTTTCGAACTAGGCTTCGAAACTGGGCCCTCCTCACTCCCAAGTGATGTACCCTTTCCCTGGGGTGCAGGCTGGGGATGGAAGTCGTGTTCGTCACCGGACGAGTGATCTTCCGTGATGTTAATGGGCGAGGCACTATGTGCAAGTGTGGAGGCTTGCCTGACGTCGTGCGGCGACCTCGACCGGGACCGCCCAGAGGACGTCCTTTCGGACCGCTCCTTTTGTGCCTCTTTCCGAGGTTTCGACGACGTCGAATCTCGGGTGGGTTTTTTGTGTTTAGCGTGTGTATGTGTAACGCTCTTGTCGCCGGGGGACTTCCCCATAGTCGCCGGGACGGACGACCTTCCGAGGCCGGGGACGTGCGTTAGGCTGTCTTTCGACGCCTTGGTGCCCTCGCCGTCCGAAAGTCCGGCGTCGCTGCCGTCGCTGAAGGTACCCTCCGCCTCCATAGCTGCTAGCTTGGCGTGGTGGGCCCAACGCTTGGTGGAGCGGTCCTTAAGAGTTTTTGTCTTAAACCTGCTACAGGCCCTGCAACCCGCCTCGGGGTGGTCTCTGGGCAGGCAAAGGTTGCACGTAGCGTGCTTATCTACCCAAGGGTATTTTTTATTACACTTGGGGCAAAACTGAAAGGGCGTACCCTCCATACGCGCCTGTGGGCAGCGGGCAAGTGTGTGTAGGTAAGAAGGTGTTTCTAACCGAGTGTGGAAGTGTACCACCCCCCACTCTCCCTACTGTAGGGCCGAGGCCAGCGGCCCAGGCCCGAGCCGAGGCGGAAGCCTCAAGGCCCAATCCGTCGGGTTTCGACGTTGATCTCCTCCCCGGATCGGCGTCGAGATGCTGGTCGACGTAGGGGTGAGAAAATGGGGCAAATTAGAATTATTTTTAAGTGTAAATATGGCAAAGCCAGGGAACTCCGATGAAGTGCTTCCGACCAGAATGGCGGAAAAAAACAATCTGGGGATCCTAGACGCGTGAGGGATCATGGGTACAGTGGACGTCACACTAGGGATAGTATTACTGGCACGCCCTGTGTCGACGCCCTTTTTCGATTTTCGAAAAACAAACTAATACTCCGCAGCTTCCACTAGATGTCGGCCTTTGCACAGCATGTGATCTAAGCAGATTCCACAAGCCTCAGAAATATATATATGACAATGCATTACTTACCGTAAAAGCATTTCTGATGGTTGTATCTGCTTAGATTCACATGCTGTGCATAGGTCCGACATCCAGTGGTCACTGCAGAGTATTGCATTTTGTTTTATGTAGTCGAAAAGGGGACGTCGACAAGGCGTGTCTGTAAACTATCCCTATAGTGACGTGCGTTGTACCCACAATCCCTCACGCGTCGAGGTCCCTCTGTTTGTATTTTTTCTGCTCTGAGGGAGCCTTCTATACGTGAGTGAGTACAGAAAAGAGAGAGATGTAGAAAGATGTCTATGTTCCTTCCATCCGAGCGGGGAGGAAGGGTGGGCGCATGTGAATCTAAGCAGATACAACCATCAGAAGAACAAGTTACTTTCTTACCTGGTAACGTTCTTTCGATGGGATGGTCCGACGGCATATTCCATATCTATGACATGTAATCACCACAGCTGTGCTGCTTCGGAAACTTTTTTCGGCGTCTGCGTCCTGCGTCGATGACATCGATGCGCCGTCGTCGAGGACGTCCGACGTCATCCGATGTGATAAGTAGGACGCACGACGCCCGTAGCCTCAGTTGTATTTTTTTCCCCCAGAACGTGACACATTAGTCAACTGCCAGTCAGACACAAAGCCTTGCGGAACGTAAGCTGCAATCGCAAAAGAAATTCTGCAGCGGGGAAGGCAGGGCGGGAGCGATATGGAATACGTCGTCGGACCATCCCATCGAAATAACGTTACCAGGTAAGAAAGTAACTTGTTCTTCGAGGGGATTGGGTCCTCCGACGTATTCCATATCTATGACAGACTCCCAAAGCAGTACCAGAGCAAGGAGGAGGGAAAGAATTTAGAATCAAAATTTAGAATAGCCAATCAAATAGCAGAGCAAAGGACCGCCTTGCCAAAGGCCAGATCCTGTGCTCGGATGGAATCAAGGGAATAGTGACGTACAAATGTATGTACTGAAGCCCAGGTGGCTGCATCACAGATGTTGCGAATAGGAACACCCCTCAGCAGGGCAATAGATGCAGCCATACCCCTGGTAGAATGGGCCCGCAAGCCAGCCGGTGGGTCCTTACCCGCCAAGCGGTAGCACTCCGAGATGGCCAAAATAATCCAGCGAGACAAAGTCTGTTTCGTCACAGCTTGCCCTAAACGCTTTCCAACGTAACCAATAAAGAGTTGATTGTCCACTCTGACCCGGGACATGCGTGAAACATAAAAGCTTAAAGCTCTCCTAGGATCAAGCCTATGGAGCCTCTCCTCTTCCTTACCAGGATGCGGAGGAGGATAGAATGCCGGAAGAACAACCTTCTGGGCCAAATGAAATTCCGTCACTACCTTCGGAAGAAAAGAAGGACGAACTCTAAGGACAACCCTGTCCTTGTGAAATACAGTGAAGGGTGGCTTAACTGAAAGTGCCTGTAACTCACTCACTCACTGCGAGCGGAAGTAACCGCAACTAAAAACACAGTTTTCAGAGTTAACGGCCTCAAAGGGCAAGAATGTAAAGGCTCAAACGGAGCACCCATAAGAAACCTAAGAACAAGGTTTAAATCCCAACCGGGCACAAGGAAAGGTGACGGAGGGAACACATTAGTGAGCCCTTTCAGAAACTGTGAAATTAAAGGGATTTTAAAGTAAGAACACTCTTCAGACGAGCACTTAAAGATGGACAGCGCCGCCAGGTAACCTTTAATGGTACCCACTTGCAAGCCCCTGTGGGCCAAAGAAAGCAAAAAGGACAGAACCATGGGGATGTCACATGCAAAAGGATCCACATTCTGAACTCGGCACCAGTCGCAGAACTTATGCCAACGGCAACGGTACAGAGACTTTGTTGCTGGCCTTCGGGCCGAAAGCAACACCTCCATCACGTCTTCAGGGAGGTCCCAATCCATATACCTCAACCTTTCAGAAGCCAAGCGTGAAGGTTGAGGGATCTGACCTCTGGATGGAGAACCTGACCCCCCCCTCCCGTGAGAGCAGATCATCTCGGTAGGGAAGACGACGCGGAGGGCAGATGGACAAGTCGAGAAGGTCCGGGTACCACGTCCTCCGAGCCCACGCCGGAGCAATGAGGATCATCCGGGAACCGAACTTCCGTAACCTCCGCAGCATTTGCGGGATGACGGGGACTGGAGGAAACACGTACAGCAGCGGGAACGACCACTCCACCACGACCGCGTCTCCCAAGGCTCCTTTTGGAGGAAATTCCCGCGAGCAAAACCTTTCGCACTTCCGGTTGACACTGGAGGCAAAGAGATCCACTTGAGGGGTCCCCCAAAGGGCGAAGATCTCCAGGAGAATCTCCTGAGCCAACTCCCACTCGTGAGAGATCGTGCTCTGCCTGCTCAGAGCGTCCGCCGTCACGTTTTTGTCTCCAGCCAGATGAACTGCCGAGATCGAAACTTCCTGCTGGATGGCCCAGAACTCGAGCTGCATCGCCTCCCTGCACAGAGGAAGTGACCCTGCCCCCCCTTTTTGTTGAGGTAGTGCATGGCCACTGTGTTGTCCGTCAGGATCAGGACACTTTCCTCGCACAGTCGGCAGAAAAGCCTTCAGGGCTAGCCTGACGGCCCTCAGCTCCAACAGATTGATATGGAGTCTGGACTCCGACGGAGACCAACGACCGCTGACTGTCAGCCCGTTGGCATGAGCTCCCCAACCCGTGAGGGATGCATCCGTCACGATTGTCACCTCCGGCCAGGGAAGCCAAAAAGGAGCCCCCTTCATCAAGTTGCCTTCGACGGCCCACCACAGAAGGTCCCGGGCGACCGAGGGCGGCACCTGAACCGGGTCCGACATCCTGCCGGAGGACTGCGACCATTGCGTCTTGAGCGCCCACTGCAAAGATCTAATCCGCAGGCGAGCCTCTGGCACCAGAAGAATGCAGGATTCCATGAGGCCGAGCAGCCTCAAGAACTCGAACGCTGGGAGCGTCTGGGCATGCTGAAACTTGTGCACCATCTGCTGAATGTGAAGAGCCCTCACCTGGGGAGGAAAACACTGCCCCAGGGAAGTGTCGAGCACTGCTCCGATGTACTGGAGCCGCTGTGTTGGCGTCAAATGGGACTTCTTTAAATTGAGGGAGAAGCCCAGCCTGTGAAGGGAGTGGCAGGTGACGGACAGATGATCCAGGACTTGCTCGGGAGAGCTCCCCCTGATCAACCAATCGTCCAGGTAGGGGTAGACGTGAATCCCCCCTTGCCTGAGATGCGCTGCCACCACCACCATGAGCTTGGTGAAAACCCTCGGGGCGGAGGTCAATCCGAACGGCAGGACCCGAAACTGAAAGTGCGAGTCGCCAACCGCGAACCTCAGGTACTTCTTGTGCTTGGGATGGATCGGCACATGGAAGTAAGCATCCTTGAGGTCGAGTGACACCAACCAGTCCTGAAGCTGAAGGGCCTGGAGGACTTGAGAGAGAGTAACCATCTTGAACTTGTCCTTCCTGAGGAGTTTGTTCAAACCGCGCAAGTCCATGATGGGTCTCAATCCCCCGTCTTTCTTCGAAATCAAAAAATAAGGGGAATACCATCCCATGTTCCTCTCCGCTACAGGCACCAGTTCTATGGCGCCTTTCTCCAGCAGGGCTTGAATTTCCTGCGCAAGGAGCGGATCCGGACTCTGCAAAGAGAGGTTCCCCGGTGGATTGTCGCGAGGCCTGTGCCGAAAGGGAAGACAGTAGCCGTGGGTTATGATCTCCAGAACCCAGACATCTGAAGTAATGGCTTGCCACTCTACAAGATGCTGCGCCAGCCTTCCCCCAACCGGCGAACCATGGGACATGGCCTCATGACTGAGTGGGAGCGGCCGCGGCGTTACCCGAGGGTAAAGAGGCAACTGCCCGAGCGGCCTTGGCACCACGGGTACCCTGTCGTCCACCTCTGGTACCCCTGCGTTGGCCTCTTTGACTGCCAGCTCCTCTCGCTTTACTGAAGGACGAGTAATAGCGAAAGGAACCACCCCTCCACTGCTGTCCCCTAGGACGAAAAGGCAGAGGTTGGCGAACTGCAGCGCCCAACGACTTCGCTGCAGCTTTCGAGGTCTGCAACCTCAAGGCTCTCGTCAGCCTTGCTGCCAAAAAGGTGTTCACCGTCAAAGGGCATGTTGAGGAGCCGAGACTGCACATCAGGAGCAAACCCCGACTTCCGCAACCACGCAAACCTGCGTATCACGGTGCTCGCCGCCATGGACCTACTGACGCATTCAGCTAAATCCAAACCCGACTGAACGGACTCGCACATGGCATCCTTACCATCCTGGACCATAGCAAGGAAACCATCCCGTTCGTCCCCTTCGGGAATATGTTCAGCCGCTAACACAACACAGTTCCACAGAGTGTGTGTGAAACGAGACAAGGCACAAATGGAGTTGGCCGCCTGAAGCGCCATACCACCAGAAGAAAACACTTTCTTCGCCCAGCCATCAAAACGTTTGTCGTCCCTATCAGGAGGGATGGTAGGGTACGACGCCTGCTTTGCCGGGGCCGTGGCCGCCTGCACCACCAAACTCTCCGGAGTAGGGTGCCTGGTCAAGTAGCAGGGGTCGCTACTGGCTGGACGGTATTTTCGCGACAAGGATCTGCCCACCGCCGGGAGACTCTCCGGAGCAGTCCAAGCCGCCGCCGCCACCCTTCTCTGTAAAGCCATACGGAACGGCAGTACCGGATCAGTTGGGGGACCAACATCAAGGATGTCCGTCAGATCATCCTGCACAAACTCCCCTGGGGGAGCAGACCATCCCAAGTACTCAGAAACAATAGCCATAAGGCGCCGGTACGAGGAATCGGCATGAGAGCCAGGCTCAGGCCTACAAAACTCCACCTCCAGAGAGGTGTCCAGTCCACTGGCATCATGCAGTGACTGTCTCAAATCGTCAAACTGACTATGGCCCGAGACAATTTCATCTGGAACCTGACTAGGAACCAGGCCATCAGAATCCTCATCCGCCTCTGAAATATAGTCCAGGTGGCGAAAAGAAGGCACCCGAGAGTGCTTGCTCTTAACCAGAGCCTTCCTAGGGGGTTCTCCGGTGCCACGGGGTACCTCCGACACGAAAGGCGTCGATGGCGTCGAGCGAATCGGCGCCGGCGTCGAGAGAACCGGCATCGGTGCCGAGAGGATCGGCGTCGAGGAAATCGGCGTCGAGGTCAGATGCAGCGCCTCCAACAACGGCGGCGGCGTCGAAGCCAGAGCCCCGAGTGTCCCTCGACGACCTGAGCGTCGACGGCGTCGATGACTTCCTCGGAGCCGGAGCCTCGAGCAAGCCTGTCGACGCCCTCGACGCCTCAGACGTCGATGTCTTCCTCGAAGACCTCACAGGTGCATGCGGTCTCGAACGCGTCGAGGACCGGGACCTGGAACGGGTACGTCGAGAACGAGTCTCCTTGTCCGAACGGGACCTCTCCCGTGAGTCGTGCCGACCACTCTTGCGAGCGGCGGTGTCTCTCGACCTCTCACGACCGACCCCACTCGGGGGCGCGGACGGCATAGTACCCTGCGACTCAAGAATCGCCAGCATTTTCTTCCCGAAGGAAGCCCATTCCTCCGGCGTCGCACGACTGGTGGGGTAAGCGACGTGCCGGGCAGAGTCCTCCGAAGAGGACCTGGAAGATGACCGGTGTCGGCGCTTCCGAGAATGCCTCGAAGAGGCTGAGGAGTGGCGAGACCGACTCCTAGAAGGAGACCCACGAGACTACCGACGATGACGCGGAGAGTCACCCCTCGAATCATCCGTCGAAAGCCCCGCAGACTTTGACTTCCTGGGCTTGGACACCCGACCTACCGACAACTTCTTCTTACGTTCGCGTAAGGCTTTGGACGTGAGCGACTGGCAGTCGATACAGTCATCCGTGTCGTGGGCCTCCCCGAGGCACCAGAGGCAGGCGTCGTGCGAGTCCGTCACCGACATCTTGGACCCACACTCCCCGCACTTCTTGAAAGCCAGACGCGGGGTCGAAGACGAAGTAGAAGACATCTTCACACGAAGGCTTTTCACAAAACGAACAGGTTCGAAGAACCGAGAAGAACAGAACTCTAAAGAGTCGAGGCGTGAACCGAGAATCACGAAGCAACACGTTCGCGGAAAAAACGGAACTGAGGCTACGGGCGTCGTGCGTCCTACTTATCACATCGGATGACGTCGGAGGAGGTCCTCGACGACGGCGCATCGACGTCATCGACGCAGGACGCAGAAAAAAGTTTCCGAAGCAGCACAGCTGTGGTGATTACATGTCATAGATATGGAATACGTCGGAGGACCCAATCCCCTCGAAATGCTTTTACGGTAAGTAATGCATTGTCTTCTGATGTTTGTTAATCTGCTTAGAATCACATGCTGTGCATAGACTAGCGAGCAGTACCCGGAGTTGGCGGTGGGTTATGAGAAGGAACAGTAGAGAAAAGATGTCTTAATACTGCCTGTCCCACCTGGGAGTCAGATCTAGAGTGTGCATCTAGACAGTAGTGTTTTGTAAAGGTGTGCACAGAACTCCAGGTAGCCACTTTGCAGATGGACTCAAGGGGAACATTTGCAATGAACGCTATGGAAGCCCCAGTGCCTCGAGTGGAATGTGCTCTTGGCTTGAAGGGTAGTTCTCTCTTAGCAAGAGTGTAACAGAGAGTGATGCATTGAACAATCCATCTAGATATAGTGGACTTAGAGACTGCATCTCCTTCTCTTCCTGCTGCCACTGAGACAAAGAACTGATTAGTCTTTCTCAGTGGTCTGGTTCTTTCTATGTAGAACATGACAGCTCTGCGTACATCTAGTGTATGCAGACTTTTTTCTCCCAAACTGGAAGGGTTTTGAAAGAACGTTGGTAGTTCTATTGACTGGTTTACATGAAATTTCGAGATGAATTTTGGTGCAAACCTTGGGTGTGTGCGTAGAACCACCTTATCCTTGTGAACTGTTACGAAGGGGTCTAGAACAGAAAGAGCCTGTAGTTCACTTACTCTCCTAATGGAGGTGATAACTATTAGGAAAGCAGTCTTAAGAGTGAGGTCCTTAAGAGTTGCCTTGTGCATGGGTTCAAAGGGAGGGCCCATGAGTCTAGAAAGTACCACATTTAAGTCCCATCCGGGAGCTGGGTTAGCTATCGGAGGGTGTATTCTCTTTACCCCCTCCATGAAGGCTTTGATAACTGGTATCTTCCACCACGACACTTTAAGTTGGGAAGTGGCGTATGCAGAAAGTGCCGCTAGGTGGACTTTAATGGAATTGAACACTAGACCTGAATCCAGTAAATGGGTCAAGTACAGAACAATGTTCGTGGGAGAGCAGTCAACCGGGTTGATGCTCTTACCTCTACACCAGATGACAAATCTTTTCCACTTGCTAGAATAGCAGTGGCGAGTATTAGGTTTTCTGGATTCCCTGAGGATGTCCGAGTTGTAGATGTCCAAATTCTATGATCTCAGGAGCCAGGCTGCTAAGTTCATGGTCTGAGGGCATGGATGCAGTGTCCTGCCCTTGTCCTGTGAAAGCATGTTGTACGGGCAGGGAAGTCTCACTGGGGGAGATAGGGACATCTCCATCAAGTGAGCGAACCATGGCTGCCGGGCCCACATTGGGGCCACTAGTATCATGGTAACCTGTTCCTGGTGCATCTTGTGCACCACCTTGTTGAGAAGGGGAGACGGGGGAAAGGCGTAAACAAATTTCCCTGACCATTGAATCGACAGACCGTTCCCCTTGGACTGGTTTTGGGGGTACCTGGAGGCGTAACTTTGGCATTGTGAGTTCTCCAGTGTTGCGAACAGGTCTATTTCCGGGAATCCCCATTGCGTGAAGACGTCTAAGACGATGTCTTCGTGCATAAGTACTCTTCGGGCAGGGGGAAGTCTCTGCTGAGTTCGTCTGCTAGCAGATTGAGTTCCCCTGGTACGTGTTGTGACAGTAGGAACATGTTGTGTTTGAGAGCCCACTTCCATATATTCTGTGACAGTTTGGACAGTCCTGGAGAGTGGGTTCCCCCCTGCTTGTTGATGTAGTACATGGCTGTGGTGCTGTCTGTAAGGACCATCACTGTCTTCCCTTGTAGGTGTTCCTGGAAGGCTTTTGGTGCTTTGAACACCGCTAGTAGCTCCAGAAGGTTTATATGCTTGGATGCTACGTTCGGAGTCCAGACTCCGTGAGCAGTTTGATGGGATAGGTGAGCCCCCCATCCTGTGAGGGATGCGTCCGTGGTTAGAGTGGCCTCCACCGCGGGTGTGGCAAAGGGTTTCCCTATTATCAGGTTTTCCTTTGTCCACCACCGTAGCGAGAGAACCAAGGCCTGCGAGACCACCACTAGATCGTCCCATTGTCCACTGGCCTGACACCACTGGCTGTTGTGCCACTCTTGCATTGGGCGCATGCGCAGGCGCGCGTGAGGTACCAAATAAATACACAACGCCATCATACCTAGCAAACGCATCGCTTTGCGCACCGTCACCTCTCGACCTGCCACATATTGGGGGATCTGAAACAGCATGTTTTGGACCCTCTCGTTGGAGGGGAAGATGAGGCATTCCTTTGTTCGAATTAGAGCCCCTAGGAATTGTTGGACTTGGCTGGGGTCTAAGCTGGACTTCTTCTCGTTGATGGAGAAGCCCAGTTGGAACAAAAGGTCTACAGTCTTTCGGGTGTTTGAGAAGCATGTCTCTTAAGAATCCCCTGTTATGAGCCAGTCGTCGAGGTAAGGGTATACTGGGATGGATAACCTGCGCAGGTGTGCCGCTGCCACTGGCAGTACTTTCGTGAATACCCTTGGTGCAGATGCTATGCCGAAGGGTAGCACTCTGAACTGGTAGTGTTTGCCCTTTATCATGAACCTGAGGTATTTTCTGTGCGCTGGCAACATTAAAATATGAAAGTATGCATCTTTCATGTCCAGTGTTGTCATGTAATCTCCCTGTGATAGCAGCAGGATCACTTCCTGTAAGGTCACCATACGAAACTTCTGGGGTTTGACAAACTTGTTCGCTGGGCGCAGATCTAATAGAGGGCGCATGGTTAGATCCTTTTTGGGTACAAGGAAGTACACTGAATAAATACCTTCCATTACCTGAGATAGAGGCACGACCTCTATGACTCCTTTTTCCAGCAGTTGGTCCACTTCTTGGAGAAGGATGGCAAGGTGTTCTGGTGCCATGCGGCGTCCCCTCGGGGGTCTGTATGTTGGGGAACTGTTGAACTCTATACAGTAGCCGCGGGCTACGGTGGAAAGTATCCAGCGGTCTGATGTTATTCCCTCCCATGCTGGAAGAAAGGATGTTAACCGGCCCCCGACCGGCGTTGCATGGGAGGGGACGCAAATCTTCGCGTCACTTGGTGGTGTTGTTGGCTTGGGAGCCTCCTGGGGTGGAACCCCGGCCTCTTCCCTTGCCACGACGTTGACCCCTCCGATTGTACTGGCCGCTATTACTCTGGTAGTTGCTGGCAGAGTACTGTTGTTGTTGGTTTTGTTGCTGGTGTTGTCCACGAAAAAAGCGCTTATTACCAAATCCCCGCCTATTAGGAGGTTTAGAAATTTGGTCTAAGGTCTTTATAATATCAAATTCTTTTTCGCGTTCTCCAGCGCGTCATCCACTGCTCTCCCAAAGAGGTTGGATTCCTCTATGGGTTTATTAATAAGGGATGCTTGTGTTTCCGCCTTAAATCCGGAATTGCGAAGCCAGACGTGACGCTTCAGTAAAATTCCTGGTACCAAAGTGCGGCCAGCCGTCTCTGCTGCATCGAGGGTATTCTTGACGATACTTTGATTGACCAGAGAGCCCTCGTTAACTGTAGCCAGTAAACGAGTCCTTAGGGGTTCGGGAGCTTCTTCGATGTCCTGTCTGAGCTTAGCCCATTGAGCATCGGCGTAGCTTGCCAATAGGGTATTATTATTGGCGATTCTGGTAGAGAATGCTGCAGAGGTGGTGATTCTCTTGGCTAGGGCATACAGCTTCTTCCCCTCTTTATCTGGGGGTGCCTCGCTAGTAGATAGTGGGACTCCTGCCCTTTTTCTGGTGTTGGTCACGACCAGGGAGTCCGGGATTGAGTGACCCTTAATATATAATGGGTCTGATTGAGAGGGAGAGAACAGTTTCTCAATCCTCGGATTGACCCCTCTCACCAATGCAGGAGTGGAAAGAGAAGGTGTAATACGTCTCTTAACTGAGGCGAGGATAGGTATAACCTGGCTAGTGGGGGGGTTTTCTTTGATAATCCTCTCCACAAAATCGGTGTCTGGGGTGACGTCTCCAGTTTCGATTTCGAAATGCGTTGCTGCCTTCTTCAGCAGTGCATTGAAGGTGGGTTGATCATCGACAGGCGAAGGGTTCCTGACTGGTGTAGTTTCAGTAGACCTGATGACTATACTGCTACTGCCTGTGTCAGTCGACCTAGCCGGTGACTGCCAGGGATTTTGGTCGCCCTCGCCTGTGTCTTCCTGGAATCCTTCCTCACATAGGTTAGTTTCCTCGTGAAAACCTTCCTCTTCTTGTTGGTCCTCAACATAGGTGAACTCATCTTCCTCTTGGAAGAAGGTGTCTTCCTCAGTGGGATTGTAAGAGTTTATGTCCTCCTGTATGGGGTTATAAAACTTCAGGTATTTAGCCCTTGGACTCTCAAGGGGTGCCTCCCTTGGTCTCTTGAGCGCCCTGTCTTCTGGGATGGACATGAACCTATCTAGTTTGTCCATACAGGTCTGGAACCTTTCAAAGGTCCATTGAGGTCGGCCAGGACGGTCTGGGAAAGAAAAGGGGGTTTCTTCCTCCTGTAATTGTCTGGTTCTGTTCCATAACGTCGAGGAAAGAGAGCCTTCGCCTTCTGAGTAGCCTTCTTGCTGGCTAGGGCCTTCCGACGGCATCGGGAACTGACCTGATCTGTTTTCCGGCTCCTTCGGCGTATCTTTAGCCTTGTGCGCGGTTTTTGGCGTTTCACTCGCTGTACGTCTTTGGCCGTCCTTAGATGCTATGCGCGCGAGGCTTTCGGCGATCATTCTCTCTTCCGAGGGATCGGTCGCCGTCACGCTATGGAGCGTCGAGCCTTTGCTCGTCGAGTCCTTGGTCGTCGAGTCCTTGGTCGTCGAGTCCTTGTTGGCAACGTGAGCGCTCTTGCGATGCATGTCGCCGGAAATTTTGGTGTTAGCGCCCTTATTTTTAGAGTGCCCAGTCGCCTGTCGCGGAAGCGGTGGCGGGGAGGGCTGACGACCCTTACGGTCGGTGGAAGACGTCGGTGGGCCTGGCATCCCCGTTGGCACTATGGCTGTCTTCGTCTTCGACGAATGTGTTCCTTGGGGTATGTGCTTTGGTGTTTTTCTGTGTGCGTCCTTGTCGCCGGGGTGTTCATCCCCATAAGCTGGGCGTGAGCCGGGCTTGTCGGGGCCGGGGACGGACGACGAGCGTGAACGCTCCTTTGAGAGGTCTACAGCCTCCGTTACGGGGGCCGTGTAGTCACTATCCTCGTCACACTCGGCGGCAGCGGGCGAGGAGTCAGGCCTAGACATAGCGTAGGCCGCCCACCTTATGACCCTGCGGTCCTTTAGAGTTTTGGGCTTTAGTAATTTGCAGGCCGCACAGCCGTCCTCCTGGTGATCGAGGGGTAAGCAACGGTTGCACCGTTTATGCTTATCCTTCCAGGTATATTTACCCTTGCAAAGCGGGCAAAACCTAAATGGCGTCCTCTCCATAGCTGAGGGTAATAGGTGTGACTACGACCTCGAAAGAGAGGGAGGGGAAAGAGAAAGGCATTCTTAAAGAAAAGAAAGAAAGACCACAAAGCCCCACTCTCCCTACTGTGTATGACCCGCGAGGCCAGGCCACGTGTTCGGCAGCGCCGAAGGATCTCCTCCGCTCGTCCTTCCGTCGAAGATCTTGCTCGGCGGAGAAACGGCTCTACGTCGAGGGAGGGATCTATCGTTATTGGTATAAATAAACAACCAAAGGTCGAAGAAACTATTTGGCAATGTCTCTCGAGGAGCTCTGCATAAAGGCGACCAGTAGCTGGGCAGAAAAAAACAATTTGAGGGACCTCGACGCGTGAGGGATTGTGGGTACAACGCAAGTCACTATAGGGATAGTGTTACAGACACCCCTTGTCGACGTCCCCTTTTCGACTACGAAAAACAAAATGCAATACTCCGCAGTGACCACTGGATGTCGGACCTATGCACAGCATGTGATTCTAAGCAGATTAGCAAACATCAGAAATATATATACACATATATACAGATGCCGCACTAAATTATGGCTCGAAGAGTAGTTAAAAAATAGAGGCTAGTTTACTGAAAAGGTGCGTAGCAAGAGCCAGACTGTGGTGATACAGATAGGTTGCAGATGCCTTGTATTAATGGCAGGTGCACGCAAAATGCTCAAAAGATGTCAAAGGCGGCGTGCAGCACTGTGCTGAGACACCCGAGACCCGTGATGGAGAAACTACCCGAGTACGGGGCATACAGTGTGCGGACAGGGACCCTGAGCTGCTTACCTGTGGCTGCTTCGGCTCAGGTACAGTTGTACTTCCGCGCATGCGTATTGCGAGGAAGGGTACAGCACTCCTGTAGTTTAGAAGAGGTTTCTTTGAATTGAGGAACCATATTGGAGTAATGTAGGGGTGAAAAGAATGTAGTGTAATAAACTTGTGTTGGACATTATTTACCGAAATAATTGAGCGCATATCTCTGATGTAACAGTTTTTCAACAGCATACTTAACACAGATGGATCAATAGATTTGTCATTTATACAGTTTTTCGTTGCACTTATCTAATAGTTCTGTATATTCAGATGAGCACAGAGCGTTGTGCAATTTGTTTAAAATACATACACAAGGAAATGTATGATAAGTACAATGCTATTTTGAACAAAATTAAGACTGAACGATACAGACAGGAAATAGTGTTATCCCTGCATTTCCATAGAAGGTTATAACAGAACAATAATGGAGGTGTCTCACAGTGGAATACTAGACAAGATGTGTAGTTAAAAAACAGTAGTAGCAGACATGTTTTTCTGAGAGAGATTTAGAGCTGATAAGAAATACCAAGTGTATTGTGATAGCTCAAGGAGTGATGGAGGTATCGCCTAGTGGTATAATTACTTGAAGATAAGGTTCCACTCTAAGACCTTGTTTTACTGAGTTTAGCCGATAGATTCACTGTTGCTCTAGTTTACGGAGAGTTCGATCTCTGTTGCCACCTCTGAAAGGGTTGTTTGCTATTTGCAGGACGAACCAAAAGAACAAGTTACTCTCTTACCTGGTAACATCATTTAGATGGGATGGTCCGACGACGTATTCCATATCTATGACATGTAATCACCACAGCTGTGCTGCTTCGGAAAATCTTCGGCGTCTGCGTCAATGATGTCGATACGCCGCCCTCAAGGACCTCCTCCGACGGCCGACGTCACTGGATGTTATAAGTAGGACGCACAACGCCCGTAGCCTCAGTTGTAGTTTTTTCCCAGAACGTGTGGCACCAGTCTTCTGCCAGTCAGACACACAAAGCCTTGCGGAAACATAAGCTGCAATCGCATAAGAAATTCTCTAGCGGGGAAGGCAGGGAGGGAGGGATATGGAATACGTTGTCGGACCATCCCATCGAAAGAACTTTACCAGGTAAGAGAGTAACTTGTTCTTTGAGGGGAGTGGGTCCTCCGACGTATTCCATATCTATGACAGACTCCCAAAGCAGTACCAATTCAAGGAGGTGGGGAAAGAATTTAGAAAACAGAAATTTAGAATGCCCAATCAAATTGCGGAGTAAAGGACCGCCTTGCCAAAGGCCAGATCCTGCCCATGGATGGAATCTTAGTGACATACAAAAGTATGTACCGAAGCCCAAGGGGCTGCATCACAGATATTACGAATAGGAACACCCCTCTGTAGGGCAGTAGTGGCAGCCATACCCCTGGTAGAATGGGCCCACAAGAAGACTGGTGGGTCCTTAGCCGCCAAGCGGTAACACTCAGAGATAGCCAAAATAATCCAGCGAGACAGTCTGTTTCGTCACAGCTTGTCCCAAACGCTTTCCAGCCTAGCCAATGAAGAGTTGATCGTCCACTCTGACCCGGGACATGCCTGAAATATAAAAACTCAACGCTCTCCTAGGATCAAGCCTATGGAGCCTCTCCTCTTCCTTAACAGGATGTGGAGGAGGATAAGGAGCAAGTTACTTACCTGTAACTGTTGTTCTCCAGCATGGGTCTGGCATGGATTCACATGCTCATGAATACTCCCCGTCGTCAGGCCGGGAATCCTCGGTAAAGAAAAAATCAGTATCAGTTTCGTTTCTGATCTGTCTTTCTTAGTAGTAACCAATCACTGATCTCTGGGTCATACTGCCCCCAGCCAATGACTGCCCTCTCCCTAAGCCCCTCCCCTAGCACCCATCCTCAGATTTGGTAGTACGTAAAGTGGCAGTATGACCAAGTGAAGAGCCGCAGAGGGGTAGGAGGGAGGGTTCGCATGTGAATCCATGCCAGACCCATGCTGGAGAACAACAGTTACAGGTAAGTAACTTGTTCCTTCTCCAGCATGGGGTCTGCTATGGATTCACATGCTCATGAATAAAGAATACATAGCAGTACACACATGCACAACCACGGGAGGTGGCAAAGGCTCAACATTAAGCATTACATAAACTCAACATTAAGCACTCTTACCTCCTCACCAGGCCAACCTTCAGGCGAACAGGTTGCACAGCACTGCTTGGACGACTCTTGACTCCTCCCTGGAATCCCGGTCGACGCAGTAGAATCTCGTGAAGGTGTGCGTCGACCTCCACGTAGCAGCCCTGCAGATGTCCAGCAGGGGCACAGCAGACAAGAACGCCGTGGTAGCAGCGATCGCTCTGGTCGAATGGGCTCTCGAACAGCCGTGAAATGGTCCGTGTGCCAACCGGTGACAATGCATGATGGAGCCGGAGAGCCATCTGGAAATGGAAGCCTTCGAGAGAGCCTTCCCTTGGTTCACAGGTCCAAAGTTCACAAATAGCTGTGACGTCTTCCGAAAACTCTTTGTGCGGTCCACGTAGAACTTCAGCGCTCTAGCCACATCCAGCGAGTGCAAAGTCCTCTCGCCGGCGACGAAGGCGACGGGAAGAAAATTGGTAACACCAAGGGCTCGTTGAGGGGGAAGTCTGACGGCACCTTGGGCATAAAGGAGGGGTGCGTCCTTAGCACCACCCTCGTGTCGTGAAAAGTCAAGTATGGAGGCTTGCAGGATAGGGCCTGGATCTCTCCCACTCATAGTGCAGAGGTGATGGCCACAAGAAATGCTGTCTTCCACGACAGGAACTTCAACGGCGCCGAATGCAGAGGCTCGAATGGCGCCCCCATTAGCCTAAACAGCACCACGTTGAGTTCCCACGCCGGGGCAGGAGCCTTCACCGGCGGGAACGATCGGAACAGTCCCTTCATAAATTTCTTCACCAGGCGATGAGACCACAAGGACGCCCGTCCCGTAGTTCTGGTGTATCGGGAGATCGCAGCCAGATGTATCTTGATGGAAGCGTGAGCTAGTCCAGCCTTGGCCAGCGACAGTAGGTACGGCAGTACTTGAGGGGCCGTAATCCGTAGAGGGTTAATCTTCTGTGCACGGCACCAGACAAAAAACTCTTCCACTTATGTCCGTAGCACAAGAGTTGAGGACACCCTGGCCTTTGCAAGAACCTCTCTGCAGTCAGCCGGGATATCGTACCCTCCAAACTCTAGTGCTGCAGGAGCCAGGCCTGCAAGTTCAGCGACTCCGGGTCGTGATGAAGGATGGCGCCTCCTTCTCTGGAGAGAAGATCTGCGTCCGTCGACAGCTTGACTGGTGGGGATGCTGACAAGTCCAGAAGGTCCGGGAAACAGATCTGTCTCGGCCACGCCGGTGCGACAAGGATCATTCTGCACCGGGACCTCTTGAGCTGGTTGATGAGTCGGAGCAGCAACGGCAACGGAGGAAATGCATATAGGAACAGGCCGTCCCAGGGGAACGAGGAAGCATCGCCCATGCTCCTCGGTTGGGGAAACCTGCTGGCGAACCTCTGGCACACTAAATACACAACCCAAGGTTCTGCTTCGGCGGTACAGTCGAAGCGTTCCAAAGCGCCAACGGGCTCGTCGGATACTTCAACGGGATCCGCTGATCTTTATGATCGGCAGCCTTGCCCGCAACCGCAGCAGCGTCATGCGTCTGGGCAATCTAAAACAAAGGGCGCTAGCACCAAAACACACTCGGCTGTCGAGACACTACAGAAGAAAGCGCTGACACCGCCTATGACCCCGGTGATGCCGAAATCTACCTCCCAGCCACCGGTTCAACCGGCACATCTCCCTACTACCCCGAGCATCAGCAATAGGATTGCCTCGACGATTAAACACAAGGAACAGTCGAAAAAGAAGGCAAAACAGAAGGAACGGCTTAGAGACGCGCCAAGAGACACGTCACAACGTCCGGAACCTTGCAGGGACTACTCTAAGAGCCCTTTGCCTTTGTCCAGTGCTTTAGGAGACAAATCTCAACGCTCTACAGAAGAAATGGGTCGAAATTACTACCCCCCCACCTGGACTCTTCTGGTTCATCCTAATGGACGGGGAGAAGTTTGAGGTGTGTATGGACAGACTAGAAAATGTCTCTCTGAGAGGTTTGCTCCCAAAAGGCCTTGTGAGGACCTTCCTTTTACACCTATGGCCAAGTTTCAGAGGACCTTTGACGATCCTCATGAGGATTATACTTACGACCGCACTGTTGACTAGGTCCATGTGGACACACATGTACAAGATGATGCCCCCTTCGGGGACAATGACAATATTGATAATCCTGCGGATCCTATGTACAATTGGGAAGACAGCCATCAGGTGGATTGTCAACCTTGGGCATCCCCTACTCCTACCCCGGACCCTGATGCCCTGGGTATGGATTCCCCCCCCCCTCCCTCACTGCAGTCCGCCAGGCCTCACCTGTCGATCAAATGGCGTTTAATGCCATCTTGAAAAAGGCGGCTGAGCATTTTCAGATCGCCACACAGGAGGCTTTGCCAGATTCCGATTCTGTAGTGGACATACTGAATGAAAATCCTCCTGCCAGCCAGGCCATTCCTTTGTTGAATTCTATCAAGAGGAGACTGGTGCCTTCATGGTTGACACCAGCTCAGACCACAGCAGTTAACCCCAGGGTAGAAAAGTTGTTTCATCCTTCTCCTACTGACCCTGCTTACATCAAGGGCCATGCCACTCCGGATTCGCTAGTAGTTACCACCACTAGGAAAAGGGCAGGTGTACCCCGGTCTACAGGTGAAGCACCACCTGATAAAGAATGCAAGAGGTTGTATGCACTGGTGAAGAGGGTCACGACTGCTGCTGCGTTCTCAACCCGAATAGCCAATAACACTACTCAAGTGGCTAGCTATGCAGATGTCCAGTGGAACCTGCTGCAAGAAGGCCTTCAAGAGGTACCTGAACCTATGCGGGCTAAGTTGCACGCAATTGTATCCGAAGGCAAGCAAGTTAATCAGAATGTGCTTAAGAACACTTAAGACGCTGCTAAAACAGCGGGAAGAACCTTGGCACAGGGTACTTTGCTCAAGGGGCACGCCTGGCTGAGGAACTCTGTGTTAAAACCGGAAACCCAGGCAGCCTTAATAAACAAGCCTGTTGAGAAAACCAACATGTTCGGCAAGGCAGTGGACGAAGCACTTGAGACAGCCAAGAAAGAACATGACACTCTCGTCCCTGCAACAGATTACCCAGAAGCCTTCACAACAGAGAGGGAGCGGCTCTCGTCTGTCCTTCCGTGGGCAATCTCTCTCCCCCAAATCCAGTATGGTTCAGGAAACAACTGAAATTCAAGACGAGGATCAAACACCACCACCACCACCACCACCACCACGTATCCACCCAGAGGACAGAAGAGTGGAAAGGGTAGAGGTCGGGGTTCCACCCCCAGAGCCTCCCCGGCCTCAGGTTAGAAATGACCCTCGGATCCGGGTCCCCTCCCATGCCACCCTGGTCAGGGGGCGTCTAACATCTTTCCTTCATGCATGAGAGGGGATTACAGACCAGTGAGTACTCGAAGTTGGCCCACGGGTACTGCATAGAATTTTGCCTACCACCTCAATTCAGACCGCCAAAATCAAGACTCTTGATGCCAGAACACCTATGCATCTTACTGCAAGAGGTAGAGATCCTTCAAGCAAAGGGCGCCATAGAAGTCGTCCCTATTCTACAGGTAAACTAGGGTATTCAGTGTACTTCCTTGTACCCAAAAAGATTCTCACCATGTGTCCAGTGCTAAACTTGCACCCAGCGAACAAATTTGTCAAACCACGAAAGTTGCGTATGGCCACAGTAATACTGCTGCTGAAGCAGGAGGATTACATAGCAACATTGGATATGAAAGATGCATACTTTGAGAGGGCGCTAGAGAGCCATCCAAGATGGCAGCTCACTAAGAGCTCTGTGCAGTGCCCCAAAATATCCTGGAAAGACGGTGCCTGGAGCGCTTTCTCACTTCTACTGATGCGGAATCCCATAACCCCTCACGAAACCTTGGGGGTAGCCAGCTGTGACCCAGGCACACGAGGACTCCACTTTCGCCACGATGGGCCCAGCAAGGCGCCGGGACCGTCATCGAGACCCTCCTGCTGCCCAAGGTAACGGCACCATCGGCGCAGCGAGGCAGGAGAAACGCCATCACCCCATGCCGGCCGCTGCGGACGCCACGCTGTGACACCGCACAACAGCAGCAAGAGGCCAACCAGTGCAGCGTCCCGGCCGGTCCGCAACGCAGGAAGAACAGATCGCTGACAGCCTAACCCGACCAACGACAAGAGCGAGGGGAGGCCAAGCCACAATCAAAGGCCAAGACGGAGGCAGTGAGGAGCCCGTCCAACCACAGGAAGAAGTCGTCACCCAGCCTAGACGGCCCTGCGGAGTCTGCACCGAAGGGGTGACGGTGCTGTGACCCGGCCCGCGTGGTGGGGCAGGATCTGGATCCTCCAGCCCGCGATCTACCGCCATCAGCGACAGGACCCGGCCATAGCCCGCAACAGAGCAGAGGATGAGCGACACGCCGCCGCCGGAGACACACGAGGCGGCGCAGACATACCAGGTAGGGGCGGCTTCTGCAGACCACCCCCCCCCCCCAGCCTCCCCCAAGCCAGAATAAAGACTCGGTCCCGCTGGGTCGGAAACACCCATGGGAGGAGGAGCACCCCCCCCTAGTTACTCACGGGTCAAGCTCCCCTCCTCACCTCTCCCAACCCCTTGGCCCGCATTAGAGACCACTCCCAATTAACAAGCCGGCAATTAGCTTGCACTTCACAGGAAACCAACAGGCTCTGAAGCATATACTTGCTTGGCACTGGTGCGCACTCACACCAACCAAGGCCGGGGGGGCACTAAAGAAAACCCTCCAACAACTGACAACTGAAAAGTCACCCGCCCCTGTAATTGGAAGACCAGAACGCTCCAGTGGCCCCTACAGTCGCATCAAATATAATCCAGGTGCAGTTTAGGACCCACAGAGCCAGACAACCCTCCACTGAGGCTAATACAGGAGTGCAATCACCCGGCGCCCCTCGGGGAGCCCACTGCTGCGCTGAGCTACTGCCACAACCTGTTAAGCACAGCCCCAGATCCACACCCGCCCAATGGCTGCCTCGAGAAGGAACAGTCACGTCGACAGATCAGTACTAATTGCAGACAGACTATTTCCACACATACCCGTGGCCAGGCATCAAAGAACACTGCTGCAAGCACCAGCACAGACAGACGTCATCATACCAATACAACCCAATGCCCGTCCCAACCACCCCTGGTGGGTCCATTACCAATCTGCCAAATCCCGCTGTTCTACCAGGAGGCCCGTCGCCCGGCCAACCACCCATAAGCATATAATGGGTGACAGGCCTGACAAAAGTGATTCTATGACAAGACGGAGGCGAGCATTATGCTTTACTTCTTTAATTACTGCTCCCACAGCAATTCAACAAAATACATTATTATTATTTTTTTTTTTTAAACTTGGTAACTCTATTTTACACTTCCAGACTCTGGTGGAAGCTTCTGATAAACATAGGGGATTCCTGGACTCGGTCCTGGTGCCGTTGGCACCAGGCTCATGGTGCCAAAACAATATGGCAAGTTTCAAACAAAGTGAACCACGTGTGGACCAGGCTGAACGGACTACTTGCATGGGGAACCATCTGCTAGGGTGTGGTTGCTGGGACCGTTTACCTGGGAACTACTCTCTGAAGGCTATATAAGACATGCCCTCAGTATAGAACACGCTTAGCGTTATTCTGCACTCCTGCAACGTAACGCTCACCGTGTCTGATACCTACAGGCCAGTCTTCAGCTACGCCCGTCGAGTCCTTCTCAAGCTACCTGCAAAGGAAGGAAGAGAAAGGTGAAGAAACAGAATTAGACTCTCCTACGAACACAGTTCGCTCACTGAACAAGAGCATTATGTTCTCTGTAACAAAGAATCCTGTCTGTGCCTTTGCAAACTGCAACTGTTGCTAAATCAACCAATATAGATTAACAAAGAAACGTCTCAGAAGGTGTCATATTCGTCATAATACGAGATTGTCATGGGGAGACCTGCTAATGTTTGGTGTGCACCACAGCCTAGGCGCCGGAGTGAAGTTGAATAACCTGTGCTTAGTACATACTGTGACATTTTAATGCAGAAGCTCTGTTTGATTCATCAGCAGGTGCAGGAGGCTCTTCCTGTCCGATATACAGGCCCGGGGCATTGTCTGAAGCCAGGCGAGGGGATCCTGGTGAAGCATTTTGAGAGAAAGTCATCACTTGCACCGAGGTGGCGGGGCCCTTATCAGATACTCTTGGCAACACAGACTGCAGTTTGTGTGGATGGTCGTAAAGTGTGGATCCATGCCACCCACACGAAAAGAATTCCATCGCTATTGAAAGAACTGCCTGACCCAGATGACCAGAAAGAAACAGCTGCCCCCAACTCGAAAGACACCATTGCCAGTTCTCTGCCACAAATTCTGCCTAAGCCTGAGAAGATTGCTAAAAAGTAGAAAGGGCTAAATGTGCCCCAACTTTGCCCAGCTGAATCTGAAACATCACAGGCTGACATAAAGCCTGCATCGTCACTTGCTGCATCGTCAATTGCTGCATCACAGGCTGACACTGAGCCTGCATCTGGAAGTGCATCTGCACTGTTCACTGATCACACAGTACCTGGAGCGATAAGGTACAACCTACGTTCTAAAAAAATCGAAAGCGATCTGATCTTCACGTTTTGTTGTTGCCTCTATTCTTATCACGGATGAATTGGGAATCGGAGGCCTAGGGAAGTGGATCGTGGGGGCTGTACCAATCTGGGAGCTCTGGAACGCGGCTTAACGGTGCTATCTTTGAAAATAAAAATCCATTTGTTGATCACCCCGTGCGAACAAGCGGGGCACTTATGGTACAAAGGCAATTGATGTTTGCTCTGGAGTCTTTTTGAGCAATGTGCAGAGGAACGATAATCTTGCCACATGTTTAGCAATCCAGGCTGACGAGAACTGGCATAAACACTTTGTTAACATCTTCGAACTTATTGGTGTTTCAACGAGCGCTGCTGTGAGAAGTATTCACGACGAACATTGCTGGAGAAGAAGAATCACACACAATGCCCATACTTGCTTCTGTCCCCTCCTGCACCAACGCTGATGATGTAATAGATATGGAGACTATAAAAAAAATCTCGAAAGAGTTGCTGTAAGAAATTAATGATGATGACTACAACACTTCTGTGTATTCTGTGTACCATTACCCCAGTATTATGGCATTTGGAGAGCGTGCATCCATTGAGTTCTCTTTTGCCTGCCACGAAAGCATCTGTCACAGACAGTCCAGTCCATGTACTCTCTTAAACTCTCCCTCCAATAGAAGAAAGACACAGGGAAGGTTATAATAACACATTGCTTTTAATTATGAATATGACTCACTCAATCTTGAACAAGACTAACTGCTGGGTCTGCACCCACTTACCCCAGCATGGCGGAAAAGGAATAGGTTGGTATGTACAGCCATTACCCCTTAAAAAAGCATGCTATGCATCACTAAGTGCACTCTTTTATGGGAAGTGGAATACGAGTGACTCAGGTCAATTAGACAAGACAAACATGGATGAATTTGAGAAAGTGGCAATGGAACCTGTAGGTTGTTCCCTATTTAACAGAGCAAGAGTGATAAAACCAGTGGTAACGCCAGTAGACGGACTGTATGTGCTTTATAAATCATCTGTAATCACGTTTCACATGAACACAGTAGGGAACAAAGATGTAGTGCCCCCCTCGTATACAATAAATTATAATCCTCGCACTGTTCCATTTTGCTTACGAAAGAAAGGTTCCTATTCAGTAGGGACATTCGATAGATGGATGAATATTGCTGTACTTGAGAGAGAAGAAGAACCGATATATGTAGGTGACCCCGTTTATTTTGTATGTGGAGAAAAAGCTTATCCCTGGTTATCTAGAAATTGGGGAGGAACCTGTTACTTAGGGATCCTCTTCCCCGGGGTATTCATTTCCCGAACATCAGATATATCGAAATTATCGAGATCAAGGCCTCGGCGGGATGATGGAGCAGGATTTATTGCGGGAGACATAGCAAAATCATTTATACCATATTGGGGCCAAGCAATGAACTCGTATAATATAAGAAGATTGTCAAGAATTTTATTAAAACGATAAATGGAACGACTGATATATTGTATAATATGACCCTAGAAGAGAAGGCAATTAGATGAATGACACTTCAGAATAGAATGGCTCTTGATATTATTTTGGCTGACCATGGAGTTGTTTGCAAAATTGTGGGGTCAGCGTGCTGCGTATTTGTAAGTGACTCCTCCCCAACGATTTTTGAGGCAATAAAGAAGTTACACATTCTGAGTTCTGACCTACATCCCCTGACAGGTGGTTTGGAACTGAATACAAGTTCCTGGTTTTCGGAGTTACTACGCTCATGGGGATGGAAACTAGTTGCAATTTTAGCAACGGTACGCAGAATCTTTATGGAATGTTGTTGCATACACTGCCTGACAATTATTTGCTCTGAAATAAGTGATGAATGCATGCATACACACAGTAACAAAGAAAAGGACTCCCAAAGTGGATATGAATGTAAATAACGAAACACAAACTATGAAAGAGTTTATGTCAATTGATATTGATGATGACGATTACAGTAGCATGCATAGTTCATGCGATGTATGGTTGATGAGATTGGCTTACGGCCAAAAGGAGGGTTTGTTAGTCTAGAAAATACCCTACCATAGCATAGATGTTACTTATTACCTTGTAACGTTCTTTCGACGGGATGTTCCTCCGATGTATTCCTTATCTTTGATACTACGTTTCCAGCTTGCTGGCCTCGGAATTTTTTTCTGTAGAGGGCGCTGCGCGTCGATGTCCGCCGAGTCAATGTCCCTCGACAGCCACCGTATCGGCGCCGACGTCACCATGCCCATAAATAGCCACGCGCGGCGTCCGTTGATCAGTTCCGTTTTGTAGCATAAGAAAAGTCATGCCTGAATTGGTTATTGACCTTGAAGGAGCGTAAGCTGCAACCACAAGGGAAGTATTACTGCGGGGATGGATGGGAGGGGCGATAAGGAATACGTCGGAGGAACATCCCTTCAAAAGAACGTTACAAGGTAAGAAGTAACTTGTTCTTCGAAGGGATTGTATCCTCCGACGTATTCCTTATCTTTGATAGACTCCCATAGCAGTGGCATGCAATTGGAGGTGAGAGTAAGAATGTTATGTATCCCTTTAGAGATGGACCGAATGTAATACGGCCTTGCCAAATCTGACTAGTGGAGGAATCCAGGTTATAACATTTTGTTAATATATGTGCGGACGACCATGTGGCAGCCGCACATATGTCTCTGACCGGTACCCCTCTTTTTGGAGAGCCAAAGAGGCTGCAATACCCCTGGTTGAATGAGCCCTAAGATTTTGGGGTGGCTCTTTCCCTGCCAGTTTGTAACACTCCAGAATGGCCAAAATAATCCACCTTTTAGCAGCCGTTAAAATCCATGGCGCTAACCTGCCATGATGCTAACTACGCCACCGTAATTTACGGTGGCGTAATTAGCGCCTTACCCACTCCCATTATGCCCTATGGGGCAAAAATGGGAATGGGGAAGGGAAAATGGTAAATGGGGATTTACCGCCCCACTCACCTTGGAATGGGGCGGTAAATCCGCCATCCACCATGGTGTAAACATAGTTTACACCATGGTGGTAATGATGGCGCAATTAGCGCCTGGGTCGTAATGACCCCCCCTGTGTGGATCCGTTTTCAACATTTTTTTATCGCAGTCTCGACATTTTTTAAAGCCGGATCGCAGCGTTGTCGGTTCCGATGAAGATGCCATCAAGAACGAGTTGGTATATTTCGAGTAGATGTAGATTATCTGAACTGAGCAACGATGTTCCGAGGCCCCACTAAGCGCAGAAAAACGGAACTGAGCAACGGACGCCGCGCGTGGCTATTTATGGGCATGGCGACGTCGGCGCCGATACGGTGGCCGTCGAGGGACATCGACTCGGCGGACGTCGACGCGCAGCGCCCTCTACAGAAAAAATGTCCGAGGCTAGCAAGCTGGAATCGTATTATCAAAGGTAATGAATACGTCGGAGGACACAATCCCTTCGAAAGTATATTATGTTGGCCGAAAACCAATCGCATCATATGCCCAGCTTCGCCAGTACAGAATCGTCAGCATAAACAAAGCATCCATTTTGTGCCCACAGAATCCGCCATTTTGCTTTCTCTTGCTTTTCTGTTCAAACGCTTTGCTAAAATGAATTATATTTGGTTCTGCTCCTGCACAGAGCAAGGCCACAAGTTACATGTTGAGAGACCAGCCCAGACAGAAATACATTGTTTTCCTCCCTCACAAGTCCTTGAAGGTGAACAGAAAGGCATTTAATCACCAAGCCAGGTGCCAGCTGGTCTCGCTGAAACTGCAGAAACTATCGAAACAGGCCGTTAAAGGCATGAATTATACTTTGCTCACGGCCCCCCTTTCTGGGCCTTCTTAAATCAAGCTGACCCCTAGCCCACGAATAGAAACTAGAAGATAGCATGCTTTGGAATGCGTCTCTCCTATGAACACAGTTCGCTCACTGAACAAGAGCATTATGTTCTCTGCAAAGGCAAAGACAGGATTCTTTGTTACAAACTGCAACTGTTGCTAAATCAACCAATATAGATTAACAAAGAAACGTCGTAGAAGGTGTCATATTCGTCATAATTGTCAATCACCGAACCCTTGCTGAGGAAGATACATTATGGGCGGTTTTGATGCGTCACAAACTGATTGTATGATGGTCCTTTTGTATATATGTCACTGTTGTAGAATGCTTGCTCTCTTGCGTCTCACAAGGTCTGGGTGACGCACATTGCGAGACGTGAGATCCAGTCGGCCGACAGACTATTTGCTTTGCAATAAACCCTAGATTTTGGGAATTGAACCTCGTGTCTGGCGTATCAGTTCGTGTATGGTGATTGTGCCTTGTTTCCATGCGTGAGGGTCTTCAGAACCTATCAGGGGGGTCTCACCCTTAAGGACCTGAAGGTGTGGAACTCAAACTCGATCAATCTCTCTCTCGGCCACCTCAGGATGGGTGCAGGGCAAGGGGCGGTTAGCCAAGCGGTCTATGGGCGACTGTTACACCGGTAAGCCAACTGGGCTGTCCGGGGGTATCAAGGATGTGGTTTTTTGGTAATCTGTTAAGCACCTGCAAGTCCTGCTAGGTTTGTAAGACCCAGCAGAGATCTTCCATCCCTCATTTTTTCCAGACAGGCCTTGTGAAGTAAAATAACCAGGTTACTCACCGTAGTGACCACCTTACACCTAGTCCATAGTCCCCTTTCCTCCATACTTATGGGACATCTCTCAGACCTGTGGGACACGCATTGCCCATCAGTCCTTTTCTATTGCCAGGTCCAAGACCTATTAGCAATAACAAAGGAACCTTATTCGAGGGGACGGCGGGCGGGCGTATGGAGGAAAGGGGACTATGGACTAGGAGTAAGGTGGTCACTACGGTGAGTAAGCTGGTTATACTCCTACGCCCTGTCCCCTTTCCTCCATACTTATGGGAGATTCCCAAGCACTCCGTACAGGAACTATGGGTGGATGGAAATACCCCTTACTGAAAAAGATTCTTCAGCACAGCCTGACCAAACTGAGCATCAGCTCTTGAGCTCATGCCTAGACAATAATGCTTACAGAAAGCAGATGGGGAGGCCCAAGTAGCTGCCCTAGCGATGGTCTCCCAGGGGACATATTTCTGAAAAGCAACCGCGGCTGCCTTGCCCTGCACCAGGTGTGCATTAATGCCTTTAGGATGCTTCAGCCCTTGGACGGTGAAAGACTCCTTAATGCACGCGGCGGTCCACCGAGAAACAGTCGCCTTAGATGCCTCCTTGTGGGTTACCAAAGGTCACAAACAGTTGAGAAGTCCTAAGCTCGGATGTTCTGTCCAGCTAGAACTTAAGATCCCTTCTGACATCGAGACGATGCAGAACCCTTTCTGCCTCTGAGGTAGAGTTCGGAAAAAAGACCGGCAGGGAGATCGCCTGATTCAGATGGAACTCAGATACCACCTTTGGCAGGAAAGCAGGATTTGTCCGTAGGACCACCTTATCCTTGTGAAAGACCAAAAAGGGATGCTCCACCGACAAGACCTGGAGTTCACTCACCCGCCTTGCTGACGTAACGGCGACCAAAAAGGACACCTTCCAGGATAGGTACTTGAGGTCCAACGTGGCCATCGGTTTGAAAGGTTTATGGCACAACGCTGGCAGGACCACATTTAGATCCCACGTTTGGTGCGGATTACGAACTGGAGGATAGAGGCGTGTAAAGCACGCAAAATACCTCTTAAACACTGGTCCGTAGAAAGGTAAGTGGAAACCGCTGAAAGGTAAGTTCTGCATGACAGAACGTGGACACCTGACTCTGCTAAGAAGGAGACAAACAACAGTACTGTGTCAATTGTAGCCTCCCTTGGGTCCAACTACTTGCTTAAACACCAATGACAGAACCTGAGCCATTTGCTTCTGTACTGGGACCTAGTCGAGGGTTTCCTGGCTGCCTGGACAATACGCATGTTATCCTCAGACAAGTTAAGATGTTCTAAAGACTTGAACTCGGGCACCATGCCGCCAAGCTGAGCGATTGTGGGGAGAGGTGCCGCAGCTGCTACTCCCCCTGATGAAGTTCGGGGGTCACCAGTAACCTGATTGGTGGATACACCGACAGGTGTTGAAGTTCTGAGAACCAAAACCTGGCCGTCCACCACGGGGATATGAGTAGAAGAGAAGAGAACAGTTCTCCGAGTTCTTCAATTTGCAAATCACTCTGAACTAGAGGCAGAGGCGGGAAAGCGTAAGCCCTCATGTTGTGCCATGGAATCTCGAGAGGATCCCCCAGAAAGGAGGTTCCCAGCCCCCCTCTGGAGGCATACTGAGAAAGCTTCTTGTTTGCCGTCGTAGTGAAGAGGTCCACTTCCGGTGTGCCCCAACGCAGGAAAATCCATGACAGGACCTCCGCCTTCAATTCCCACTTGTAGCTGATCATTGTCCGCCAACTCAGGGCATCTGCTGTGACATTCAGCTGGCCCGGAATGTCCACTGCAAGCAGCCAAACACCATGAAGAACAGCCCACTCCCAAATCTGGATGGACAGGTCCACGAGAGGGGGAGACTTGGTTCCCCCTTGCTTGTTGATGTAATACATTGACACCACATTGTCCGTGAGTATACGGACCACCCTGTTGGCAATGATCGTTCTGAACACCCTGAGAGCTAGGAAGATCGCCAGAAGCTCCAGATTTATGTGAAGGAGCTTGTCCTGATGCAACCAAAGATCCGAGACCTGAAGACGATCCAATGTCCCACCCCACCAGAGAAGGGAGGAGTCCGTCGTGACCGTCACCGTAGGGGCTGGGGCCTGAAACCCCGCACCCACCGACAGGTTGCTGAGAGATGACCACCACAGATCCACAGCCTGACGCCAAGAACTCCAAAGAGCCATCCGAGTCCACCTCATCTTGAGACGAGCAAGAGGAAGAGCCAACACGCACGAGGCTATGAGGCCCAGAAGCCTCTGGGACCACTAGGCCGACATGCTCTCCGACTGCGCAAACATCTGACACGTGGCTAACAGATCCGCCATTCTGTCCCCGGTCAGGTACACTCTGCAGTCGATCGTGTTCCAGCAAAAACCCAGGAAAATCAATTCCTGCGAGACTGTCATGGAAGATTTCCGCCAGTTCACCGACAGCCCAAGATGGAACAGGAGCTGAAGAAGAGACTGAAGATTGCACGCGGCTTTCAACAGGCAAGGATTGCGTAAGAGCCAGTCGTCCAAATACAGATACACATGGATACCCTGCAGACCCAAGATAGGCCGCGATCACAGACATCTTCGTGAAGACACGCGGCGCCGAGCTGAGGCCAAAAGAAAGCACTGAAACTAGAAGTGCTCCTCTCCCAAAGAGAAACTGAGATATCTCTGGTGTAGATTCCAAATCAGAATATGCATGTACGCATCCTGAAGATCCACCACGCTGAGCCAATCACCCATCTGCAAGGAAGATCGTATCTGGCTGGGCGTGATCATCTTTAATTTCTCTTTAGGTAGGAAAAGATTAAACTGGGAAAGGTCTAGGATGGTGCGCAGGCCAGCCTGGTTGGGTTTGGGCACCGTAAACAGCCGGGAGTAGAAGCCCTCCCCTCGTTCCCCAAGAGGAACGGGTTTCACCGCTCTGAGGTCCAGAAGCTTCTGCACCTCGGCATACAGGGAGGGCGATCCAGACAGCTGGAAAGGGGGGTTGAAGGGTGGGGTAGGGGTAAGCGGAAGCCCGCCCGAGCAACTGACGAGACCCATCTGTCTTCGGTGATGGTCTGCCACGCCTCCCAATGAGAAGCGATGCGTCCTCCCACCGGGGTCTCGTGCGAGCGCGGAGAACCCTCATTTTATAGGTTTTTCAGTGGTGCTGCCACCTGAACCTGAGTAGGCGGCTGAGGAGCGGGAGAAAAACCGAGTCTGTTGTTGCCTCTGGCGGTTATTCCCCGAAGGGGTATCCACTATACGAGATTTCCGGTCAAGGAAGCCCCTGAAACCAGAGGAGGGCCAACTTTGCGACAGTGGTCTCTGGGTTTTAAAGGGGGTTTTAACCAGGACCGACAAGAACTTGGCCGTCTGCGTGCTATCCTTCGTCTTGGTCAGCTCCACATCCGTTGTAGCGTGAAACAGCTCCTTACGGTCAAAAGGAAGGTCCAACACCTTGTCCTGCATTTCCTTAGAAAATTTGGTGGCATGCAGCCACGCCTGTCGGGAGGTATCAACCCCCAGCATAAGGCCCTGAGCTGAAGTGTCTACGTGGTGAGCCGCAGCCTCCAGGAGATCCTGGGCCAAGACCCTTGCATCGGATAATCCCGCCTTAAAGTCTTCCAGCTTCTCGACCAGAATGAACTCCTCAAACTCTGACAGACCTTTCCACATCCTCATATTCTCCCCCGCTAACACTAGTGCGGCATTGGCCTGCCGGAGCTGCAAAGCCGAGTTAGCAAAAATCTTCCTCCCAAGGTAGTCGAAGAGCTTGTCCTCCTTCCCCAGAACCTGAGTAGCCGTCGTAGAAGAGGATGCTGCAGGCCTGGACTGTAAGGTAGCCGCAGCCACCACCGTGGAGGAGGGGGGCGGACAAGACAGGGCTACCTCTTCCGAAGAATGCAGCCTGTATCGCGCATCAATTTTCTTATTGACAAAAAGTCCAGAGTGTGGCTTTTCCCAGACCCTACGGACGCCGGCCAGAATGTCCTTCTGCAAGAACAGGCCGGTGCGCTCCAAAGGAGACAGAGTGAACGTCCCCAAAAGCATGCCCTCCTGCGGAGCGGGTGCCTCAGGCACCGGAACATCCAAGAAGCATATTATATCCAGTACCCGGTCATGAAAAGCTCTAATAAAGCGGGGCAGGTCCTCGTTGTCCTGATCGCCCTGCGCGTCATCCAACAGGTCAGGATCCTGTTGAGCCGTGTCGGGCACTGCCTTGTCCACGGGGGACAATGGAGCAAGGGCGGAAGAGTCGGGGAGGGCAGCGTAGGTAAGGGAGGCGCCGGCGGAACCACCGGAGGGACGGTGGGGCTGGAGACGCAGGTGGACATATCTCCCTAAAAAGCCCTTTGAAATATTCCATCATGGGGTCGGTACGCATAAGCGTCTGATATTTGCCGAAAAAGGCGTCCTCAAGGGACTGTTTTGGAACCGTAAGAGGACTCATGAGGAGGATAATTCCAGAGACGTAACGTGGAAGGTTGCCACACCGGCACATCTCCCGATGTATCCACAAAAATCAAAGGTGCCGACCCCAGAGGCAACAAAACATTGTGCGGAAGGGGCATCCGAACATTCCAGTCAGACTGGCCGGAAGGGATGCGCACAAGGAACTCTATGTTCACCCACAGAACTAAGCCCTACACCTGAAGCCGATGGCGTAGTTGTAGGGGTAGCGCCAAAATGGCCGCGCGGTCGTGGCGGGAACGGCCGCCATTTTGTCATCACCTGAGGGAAACTGCGGCACTTGAGGAAGTGAGGTAGGGGTCCCCGTCGATGGATCAGGGGTCTTAACTTTAGCCTTAACGTAAGGAACCTCGGCAGAGCCGGTACTATGAGGCCTGGAATGTTTCTGCGACATACCAATCGCCAAATTGCCTTCCCAGGAAGGACCTCGGCACTGCCGGTAAAAGAAGAACTTTGCCTCCTCAACAGATCTGGCGTTGCCGCAAGAGCGGGAACGGTGAGAAACAACCTTCACCAATAAGGCCTTGACAGGCCTCTCAGAAATGTTGGTAGCTTTAGCCTCTGTACGAGGGACCTCGGGCCTGGGCCCGGTAACAGCATTACTAGCGCGGGCCTCGAACATCAGTTCGGTAACACCAAGCCCCACTGAGGCCTCGGGGCGAACCTCGGTCTTATTTTTGAGGGAAGCCGATAGAGGCCTCAGAACAAGCTCCGGTACCCCACGACTCAGAACTGGGTCTACAAGCAGCCCCTACAGGAGGTGCCTCGGAGTGGACTCCGGTATCCACAGGCTCCTTACGGAGACCCTCGGAGAAAACTCTGGTACAATTATTAGGCCCAACGGGCACCTCAGGGCAATCCCTGGTGACAGAGCGATCAACGCCCCTCCCGGCTCGGGAAGAACCCGGAATGGTGTCTCCCGGCCGGGGTGCTCTGAAAAGTAAAGAACTTACCAGGAGTTTCTTCTTTTCATCGATAAACGCTTGAAAATGCAAAGTAGTTCGTTCGTCGGAACACCTCCTCCCACCGCTCCAACCGACGTTGAAGTGCCGGACCGAAAGGGAATCACAGTAAAAACAGGAGTCCCAAAGGTGATCCGGACCCAAACAATCTAAACAAAGAGGATGGGGATCCGTCCTCACGAAGCGTCGGTGACACGATGAACTATCAGGAAAGTCTAGTTTGAACGAAATAGACAGACTAGTACACGATCGGTAGCGAGAGCCACAGAGGAAAAAAGGGAAGAAAATCTTCCACGGATGCAAGTGCGTCCAGTCCCGAACGAGCGGAGAAAAGGACTGATGGGCGCAGGGCAGAGCCGAGGTGGGCGGGGTTACGGCAGCGTGCCGGGCCCCGCGCAAGAAAGAGGAGGGAAAAGTTTTTGCAAAATTTTTGGATGCTTTTTACAAAGTGCTCCGGTCCCGTCCCACAGGACGGAGAGATGTCCCATAAGTATGGAGGAAAGGGGACGGGACGTCATACTCTAAGGGGAGGCTCCCTCAGGCCTGCCTGTAATTGGCCAACTATTTCCCAGCAGCTGGTATTATTACATCTAGCTCCCCTTCTTGTTCCACTCCCTGCTCTCCAGGGTCCAGTACAGGGCAGTTTAAGGATGTGCTGGAGACGAGTGCACAAAGAAGACAGATTGCGAGAAGAGGGCTTCAGGGAGGGGTCGGGGGGGCTTGGGGTACTGTTGTTGCACAAAATCTGTTCTTTTAATTTCGTCTAAGGAGCTGTCACAGAGCATACATATTAGGGACAGAGTCACCAGGCCTCATAAGAGAAGAGACTATATTCAAGGATTTTGGGAAAGAGGTCAGTAACCTGGCTGAGTCGGGGAGCGATCCACCGGCTACCTTGCTGATAGAGTCTGTCCAGTTACAGTATTTAGGGCTAGAGGTTAATAGTTTGTTATTGGAGGGTACAAAATCAATGGAGATGGTTTCAATTTTACCTCACGCAGAAAGAGCTTTATCCCAGTCTCATCATCCTTTCCAGCCCCATTTGTGTCAAAGTAGCCCAGGAAGTGAAAACCTACTAGCGCCATCTGTCCTTACAGATTGGCATACCGTTAAAAATCGTATCATGGACAAACTCGCCCAATTGGATAATTTAAAAGAGTTCAGGCAATGGATTGTATTGAGTGTATTGAAGAGGGGGTGGGGATGTCACTTAAGACGTCCTCTGATAAATACTGCCAGACCACGTTAACAACTGTGAAAAGCAGTTCTAAGTTGGTTGGCGAAAATGTAAGCAATGAGCAAGGGAAGGAGGTTTCCTCAATTTTATTTACTAACTGGGCCCTAAGTCGTGCATGTCCGTCAGAAACAGTCTAGAAAGGAAGATCCTTCTGGTCTGCTGGTTAGTTCCCTGCAGCCATTACATGGCCAAATTAAAATCATTGGAGCAGAAAAGAGTACTTCTTTGTCATCTTGTAGGACTAGGGATTTGCATATCAGAAAAAGCCAAACACTATTGATTGCCATCAGGAAGATATGCAATGTGATTCAGGACAAGAGAAATTGTGTTATTGTTAACGTAGAGGAGCGTGCGAGGAGAGAGCCAAGAGATGCTCTAAAGAAAGTGCTGGCATGGTTGTACGATAAAGTCTGCGCTAAGTGTATGAAAATCAAACAACAGTCTGAGGTTGAACCACAGCTTCTGGTCATAGCGGGAGAGGACTGCTAATTAAATTAGCCGCTATGATGGGGTTAGTGGATGTAGAGACTAACCTCTTGCCAAAAGCGTCTGGTCGTTTCCTTTCCTTGTCAGAGGTACCATATAAGGAGACAAAGTATTGGCTGAATGCTTCCGAGCTGCCGCACGGTTGCATGCATAGGCATTTGGGTGAAGAATCTGAGACCTTGTACTACTTCTGAGAGCCATCCTTCTCGAGTGGCACTGAGAACGTATTCCTCATTACCAAAAAGCCACCTTCCCAAATGTATTCTAGCCCTGGAATGGCCATCTACTTTCTGGCGGATTCCCGCCGCTGATAAAGGAATCCCTCAATTCTCCACTCCTCAGGGAGGAGATCAAAGAGCTTTGCAGCTCGCGACATAAGGGCATGAAAAGTGCCAATCTAGTCAGGAGGCAAATCTCTTGTAGGTAGATCTGCTGGCTCACTGTCACCTGGCACCAGATCCTCAAACTCATCTGCAGAGTGTGTGGGGAACCATCCATTGGATAGTCACTGTCGTAGGATCTGTGAGGGAGACTGGAGGCAAAAGTGGAGCGCCTGACAGGAATGCAGAGGATGGGGGAAAAGCCAACCGTTCCTTTGCAGAAAACCCACAGGGCTGTGCTGGAAAAGGGAACGTTGGAGCTGGGAGCTGTTGCTGGAGCTCCGAAACCAGCGCCTTCAGAGTGGACGGGATGTCCATAGACACCTCTCTTGATCCAGAGGGTCAGCTACAGGAGCCTGTGGGGGGCCCAGAGAGCATGCCCCGAGGGACAGGTGACACTGGAAAATGTTGAGCGGGGCATTGCTAGGTAGGGAAGGGCTTGCTTCGGCAGAGCCGATGGCATGCCCGGAAGAGACGGCACAGCTTCTTCCTCATTGAATACTTCCTCTGGTGCATCCATGTCAGATTCAGCACCTTTTAACAGTTGTTCAGGAGAGGCTGTGGTCGGACAGGGGACTGAAGGCGGTGTATATAGAGTCATTAAATACAGTGGCTGAGCAAGAGTAGGCCAGGGGAGGCAAGACAACGCTGACGGACATCTCTGTTCATAGCAATTCTCTTTGGAAGAGAGGACAACAAGGGCCTCTGAGCAAGCATCATGGACGAGGAAGACATGCTTGATGTTGAAATAGGTCTAGATGACAAGACAGTGTAGTGTGTTTTAACTTGGACTATGATTTTGTCATCAACAAGGTCGATGAGTCTTTGACAGAATGACTGGTGTTGTCGAGTAGCTGTACTGCCCATGAGTCGTCAACAGGGTCTTCAACGAGGATGGCGTAGACACAGGAACTGTAGTCTTGGACGAGCATCGCTTCTCCAAAGAGTGCTTAGATGACAAAGCTGCAGAACTCCTGTTCTCATCACCATAGTGGTCAACGAGGTGACCGTCGACGTAGATGTCAACCACAGTGAAGGAGGGGGCAGCCCGAGTGTGTGATCCATATCCCTTTTTTGACTTCTTCCCACAGGAAAATTCTTCTTGGGACTACGACCTCTTTGATGAGGGAGTGTACTCTGTGCCTGGCAGAGGCATAACTTTGGACAGATGCCGAGTCAGAGGTCCTAGCATCTTGATCCAACCTGGCCACTAACCTCTGGTGGCGGTCCTTGCAGGTTTTGGATGCAAACAACGCGCAGATGTTATTGTTGTTCAAGTCGTGGTCCAGGTACAAACTGTAGAGACATTGTTCATGAAGTACGTAGATGTACAAGTTCTTAAGGTGACACGTCGAGCAGGCCTTGAACAGGCTTTTCTTCCTTGTGTCTGTCATTATGTCCATGGACTCCTAAAGGCCTCAAAACTGGATGGAAAAATACAGCAACCCCGGAGGCAAAGGTATGGCAGAACATTCACAGCAGCCGCAGGAATTGACAGCACCAAACCAGATATGAAATAAAAGAATCAAAAATAGACAAAATCGTTGAGTATCTGAAGAGAGATTTCTTGAGGGCTCCCAATACTTAACGTGCGGTAAAATATCTAAAGATGACCACCAGGGGAGGAGCTAATGGGCCCTGTCTAATTGGCTGTGGGCAGTATGACACAACCTGACTAATAGAGCACTAAAGTGACAAGTTTAGAAATGCAAAAGTAAAAGAAATGTAAAAGTAAACTGCTTTAATGTTACCAAGGATTCCCAGCCTGACGACTGGTAAAATTAAAGAGCATGCAACTCCATGAAAGATCCAATGATGGAGAAGGGTCTGTTTTAAGGACCTGTTTTGTAAGAACCTATGTTTTAAGAGTGCATGGCATGATGCCAGTAGTACGAGTATCTGGGTGTGTTGTTGGCGTATAAAATTGTTCCAGCCCGTACATGCACACAACTTAGATCTCCAACATGTTTAATAACATATGTAGAAAGTGTGACTTAAGAGCTTCCGCCATAATGGCAAATGCTGCAAGTGCATAAACCGGACGCAGCAAGCACGTGTGTGGTAAAAGCATGTGTCATAAGAGCGTGTGTGATAAGAACACGCAGTGTAAAGCATAAGATTGTTTAGTGTACAAGTGTCTGCCATGAGAAGGGAATAGTTTTTTACCTGTAACTCCATTTCTCCAGCATTGGTATATTTCATGGATTCACATGCTTAGAATATTCCCCGTCGTCAGACTGGGACCCCTCGGTACACATATATAGCCTTTTTCAAAGGAAAAACTTTCGACACTTTTGTGTCCTATCTACGTCCTTCTAGGACCCTGCTCCGCAGGCCGTGCTAGTATAAGAGGCCCGCCCCCGCGGCTCCCCTTCAGATTCCGGCCCCTCCAAAGTAGGAAGGGTTAAATTTATCACATACATTACATACGGGGAGGTTGGCGGGCGCATGTGAATCCATGAAAGATACCAATGCTGGAGAAATGGAGTTACAGGTAAGAAACTATTCCCTTCTCCAGCATTGGATCTTTCAGGGATTCACATGCTTAGAATAGATTGTATAGCAGTAACGCTTGAGACAGCGGTGAGAATGTAATGTAACAATATATATCCTCACCCTACTACACAATGCATATCTCCCATAGGGATAAGTTAAGTCATATAACATTGCCCACATAAAGTATATCGCCCTTAAGAGGGTAGAAAACCGAATCTCCACAGGGAAGAGCTTACCTTACTGAAACAAATGGTGCAGGACAGCTTTTCCCATCTGCACCTCGTCTGCATGCTGCCTGGCAAGGCAGTAGTGGCGGGTAAACGTGTGGGGCACTGACCATGCCGCCGCTTGGCATATGTCCGTCAGCAGAATCCCAGCCCATAATGCTGTTGAGGAGGACATCGACCTTGTAGAATGAGCTCTAGGATGTCCTTGCAGTGGCCTTCCGGCCTTAGAGTGACAAAAAGCAATCGTCGACGAGACCCATCTAGCCAGTCCCTGTTTAGAGATTGCTTTTCCTCTCGTCGACGGACCATATGCGACGAACAGTTGCCGAGTAGCCCTGATGTCTTGTGTACGATGTAGGTAAAATTTCAGGGCCCTCTTAACGTCCAGGGTATGAAGAGTTTTTTCTGCTGCCGATGATGGAGTGGCGAAGAAAGTAGGCAGAACCACGGATGAGTGTTTGTGGTATACCGTCGGAACCTTCGGGACGAACATAGGGTTAGTTGCCAGGACTACCTTGTCCTTAAAGAATCTTAGGTAGGGCGGGTCCACGACCAGCGCTTGTAGTTCCGAGATACGTCTGGCTGATGCGATAGCTATCAGGAATGCCAACTTCCTTATGTCGGACGTGGCCATAGGCTCGAAAGGCGGTTTCATCAAGCCTGCCAACACTGTGTTGAGGCTCCACGTCGGGGGGAAAACGTTTCACCGGGGGAAAGGCTCGAAATAAACCCCGCATGAAGTGTTTTACCACTCCGTCACTGAATAGAGGAGACGACTGCCTCTTCCTTGTGAACCTCGAGATGGCTGCCAGGTGTACCTTTATCGACGAGGGGGACAATCCCTTTTCTGCCAAGAGGAGCAGGTAAGGTAGAACTTGTTCCGGCGTCACCAACAATGGTTGTAGGCCCTGTTGTCCTCTACACCATTCACAGAATCTCCGCCACTTATAGGAGTAAGATTTGTTAGTAGAAGGGGCTCTAGCCGCCTGTAGAATTTTTTGGCAATCCTCTGAAATGTCTAAGGCGCCGAACTCCGAGAAGTCAGGAGCCAGGACGTAAGGGTGAGACTGTCCGGGTCGTGATGCCACACCGTGCCTCTGTCCCGGGATAGAAGGTACGGGACTTTCGGAAACGCTATGGGATGTTCCAGCGATAGATGGAGGAGGTCTGAGAACCACGGTTGCCTCGGCCAGTATGGTGTCACTAGAATCACCCGGCAATTGTATCTGCGTATCCACTGTATTGTTTTCCGTATGAGGGGAAACGGGGGGAAAGCATAGAGGAACATGTCCGTCCATGGGAAGGAGAACGCCTCCCCCACCGATCCCTCTTGGGGCCATCTGCTTGCAAATTGCTCGCATTTCTTGTTGTCTTTGGTCGCGAAGGCGTCCAGAGGGGGGTGACCCCATTTCTCGAACACTTTCCTCAAGTGACCCGTGTCCACTTCCCACTCGTGTATCTGGGCCATGCTTCTGCTGAGGGAGTCGGCTTGGCCGTTCCTCACTCCTGGAAGGTGATGAGCCACGAGGGAAATTTCGTGTTTCGATGCCCAATGCCATGTTTTCTGGGCTTCTATGGAAAGAGTCCTTGATCGTGTCCCTCCTTGTTTCCTCAGATAAAACATGGCTGTTGTATTGTCGGTCAGTATTCGCACTCGCGAACTCTTGATGTGTGGTAGGAACGCCTTCAAAGCCCATCGTACCGCTCTGAGTTCCAGTACGTTTATGTGTAGGAGTGACTCCGTTGGAGACCAGCGACCTTGCGTTTGGAGAGCACCCATGTGCGCTCCCCATCCGGTTAGGGACGCATCCGTAACTATGGTGCTCTGAAACTCCGGCTCCTGTAAGGGCCCAACCTTTGCACAGATTGTGGAAACTCTGCCACCACTGGAGGGTCCGACGTAGCTTGTCGTCGTCGACGGTTATCCTGTCCGACCACGATCCCTGAGCCTTTGTCCATCGGTCCGCGAGGAATTCTTGGACTGGCCTCATGAATAGTCGACAGTTTCTCACCAGATGGATGCAGGATGCCATGGCCCACAAGACCGAAACATACTTTCTCACTGAGATCCTGGTGTTCCGCCGTAGCCGGGCCGCTTGTTGAATGAGTCTTGAGGTCCTGTCGAGGGAAGGTTTCACCAGCCCTGAGTCTCGAACTGTGCCCCCAAGAATACCAGCGTTCTCGATGGCCGCAGAGAGGATTTCTCGAAGTTTATGGCGAATCCTAGTCGTTGTAGAAGCTGCCTGGTGACTTGCAGACTTGTGTTGGTCGACGCTGGGGAGGATCCCCTTACCAGCCAGTCGTCGAGGTATGGGTATACATGGTGGCTTTGCTTCCTTAGCCAGGCAGCCACTGGAGCCAGGCATTTTGTGAACGTTCTGGGGGAGGTCTTGAGCCCGAAATGAAGAACCGTGAATTGGTAGTGAGTTCGCCCTATTACAAAACGTAGGAATTTCCTGTGTTTCCGACACATTGGAATATGGAAATACGCGTCCTGTAAATCCAGGGACGCCAGGAAATCTCCCTTTTGAACTGCGCGGATCACTTCCTGCAGAGTGAGCATCTTGAATTTTAGGCTCTTTAAGGACTTGTTGAGATCGCGTAAGTCTAGAATGGGACGCCATTTGCCTTTCGGCTTTTTTACGACGAAGTATCTTGAGTAGACTCCTTGATCTCTCTGTGATGTTGGAACTAATTCTATCACGCCCTTCGCTAACATGAGTGTAACCTCTTGTTGCAGTACCTTCATATGGGACTGAGCGGTGAACGCAGGTGGAATTTGCGGAGGGTTGTGTTTGAATTGCAGAGAGTGTCCGTTTCTTATGGTGTCTAACACCCATTGGTCCGTCGTTATCCTTTCCCATTCGTCGACATATGCTGAGACTCTTCCCCCCCAGAACGGCGCGTGGTATGTCACTGCTGATCTTTATTTTGCTCGTCTCTCGACGACGATGGGTATGATGGTCGTTTTCTGGAAGACTGGAAGTTTCGTCGACGGTTAGCCGATTGTGATGCACGTCGGTATCCCTGGGAGGGGTAAGCCGATCTGGCAAAGGATCTGTCTCCAGAAGAGAATCTCGAATTACCTGAAGCCCCTCTAAAGGGACGAAAAGACTTGTAACTTCTGCCACTCTGGAGAGCACCCAATGAACGTGCCGTGTCCGAATCTTCTTTCATCCCTTTTAGGGCCTCGTCCACCTTCTCGCCGAAAAGAAGGTCTCCCTCAAAGGGCATATCTAAGACCTTGTATTGCACCTCTGGCCTGAAGTAGGTACACTTAAGCCATGACTGTCGACGCAATACCACCCCATTGTTGACTTGCTTGAAGCCTGACTCAGCGAGATCCACCGTGATGTTTATTGCATGATTTGAGGCTTCCTCACCCTCTCGGACCAGTAGCATCGCCGCCTTCCTCTGTTCTTCTGGAAGATGATCAAGCAGCGGAGCTAATCTGTGCCACATCTCCCTATCGTATCTGGCCACAATTGCCAGAGAGTTTGCGGCCTTTACTGTGGTCGCTCCCACAGAGAGCACTTTCTTGCCAAAGGCATCTTGGCGTCTCGCCTCGTTCTCAGGAGGAGTCGTGCACTTGTGCTGTGCCTTTGCCTTCCTCGCTGCTGCCGCCGACACCACCGAGCCGGTGTTGGTTGGGAGGATAAACACTTGGGGGTAGACTCTGGAGCCTTAAACTTTTTTTCTAGGCGTCCTTTCACTGCTGGTTCTGAGAATGGGTGTCATTGTCTGCAACCCCTCTTTCCATACATGGTCCAGTATTGGTATCGAGAACACCGACCTCCTTCTCTTGCCCATGTGGTCGAACAAAAAACAATCCTTTTTCTGTTCTTCTTGGGACAGACCAAATTCTTTGCATGCCTTCTCCATCATAGAATGGAATGACGCGATGTCGTCCGGAGGGGACGGGTGAGCTGGGCTTCTGGGGTTTTCCAACTCCGCCTCTGACTCCCAGGTAGGATCCCTGGAGGGGGATGAGATATCGGACATGGCCCCCCTGTCGGACTCCAAATCTGGCAGCTCACCTTCCTCCTGTGCCAGTGTTGAGATTGGCGTGCGTGGGTGCGTCGGTTGACGGGACGGGCCCGGCTCGTCGACGAATGACTGTGGCAGGCTTGCCTGGGGTAGTCGCTGGTCCAACGACTGCAACAAGGACTGAAGCGTGGACAGAATATCCAACGACAAAACCGATTGAGGATTGAGGAGAGGGGCAGATACCGGTGTAACGGAGGCCCTCGTCGACGACTTGTTAGCCGCTCGTAGCCCTAGGTCTGCTGGGCCAGCAACTCTCTCGTTCTCGTCCTCCGAGGACAGCAACATAGCTTGTTCTTGTAGCAAAGGCTCTGGGGGGGTCGGGTCAAAGACTTCAGGCCTCCAGGCCTCCTGTAGGATCCCCGTCGACGAGGCCCTCGTCGACGCCATTGTCGACGGGACGGTGGATGCCCCCTGTGCAAGTGGTAGGGAGGCGGTCGATGACTGGACCGCCGTCGACGACGAAGACTTCGCAGGTGGTTTTGGCGGTCCCGCCTTCTCCACACTGTGCCCGCTTTTACTCGACTCGTGGTCGATCGGTGATGATCGCCAGAGGAGGATTTCCTTTCCTTCTCATGCTTTTTTGATGATTTCTTTGCCAAGGAGTCTCTAGTGGAGTGACTTCCAGACGACTCTTTTTCCGACGGTCTAGATTTCTTCGCCGGCGGTTCCGACGAGGCCGCTCGGCGCGATGTTTTTGCCGACTGTGTGGAGCCCACCTCCGAGGGGGGGTATGCCCCCGCTCCATCATTCAGCCATGCCACCAGGCGTCGGTTCCGGTCTTTGAGGGTTTTTTGAGAAAACCCCTTGCATATGTCGCAGGTATCCGCCGAATGGTGAGGGTGGAGGCAATATATGCAGTCCATATGTCCGTCCCCCTCGTAAACCTTTTTTAAGCCGCATGTCGCGCATGGACGGAACAGCGTTTTACCTGACACAGAGGACATTATTACTCGAAATCCAATGACCCAACCTAGTACAAAACAGTAGGACAACACGAGGAGATCCCACTACTTTGGAGACGGTTGAAATCTGAAGGGGAGCCGCGGGGGCGGGCCTCTTATACTAGCACGGCCTGCGGAGCATGCGTAGGCGGGTCCTAGAAGGACGTAGATAGGACACAAAAGTGTCGAAAGTTTTTCCTTTGAAAAAGGCTATATATGTGTACCGAGGGGTCCCAGTCTGACGACGGGGAATATTCTAAGCATGTGAATCCATGAAAGATCAAATGCTGGAGAATGTATAGTGTATAAGTAGTGTATGTGTATCTAGTGTAAAGTCATGAAGTGCACATATCCTATACGCTGCATATATGCATGAAAAATCACAATGAAGTCTGGGTTGCTGATGCAAGCAGCATATGAGAGTTGTACAGTTCTTACATGTACCCAATTTACATCTCCTGAAAACTGACATCAAAGTCAGTCCTGACTTTCATGCAGGCTTTTTAGACGTTTATTAGTGTACATATGCAAAATGTACACTTCGCACCAGTAGTGAGCAGCTGGCAGAGATAATGTACATTCATTATGCTCAGTCATCATTTGCCTTTCAGGCGCATTAAAACTCACATTAAAGCAAGCTCTAACTTTGAAATGTGTGTGTACAAGAGGTGCATTAGTTTGACATTTGGTACATGTATGCAATTTAAATCTCCTACACATATTTCAAGCATGCAAAAACAGAGCTCAAAGTTAGTCCTAACTATGAGGTGAGTTTTCATATCGTATCAGGGTTCAAGGTTAAGATTCACTGAGCAGGAGCTAAAACCAGCTCCTGGGTGTCAGGCAGGAGCTACTGACAGGGAACCAGGAGCAAGCACCCAGCGCACCCTTCCACACGAGATGCACACATTAACTTTTTGTTCATTTTGTAGGATTCATGTGTACTAGATTTACCCACATTCTTCTTTATAAGCATTCTCAAATACTCAGTTATTGTCATATATGCATGTTTGCAAGACACCAATTTGCATGGGGAGCCAACAGTAGTTCCTTCAACTGTTGGTTTTAGGCTAACCAGGCTCTGCTAGGCTAGAAGCAGGAGCCAAATAGCTGCCAGCTTCCCTGAATTTCGAACCATGCATATACATGTACAAAATATAGGTCTTCTACAGGTACGTGTATAGTTCGTAAAAACATGATGTCATTGTGCATGTGCGGTATATATATGGCATATATTACTAACCGGAATCCTATGCCTGATGCTTGTATCTGCTTAGATTCACATGCTATGCATAGGCCGACATCTATTGGAAGCTGCAGAGTATTACAGTTGTTGTTTTCGAAACTCGAAAAGGGATGTCGACAGGGCGTGCCAGCAATACTACCCCTAGTGTGACGTCCACTGTACCCATGGTCTTTCACACGTCGAGGTCCCTCAGATTGTTTCGTTTCTGACATGAGGTAGCATGAAGTGTATCGTGAGTACAGGTGTATTCTAGCAGATAAATATCAGAGAAGCTCAACTTCTATGCACCTTCTCTCAGGGGAGGAAGGGTGGGCGCATGTGAATCTAAGAAGATACAAGCATCAGAAATATGATTACGGTGAGTAATTTATACCTTCTGCTTAGATTACATGGTATGCATAGATTAGCGAGCAGTGTTAGGAGAAGGTGGTGGGTTGTGAGAAGGAGCAGCGGCAAATAGATGTTTTAGAACTGCTTGTCCCACCTGTGTATCTGCTTTGGAATGGGCGTCAATGCAGTAGTGCTGAGTCAAAGTGTGTACTGAGCTCCATGTAGCTGCTCTGCAAATGCTGTCTAAGGGGCCATTAGTGATAAAGGCCAAAGTAGCTCTTGTGCTCCTAGTGGAGCAAGCTCTTGGTGTGAAAGGCAGTGTTTTGTTTGATAATGAATAGCGTGGTTGTATGCATCTGACAAACCGTCTGGAGATGGTATTCTTGGAAATGCGGACTCCCTCTCTGCCTGGTGCTACAGAGACAAACCATTGGTCTGTTTTTCTAAGCGGTCTGGTCTTGTTTACATAGTAAAGGACCGCCCTCCTCACATCCAGTGTGTGGAGTTTTAACTCAGCTGAGCTAGTTGAATTCTGAAAGAAAGCCAGTAGATCAATGGATTGGTTCACACGGAATTTGGAAATGAATTTAGAAGAGAACCTCGGATGTGTACATAAAACTAATGCGTCTTTATGAACGATAAAGAATGGGTGCTGCACTGATAATGCTTGCAATTCACGAACTCTTCTTATGGAAGTAATAGCCAATAAGAAGGCAGTCTTGTATGTCAGGTGTTTAAGACTTGACTGATGCAGAGGTTCGATTGGGGGCCCCATGAGCTTAGCAAGTACACCAATGAGATCCCAGCCTGGCTGTGGGTTTGAAATTGGAGGGTAGAGTCTCTTTACCCCCTCCATCTCCATGAATGCCTTAATGACACAGATTTTCCACCATGATACCTTACTCTGAGAGGTGATGTACGCTGATAAAGCTGCCAGGTGGGCCTTTATGGAGTTCAATACTAACCCTGAGTCTAACAAGTGGAGCATATAATTTAGAATGTGGGATGGAGTACATTCTATGGGGTTTATTTGTTTAGACTGGCACCAAATTACAAATCTCCATTTGTCGAAATAACAGTGTCTGGTATTTGGTTTACGAGCCTCCTTGAGGATGTCCATACATCGTTGTGGCAGATTCAGGTGTCCGAACTCTATGCCCTCAGGAGCCAAGCTGCCAGGTTCACTGAACGAGGTGGAGGGTGTACGGTTTCCCCCTGGTTGGGTCAATAGGTTCGTCTGACACAGGTGTTTGATGGAAATCACACATCACCAGTTTGCACAGATGTGGATACCATGGCCGTCTTGCCCACATGGGAGCAACTAGGATGAGCATCATTTGTGCTCTGTGAATCTTGTTCACTACCCTGCTCATTGGGGGAGTCGGGGGTCGGGGGGTAGCGTAAGCAAATCTCCCCGACCAGTTCATCTATAGGGCGTTCCCCCTTGGAGCCTGGTTGGGAAGTCGGAGCATTGCTTGTTTTCTCCTGTAGCGAACAAGTCCAGAGTGGGATAACCCAACAGAGAAGATGTGGTCTACCACACTTGAGTCTAGCTGCCACTCGTGTTGCTCCGATAGGGTATCTTGGCTTAGAGAGTCCGCTAGAGTGTTGAGTACCTCTGGAATGTGTGGGGAGGATAGGAACATCCCCCGTCTGAGGGCCCATCTCCAAATTTTCTGTGCCAGTTTGGACAGATTTTGAGAATGTGTGCCCCCTTGTTTGTTAACATAGAACATAGCAGTGGTGCTGTCTGTTATGACCTGAACCGCCATGTTCGTCAACTGCGCTTCGAATGCTTGAAGAGATTTGAATAATGCCAGGATTTCCAGCAGGTTGATGTGGTTCTGTGCCATGATGAGAGTGCGCAGACCATGTGCTCTGTGGTGAAGGTAATGTGCCCCCGACCCAGAGATTGATGCGTCTGTTGCAACGATTGCTAGCGCTTGTGGTTCGTGGAAGGGTTTTCCCTTTAACAGGTTTTCCTTTGTCCACCAGCGTAGGTTTTGTACTAGAGTTGGCGAAACGACTTCTAGATCGTCCCACTGAATGCTTGCCTGAGACCACTCCGGCATGGGTCACATGCATAGGCGTGCGTGTAGGACCAGGTATATGCACGACGCTGTCATGCATAGTAAACGCATCGCTTTGCAAACGCTTATCTGGCGACCGGCTTGATACGGAGGTATTTGCCGTAGAAGGAACAAGTTACTTACCTGTAACTGTTGTTCTCCAGCATGGGTCTGGACTACATGCAGATGGACTACAACTACGATTGAAGGAAAGAGGTTATCCAAATAAATCTGTCAAACAGGCGAGAAAGAGGGCTTTGAACACTGACAGAACCATATGTCTCACCCCCAAAGACAAAACCGAAATTAATAGATTGGTTTGTGTCACTACCTATAGTCCTTTAAGCAACCTCACTAAACAAACCATCAATAAACATTGGCATTTGATAAGGAACAAAGGCTCCCTTGACAAAAAGCCCATTTTTGCTTTTAAGAAGAACAGGAACTTAAGGGATTCCTTGGTCCATACCTACATTGAGGAGACAAAGACATCTAACACACTGTGGGACCTTCCTAATGTTGTGGGTCATTATCGGTGCGGCACCTGTATAGCATGTCGCTACACTAGCCCCACAAAAACCTTTGATTACAAAGGCTATCACCGTACCCTACAAACCCATACTACCTGCAACAGCAAGTTTGTGATCTACGCAATATTATGCCCATGCCATCTGTTATACATAGGCAAAACTATCAGACCAGTCAAACAACGGATCTCAGAGCACAGATCATGCATCAAGAATAAGATTCAGGACAAACCTCTGGTCGACCATTTTAGCCGACTAGGGCACACCAACGACGATTTATCCTGGACCATCATCCAGCAACTTACTCCACAAAAAAGAGGTGGGGACAGAGATGGTGCTTTGACCAGATTGGAACAACAACTAGTCCATCAACTCGATACTGTCAAATCAGGGTTAAACATCTCTGTGGAATGGAAACATTTCTATAGCCAATAAACCCATGGCCTACTTGTCCACTCCCCTTGACTATCCCAGCTATTTTGATTTATTTGATCTATCAGAATCCGTCTTCATCAGTCATTTTTTCTCCTTTGATTGTTTAGATTTTAGGTCTAGCCAACTTATAATTTTGTGTACCTTGACTATCTAGGATGTACCATAATAATGTAGTATGTATGTCTGGGACACATCGATTCTGTATTGTGCCCACACCACATGTGATGTTTTCTCATGTTCCAACTTCCTTTGAACTATGCAATGAGCACACGTATGACCTTTCGGCTGTAACTATGTTGTCACTTGGGGTACCCCGACTAGATTCAGTGACAGCATTATCAAACAAATATATGTTATGCTGTCCTATGTGCAGTACCATTTCAATATGTGCAATATTATTTTAGTATATATTTCTGCCACAAAACCCAGGTTTACGAATGTAATAATGTACCTAGTGTTACATGCATCTCGTTCATAAACGAACACAAATTGTGTTATTGTGTGTTCAATCTCGCACAATACTGTTGTGTTGCGGTATCCAAATTCTAAACACTTTTCCATGTGTTCCATCAAAGCAATGTTAATTCTTTACTCTATGTTTTACTTGTTTTGATTATTACGGCTGAGCGCCGGCTTCCATACATAACCATCAGTGGCATTCACAAGTATAGCATTAGGCGGTTCCTGTTCCGCCATCATTTGTCCCCTGTTTAGATTTCTTTACATGGTTTCTGAACGCTGGATTTGTTCCTGCAGGATTTCACCCGCACGCACTCTTTCCCGTGTGACAGCTCACGCGTCATTACGTGGGTTTTGACATACCCCTTGAGGCCCCTCCCACACACATGTTCTGTCAAGGCCCCTAGGGGTTTTTCATTGGTCCACTTGTGAATGACGCTTCACAACCGGAGCGCCATTTTTAACCAATCGGAGTGTTCTACGTGTTCCATTACTCGCGATCTCCAGTGAGACGCTTTCACTCCGACAACGCTCGCGTACTGAGACGCCTCACTTTTCTGCTCGGCTCTAACTTGCGCATACAATAGTAAGTAATTAAGTATGCTGTTTTGGTTATACCGTGACGTTTTGGCCCTCATTGAATTTTTCAACCGTTGAGCGCCCCATATTCTGGATATGCTTACACTTTATAGGGCAATACTTTTATTATTTTTTATTATTTATTTTTTCTTTTTTCTTTTGTCTTTGTGTTTTCTCACACAGTTGAGCGATATTTGGACATCTTTTGCTGAGGAATCACATTTTATAGTGGTTTCTTCCACTGGCAGAGTTCAACTTACCTGTCGAGGTAAGACCCTGCTACGTTTGCTTTTTGCATTTTGCATTTAGCAATTATGAGGCTATTTGTTCTGTACAGTAGTTTTACAGTCTCATGTACATGTCGTTACAGGTTCAAGTCCTGTTCCTCCATGACGCACTCAGTGCACCCCAGATATCTTGATTTATGATGGATATTCTTTGCATACCATAGCATTGGATAAATCTTTGGTAAGATTTTTGGCTCCTAACTTAAGGAGTCTCCCTCCAGCATCCTGTGAGAGTTTTTTGAATCATTCATTTTAATTAGAGGTCATAGTTCCACTGACAATTCCCTATTTGTTTGTTCTTAGATAGAGACTCCAGGATCACCTTCAAGGTCTCCACAAGTCCTGATGAAGGCCTGCTCACACAGCTGCACTACACAGCTCTTTCTAGGCCGAAACACCATTGTGTCGACGATATTACCATTCAAACAATACACATTGGAAGCATTGATTTTTTTGTGTCTTTTATGTATATGTCCATTAATGTGGGTTTATGTTCTATTTCTGTGACTGCATAACTGTTTTTTGATCCATCTAAAACAGCACTTTTTGTGTCATCACATTGAGATCCAGTTGTCTATACTGGACCATACTCATTCTGTATTGTTGTGTCTTTAATACACCTTGGGTGCTCTATCCCCACTAATACTATCCATTTGTTATTAAAAATATACATTTTGTGAAAAAAAGGACTGCAGTTTAACTAATTGTTGCTTTCCGGTATTAGATTGGAACTGTTGCTTGACCTCCCACCCTGAAAAATCATATTGAACCCAAGACAGAGACACTGAATGCTGCAGAGTGACCCCCCACTTGACCGCGCTCACAGCGGCCCACACTGCCCCCCACCTCCCACTGCATGGCAGATCCGCTGAAGACTTGTTCTCACGAGTCTCCAGACGCGAACAAACAACAAAATAAAACACTGTAGCTGTTAACCTTCCGCAGTACATCATTGCCCCAGCTATGAACGGGAACATCAGGATGTAACTGAGATCAGCCCAAACCCTGCAGGCTCTGACCCCTGTACCAAGCCCCCCAATTATAGACGGCGTGGCGCCTCGCACCCATACCCACCCCGAAAACCCTTGCAACTTGTAGAAACGATTTATGTAATATGTGCCTTGTTGACTAACGTTCGCTGCTAATGTAAAGGAGAATGGGTAAAGAGAAAAAGGTGCAACCGATATTGTATATAATGACGAACTGTATAAAGACTGGACAGCTGATAACAGTAAACAATAACCTGTGTTGCTCTCTTTATATACTCTTTACACACACCTGCCTGACACTACCTCATGTTCGTATGTCAACTGTAGATGTGAAATGCTATGTAAACAAAAGATGATCTCCAGCTAATACCCCATGTTAATGCAAATACATACGAGTGCTTCTAGAAACCCCCATGTGTTGTTAGTCGCCCCTCACCCACACAACAGTAAACCGCCTCATGCAGGATGCCACGCACGGAGCTGCAAGGCCATTTCCCCCTCCTCCTGCCCAGGCTCTCTCGAAACAGACGGTGTTCAAACAGCAAAGCCCTGCCTTCCCTCTCGACCCTGCTGGACCCGTTTCAAGCATCCGCCGCCCTCCCCTGTGCCAGAGGCCGCCATAGCCGGACTCCGTGACTTAGGAGCTACCTGGTCCTAAATCCCACCGCCTTTCAGGCACCAGTCACATGGCCCCGACGGGTCAATAGTACCTCCATCGACCCCGAGTTAATGACCCTAGAAAGGGGGACGCCCACACGTGTACCAACAGATCATAATACCATCCCTCACCGAAATCGCCAAGGATGGTTAGTCGAGCACCCCCACCCATCCCCCCAACTACGCCATTAGACAACCTAGGGTACCTCCCAAACTGATGTATTGAGACACTCCAGATCGCATATCAATGTTCCTAGCCATGTATTGATCGAAGGTCAGTGCTTACAAGAGTTGCAACTCAACAGGACACATGAAGTGTGATGAATGAGTGGGAATGTGTGGCCAAAAGGGCAAATGTTAGCTTAGCTATCAATCGTTGTTACAAGGCATGTCCGGCCCAGCGCTACACCCCAATGAGCCCAGCTGACCTCCCACCCCACGTGGCGCAGCACCAACGTCTGCCAATCCTGGAGAAGCAACTGTATACATTGTATACCACCTAGCCATCACCACCCAATCCCTGAGACTCTGTGGCCCCTATAGCTTACCTAATGCATGACGTGTATTTTTAATATAACCGACTGTCTTTGCTATTGTCAGACAGAGCGTTCTCGGAGTTTGCAGAGTCCTTTGCATGCCCTATATTGAATTATATAAAGCTCTTTTGATATTACCCGCACTTGGTTCTGGCCTCATTCCCCTTCTGGGGTGTGTCCATTATTGCCTCTCACTAAGGGGGGTGCGTTTCTGGGGACACTTACATTCAGACGTCAGGGGGCTCAGACTCAGAGGAGGAGCTAGCCCCCTCCTGGGGCCGAAGCGGTCTGGAGCGGCTGGCCCCAGCAGTGGGGAGAATGTGGTGGCTGGGAGTGCTGTCGCAGGTGGAGAGCGAGGGAGGGAGAGGACCCGACAGCAGACAGCAACGCGGGACGTGGAGATGCGGCACGGAGACAATGGCCCACTCTGCCTAAGCGGTCCTCCCGACAACAGCGCTCAGCAAACCAGGTGAGTAAGCCCCCTGAGGCTTCCAGGCCTGCAGCATATGGGGAGACCTGCGCCAGCTACTATAAAGGAGGAGCCACGTGACCCTCTGTGCCCCTGAGGTCTAAGAATTGGAATCTCAGGAAGCTGAACCCCGGGGGGCGGCAAAGCCACCAGGAAGGGAGCGAATCACCATTTGGGCCCACGTAGGTAGGGGCACTTTGCTCGGCACGCCTGTGGACGAGTTAGACTGGGGGCACACCACGCAAGGACACCCCCACCTCCCGGAGTACCGAGGATAGACAACTTTTCCAGAATGTACACGAGCTGTCCTGCAGTAGGAGAAACCAAACCAGGCTGTGTAATAATCACCCTGCAGAGCGAGGTGGTTCTGCTGCTTACAGCCCACAGGACAGATAACCACACTGCATCAGCAGTGCTCCAAAACCTGAATAAAGAGACAAGTGGGTAGACCGAAGTGCAGCTGAGATTGGGACACCCTGTGGAGGTACGTGATAATACAGCTGTGGGTCAGCGCCAGATAGGTGTAGAGGAGGCACCTGGGAGCCCGGTGAAAGTTATTTGAGTAGTCCATAGGACAGGTCTGCTGCAGAGGATGCGGGCCGTGACGACTGGTACACAGAAAGGAAGAGTCAGACATGGGCAACTCTATAGGCAGCGTGCATAAACCCAAGGTACACACAGGGGCAACGTGTGGAGGCCGTGGCGAAACCAATAAGTGAACTTGAAACAGAGGTGCTATTAGGCCCTGCAGGCGGCATTGCAGAGCCGCAAAGTGGGAAGCGAGCCCAGAAAGACAAAGCACAGACACGTACACGGTAACCGGCACACCTACACGACCGTGAAACGAGGGACTGGGCTAGGCCCAGTGAGACGACAGCTCATAAAAGCTATATGGCGAAAGGCAATAAGAGGCAGACCCTCCTACCATTCACTCAAAAGAAGGGGCCAACGGAGACAAGGTGGCGACTGTGATGCTGGAAATGGATTGGAGGGACGGGGCCTCCAGATCAATGTCCTTTATTGCTTCATCATGTATGTTCTGTCTTGTTTTCCGCGCAGTAGTTCATGTCGGACTCCTGGCAGTGCAGCTCTTCCTCTTTTTGGTCATGGTGAACAGACCCTTGGGATACCCTTATGGCACCCATGGGTAGGGAGTACAACCCAGCACTCCTAGTGCATGTTTTTGGGCACCTGTGTGTGGCCCACAGAGCAGGGTATGGGCTGGTGGTAGCTCCATGCTGAATTTGACAGGTGCTCCAAGTGTCCTCCATTTTGGGATACCCAGGCCCTGCCATGGGGGTCAGTTGATTCCCGATAGGAAACAAGATGGACCCTCTAGCCTCTTGCTTTCTATTGCCCATTACCTTACTTTTGCCGAAGTCCCAGGAAGCCCCGGCTTTGTCCCTTTCCCCTGACTGGCTGTTGAGGAAGTAAGAAGAGGGGTGAGCTAGGGGCCTTCTTTTTTGTTAAAGGGGGGCTTGACTCAAAAAGGCATCATATAGTAGAAAGAGAAGAGTCATACGCTACCTTACAGAAAGGGTCACAAAGAAAATGTTTTCATATAAAATGTATTTATTCATAGATTTGTACATACATCTAAAAAACCATAGGTTCATAAAGAAAAGGTAGAACCTAGTGAGGATTCATTTAAGCCAAAGTAGGCTTAGCACAGAATTTAAGCTGTTGCAAACATCACAGTTTAAATGGGTGAGGGTTAGTAACAGATTGTGCCAGAGATTCAATACTACTTAAAAAATAGCAGCATTCATTGTCAATGGTTTTTTAGATGTGTGTACAAATCTATGAATAAATACATTTTATATGAAACCTTTTTCTTTGTGACCCTCTATAGCTAGCATTTGCTAAAACTAGCTCCCTGCACCTCTTTGCCTACCTCCCATACACGGTTAAAACAGAGGTAGCTTATGACTCTTCTCTTTCTGCTGTTGAGAGGAAGTTCCATATATGGTAATGTGGAGAAGTCCAGGCCAGACCGGCTGGAGCCTTCCCAATGACTATGTTTTGGGTACACCCGTGGGGTGGGACCTGGGTGAATGGAGTGTGATGAAAACCCATTTCATGTTGTGGGTGTCTGGTATCTGGTGTTTGACACAATGACTGAGACAGCCCTGCCCGAAACTAGTATGAATGCAGTGTCTAGTGCTGAATGACTGGGTACTTGTCCCAATTCACATTCAGTGTTGTGTCTGGATGGAGAAGAATGGGCTGAATGCACAGAGAGCCTGATTGGCTGCCTGACTACCTGAATGCCGTTCTGAGGGATTGGTTGCCTGAGTGTGACCCAGTAGAATGAATGGGAGATCAACAGTATATCTGGAGGCCTCTAACTGATGGAAATCGTTCAAAAGCTGAAATTGAAATTTGATGCTTAACCTTGAAGCCCGCTGGAAAAAGAAGAATTGCTGCTGCTGTCCTTCGCTAATCTGAAAACTGTGCGACTGTCAAGGAACTGATCCAAGAGAGGACCCGGCTAGGAGACCTCTCCCCGAGCTAGAGGGACCATCATCCACCAGCTGATCTTTGCCAAAGCTCCCTGGACGTCAGACCCTCGAAAGGCTGTCAATCGGAGATGGGGACCGCCGCAGAATCACAAAGTGAAGCGCCCAGACATTGAAGTCCATCACCGTCGATGACCACCATCGCATACCGGAGCCGCTGTGCTCCTTTGCCTCAGCATGTAAACAAGGACTCCCTTGCTCATCCTCATCGACCACTTTCGTACTGCCAGAGAAAGTCAAGGCCGCCGACAACGGAGGAGAATCCACTGGTGGGTTTTACTGCCACCCGAAGACCGCAGAGACGCTGACGACTCGACACCCTTACTGGGGTAAAGTTCTTCATTGACTCCTTGCAGCAATTAACACTTGTCGTCAAGGTGCAGGACTTTTTCGACCGATTGTCAACGAGCACCGCAAGAATCAAAGATGCTGCCTTAACGACAGTGTTCACCCTTTTCTTCACTGGCTCTCGACGACCAGTGGCTTTTGCCTGAAAGGGAGTACACTCAAGAAGGGGCAGTCAACGACTTACCAAAGAACTCCCCGAAACCAAGTACTTTGGGTTTGTGGAACCTTTTAGACGGACTCAAGACTATATTGAGCATAATTGGATTGGGCTTGTCAATAAGCTTTATTTACAGGTTGCCCAGGTGTTGGGCTCCTCGTACAGAACTGTCTATAGGTAACAGGATTCAGTATTGTGACATTAGTTGATTTAACTTGCATTCTTTCTGTGGTCTATCACTGATTCATCTTACCAACGGATTTGAATGCTATTGTGGGGCTGTGAGCTGTGGTCCCATTTTAAAAGGAATCAATAGTTAAGAGTGGTACCACGTAGACCTGTATATATTTGCCGTTATAGCATTGCCAGAATACAAAGTGTGTTATTGTGATTGTGTATATCACCTTGAACCTTATTTATATAAAGACTGTGGTTTCACTAACAGTGTATGGACATTCCTTTGTGGGTGCTTGGGGACTACACTGTACTTCAGAACCAGCCCGCATCACCTCCTGAGAGCTTAAGCCTTGATTGCTCGACCTTAACTACCGCATAGAGAATCTTGGCTGGGGTGCTCTGTGCCTCTCCTCTGCCCTATAGAGAGCAGGTGTACAGAAGCCCCCCTCCGGTGCTTTACAGCAACCTCACCAGAAGTATATGTGATGGCTGACACCGCACGCTACACCCCCCCCCTCACCCCCCCTTGACAGTCCAAGTACCAGGGACGGCACAATGGTAGGACAGCAGCAGCTGTTAATAGTAACCTCTGGGCCAGTGGACGCAACATGCGCCAGGTTCCGATGGGTCAAGATCCGCCAGCGCTAAAAATGCAATGAAACAGCCCTGCAGCAATTGATGATAATTTGTATTTTGATTTTCCTTCTGAAGAGAGTCCTCCCACCAAGGTTAAGGGAGCCGGAGGTCACCAGTGAGGGAGGGGGGCAGCAGAGTTGGGGGTTCGTTGGGGATTGGGTGTGGGGGGGGGGTGGAGGAGTGTTGCCATGGTGGCGAGGCTGGGTTCATGTTAAAACGTTTGCATCTTGGGGGGCGTGGCCTGGAGCCGACTCGTCTGGAATGACTTCCTGAGCTCTCCCGTCTGGCCCAATGCGCCTACCTACAAAAGTCCCGTTTCCAGCCTCCGTTTTTCCCCGGAATTGAAACCACTGGTGGGGGGGCCTCCCAGGCACCCACCGACCGAGTGGGTCCCGGTTTAACACCGAAACGGCCGAGGGAGACCTTCCAGCAGTCCCGGGACCCACTCGGCGGTAAAATGGCCGCCGCAGCAGCAGCGAGGGCCGGAGCCTGCCCAGGAGGGGGCGGAACGAATACAGAAGCCCTGCCGATCGGCTCCCGTCTGTGGTGAGCCGGTGCCCGCTTGCTCGTCGCCTGCCGTGGGGCCACTCTGCCCCCGGACCCACCCCCTATTAAGCACGGCCCAAAGCAGGGTTGCGCCCGAGGACACGAAGACATCGGCACTGAACTGATCCCCCCTTCGCCTGCCGGGACGCCATCCGCTCGCCCGAGCCCTGGTGCGGACCGGATCGGCGCCCAGGACCTGCATACGCCCAATCGCGGGCACCCTCCGAGCTCCCGGCGGCGCCATCGGAGCTCGACGTGATCGAGCCCCGCGCTGGGCTTTTCCATCTCGCCCGTTGGCCGGGACGCAATCTCTGGACAGCTCTTTTCCTCCGGGGCCCGGAACCAAACAGCGCCGCTCACCGCACGGCCAGCCTGCCTCCACACATCCAGCCCGCCACAGGAGGCCACCAGCTTTCCCCCTCGCCTCCGGAGCTCGGGGGCCCGACAGGGGGGGTCGCTTCCCGGTCCCCCCATCGGATCCACCGAGGCCCTGACTCCCGGATCACTGCACGGACATTGGCGCTCTCGGTGGACTCCCGACTCGCCACGGCGCCTCCCGCCTGGTCTAGCTGCACAGCTCCTGCAGCTCCAGCCCCTCCAAGCCTGGCGCCCACCTTGAAGTCCTCCGCCAGGGCCCGCTCACCGCAGCACAGCAGCAACGGGGCCCCTCCCCCCCCCAGCCCTCCCCACAACTTCACCGGAACACGCCTGGACTCGCCTCCACCCAGCCACCACAGCAACCACACCCAGGTGATCTGCTTCCTGCTCCCCACGGCACCGGCCCCAAGCCTGGACCATCATTCCACAGTCCTGTTGGGGCTGTTCCCCCCCCCCCCCCCAGCAGCTCCGCAAGCGGCCCGTGACCGCAAGCATTTTCTATAGCCGCACAGCATCCCAGCACCGGAGCCAGGAGGTGAGGAGTCGGGGGGGAGTGAGGGAGTACAATCCAATCGCACCGGGGGTGGCAGAAAGAAGCTCCCCGGACCCGCTGGCCTTACTCTTCGCAACCCCCATTCCGTTTGCTGCGCCCCTGCGTCTCCGGAATCCCTCCGAACCCGTCTCTTCCTCCCCACTGCCTCAAACCCAGTGACCCGGCCCTAAAATCGCCCGAAAACACCTAGTTCTCAGCACCTCACTTTCCTCAATTCCCCACGACAATGTCTAAAAGCGGGAAGGCACCTAAACAATCGGACATTATCACCCTCATGGCGTCTGCCGCCACCGAAAGAACTAAGAAAGTCGACCCACCGGAGGATACTATGAAAAATAACACTGCACCAGCCGCAGAAACAGATCCCACTTTGCCTCAAGCTGCTACCAAAGCGGACCTGCAGGACCTATTGGCAGCCCTAACCAGGGAAATCCAAAAAAGTTCTGAGGAAATCACCAAGAAAATAAACACAATCTTGACAAAAGAATGGGTGAAGTGGAACATCGAACCGCCGAAATCGAAGCCGAAGTCTGTGACCAAAGATTCGAAGATGAACATAACAAGGACCGGATAGCTGCCCTCGAAGCAAGATGTAACATCCTGGAAACAAAACAGGAGGATTTTGAAAATCGATCAAGGAGGAACAACATCAGAGTCCGAGGCATTCCGACCACTATTCCGGAACCAGACCTGAAAGCCTACATATCAGATCTCTTTCGATTCATTATCACCCTCCCAGACGCTTCCCCCCTAGAACTGGACCGGGTACACAGAACCACTCCAAGGAAAACTTCCACTCTCCCCCCGGATGTTTTGGCTAGAATACACTTCTTCCAGGTAAAAGAGGACATTATGCGTGAAGCAAGGCAAATGAGACAGATCACCTTCAGAGGGTCTATCAAGACCTGGCGAACGCAACACTCCTGAAACGGAAAGCAATGCGACCCCTGACAACCTGGCTACAAGAGAAGAAAATCCCATACCATTGGGGCTTTCCCACCTCAGTGAAATTCAAATGGGACGGAACGCAGAGACAAATACAGTCATTGAGAGAAGCGGAGAAACTCATGGGCATAAGCAGGGACGACCCCAGCGCAGTGCCGGAAGAACCAGCTCGCCCTCCCCGAGACGATTCCCCAGGAGGGGCATGGTCCAAGTCCAACAGACGGCGCAGACTCAGAGGCCCCCGGAAAACAGACGGCGACAGGGGCTGAGCACACAGCGGCATCTCCCCAATCCAGAAAACAATGGCTGCCTCAAGCAGCGATCCCATAAGACCAAATAAAGCACTGAGACCCTCTGATATCATCGCAAGCAAATCAGGCGCTCACACACAGAGGCAGGTCCTTAGACGAGCTTGCACCCGGTTCACCTCGACGGCCCGGTTGGCCACAACGAGCGCATTGGTGCCACAAGTTCCCCAGTGGCAATAGGTAGAAGTTTCACCTACCAGTTCAACGGTGGGAAAGAAGTAACTGATACAGGAAAAGGTAGGAAATGCACAAGAATGCTTCACGCAGCACGGTTATACACCGTCCCCAGAGCCATTCAAAGACTCCGCAACACAACATGCAACAACATACGAAATCAAGCCCACAACTCGCTCCACTCAACAGGTCGCACTCAAATCCCACAGAGCAGCCCAGGGATAAAACCCACGATGCATCCGCGCCGCCTCGCCGCCAATCATGACTAACATAAGTGAGTTAAGATTTCTCTCCTGGAATATCCAGGGGATGAACTCTCCAAGGAAACGCAGATCGGTGGAACACCGCCTGGGACAACTGGCCGGAGACATTGTCCTACTGCAGGAAACACATCTACTCGCAGAGGATGAACGCCGCATAAAATTCAAGAGATACAAACAATCCTTCTTCGCCACTTCTGGCTCAAAGAAAAGGGGGGTGGCAATCCTGCTCAGCGACAAAATTCCTCTCCTCAACATCACAATAAAAAGAGACCCAGAAGGCCGTTACCTACTTCTCAAAGGCATCTTCGAAGAACTTCCCATCACGGTAGCATCAATTTACGGCCCCAACTCCGCCCAAAGCAGGTTCTTCAACGACATTTTACCAACAATCCTATCCTTCCGTGAAGGCCACCTATTCATCGGCGGTGATTTCAATACCATCCCCAACCCAGTGCTGGACAAATCTCTTCCCGCCACGAACAACGACTACACCCAGGCCCTCGCCTTACTTAAACTGTTCAGAGAAACAGAGACAGTAGATGCATGGAGAATACAAAACGACACCACAAGAGATTACACACATTTCTCCAACGTTCATAAGGGATACTCAAGAATAGACCTAATCTTAATCCCCGGCATCCTCGTCCCCTGTGTCATCAACACAGATATCCACACACGCATGATCTCTGACCACTCCCTGATATCTGTAAATATAGCCATCTCAGGCCAGAAATCCCCCCCCACAAAGGTACTGGAAACTGAATGACTCACTCCTCCTAGACATGAGTATAAGGGCCGAAGTCGAGGACTCATTGATAAAATACTTTGAAGAGAACACCACACAAACATCCCCCATCAGCAGAATCTGGGATGCAATGAAGGCGGTAGTCGGGGGCGTATTAATAGGGGCCGGAGCGGAACAGCGAAGAATTTCAAACATAGCCTTCCTCCAAATTAGAAAAGGAAGTAGCCCTCCATGAGTCACAGCTAAAAAGACAATACTCAAGGAAAACCGAGCGAGCCCTGAGGAAGGCAAAGACAGCCTTGGAAATGCACTGCGCCGACCGAACAGCCAAATCCCTAGCGTACACAAAGCAATTTTACTACGCCAAAGGAAACAAAGCAAATAGAATATTAGTACAGAAACTAAGAGCGCTCCGGAGTCGGAACAACATACTCAAACTACGAGGGGAAAATGGAAAACTGCTCTTCGCCCAACCGGAGAAAATAAGCGAACTACTGAGATACCATACCTCTATAATGTCCAGCGCTCCGTTAAATCTAAAAGACCTTCCAGAATACTTAAACACTCTACCGCCCCGCAACACTGACCTCCTGGAGCACCTGGAGGCCCCCATTGAAATAGAAGAAATTATCGAAGCCATCAAAACTCTCAAACCCGCCGCACCAGGCCCAGACGGCCTAACCGCAACCTTTTACAAAAGATTCGTCAGAGTCCTAGCCCCACATCTTACTTCCTTATTCAATTCCTTCCTATATACGAAAACCGTCACTAAATCCATGGCCGAATCAATTACGATCCTGCTGCACAAACCCGGAAAAGACCCCGAACTGCCAGATTCCTATCGGCCCATATCGCTACTAAACAATGACGGGAAGATCTTTGCCAAAGTGCTAGCCAGAAGACTGGGCCCAACTCTCCCAAGCCTAATCAACCGTGACCAAACAGGATTCATCCCTGGCAGAGGGACCCACGACAACATTCGGCGAGTACTAAACCTAATTGAAGGGGCTCATAAATCCAAAACAAAAATGGCTGTAATTTCACTAGACGCCCACAAAGCCTTTGATCAAGTGGACTGGGGATACATGCACGAAGTCCTCCAACGCTTTGGCTTCGGCCCTAACTTCACAGCATGGGTCATGTCCAACTATCAAATCCCCACCACACAACTCCAAGTTAACAGCTCGAGATCCGACCACATCCGCATCACTAGAGGCACCAGACAGGGCTGCCCGCTCTCGCCCCTGGTCTTCGCTCTATCCATGGAGCTCTTCGCTGCCAGAATCAGACGAAGCGAAACCATAAAAGGCATCCAGGTGGGAAACCGCAAGTATAAAATTGCACTCTACGCTGACGATGTGATGCTAACGATGACGGACCTCCCAACCTCCCTGGGGACCCTATGGAAAGAGATTAAGTCATTTGGCACCATGTCAGGATTTAAAGTCAACCTAACAAAATCTTCAGCACTCCCCATCAATCTATCTCAACTAGACGAGGCCGCGCTCGCCCCACTCTCACCGATTCCCTGGGCCAAAGACGCCATAGAATACCTCGGAGTACAGATCACCGGAAATCCAGCACGCCTATACACAAAAAACATCCCACAATTACTCAGGGCGCTGCACAACGATCTCAAAAGATGGAAACAACAAGAAATCTCATGGTTCGGTCGAATCTCAGCCGCGAAAATGAACCTAATCCCCAGATGGTTATACCAATGTACTTCCCTACCTCTGCAAATCCCACCCCCGGCCATACGAGCACTACAGAAGAAATTAATGGAATTTGTCTGGGGAGGGAAGAGGCCCAGGATCAACAAGCGAATCATGACAAAAAGCAAACCCCTAGGTGGAATGGGAGTCCCTGACCTGGCCAGATACTCGCTAGCGGCTCAATTATCCCACGCTTTTGCCTGGGTGCAAGAAGCAGACCCACCATTATGGCGTCAAATCGAAGAATCCTGGTGCCCGGTCCCACTGCAAGATCTCCCACATCTGCCAACACTCAAACCACAACCCAACTCAGGACCATTGTCGGCCACAACCACAACAACCCAGTGCTGGAAAACCGCAGCGCGGAAATGGGGACTTCGCAGCTACCTGGGACCCATGTCTCCCATTTGGAACAACCCAGACTTCTCCCCTGGTAACCCGCCCCGAGACTTCCACGCATGGACAGCAGGAGGCCTGGCAAAAACCAGCGACTTCATGGAAGAGGGCTCCCCCATCACCTTCGAGAGGTGTAAAACGAAATTCGGAGTGGGTGAACGGGAAAGATTCCGATACTCGCAAATCAAACATTGGATGTCCCACAGAGGGACACGGACAAATGCTCGAGAGAGCCAACAGCCCTGGAACTCACGCTAACATCCCCGACCAAACAAAGGGAGAATTTCCACCATATACCGACTTCTCGACAGATCGGACCCAGCAAAGAAAGAAAGATATATGACGAAGTGGGAAAAGGATATTGGCCGGGAAATTGCAGTAGAGAGTTGGGAGCAAATTTGGACCAGACTACATAAAAGCTCGCAATGTGTCACAAACAAAGAAGGAGGCTATAAGCTGTGCTTCAGATACTACATCACCCCCACACAAATCAATAAAGCCAACCCGGATTTTCCCGCTTCATGCTGGCGAGGCTGCGAATCCCCAGGCTCCCTCTACCACTTAGTATGGACATGCCCAAAGGCAGAAATGTATTGGAAAGAGGTGCTGAAACACAAAGGAAATAACCGGCCTCTCAATTCCATGGGACCCAGGCATCGTCCTTCTGGGCGAAACCGGCGATGGAACATTCCCAATCTCAGGCCATATCGCCCGCCTCTGCAATCATCTACTACTGGCCGCGAAGATCGCAATGGCTCGCTTATGGAAAGACAAAGGTGGCCCCTCAATTGCCCTATGGTGGGCCAAATGCTGGGAGATTGCAGTATCGGAAAAAATCACTGCAATACGCTCTGACTCCTTAATTAGAACCCTAAACATATGGGACCCCTTCCTTGACTATGCGGCCAAATACCCAACCCTCACTAGAAGACCGCCTCTCACCAGATGGCTCCAATGCAGTCCTCTCTACTGATCCCCGACCGGTCCTCGAACACTCCAGAGCATAGGGGAATAATCACCCAGATCTCGCCCGCCCAACCGCCGCATTCAGGATCCACCCAATCTCTCCTCCACCCTGCAACTCGAAATAGACTATAAAAGCTCTAATTAACGCTCATATTGACCTGTACTGCGTTGTTGCATGTAATGTCCTACCTTGTAAAATTCAATAAAATGTTGGAAAAAAAAAAACGTTTGCATCTTACCCGGCAAGCCACAAGTCAACTTTTGGTACGGCAAGGGGCGCAGAGTGTACTGGCCCTGCTCTTCTGTCCTCACCCTAGCAATGACATATAAGGTAGTCAGCTGGAATGTGCGCGAGCTCAATGACCCAGGCAAAGCCTGCTAAGTGATACAATATTGTGAACGACATGGGGCGAGGATAGTCATGTTACAGGAGACTCATCTCAAAGGCAAAGGGAATGAAGGGGTTGCTAGGAAATGGGGAAGTTGCAAATACTTAACTACATACTCTGCGTATTCAGCTGGGGTAATGACGTTGGTTATTAAATCATTGGGGTCCCGAATCAGTGAATCCGTAGATCCTGGAGGGAGGTACGTCATTGTCTCGGGATATGTTGGCAGCACAATGAGAACGCTGGTTAACTTATATGGGCCAAACATGGAAGATCCAGGCTTTAATACACTGCTAAGTCAATGCCAAAAATACTTGCACACCCATATTGTGTGGGCACGAGACCTCACCATGACGCTAGACCCCCATAAGGACAGGACTGGGGGAGGGAAGAAGCGCAACAGAGCGGCAGAGGCAGTCCTAAATGCTATGGATGCACTGGAACTGGGGGACATATGGAGACTGCTACACCTAAAAGGTGGAGGAGTACTCGCATCACTCTACGGCCCACAACAATTCGTCCAGGCTAGACTACATTTTGGGGGGCCCCCACCTAGTGCGATGCACTTGGGAATGTGTGCTGCTCGCTAGAACGCTCTGAGATCACTCCCCGGTGTTATGGTCTGTGCGTTTGGACATGGAGCCACCTCGTCCCCAATGGAGGTTTAAGTCAGCAGCACTGTCCGACATAGTGTTCAAGAGTGAGATACACAGCTTAATCAAGCACTATTTTCAAGAACATTTGGGCACGGTGACCAGGAAGGGGACGTTGTGGGAGGCATACAAAGTGGTACTGAGGTGGGGATGGAAATGGGGGTGTTGAAACTGATCTGCAGACAAATGAAAGAAACAGAGCTGGAAATAAAAACCTGAAAAAGGGAGATGGACAAGGTGAGCTCCCCGAACTCGCTTGCGAAATTGAGGGAGGGACTAGACCACTTCCACGAGTTAGCTGACCGAGAGATCAAATTCTTTGCACAGCCAGCAATAGCCCGTAGATATGGGGAGGAGGGCAGGCTGGGCAGGCACTTGGCCGCTCTGGTGCGGCATGAACGCGGCTACAGGTGGATAACAGCAGTTAGAACACCAGAGGGGGAGGTGGTTGTAAAACCGAGTGAGATTGCTGATGTGTTCCGCAAATATTATGAATTCCTCTATTCCTCAAGGGGTACGCTAACAGAGATTGAACTTAAAGAGTACATAGGCGCCGCAGCTCTCCCAAGGCTTAGTGTTGAAACCGCAGAGGCTTTAGCAACGCCCATCACGGTCGAAGAAATATTGGGTGCAATGCAGGCTCTCCCCTCATCAAAAGCACCGTGCACCGACGGGATAACTGCTGAATTTTACAAGGAATGGGGACCGGAAGTAGCACAACACATACTGGGTGTATGGGAGGAAGGATTGGAGGAGAGTAAGCTCCCCCCTACAATGCGGGAGGCAGTAACTCTGATTCTCAAACCGGGCAAGGACCCACTGGAGTGCTCCTCCTATCGTCACATTTCCTCGCTAAGGTACTGGCGGATAGTCCACTCCCGCACATCTCTCAAATAATCCATAGGGACCAATCTGGGTTCATGCCGGGGAGGTCGACCTCTCTGAAACTGTAGATGGTCATTTACAATATTGGCCCAGATACATCCCAACATACAGGCTGTAGCAGCGCTTTTGGATATGGAAAAAGCGTTCGACTCCATAGAGTGAAACTACTTGTTTGAGGTGTTGTCCCAGATAGGGGATCTGGCGTACTACCTCAGAGCGGTGCAGCTTCTATATGCCTGCCCGGGTGCGCAGATAGACAATGGAGGTACGCGGTCAGTCGGAGGTTAAGTTGGGGCAGGGTACCAGACAGGGGTGCGCACTTTCGCCATTTCAATTGAGGTATTGGCAAGTGTGTTGGAGGTTTCATGGTCACAGGGGTTTGTACATGGGAGGGGCGAGCAAGTTTGTTTCACTCTATGCAGACGATGCCATCATCTATATTAAAAACTCAGGCATTAATCCTATCCCCGCTGACACAAGAAATAACTGCATTCAGAGGAGCCTCTGGACTTAGGCTGAATCGCTCCAAGTCCTCCTTATTCCCCCTAAATGAAGTTACCACCCGCCCGGCGTACATGGGAGGGTTATGGATGGGAGCAGATTGCAGTCACATACTTTGGGTCAGGGTTAGCAGGGATGCCGAATCCCCATTAGGGGACAATCATAAGAAACATTTACATTCCCTGAAAACCAGTGTGGACAGATGGTGTAGGCTCACACTCAGGCTCACGGGCAGAGTTGAAGTGGCTAAAATGATAGTCATCCCAAAACTCCTCTACATGTTCCAGAACATCTCTGTGTGGCCCGGGGCAAGCTAATTCTGAGGGGTGCGATCCTAACTGATTAAGCTGGCTTGGCATCCAAAAGCCCCACGTATAGGATGAGATATATTGGCCCAACCTTGTGAGAAGGGAGGGATATGTGCCCCCAATGTCGAAGTATACTTCTAAGCTGCTCAGCGGTCTTTTGCCAAATTCTGGATGCCGGGAGCACTGCATACTCCACATGTTCCTATAGAGCAGAGTTCGGTGTACCACTCCTCACTACAAGGAGTGCTGATATCTGGCAAAGTAGCAGATAGATGTAGAATTGATCCAGTGGCCTGTACGGTGCACGCCTGGAGAAAGGCTTTGAAAAGACTAGGGGTGATGCACACTTTTGACACCGTCATTTCGTTGTGGCACATTGATATTCTGAAACCAACCTGTGATGTGTCGATAGTGCGCGAACGGGGGCTATGCGGGCATCGCCCAGCTGGAAGACATGTAACCTAACAAGATGTTTGTCACTCAGGAAGAGTTCACTGAGAAGATGGGGAATAGTCCCTAGTATTCCCAACTATCCTGCACACAACCCTGCACTTGAATATATTAGAAGATCTCCCGGGTGCAAGGGGGTGGTTTTGGCCATTTACAAGATAATTCAGGCAGATTCACCCCGTGCTCCACTGGGGTGCAAAAGTAGGTGGGAGGAGGACGCTGGTATGACCTTCACCGACAAACAGTGTGAAATGGTGTGTGGACCTACACGCAAGGGAGCTTTCAGCTCTAGGCTGCAGCTCATCCAACTTAAGACCCTACATAGGGCATATATTTCACTGGCACCGGTGCACCAATTCGACAATACCAAAACTGCTAAGTGCCAGAGATGTAGCGTGGAACCAGCCGATATAGTACATATACTATGGTCCTGTGATAATCTGCAACTCTACTGGGGGGGCAGTGATCGATGTCATGACAGATGTTGGGGCAAGATGTTCCCTGTACAATGCTATGTTGTATTTTTGGATGGTCACAGGGAGTACCGAAACAGTATCACAAGTTGTTAGCGCCCTGCATGATAGTTGCCAGGAGGTGCATATTGATATAAATGGACTATTGCAATCCCCACCGAGAGTGAATCAATTGCTGAAAGATCTTATAAGGCTGAGTGACACGGACAAGGAGTAAACAGAACCGGCCCAAGAACATTTGGAACCCCCTTACAGCTTATTTAGCGATGAGAGGCGAGCTTTTACATGAAACTGGAAGTGCATGAGATGAGAACAAGACTGCTAAGCCGATGTCCTCTCCACGAGCGGAAAAGCAGGTGAACTGGGTGGGAGGGGCTGCCTACACGTCATAGTTGGGTTTGTGTAGACCTCATAATGTAATCAATAGCCATTTAAAATGATGTACACTGATAACGTTGTTGATGTTGGAGAGATGTGAACTACTCAGAGATTTTTTTTTTAAAAAAAGGGTTGAGGCTCTGCTTGGCCATCTGTCGTATAATGGGGCCACTGGTGGGACATTCAGCCTGAACTTTTTGAAAACAGCCCTCTTGTGACTTGGGAACATTTAATTGAGCTAAGGATCAGGGGCCATGTTGGTCTTAAACAGTAAATAGCCTGAGAAAGTTGTTAAATAGATTTAAAAATGAGGGTCTTCAAGTAGTGCATCAAGCTTAGATCTAACTGTCATAACAGTCTCCTCATTCATTATAGCACTGTCAGCAAGTAGATATAGCATCCCTATTTTTTTTTTTTTACAGTAAACTGTAGATGGCTATACCATCTCCACATCTTACCGTTAGGAGATCTGATAACATCTTTGAACATTTAATTTTAGATCCTCAAGTTATCCGATTGGTTTAGACCCAGCCAGAAAATTAATTTTCTGAAACTCCATAGAAAATGTGTCTTAACCTGAACTATGCCATGTCAGATTTATATCATGTGGTTATTGGTGCAAAGAACACCAACCAACAACAAATCGGTCCAAACGAACAAATTCAGGTCTCAGACCTTTCAGAAAACCATCATGCACACTTCTATGAGGAAAATTATCTGAGAAATCAATCTATGTTTTCATTATTACCCACAAACCTCATAGCAAAATATCTTAATGTCTCAAAATATAATATTTGGTTTATCAATAAATAATCACAGAATGTGGTAATAAATTTAGCTTGTATTTTTTAAATAGTTAACAATCACATTTTTTTTTTTAAATACAGTAAAGCTTATTTCAGGTCCTTCAAAAAAGGATTCAGCCAAGATGTTATTTAATTGTTATGTCAATGTCAGCATGATGGAGACCAGGGTGTTGTGTAATGATTTCTAATTTTACTCAAGACATTTCAAGTCTGGTATAGCCAAACTGCCTTCCTAAGATTTAACTGAAACCAAAAACATATATCCCACTAGATCAGCATATGTGGTGCTGAACTTTAATCACTAAACGCAGCAACTATGCGCACATGTCCGAATCCAAAAGGACAGGGCCTTACCCCACCTTCGCTCAAGAGTCCGCATAGGCAATCTACACACCTCCAATATGCTCTTGTCACTGGCTCATCCCAGCCTACAGTGCCAGTGACCTCAGAATAGGACAAAGGCAAGTTAAGTGCCTCCCGAGCGTACTCCCTGTTTTGCTGCTGTTCCTGCCACCAGCTCTTACACTCCCGAGCGTTGCCCAACCTCACCACAGCAGAGCACAGTTAGCGATCACCGGGCAATTAGAGGCCAGCACACAGCAGGAGTCCAAATCACTCCCCAAACATGGGGCAGGGGTAGTGGGGGTGGGGCTCAGACCACTGATTGTGCTACTTCAGGACTCAAGCCACCCAATTCCCAGGTGCGTGATTATAGCAATCAAAAACCCCATAGGCAGAAAGGGATAAGGGCTGCAAGGCTAGGACATTTTCCGCACGTTAACAGCTTTCAGCACTTTTAGAAAGGGACAAATGAGGAGTTCTCACGGATTTCAAGGCCCCCTTCTTCACAGCTACTAAGCAGCATCCACTCCTTCACAATCCCAGCGTTCCCGGCAGTTTTAAAGAGAAGTGGCGCTGCATTCACAGTAGAACCAAAAAAGCGATGGGTGGAAGGTGTTGAATAAATCTGAACCACTGGCTATGCTCTTGGCAACCTTCCACACTGCTTTTAGCCTGTCTGCGCAACTGTAAAAGGGGTCCAGTCATATGCAAATCAGTCAGGTACTGCCACCAAAGAGAACATCCCAGCATGAACTGCTCGGCCAGGTCCCCTCCGCACGGTAACACAAGCAACCCCAGGCATGTTTCGGCCTTGTTGGGCATCATCACTGAGGTGCAGCTTGGTTCTCTATGGCGCAGCGTGCAAGGAACCCACATCTGGGCATACCCTCTTTCACACGGGGAGACAAACTAAAAGCTAATAAGTGATGGGTGGAAGGTTTTGAATAAATTAACCACTGGCACTGCTTTGGGCAAACTTCGACACCACTGGTTTTTAGCCAGTATGTGCAAGCCATCAACTTTTGGTTTTGCTTTAGTCACCCAGAGTGAGACTGGTATGCCCAGATGTGAATCCAGGGCCTGCTGGGCCTATAGACCCAAGCTGCTCCTCAATGATGACGCCCAACAAGGCAGAGACCACAGAAAGGTGGGCACCACTTGATACAATATTAGAATGTAGGAGTACTAATAAAAAAAGTTCAATATTTGTGGGGACACTGCAGCAAAGGCGCCCAAAGCACCAAGGTACATAACTATGTGACAAACCAATCTGAGGACACATGTCCACAGAAACGGCATGCTGAAACGGCATGCTCTACCTAGGAGCGCTCAAAAGAGCTTATATACATTGATCAATAAAGCAGCAGAGCCCAAGGAGGGGTGTGCATTACCGGTAGGGTACTGCCCCAGGGGTGATAGTAAACGTAGCCCCGGGGGCATTACCCGGTTGGTAAGGATATGTGACCTAGCAGCTCAGGCTGGACTGGTTCTTTTGATGTGGGACCAAGCCCGATTTGCATATGGTCTTCACCCTTCTGTAATGGCTTGGCAGGCTGAAATACGATGGTGCGCGCTTTCACAGTATTCAGTTTGAAAAGTGTTTTGCCGAGCATTCCTTACTTTTAATATTTGTGTACGCATGTTCCGGTAGCCCACTGTCCTTCAGGAATATCCCAACCTATAAATTATGAGGACTACCCATGATGGAGGACAAATTATGAAGACTACCCATGATGGAGGACAATCAATGCAGTTAAGTAACTTTTCCTTAACAGATGTGCTTTTGTCAAGTGTAAGTGTCCACTCACCCGCCAGTCACAATAGCAGCCCTTCCACAGGCACCATCACCAGCTGACAAAGCTTTGGTTTCTGGCAGGGTTGGCTTCACTTGAGACGTCTTTGTCTCCAGATCACCTGAAAATCCGCGGCCAAGAATACCCCGACCTAAGTAAGAAGGAATATGTTAAAATACATAGCGATATTCAGCTGTGTTTGAATAACTTTCTAACATGGCACTTAGTAACAACTTTGCAGACAACAGAAATGGGGAAAATATGCAAGTTTTCAAACACTCAATGCTTCAACAAAGGCTCTCTCTCCCCAGGTAGAAATTAAACTTCATAAAACAGATTACAATTAATCAAATAAAAGCAGAAAGGCGCTACAAGGACATTTAATGGCACAATCAGGCCTACTAACCTTTCGCTGAATCATTCTGTGGCACAATTGGCTTAAACTGAAGTCAAACGCGGAATGAATAGATATGTACACTTCTGTAAAGCAATACAGTTACAACGATAGAGGCAGCAGCCATCTCAAAGTACCAAAGCATTGTAAATAATTCACTGAACACAACACTTTATTTAATCTACTTTGAGAGCGTAAAGGTGACAGAAAAAGGATATTTGTTTTTCTTCCCTCATCATAGAACACACTAAAAGGGATGCTATGGTGTCAAAGCAAAAAAAAGAAGGTATTCCTGTTAGGCTTCTAAAGCAACAGTAATTGCATCGCTGCCATGGTAAAACCACCATAAATCAGACCCTCCCAGCAATGCCCTGACATATCACGTTTAATATTTACAATTTTTATGGTTATTTTATGTTGTTCCACACAGGAAATTAAGTGATAAATACTTTTTTGTCCTTCACATGAAATGTAAAAAAAACAACAAAAAAAATAAAACACTTTATTTGAATCTTAATATGGTGCAACATGACAGTGATTGCTGGTAAGCCGCCTCGCAACATCCTATGGTGCAAATTGTCTTTTTGGGAGCTCCTGTCGGGACTCATTAATATGACAATGCATTACTTACCGTAAAAGCATTTCTGATGGTTGTATCTGCTTAGATTCACGTGCGGTGCATAGTCCGACATCCAGTGGTCACTGCGGAGTATTGCATTTTGTGTTTCGTAGTCGAAAAGGGGACGTCGACAAGGCGTGTCTAACACTATCCCTATAGTGACGTGCGGTGTACCCACAATCCCTCACGCGTCGAGGACCGTCGGTTTGTATTTTTTCTGCCCTGAGAGAGCCTTCTAGACATGAGTGAGTACAGAAAAGAGATATAAAAAGATGTCTATGTTCCTTCCATCCGAGCGGGGAGGAGGGGTGGGCGCATGTGAATCTAAGCAGATACAACCATCAGAAATGCTTTTACGGTAAGTAATGCATTGTCTTCTAATGTTTGTTAATCTGCTTAGAATCACATGCTGTGCATAGACTAGCGAGCAGTACCCGGAGTTGGAGGTGGGTTGTGAGAAGGCACAGTAGAGAAAAGATGTCTTAATACTGCTTGTCCCACCTGGGAATCAGATCTAGAGTGGGCATCTAGACAGTAGTGTTTTGTAAAGGTGTGTACAGAACTCCAGGTTGCCACTTTGCAAATGGACTCAAGGGGAACATTTGCAATGAATGCTATGGATGCCCCAGTGCCTCGAGTAGAGTGTGCTCTTGGCTTGAAGGGTAGTTCTCTCTTAGCAAGAGAGAAACAGAGAGTGATGCATTGAACAATCCATCTAGATATAGTGGACTTTGAGACTGCATCCGCTTCTCTTCCTGCTGCCACCGAGACAAAGAACTGATTAGTCTTTCTCAGTGATCTAGTTCTTTCCATATAAAACATGACAGCTCTGCGCACATCAAGTGTATGCAGGCTTTTTTCTCCCAAATTTCAAGGGTTTTAAAAGAACGTTGGTAGTTCTATTGACTGGTTGACATGGAATTTCGAGATGAATTTCGGTGCAAACCTTGGGTGTGTGCGTAGAACCACCTTATCTTTGTGAACCGTTACAAAGGGGTCTAGAACAGAAAGAGCCTGTAGTTCACTTGCTCTCCTAATGGAGGTGATAGCTATTAGGAAGGCTGTCTTAAGAGTGAGGTCTTTAAGAGTTGCCTTGTGCATGGGTTCAAAGGGTGAGCCCATGAGCCTGGTAAGTACTACATTTAGGTCCCAGCCAGGAGCTGGGTTTGCTATCGGAGGGTGTATTCTCTTTACCCCCTTCATAAAGGCTTTAATAACTGGGACTTTCCACCATGACACTAAGTTGGGAAGTGGTGTATGCAGAAAGTGCCACTAGGTGGACTTTAATAGAATTGAATACTAGACCTGAGTCCAGTAAATGGGTCAGGTACAGAACAATGTGTGTGGGACAGCAGTCAACAGGGTTGATGTTTCTTCCTCTACACCAGATGACAAATCTCTTCCATTTGCTAGAATAACAGTGACGAGTGTTAGGCTTTCTAGCCTCCCTGAGGATGTCCATGCATCTCTGCAGGAGTTGTAAATGTCCAAATTCAATGATCTCAGGAGCCAGGCTGCTAAGTTCATGGTCTGAGGGCATGGATGCGGTGTCCTGCCCTTGTCCTGTGACAGCATGTTGTATGGGCAGGGAAGTTTCACTGGAGGAGATAGAGACATCTCCAGGTGAGCGAACCATGGCTGCCGGGCCCACATAGGGGCCACTAGTATCATGGTAACTTGTTCCTGGTGCATCTTGTGCACAATCTTGTTGAGAAGAGGAGTCGGGGGGGGCGGGGGGGGGGAGCGTAAACAAATTTCCCTGACCATGGAATCGATAGACTGTTCCCCTTGGATTGGTTCTGGGGGTACCTGGAGGCGTAATCTAGGCATTGGGAGTTCTCCAGGGTTGCAAACAGGTCTATTTCTGGGAAACCCCATTGTGTAAAAACGTCGAAGATGATGTCTTTGTGTAAACGCCATTCGTACTCTGAGGCCAGAGGGAAGTCTCTGCTTAGTTCGTCTTCTAGCAGATTGAGTTCCCCTGGTACATGTTGCAACAGTAGGAACATGTGTTTGAGAGCCCACTTCCAGATGTTATGGGACAGCTTGGACAGTCCTGGAGAGTGAGTGCCCCCTTGTTTGTTGAGGTAGTACATGGCTGTGGTGCTGTCCGTGAGGACCATCACGGTCTTCCCTTGTAGGTGTGCCTGGAAGGCTTTTAGTGCCTTGAACACAGCAAGTAGCTCCAGTAAGTTTATGTGCTTGAAAGCTACGCTCGGAGTCCAAACTCCGTGAGCAGTCTGATGGGATAGGTGAGCCCCCCCATCCTGGGAGGGATGCATCTGTGGTTAGAGTGGCCTCCACTGCGGGGGTGGCGAATGGTTTCCCCATTACCAGGTTTTCCTTCGACCACCACCGTAGCGAGAGAACCAAGGCCTGCAAAACCACCACTAGATCGTCCTATTGTCCGCTGGCCTGACACCACTGGCTGTTGAGCCACTCTTACATTGGGCGCAGGCGCGTGTGGGGTTCCAAATAAATACATGACGCCCTCATTCCTAGCAAGCGCATTGCTTTGCATACCGTCACCTCTCGACCTGCTACATATTGAGGGATCTGAAACAGCATGTTTTGGACCCTCTCGTTGGAGGGGAAGAGGAGGCCGTCCTTTGTTCGAATTAGAGCCCCTAGGAATTGTTTGACTTGGCTGGGGTCTAGGCTGGACGACTTCTCGTTGATGGAGAAGCCCAGTTGGAACAAAAGGTCTACAGACTTTTGGGTATTTGAGAAACATGTTTCGTAAGAATCCCCTGTTATGAGCCAATCGTCGAGGTAAGGGTATACTGGGATGGACAACCTGCGCAGGTGGGCCGCTGCCACTGCCACTGGTTTATGGTCATAATACCGAAAATATAAATCTTGAAAAAAAAAAAAATCTCGAAAAAAAAGGCCGAAAAAAAAAGTCGCATTTTTTTTATGACGTTTTTTATTCGAAATGGGGGGGTTCCCCCAACCCCTTCATTTTTTTTTTTTAACTTTTTTTTAATCCCGGACCCCAAAATAAATATTTAATTAAAAAAAGAGAAATTCGACTTTTTTTTCCAACCTTTTTATCATTCGAGATTATTTTTTCAATATTTTGACCGACCACCCCCTCCATCATGAACCGGAGGTATTTTCTGTGCGCTGGCAACATGAAAGTATGCATCTTTCATGTCGAGTGTTGTCATGTAATCTCCTTGTGATAGCAGGGGGAACACGTCCTGTAAGGTCACCATACGAAACTTTTGAGGTTTGACAAATTTGTTCGCTGGGCGCAGATCTAATACAGGGTGCATGGTTAAGTCCTTTTTGGGTACAAGGAAGTACACTGAATAAATACCTTCCGTTACCTGAGATAGAGGAACGACCTCTATAGCTCCTTTTTCCAGTAGCTGGTCCACTTCTTGTAGAAGGATGGCAAGGTGTTCTGGTGTCATGCGTCGTCCCCTTGGGGGTCTGTATGCTGGGGAACTGTTGAATTCTATACAGTAGCCGCGGGCTATGGTTGATAGTACCCAGCGGTCTGAAGTTATTCCCTCCCATGCTGGAAGAAAGGATGTTAACCGGCCCCCGACCGGCGATGCATGGGAGGGGACCCGAATCTTCGAGTCATTTGGTGTTGGTGGCTTGGGAACCTCTAGGGGTGGAACCCCGACCTCTCCCTTTGCCACAGCGTTGTCCTCTCTGGTTGTATTGGCCACTGGTGCCTTGGTTAGAGGACCAGTTGTTTGCAGAGTATTGCTGCTGCTGATTTTGCTGCTGGCGTTGGCCTCGAAAAAAGCACCTATTGCCATATCCACGTTTGTTAGGAGGCCTAGAAATCTGGTCTAGGGTCTTGATGGTGTCAAACTCTTTCTTTGCCATTTCTAGTGCCTCGTCAACCGCCTTTCCAAAGAGGTTGGCATCTTCTATAGGCTTGTTGATTAGAGATGCTTGTGTTTCAGGTTTAAACCCCGAATTACGCAGCCAGACATGGCGTTTGAGGAGTATTCCTTGGACTAGGGAACTGCCAGCCGTTTCTGCAGCATCCGGAGTGTTTTTCACGATGCTTTGGTTGACTAGGGTCCCTTCAGTAATCGTGGCCCGAAGGCGTGTACGTAGGGGTTCTGGTACCTCCTTGTCATCCTTACGTAGCTTGCTCCATTGTGCATCTGTGTAACTTGCTAGCAAGGAATTGTTTGCAATCCTTGCGGAAAAAGCATTGGAGGCTGTGATCCTCTTCCCCAGGACATACAATTTTTTACCCTCCGTATCTGGTGGTGCTTCGCTGGTAGACAGCGGGACCCCTGCTCTTTTCCTTGTATTTGTCACCACTAGGGAGTCTGGTACAGAGTGGCCCCTGACGTACAACGGGTCTGAAGGAGAGGGACTGAATAGTTTTTCTATCCTCGGGTTGACCCCTCTGACCAACGCGGGTGTAGATAGTGAAGGGATAATTCGTCTCCTTACTGAGGCGAGGAGGGGAATGGTTTGGCTGATAGGGGGTTTCTCCTTGATTACCTTCTCCACAAAGTCAATGTCAGGAGAAATCTCCCCAGTGTCTATTTCAAAATGCGCTGCTGCCTTGCGTAGTAGTGCATTAAATGTAGGTTGATCGTCTATAGGTGACGTGTTCCTATTAGGCGAGTTCTCGGGAGGGGACAGGTTTAGTGCATCAGGGTCCGAAAATGCTGATGGGGACTGCCAGGGCTGTGAAGCACCTTCCTCTGGGTCTTCTCCGAAGCCCCCCACCTATATCTGGATTTTCTTCAAAACCCTCCCCCTCTAGGTTTTGTTCCTCTTTGTTGCCTAAAAATTCGTCCTCCTGAAAGTGGGGGTCCTCTTAAGTGAGGTCATATAAATCTACATCCACTTGGGAGGGATTAAACAGCCTAGGGAATTTAGCCCGGGGGTCCATCTGAAGTCCCTCTCTTGCCCTCTTGGGTGGTGGTAGGTTTCGCAGTGACCACTGGATGTCGGACTATGCACAACATGTGATTCTAAGCAGATTAACAAACATCAGAAATTAGTTTACCTTCATTGGGGTTAGGCAGAATCTTATCAGGAGGACTTTCAGATAATATTCCTTCGCATTGTGGCCTGAAACAGTGCAGCGTATTGGCGCCTACCATTTCTATCTCGGATATGGGGAAATACTTGGAACCATCCTAGTTTGTAGCGCCCCGACTGGGCACTTTACATCCACTTCTGGTTAGCCTACGATGATGTGGTTCTTTTCGACTACACGCCCATTGGCTTACAGAGGTGATTTACTTCCTTAGCAATTATGCTAAAACCTGTGACCTCATAATTAATAAAACTAAAACTATGAAGCGATCCTCCAGTAGGCATAACATAGGTTACACCTGGACACTTGATCTCTAGCGGTAGTAGTTAAAGAATACATTTTTTATGAATTCCAATCGTAGCCAGCAGGTGCAGTGCTACACTAACAGGACGAATCTAGAGTAAAAAATAAATCCCCAGAATGAAAGCATTGACTAGGAAACGTGGCCAGTTTTCGTTTTAACCCACCATAAAATATTACAATGGCAAAGCCATTCTTAAGATAATTTATTCATTTTTCATTTATAAAGCGCACTAAACCCAAGGGCATCAAGGCACTGTTACATGACCAGTTACTCGTAACAAATGTATATAAGGACAGTAGATCAGACAAAAATTGACTGACCTTTTATGCAAACGGTCACGTTTGTAGAGCTCTCCAGAAGGTACAGTATGATTGCTCTGCTCGCAAGGCTGGAGGGATTAGCTTCCATTGATTGGTTGCAATAGTTGGAAAGCTTGAGCCGCTTGCTTTTGCCCATTTATATTGTGGTGGGTGAGGGGGTCAACATAGGCCGCTCTGGTGGGTCTGGATGACTTTACTTGTGTGATTTTCTGTGACAAGCAGGGGGAGCTGCATTGGACAGAGTTTTGAATAAGATCCATTTGTTGATAGGCAGCCAATGGGCATTTTTCTTGCAGAGGTGGTCTGTCCACGTTTGGGGATGTTGAGAGCTGCTTGCAGTGCGTTATTTTGGATCACCTACATCTTCCTGATGTTGTGCTCTTAGGTGCCTGCGAAGAGGGTGTTACAGTAGTCAAGGCTGTCTCAGATTACAGCTCGGGTGATTAGAAGGCAGCTGCTAAAGGATAAGAATGGTCTAGCAGCATTGATCAATTTAGTAGAGCAGGTGGTAGAAGTGGCAAAGGCACTCACTTGGCGCATGAGAGACAGAGTAGCATCCCGGTATACTCCCAATGTCTTCACAGTGGAAGAGACAGGGATCAGGGTGTGTCAATATTGAACAATGTGTATTTAGCATCGAGCTTCTTGATCACCGCCCGGGGACCCACCAGAAGGATATCGGTCTATTCATCATTTAGGCAAAGGCGGTGGGTAGTCAACCAGGCCTGAATGATCGTGTAGGTGGTATTTAGTTTAGCAGTGTCCTCTTGACAGATGCCGGAAAGGGGGGAGGGCGGGGGGGAGTACAATTTATGCATCATCAGCATAGTTGGTATAGGATATGCCGATGGAGTCTAGTAAGTCGAAGAGTGGTTTCGTGAACATATTATAGAGGGTCACAGATGCACACAGCCCTTTTGGCACACTGCAGCAGATGGGTGACAGAGGGGCACAGACTGTTCCGGAGAATACCCAAATGGATTTTTCCTACAGGAAGGAGGCAATCCAAGTTGAGGCCTTGGGTGAAACGTTGGCTGCTGAGGTTAGGTGTTGACAAAGGATTTTGTGGTCGACCGGATCGAAGGAAGCCAATAGATCTAGGATTATCAAAAGGGCAGGCCTACCCTCATCTTTAAACTCATCAAGCTGGTTCTTCAGGTCGAGCAATGCAGATTGAGTTCCATGGCTGGGGCAGAAACGCAACTGACGCACACCCAGGATGTGCTTGGTTTCCAAGTAGCGCTGAATTTGCAAGTAGGCTGCTCTGTTTTAAAGTTTCAATAAGAATGGGACCGTAGTGAACTGGACGGTAATTGTTTGGGACCATAGGGTCTAGTGAGGGTTTTTTTTAGGAGTGGGAGTACCCAGGCTTCCTTCAGGCTAGTGGGGACAACGGTGGAGAAGGAACAAGTTACTTACCTGTAACTGTTGTTCTCCAGCATGGGTCTGGCATGGATTCACATGCTCATGAATATTCCCCGTCGTCAGGCTGGGAATCCTCGGTAAAGAAAAAACCAGTATCAGTTTCGTTTCTGATCTGTCTTTCGTAGTAATAACCAATCACTGGTCTCTGCGTCATACTGACCACAGCCAATGACTGCCCTCTACCTAAGCCCCGCCTCTGGTAGCCATCTTCAGATTTGGAAGCACGTGAAGTGGCAGTATGACCAAGTGAAGAGCCGCAGAGGGGTAGGCGGGAGGGTTCGCATGTGAATCCATGCCAGACCCATGCTGGAGAACAACAGTTACAGGTAAGTAACTTGTTCCTTCTCCAGCATGGGGTCTGGCATGGATTCACATGCTCATGAATAAAGAATACATAGCAGTACACACATGCACAACCACGGGAGGTGGCAAAGGCTCAACATTAAGCATCACATCAACTCAACATCAAGCATCTTACCTCCTCACCAGGCTCACCTCAGGCGAACAGGTTGCGCAGCACTGCTTGGCCGACCCTGGACTCCTCCCTGGAATCCCGGTCGACGCAGTAGAATTTCGTGAAGGTGTGCGTCGACCTCCACGTAGCAGCCCTGCATATGTCCAGCAGGGGCACACCAGATAGGAACGCCGTGGTAGCTGCGATCGCTCTGGTGGAATGGGCTCTCGGACGGCCAGGCAGCGGTCGGTTTGCCAACCGGTGACAGCACATGATACAGCCGGAGAGCCATCTGGAGATGGAAGCCTTCGAGAGAGCCTTCCCCTGATTGACAGGTCCAAAGTTCACAAAGAGTTGTGACGTCTTCCGAAAACCCTTCGTGCGGTCCACGTAGAACTTCAGCGCTCTAGCTACATCCAGCGAGTGCAAAGTCCTCTCAGCCGGCGACGAAGGCGACGGGAAGAACACAGGTAACACCAAGGGTTCGTTGAGATGGAAGTCCGACGGTACCTTGGGCATGAAGGAGGGGTGCGTCCTGAGCACTACCCTCGTGTCGTGGAAAGTCAAGTACGGGGCCTTGCAGGAAAGGGCCTGGATCTCTCCCACTCGTCGTGCGGAGGTGATGGCCACAAGAAAAGCTGTTTTCCACGATAGAAACTTCAACGGGGCCGAGTGCAGAGGCTCGAACGGAGGTCCCATGAGCTTGGTCAGCACCACGTTGAGCTCCCACGCCGGGGCCGGAGCCTTCACCGGCAGGAACGATCTGAACAGTCCCTTCATGAACTCTTTCACCAGACGATGAGACCACAAGGACGTCCGCCCCGTGGTTCTGGTGTATCGGGAGATCGCAGCAAGATGAATCTTGATGGACGCGTGTGCCAGACCAGCTTTGGCCAGCGTCAGCAGGTACGGCAGTACTTGGGGAGCCGTAATCCGTAGAGGGTTAATCTTCTGTGCGCGGCACCAGACAGAGAACCTCTTCCATTTGTGTCCGTAGCATTTAAGAGTCGAGGACGCCCTGGCCTTTGCAAGAACCTCTCTGCAATCGGCCGGTATGTCGTATCCTCCAAACTCTAGCGCTGCAGGAGCCAGGCCTGCAAGTTCAGCGACTTCGGGTCGTGGTGGAGGATGGCGCCTCCTTCCCTGGAGAGTAGATCCGCGTCCGCCGGCAGCTTGATCGGCGGGGACGCTGACAAGTCCAGCAAGTCCGGGAACCATATCTGCCTCGGCCACGCAGGTGCGACGAGGATCATCCTGCACCGTGACCTCTTGAGCTGGTTGATGAGCCGGATTAGCAGAGGCAAAGGAGGGAACGCGTAGAGGAACAGGCCCTCCCAGGGGAACGAGAAAGCATCGCCCATGCTCCTCGTCTGGGGAAACCTGCTGGCGAACCTCCGGCACTTGGTGTTCGTCGCCGTCGCGAACAGGTCGATCTGGGGTGTGCCCCACCGTCGGAAGAGGCGATCCACCAGATCCTGCCGTAGTTCCCACTCGTGGCACGAGCGCAGCTCCCTGCTGAGTGAGTCGGCGATGGTGTTTTTTATCCCTGCCAGATGAAACGGCACCAGAAAAATCCCTTGGGCGACGGCCCAATGCCACAGGTCCTGCGCCTCCTTGGACAGCGCTGGGGACCTGGTTCCGCCCTGTTTCCTGATGTAAAACATGGTGGTGGTGTTGTCGGTGAAGATCCTCACCACCTTGCCCCTGAGGGACGGAAGGAAGGACCTGAGGGCCCAAAACACTGCACGGAGCTCCAGGATGTTGATATGCAGGGACTTCTCCGTCGGGAGCCAGAGTCCCCTTGCGTGCAGATTTTCGGTGTGCGCTCCCCACCCTTCCAGGGAGGCATCCGTGGTCACAGTCTCCTGGTGGGCTGGGGCCTGGAAGTCCATGCCCGCCGTCAGATGCGCGCGGGTGCCCCACCACCGTATAGCTCGTCGGAAGCTCTCGTCGAGCTTGATCCTTTCCTCGAAGCTGCCCGTCGTCTGGATCCAGCGCGCATCCAGGAATTCTTGCAACGGGCGCATCCGGAGCCTGCACATGGGAATGAGGTAGATGCAGGAAGACATCATCCCGAGGAGGGACTTGATGGACCTCACTTTGGCCGCGTCGGCCACCAACATCCGTTGCACCTTGCCCAAGATGGTCCTGGTCCTCTCCTCCGACGGGGAGGCCAGAAGGGACACTGTGTCGAGCCTCGCTCCCAGAAACAGTGCGACTTGCGCGGGCACCAGGTGGGATTTGGCGTAGTTCACGGAGAATCCCAGGTCCGTGAGGAGTTGGACGGTCCTTGCCGTGTGGACCACGGCGAGCTCCCTCGTCTTGGCGCGGATGAGCCAGTCGTCCAGGTAGGGGTAGACGTGAATCCCCTCGCGGCGCAGCTGCGCCGCCACCGGTGCGAGGCACTTGGTGAATACCCTGGGTGCCGACCGTAGTCCGAAGGGAAGGGCTTTGAACTGGTAATGACGCCCTTGGACCACGAACCTGAGGAATTTCCGGTGCCCCTTTAGGATGGGAATGTGGAAGTAGGCATCCTCCAAATCCAACGACGATAGGAAGTCTCCTTCCTCCAGCTGACCGAGGATGTGCTGGAGGGTGACCATCCGGAACTTCTGCGCCTTGATGAACTTGTTCAGACGTCGCAGGTCTAGGATGGGGCGCCATCCTCCCGTCTTCTTCTTCACGAGGAAGTATCTCGAGTAGACTCCGGAGCCCCGAAGCCTCTTTGGGACGAGTTCGATGGCGCCCTTCCTGAGCATCGCCTTTACCTCCAGGAGAAGTTGAGGGGCGTGAAGTTCTTTCCTGGCCACGGGGGGGACGCGCGGGCACCTTCTTTGAAACTCGAGCGCGTGGCCCCGGGCCAGGGCGTCCAGCACCCAACGGTCGGTGGAGATGGACTCCCACACGCTGACGAAGCCCGCCAGCCGGCCTCCCACCGGGGTGCTTCGGTGGGGGCCCGACCCCACGGCCGGTTCAATCCTGCTTGGACGCGGCCTTGCCGCCTTGACCTCCTTGGCGACGACGGCGGGGTCCGCTAGACTTGCCTCGTCCTCCGACGGTAGGAAGCGAAACCGCCGCCGGAACCTTTGGAGGCGCCCTTGCCTCCGCTGCTCCGAAAGGGCGTCCGTCGTTGCTGCAGAACTCCAAGGGCCCGGGCCGTCTCAGTATCCGCCTTGATGGCCTGAAGGGAATCGTCCACTGTCTTCCCAAACAGATTGTTCCCGTCGAAGGGCATGTCCAGGACTCTGGTCTGGACGTCCTGCCGGAAGTCCGTAGCTTTGAGCCATCCACGACGTCGAAGGCAAACGCCGTTGCCCAGCTGGCGGAACCCAGTGTCGGCGATGTCCGTCGCCACGGTGATGGCGTGGTCCGAGGCCACCTCACCTTCCTGCAGGATCTCCAGGGCCTCCGCCCTCTTGTCGTCCGGCAGAAAATCCAGCAGGGGAGCTATCTTGTACCAGAGCTCCCTGTCGTAGCGAGCCACGATAGCCAAGGCGTTGGCCGCTTTAATCGTCGTCGCTGCCGACGAGATGACTCTACGTCCCATAGCATCCAATTTCCTTCCCTCGCCATCCGGCGGGGAAGTCGATGTGGAGGCCGCACCCCCCCCCGCTTTCTTCCTGGCTGCCGCCGAGACGACGGAATCCGGGGTAGGCTGCGCCCGGAGGCACAGGGGGGCCGTGTCCGGGACCCGGTACTTTTTCTCGTACCGGTCTCTTCTAGCTGGCGTCGTGGAAGGGTTCTTGAGGAGGGAAAGGCCCTCATCCCAAATGTCGTCCAACAGAGGCACTGCGAGGACCGTCTTCCTCTTGGCCTCGCGCCGCTGATAAAGGAAGCCTTCCTTTTTCTTCTCCTCAGGGCAGAGTTGGAAAAGCTCGGAAGCCCTGGAGATCATGGAGTGGAAAGATCCGATCTCGTCGGGCGGAGAAGCCCTGGCGGGAGGCGACGACGGAAAATCCTCGTCGTATGCCTCGTCGTCCGTACCCGTCGCTGCCGTGTCAGTCCCCGTATCATCCCCTCGGGTGGACGGGGAGGAGGGCTGGACGGGGCGCGACGGTTGAAAAGGAGGTGGTGGATGGATCCTTCTTTTCTTGGTAGGGGGGACACCAGAAGGTCCCGGTTCTGGATCCCCCGACGGGAGAGGTTCCTCCGTCGGTAACGGTAGCCTCGTCCTTATCTCGGAGCATAAGGACTGTATGGCCAACAAAATGGCCGCCGAGTTGTCTTGCGGCGCTGGCAGAGGGGAATCCGACGGGCGAGCGGGGGCCCCGTCGGTATCCTCGACGATGTCGTCGTCGTCACCTGCGTCGGGGTCCATTCCGACGGGCTGGCCTTCTTCCACGCCTAGGCCGTGGCTTAAGACCTCGATCAGCTCCTCTTCTGAGGTTGAGGCCGAATCTACGACGACGCCCTGCCCCCCCTTCTTCTTCCCCACGGAGGGTTTCACGGGGGTCCTATCGATGGGCACAAAAGAAGACTCCCTCCGAGGAGGCAGGGAGATTCTGGGCCCCGAGGTCGCCACCACTGGTGTAGCCTCCACAGGCTGAGCCAGGGCCGCCGCGACCGTTTCGATAGAGGGCTTGGTCAGATGGATCAAGGCCTTCACCACCTTAGGTGCGCTCACCGCCTTATCCTTGAGGGAGGGGGCACTGCCACGCTCCTCCTCTGCCTTAGAGCTCGACCGGGGCCTCTCCAGGAGCTTCGCCGGGTGCTCGGCCTTCCTCTTACCCGACCCAGAGCGTTGGCTCGTGGTTGATGGTGCCGGGGAGGGTGCGCCCTGCGTGGCGCCCGTAGAGCCCGACCGTTCGGTGCTCCCGGTGCCAGCGGACTCGCGGTGCTTAGCCTTATGTTGGGACCCCGTCGCCGGGGCGCCCTCAAAGGTCTTAGAAGACCGCTCGGATTTCTTCTTCTTCTCGCCAGACGGGCTCTTACCCTCCAGCCAGTTGGCGAGACGTTGATGGCGGTCCTTCATGGTCCGTTCCGACATGTTGCCGCAAAACGCACAGTCCTTCTCCACGTGCGTCTTGTCCTCATGAAGGCAGTAAAGGCAGAAAGAGTGTTCGTCCTCCTTAAAGACGTTCTGCAGCTGGCATCCAGGGCAGACCCTGAACAGCTTTCCGGGCATCGAGCTTCCCTTCTCCTGGGCCATCTCCGAGACCGGGCCTGAGAAGCTTCTGGAGTCCTCCGAAGTGTAGCTCGACGAAATCTTCACCCTTGAGGGGCACAGACGAATCCGACACGGGTCCCCGTTGATCGGATGTAGGATCGGTGGAGCTTGAGGCTCTTTTGACCGAAAGAATCGAAGTTTTTTGTGAAAAAGAGCGAAAAATAGCACTAACGCTCGAGAGCAATAGCACGAGGATCCCAACACATGAACGTGCGGTAAAAATCTGAAGATGGCTGCCAGAGGCGGGGCTTAGGTAGAGGGCAGTCATTGGCTGTGGTCAGTATGACGCAGAGACCAGTGATTGGTTATTACTACGAAAGAGATCAGAAACGAAACTGATACTGGTTTTTTCTTTACCAAGGATTCCCAGCCTGACGACGGGGAATATTCATGAGCATGTGAATCCATGCCAGACCCCATGCTGGAGAAGAACAAGTTACTTTCTTACCTGGTAACGTTCTTTCGACGGGATGTTCCTCCGACGTATTCCTCATCTTAGATATCTCCTTCCAGCTCTGCTGGCCTCGGAAAAAATTTTCTCTAGAGGGCGCTGCGCGTCGACGTCCTCCGAGTCGATGTCCTTCGACAGCCGCCGTATCGACGTCATCCTGCCTATAAAGGCCGCGCGCAGCGTCCGTTGCTCAGTTCCGTTTTTTGTAGCCCACAATAATACTTTCTGGACTAAACTAATCACCCTGAAGGAGCGTAAGCTGCAACAACAAGGGAAGTAGAACTGCAGGGATGGATGGGAGGGTCGATGAGGAATACGTCGGAGGAACATCCCGTCGAAAGAACGTTACAAGGTAAGAAGTAACTTGTTCTTCGAAGGGATTGTGTCCTCCGACGTATTCCTCATCTTAGATAGGCTCCCATAGCAGTATTCTATTATCGGAGGAGGGAGTACTGACTTCACGCTGTCTTCTATTGATGAATAGAATGCAGTACAGCCCTTCCAAACCTAGTCTCTTGACTGGAGGAGGAATCCAGATTGTAAAAACGTGTAAAGGTATGGACAGACGACCATGTAGCGGCCGCACATATGTCTTTAACCGGCACGCCTCTTTTGAGGGCCGATGAAGCTGCAATACCTCTGGTCGCGTGAGCCCTAAGGTTTTGAGGGGGCTCCTTCCCTGCCAGTTTATAACATTCCAGAATGGCTAGAATGATCCATCTGGAAATGGTCTGCTTAGTTATTGGTAACCCCAGCTTGTGACCTGTGTAACCTACAAACAGCTGGTCTGCCTGTCTTATCCTGGCTAGTCTACTAATGTAAAAACTTAAAGCCCTCCTAGGGTCTAGCCTGTGTAACCTCTCTTCCTCTTTCCCCGGGTGAGGAGGAGGATAGAAAGATGGTAGGGTAATCTTCTGAGTGATATGGAATTCAGAAACCACCTTTGGGAGGAAATTAGGCTTCACTTGCAGGACAACTTTGTCTTTGTGAAATATAGTATGAGGGGGTTTACAAGAAAGAGCTTGTAATTCGCTCACCCTTCTAGCAGATGTAAGTGCTATTAATAAAACAGTTCTAAGGGTAAGGAATCTTAACGAACAAGAATGGAGAGGTTCGAAAGGTGTACCCATCAGGAAAGTTAGTACTAAGTTTAAATCCCATAGGGGAACTTGGAATGGTCTTGGGGGATAAACATTGGTTAACCCCTTTAGAAACTGTATTACCAAGGGTAATTTGAAATAGGATGGTTCTTCCGCAGTACGCTTAAAGATGGATAGCGCTGCGAGATAGCCCTTAATGGTGCCAACTTGAAGGCCTGAATTTGCCAAATATAGTAGGAAGGACAAAACCATTGGTGTACCACATGAAAAAGGGTCGATATTCTGTTCTCTACACCAGCTGCAAAATCTGTTCCAACGGCAGCGGTATAAAGACTTTGTTGCTGGCCTCCTTGCCGAAAGCAACACCTCCATAACATCATCAGGGAGGTCCCAATCCTTGTACCTCAGCCTTTCAGAAGCCAAGCGTGAAGGTTGAGGGTTTTGATGTCTGGATGGAGAACCTGACCTCCCTTCTGTGAGAGTAGGTTCTCTCTGAGTGGAAGTCGAATTGGAGGGCAGATGGACAAGTCTAGAAGGTCCGGGTACCACGTTCTCCTGGCCCAATCCGGGGCAATTAGGATCATGGTTCGCCGGAATCTTCTCAACCTCCTGATCATTTGAGGAATGACAGGGACCGGTGGGAACGCGTACAGAAGCGGAAACTCCCAGTCCACTATGAACGCGTCTCCCAGAGCTCCTCTCGGGGGAAATTCCCTTGAGCAGAACAGGTCGCATTTCCTGTTTAGGCTGGTGGCGAACAGATCTACCTGAGGGGTTCCCCAAAGGGCGAAGATCTCTTGAAGGACTTCCTGAGTTAGCTCCCATTCGTGGGTGACTGTGTTCTGCCTGCTCAGAGCGTCCGCTGTCAAGTTCTTCTCTCCGGCTAGGTGAACTGCCGATAGAGAGATTCCTTCTTGGATTGCCCAAAACCAGAGCTGCATCGCCTCTCTGCACAGGGGTAGTGATCCTACGCCTCCTCTTTTGTTGAGGTAATGCATGGCCACCGTGTTGTCCGTCATTATCAGGACGTTCTTCCCTTGTACAGCTGGCAGGAACGCCTTCAGCGCAAGTCTGATGGCTCTCAGCTCTAACAGGTTGATGTGTAGTCTGGACTCCGATGGAGACCAACGACCGCTGATGGTCAAGTCGTTGGCGTGGGCTCCCCACCCCGTGAGTGAGGCATCCGTGACTACTGTTATCTCCGGCCAGGGTTGCCAAAACTGTTCTCCTTTCAGAATTTTCTCCTGACAGGCCCACCACTGAAGGTCTCGAGCCACCCTGCCGGGAACCTGAAGAAGATCTGTCATTCTCCCTGAGAATTGTGACCACTGAGTCCTCAGTGCCCACTGGAGGGATCTCATTCTCAGGCGAGCCTCTGGCACTAGGAAAATGCAGGATGCCATGAGGCCTAGCAACCTCAAAAAGTCGAAGGCTGGGAGACGTTGGGCATGCTGGAACTTGGTAACCATCTGTAGAATATCTTGAGCCCTCACCTCTGGTGGCGAGGCTTTTCCCAGGGAAGTATCCAGGATCGCTCCTATGAACTGGAGTCTCTGTGATGGTATCATTTGTGACTTCTTTAAATTGAGGGAGAAGCCCAGTCTGTGAAGGAAGTGGCACACGTGATTTAGCTGGATCTGAGCTTGTTCCGGAGAAACAGCCCTGATCAACCAATCGTCCAGGTAGGGGTAGACGTGAATCCCTTCCCTCCTTAGACTTGCAGCCACTACCGACATTAACTTGGTGAAGACCCTCGGGGCGGAGGTCAGCCCAAATGGCAGCACTCGAAATTGATAGTGAGAGTTGCCAATTGCGAACCTCAGGTATTTCCTGTGTTTGAGATGGATAGGCACATGGAAATAAGCGTCCTGAAGGTCCAGAGATACCAACCAGTCCTGGAACTGAAGGGCCTGGAGGATCTGAGAAAGAGTGACCATCTTGAATTTGTCTTTTCTGAGGAATTTGTTCAATTCTCGCAAGTCCAAGATGGGTCTCAGTCCTCCGTCTTTCTTCGGAATGAGAAAGTAAGGGGAGTACCAGCCCTTGTTCCTCTCCGCTACAGGTACCGGTTCTATGGCACCTTTCTCTAGCAGGTCCCAAATTTCCTGCAAGAGGAGCGGATCTGGAGCTTTCTGAGAGCTGATCCCCGGTGGATGACTCTGAGGTATTACGTAGGAAAGGCAGGCAGTAACCTTGGGCAACTGTTTCCAATGCCCAAGCATCTGACGTGATAGCCTGCCATACCGTCAGATGTTGAGTCAACCTGCCTCCTACAGGTGTCCTGTGAGGGAAGTCCTCAGAGTGGTTTTGGGGCGGCTGATGCAGATGCCGATGGTAAAGAGGCACCTGCTGTTGCTGCGGCTTTTGAATATCTACCCCGTCCACCTCGGGTAGTTCTTCTTTGACCCCTTTGAGCCGGTCGTCCTCTACCTCTTCCGAATGCGGAGTAGAAGCGAAAGGACTTGCCCCTCGCAGAGGTTCCTGTGGGACGAAAAGGAGTCCGACGGATTGCAGCTCCTAGGGATTTTGCTGCTGCTTTTGAAGTTTGCAGTTTCTCTAAACTGTCATCCGCCTTTTTCCCGAACAAAGAAGAGCCATCGAATGGCATGTTCAAGAGCCTGGCTTGCACATCTGGGGCAAAACCCGACTTTCTCAACCAAGCGAATCTCCTGGTTGATGTACTTGCCGCCATTACTCTGCTGATACTGTCAGCCGAATCAATGCCCGTCTGGAGGGATTCGCACATAGAGTCTTTACCGTCCTGTATAATATTCAGGAACGCATCCCTTTCTTCTCCCTCCGGGATGCAGTCAGCCGCTGTAGAAGCACACTCCCAAAGTGTATGGCTGAACCTAGCAAGGGTGCAAGTAGCATCAACAGATTTTAACGCCATGCTACATGCTGAAAAGACTTTCTTTGCCATAGCATCATATTTTTTATCGTTCCTGTCCTGTGGGACGGTAGGATAAGCCGTCTTGACATCGGTAGAGGATGCTGCCTGTACCAAGAGACTTTCTGGGGATGGGTGTTTAGACAAAAACTCTGGGTCTGTAGAAGATACCCTGTACTTTGTAGACAGTTTTTTATTTACTGCTGGTACTACATCTGGGGTTTCCCAGTTTGTCATGATCTTTCTCTGAAGAGCTTTATGAAAAGGCACCACAGGATCCTCCTGTGGGCCTTTGTCAAGAATATCCGTGAGGTCATCTTGTTGGAAAGATTGTGAAGGTGCAGACCACCCCATGAACTCTGTAATCCTGGCCATTAAGGCTCTGTAGGGGGTTTCAGCATGCTCCCCCGGGTCTGGCTTAGCAAACTCCACCTCAGGGGAAGTGTCTAACCCACTTGCCTCATGTAAAGAATCATGAAGATCCTTTAATCAGCGCTCTTCAGAGGAAAATTCCTCTCTAACTGGGGTTACAGCTCCCTGTAACTCAAATGTGTCTTCCTGTTCAGACAAATCACCCTCTTCTAAAATTGAGGATATAGTTCTCAATTGTTCTGAACTCATAAAGGGAGTAAATCCCATTTCCAAGGAAGAGGGTGCCGAACTTGTCATTATTGGCCTCGAAAACGTCGATGTCGTCAACGCCGAAGGCTTCGAGCGTGGCGTCGAAAACAGAGGCGGAGGCCTCGAAGACCTCGACAGAATTGGAATTCTATTCGACAATATCAAAGCCATCGACGTCGAGGGCCTCGGGATAGTCACTGGGTGTGTGGTAACCGTGACTTTTCTTGGCGTCGACGCCGGTGTCGAAGCCGGCGTCGAGTCGACAGACCCGTGTGTCGAAGGTCCCTTCGACAACGGCGTCGAAGACATCGACCTCGACGGAACCTTCGTCGACGGAACCTTCGAGGAAGGTTTGGAGGTCATAGTCCTGCTCGAGGGTTCGAGACGCGCTCGAGAGGTTTCTTTCGCCGGGTACTGCGACTCGCTGCGTTTTTGACCTTCGGGTCTTTCGACCAGAGCATCGCTCTCGGCAGTCTTCGAGGGGGTCGAGGCCGCTTTCTCGAAGACGCTCATCATATTTTTTCGGAATTCCTCCCATTCAGCCCGGGAACTATGTTTCGTGGGGCAAGGGATTCTTTTTGGCGAAACAGAGGAAGAGGAAGACGGAGAAGGGGATCTTCGACGTCTCCTCTTCGAGTGCTTCGATCACGAGGAGTGATGAGACCCACTCCGAGACCTGGAGCGCGAATGGTGACGAGGAGACGAATGTCTCGACTTCGTCGACGAAGAAGAAGCTTTAAAAGTCTTACCTTTCTCCAGCTTCCCCCTACGCTCCTTCAGGGCCTTAGCTGTCATGGACATACAGTCCTCGCACTCCGAACAATGGTGTTCAGCTCCCAAACACCACAGACAAATTCTGTGAGGATCGGTCAACGACATCTTTTTCCCACAATCTCGACATTTCTTGAAGCCGGATCGAGGAGTTGTCGGTTCCGACGAGGAAGCCATCGAGTACGGATCGAATAACTCGAGGTAAATAGGATTAATCTGACTAAGAACTGAGCAACGGTATTCCGAGGCACTGAGTAAGCGCGGAAAAACAGAACTGAGCAACAGACGCTGCGCGCGGCCTTTATAGGCAGGATGACGTTGACGTCGATACGGCGGCTGTCGAAGGACATCGACTCGGAGGACGTCGACGCGCAGCGCCCTCTAGAGAAAAAATTTTCCGAGGCCAGCAGAGCTGGAAGGAGATATCTAGGATGAGGAATACGTCGGAGGACACAATCCCTTCGAAGTAGGTGTTCATAAAAGTAGCAATGAAGGGTGCCCGAACCTCAGCAGTCCTTAATGAGGGCAGCTGGGCAAATGTCCCTGTGCAGGTTACAGGCCTTCTAAAATGGTTTTGACTTCAACTTCAGAGACATTGGTAAAGTGGAACTTGGGCAAGTCTTGTGGGAGGCAGTGAGGAGGAGGTTAACTGGCAGCGACTGCTGTGAGGATTTCGGAGTAGATCCTTTAAGGTCGATCTTTTTGTGAAGGGTGGCAATTTTGGCCAACCTAGCATTTTGAATATTGGTGCATCAGGTCTCATCTTTCATGATGGTGGCATGCGGTTTGGGGGGGGGGGGTGGAGAGAGCTTCTACCTCCATGAGGATTTATTTGGATATCTGTAAGGGGCCAAAGCAACAAATGGTCTTTCATGGCGCCACAAGACAAGAACAGGAAAGGGAGTGGGGAGGGGAGACAAGGGAGCAAGATAACAAAACGGTCCTACTAGGCCTCGTGGCATTCGGATTGTGCAAGTGCAGTAACAAGAAGTGCGAGCGAGGTGGTCAGGGGGAGAGCCAGGCTGTGTGAATGCGAAGTGCTAGGGTGGGAAGGGAAGTGCAGGATAAAGAGGAGGGAATGCAAGTGAAAGGGGAGGCTGTAGGATGGAGGGGGGAGAAGAGGGCCACAGGGGCTAGGCAAGTGCAAACAGAAGGCGAGGAGGGCAAGTGCCAGGAATTACATAGGGTGCAGGGGGTGAGGGTCCACATGCTAAGTAAAGGGGGGGTGAACTGGGAGGGGGTCCTGGTGCCCTGTAGAACTCAGAAGGAACCAGGCAGCCAGTCACTGCAGCAAACTGGGGTGTTAGCCGGGGAGGGGAGAGGGAAGGATGATGAGAAAAGGAGGGTTTTGAGGAACTTCAGGAACTTAAAGGATATCCGGCTCAAGCCTGAGAGAGGCAGGGAGACCATTCCAGAGGGAGTCTACTAGGTAGGATAGAGATCTACTCCCCGATCTCTGCTTAGAGAAGAATCTGATCTGCAGAGAGTTGGAGCTAGAAGACCAAAGAGCTCTAGCAGGGAGGTATTTAGTGAGAGGGAGTTGGCTGTAGTGGGCTCCCAGGCCCCAGAAAGCCTTGTGGGTGATGCAGAGGGTCTTGAACGTGAGCAAAGCAGCAACGGGGAGCCAGTGGAGAGATTTTAAGGCTTGAGGCCAAGGATAAGTCTTGCGGCCCTATTCTGGATTAATTGAAGGGGGCGTAGGGAGGATAAAGGAAGATTGAGAAAAAGGCTGTTGGACTTTGCGTTGCCAATTCTGGCATTGTAAGATGTTTTTCCATTTGGCTTCTGCTAGCCGTTTACTGCTCCAGAGCTCTTGGAGGTCGGACGTAAACCAAGAGTTTATGTGTACTGACTGAGGCAATAGATGAGGTGGACAGTGATGGTGTCTGTGTATGAGATAGTCAGTTTCACAGATAGAATATCAGTTACCTTTAATGGTAGTGCTGAATTCTCTGATGTGTAGGGAGTCCTTTGCCATCAGCGCCACTCCACCCCTAGAATTGGAACTGTCGATCCTGGAGTTTGAGAAGCCAAGGGGACCAGCAATAGAAAGGGCAGAGCCGGAGGCTGCATGTAGCCACGTTTCTGTGACGGCTGGTAAATCAAGTTTGAGAACAGTAATGATCATTAATATCTAGGGCGTGAACATGTATGGACCTAGCATTGACAGTTTAGTGGTAGCATGGGCGTGCTGGATTTTTTTAAGGTTAGATAGTGCGCTGATTGGGGAAATTGCTGGTGTGGCTTGCGAGGCCAGGACACATGGTGAGAGGCATGATTTGGCGTTTGGAGTGACGAGAGGTGCAATACTCTTTTGCAGGATCATACAGTGTCAGAAGCGGCCTTATTGAGTTGTGAAGAGGAGCTGCTCGACAAGCTACCCTTTGACACATTGTGGGGTCCTTTCCTCGCTACTCTCCGTGTGGCTTGGCTGCGGTCTCGCAGCCAACGGTCTGGCAACTGCAAGCGGGGAGAAGGCGAGCAGTGTGCCTGCACTGATCTGGTAGCAATTGTAGGTCATGGTTGGGTCGACCCAGGCTTTACCTTGCCCTGAACTAAGGTTATGAGGGCTGGAGGAGCTGCGACCCCACCTCCTGGTGAAACCGGAGAGCTACTGTGATATTCTGTGGTGTTGTGTGGGGAAAACAGAGCGGTCCTTAGACAGCACCCGATACCAAACAGGTGGTGGGTGCGAGAGATAACAGTCAGATAACTGCACATTAGCGCTGCTGTGTGTAGTTGTATGTGAAGGTGGATGCTCCTGCACTTGCAATAATTGTGCGCTAGAGCGCATGTCGAGCAGACCCCAATAGTGAAACACGTGTCAGCAACACAGACACAGATACTGAACTAACTGCAGAGGAAGGAAGGAGCGGTGGTGACTGCGGGGCGTTGGCATCTGAGCCATTGCTCTATGTGGACTATAAGCAGAAGTGGAGGCGAAGTTGTCTGTGGTCCATGGGCTCGAGGACTCTAGGGCTGCAGGAGACTAGCAGCGCACACAAAAGGAAAAAGGAAATATTCTGGGTATCGGAGCAAGGACCTTGTAAGCGAGGGAACGGACCTATATAGGTCCCGGCAGGTGCAGCGAGTTTGTTCTGAATTTAAATGTACTTTGGGGATTACCAGGAGAGCAGTGTTCAAGCTAGCTGTCTAAAGCCCCTCACCATTAACCACCCCACCCCCTTTTGAACTTATTTCAGAACCCACCACTGCCCACCGTCCACGTCCCAATTAACTAAGGGGCGTGGAGGGGTCATAAAACTTGAGTTCTGGTGCCCCCGGTTTATAGCTCCTCTTGACTCCCGCGGGTTGAAATCAAATCACATGGCCTCGATTTACCACTTCCTACGGAGTGGGGCGATGATAGATGGCCTACGGGCCCAGGAGCTTGATGGGCCATGTGTGGTAACATCGGAGGATGCGCCACCACAACGACCGGCGTCTGTGATTACAAACTGTCAACAAATTCAAGCACAGGTGCATGAGAGTGCTTCCAACTCAAAGAATTGACACCCCCCCCCGCCCATACAGCAAGGCATGCTTCTACCTGGTCAGATAAGGGCAGTAGATAAACCGCCCCCAGCTATTGAGGGAAGGGGGAGTGAATAAGAGGAACTAGACTTTGTCTCCGGCCAAACAACTATGGAAAAACAGCCAGGAGCAACTGTTACTGAGGGGACGCTACAGGCCTTGAATTTTGTTTTGAACTCACTTGTGAAGTTTTTTGAACTACTAAAAAGGAGAAGTCTAGACTCATTCAGGGATCCTGATGGAACTTACGAAGGAAATGGGGGATTGTGACTCCGATCTGTAATAAATAGCACCATAATGGCAAATATCCAGGGGTTGAAATTGGACCTGGACAATCAGTCGCAGGAGGATGTGGCTAATAAGACTAACTGTTAAGGTTTTGATAAAATTGGATACGATTCTGGAAAAATGCCAAACACCAACCGAGACCATAAAGGAGCCAATTGAAAATCCCAAATTAGGGTCAGAGGTGCTGCTAGATAAATCTGCAATAACCATCTTAGATGACGCACCGATATAAGCCTCAGGCCTGGAGGAATTCAGGCGACTGGCTCATGTGGTTGAGAGTAAGCCGGATGCCAGTCCACGCAAAGCTCATTCAAGAATTAAAGCCTTAGCATGCCTAAAGCATGTTGGATGCCAATGGAACACCTACTCCTGCTCACGCCCCTCTAAAATGGATTAAAAAGAAGACAAAAAATAAAGGAAAAACATGGCACCTCATTCCAGCGGACCAAGTACCTAAAACTAAGATGCAAAAAACTGGGATGAACAATAACTCCACCACGAGTTTCATACATTCACCATCTGATCCTGTCTTAACTATACCCAAATCGAGAAGCAACCCAAAGAAAATGCTCTAAGAAACATTGGAGGCAAAACCCCTCTAATGGCAGTAAATATCCAGAGGCAGACGCGTCAGTGAGGGTGGATTCACTCAGCTCCAGGAACCTGCCCGAATTAATTCAATTGGCAATGTGCAGGTGAAGGAAAGCATCAGCATTCAGACAAAAGGGCACTGGAGGGGTGGGCTGGACCATTGTTCTCTGGTTCCATCGTTCACCCAACCAGAAAAACCCATCAAGCCTGCTCCAATCTTCTTGCAAGGAAAATGGCAGGCTGATAAAGCACCTTCAGTCAATGAAGCGTCAGGGAAGGTGGCCATTCTGCCCGAGCAGACTCAAACAAGTGATCTGGCAGATGGAGGTCTGCGCCCTTATGCCATCCCGAGGCTTTGGTTAAAATCAACTAAAAATAGAGGAGAACATAGGGCCCTGAATCATAGTCCCTTATTTGCAATCTTCAAGATAATACTGGACCCATTTTTACTCTCCAGCGAGGACATTGAATTTGTCCGATTTCCAGACAGGGATTTCGTGGCCATAATGGAAATAGGCCTGAAGTCCAACTTGGCTGCGGATTCGATCCTGGAGGCAAGTCAAGAGCTAAGCATAAGGAACTATGAAGTCTCAACGAATTGTCCTGAGAAGGAACCAATGAGGCCACAGAGAAGATTGAAAGTAGGGGTGGTCGGACACTATGGGGCTGGATATCTCCCCAAATAAAGCGACCAATTCGCAAACAACTGTTACATGTGGTACAAGGACGAGCAATAAAGCAAAGGCCTGGTCAATGTTGCCCGAAGTACTAAATCAAATATTCGAGAAATTGGGCATGGGGGAGGATTCCCTCTGGCCGCACAAGAATGGAGATTTGTGACATGGAATACCAGGGGCCCCAATTCATTCAGAGCAGAGGATATGAGACTCTTCCTTTTTGGTCAACATGACTTTATAATGCTATAGGAGACTTGGCGGACCGAGTCCTTCCAGATAGAGGTCTTCTCAACTTTCCATCAATTGGCTTTACATAAAAACTGTGGCAGACCTTCAGGAGGTCTGGTAATAGCAGTTTGTAATTCCTGTTCTGATCAGTGCTGATCCCTACAAGCAGAAGGGGTATACTGGCAGTGACGTTGATCCTCATTCAAAAACCCATACAGAAAACAATAGTGGTAGTGAATCTCCACTGTAATGAAGCATGGACCAACTTAGAAGAATTTCTGGAAGGGCTGGCTGAACTATTCCGAGAAATAAGAACGAGTAAAGGGGCTCCAGAAGTGCTTCTAGCGGGGGATTTAAACTCTCAATGCATCACCTCCAATAAGCAGAAGGGAAGCAATGGGAAGAAAAGTGGTTTGGCAAAAGACGAACAATAGTTGCATTTTCTAACAGAGTGGAATCTGGTTATGGCAAATGGTGCCATAAAGGGGTGATGTTCCCCCGGCTTTGACATGGAAGCGGGGAGCATCAAGTTGAATACTAGATTATGTTTTTCTATCCCCCCTGCTCATTTTCCCTCTGAGAAGATTCAAGTCTGGGAGGGTGGCACAAGCGACCATAGTAAAATCTCTGGATCAAAAAATGGGGCTTTCCCTGTGGTTCATATAGGTCTCTGTCCCAATGTGTCTTTAAATAAAGGCAAGAATTGATCGTTCAGTTTTAAGAAAGGGAGGACAAAGCTAAATGCAGATCTATCTAGAAGATGTGATAGTATGAATGACGAAGAGCTGGGCTTGGAGTGCACACCTAACTTTCAAGCCTTCCTTTGGCCAGTTGTGCGGCCGGATGTTCGATCCACTATCGACGTTTAATCACCTACATTCATTTGATGAAGAGGTATCTAGGAGAAAACGATTACTTAGGAAAGCTTTAAGGGCCCTTATAACTTCTTCATTGGACCAGTAGGCCTATAGGCTAAAGGAAAACTGTCTCCAGAATGAATATAAAACTTAGATACAGGGCCAGAAACATCAGCGCCATCAGAAAGATGTGGAGGCCATGCTTAGAGCTTTTGGGAAGGGGAAATCACAACATTTCTGGTCGGTTATTAGTGTTCCCAACCCTCAGCCTTGAGCAATGTGATAGAGAGGGAATGGTGTGTCCATTTTGCCGCTGTATAAAAGAAGCCTCAGAATGCTCCTGCAAGGAAATAGTGGCCTATCCCATGGCATATCGAGATATCGGAGGAGCCCCAATGGGCTTTCCGATGCCATAATGAAGAGTAATGGGGCAACCTGGGCTAGAGTCCTGGGAATTCTATTTCAGGAGATTTTAAGGGGTAAACGTCTGCCTGCATCCTGCAAGTCAGCTATAGTCATTCCCATTTAGAAGAGCGGGGATCGAGCGAATCCAGGGAATTACCGCCCAAAGGCTCTCCTAGATGCTGGATTTTCTCAGGGCTGATTTTGAGCAAACTGGAGGAATGGTCAAATAAACAAGCTCTTATCGAAGGCCCAAATAGGCTTCAGGAGGGGAAAATCCGCATCACTGAATGGCCTAGTTTTGTATTTAGAAAGGGAAAACTCGTGGGTAAAGGCCCTGTACGGAGCCTGGATTGATTTATCAAAGGCATTCCATACAGTGTGTAGAGAGCGCCTCTGGGCTAAACTTTATGCCTGGGGAATTCCGAGGCATCTTTTAGCCATACTAGCAAGCCGCCACAATGATATCTTCCGGAAGATAAGACGGAATGCAGCAGGCCAGTTGTCAGTCACAGTCAGGGTAGAGAGAGGGGTAAGAGGGTTTCCTTCTAGTACCTATCCTTGTTTACCTCTATTTTGGCTGACCTAGACAGAAGCTTGGCTCTGACAGCATTAATCAGTCCCAAAATTGGAGGCAGTAGCCGGTTAACTTATGCCGACGACCGTCCTCTTGTACTATTCCCTGGTAGGCCTACACCGCCTTTTAAGAGCACTTTGGAAGTATGCTGAGCTAAACGAACTTGAGATCAATGCAAAGAAATGAAACGATGATCTGCAAAAGGCTGGGGAAATAGGTTGGTAGGTTAAAGTGGGTTCTGGGAGAAGAAATCCCCCATTGTGAAGGAGGTAACCTACCCGGGTTTCAAACTCTATGCCAGCCCGTCACAAACCAAATTAAACCTAGATCTAGATGATAAGTCTAAAGGGCTAGAGAGTCAGATGAGAAAAATTCTTAAATCTTATTGCAAATTTTCCTTGGAACCCCTACTGAAATTTTACATTGCAAAGGTATTGCTGGCATTTCTTTATGGGATTGATACTTACCATTTGCTATTGGAGATTAACTGGGCAAGAGTGGATGTTCGCCTATGGAAAAAGGCCCTGGGCCTTGCCACCATTTCTCCCTATGGCAAGCCTAAGATTTGATTTGCGGCTTTCATCACTGAGAATGCATGTAGAGTGGCACATCATCTCATTACAAAGGTCAATCGTAGTCCCACAGGCCAATTCCCTTTATGAAAATATCAAGCCCATATTATATCCACAGGATTCCTGACACAGGTAAAATTGCTGGTGGTAAAAATTCTGTCGGAGTGTGAAAGCGATATTGATCGGCTTATTTCTAATCCACTGCACACAAAGAAATTGCAGAAAAGAGCGGGTAGGATTCGCACCATAGATAAAATGCGATCCTTAATCTTGACGAAATCCTTTCTCATCATTGATAAGCAAATGGGAATCGTTCCAAAATATCTAAGACGCTTCCTCAACTCAAAACTTAGAGATTCATTTTTGAGGATATGTCTCAATCTTGTACCGACCGGGAGGTCCTAATGACACGTGGTAAGGGCTATGCAAGTGGGATGGTATCACGTAATATTATCCCCACCAATAATGTCACCATATAAGGTCCTCGGTGAAAGGCCATAGGCGACATTATTGGTGGGGTTAATATTAGGTTAAAATGGGAGTGGGGGAGTCCCCCGCTCCCTTAAAAAAAAATATGGGTGTTGCGGGGGGTGCAATTCTTTTATGGCGATATTTTTACAGGGATATTAACACCTGGAACCAGTGGGATAGGGTGCCCTTTGTGTAAGGAAGATTGCAGTCCAATCCCTTAAGCATATTTTGATGCAGTGCAGTGGAACATGGGAAGTTAGGAGGCAATGGTTTTATGCAATAGATAAAGCCACAGCCTTCTTCACCTTGGGCTGCGACCTCTGAGCGCCACAGCCCTCTTCAGCGGTCTACTGTGAGGCAGGCTCAACCAGCCACTCACGAACACCGGCACAACATCCAATTGGATGTTGCGCTTGCCGGCCAATCCCTGGCCCCGTTATTTATGTATCACTGTCTTTTCACTCTCATCGAACGTGAATCCCACACAGACTTATTATGACGTTTCTGCAAGTAAGAAGGTACCTATCTAGGACCTCCACCACCGCGCTCCCACACGGACCACCCCCACCCATGCACCCTTTCATTTATTTTCTCTTCCACGTGCCAACGGAGTCGTCCCCTTTGCAGTCTGGCACCAATGGATCCCTCCTCCCGCTCTCGGAGAGGCTCCAGGAGTTTTTCATGTGCCAATGCACCACCCTCTCGTCTCCATGCGAACGTTAGTCCATACTCCCATCCACGCGGGTCACCAGCACTCCATGCCCTTGGCACACAGATTATTCCAACTCTAATTTCCGTGTACGCACCAACGTATCACTTCCCAATCGACCACCGGCACCATTTAACCCCACCTTACTCTCCCTTCGAGAGGCTGTAGGAGCTCCTCATGCCCCTAGGCACCCAGCTTTTAACTCCTCTTAGTGCCAACACCCCACCGGCACCAACGGACCCCTCCTTCCTTTCTTCTCCACTGAGAGGGTGCACGAGGGGTCCCGGGGCACCAGAGCCCTTCTTCACAACCCCACGCCAGCATCCCACTAACGGCCTGCGCACACAATTGACCCCAGCGCTTCACAAGCGGTCCACCGCCCTCATTCAATGCCACATGAGCTCTCCAGAGCCACAGCGTTTGACACTGCACGAGATGGAGTCCCACAACACGTCAGCTGCACCCAACTGAGAACAGAGCCCTCAATAATCCTCTCCTCAGGCTGGTGCTCACACTTACTTGTAGGCTTGTAGGAGGTGGACTAGGTTGAGTTAGTCTAGGTTGTGTGGCCTCTGTACATTGATGGCTGCCTAGTTTTGGAGCTGGATGAAGTGCTGGTGCACTCTCTCCTAGGTGCAGGTATCTTGCCTCTTTTTGTGCATGTGAGAGGCAGTGCAGGCTCTAGTCAGCAGATTCGAGTGGCTAAACTGCTCCTGTGAATAGACGGTAGATTGACTTTAGGTGTAGGTCTGGCGCTAGTACGCGCATGTATCTGGAGTCTATGAAAGAGGCGAGCAAGGACCCTGAGCAAACTGCTGCCATGTAACAATGTTCCTTTTTTTCCAATCATTGGTTTAGCTCCAGTGGTGTGGGCTCAGTTTACCTTGGGAGGCACAAGGAGGATATAGTGGCGGTAGACTGCAAAGGGGCTGCGTCTGCAGGGGGGCGGCTGGTGTACACAGCAGGTGCGCAGGTGGAGCATCTAAGGGCATCAACACACCCGGTACGCAATATGACAGCCTCATAAGGGGTCTAGAGTATGAGGAGAAGGAGGGGTCTAGAGTATGAGGGGAAGGGAACTTTGTTGGTTGGATACGTACAGGCCGTAACTAGGCATGAGATTATGCAGCTGGTTGCCGCATAGTCTGGCAGAGGAGAGTTCAACAATAAGGGGATGAAAGGACTCGGAATGGGAGTGGGAATATGCAACACGCAAGTGAGGTGCATCACTCTTGCATATGAGGGCACACAATGTAAGTCACAAAGTTGCGTTAAAGGTCCATTAAAGTTGCGTAGCGGGAAACCAAGAGCACATCTGAACTCCTGGTTTACCCCCGAAATTAAATTACTACATACAAAAAACAGGAAACTTGAAACGCTTTGGAAGAATACCACTTCAGAGAATAAAACAAACCTAGCAAATAACACAGCTACATACAAAAGCGAGATTATCTGCACCAAAAAAGAAACCTTCAATGATGGAATAAACCAAGCAGGCTCCAGTACCAAAGAATTGTTCAACATATTAAGTGAGTTGGAAAACCCTAACCCACCAGCACACACATGCCTTAAGGATAAATCTTGGTGCACCAGCATACAAAATGCACTCACCAATAAAATCACTGGTCTCCAGACCAAAATAGCCAACAAACAGCACCACCTGTAATCCAATTAGTCCAACTACTTCCACCTACTCGCACCAAAATTCAGGTTTTAAATTCACCAATGTATCAGTGCCAGAGGTACAAAAAATTATAGCCTCCCTGAAACCCTCTAATTGCCAAGGTGACAATTGGCCAGCACAGATCATAAAAGATGGGGCCAGAGATTTGGCTCCTTTTATCACCAAATGAATCAAATCATCATTCTCCAGCAACACCGTACCGTGTAATTTGAAGGAATCATGGGTGCTCCCATTACTTAACAGACCCTCCAGAATATTGCGGCATGAAATGGAAAATATTGCAGCACAAAAATGAAAAAATTGCGGCACACAACTGCGTTTTTTGCAGCATTTTTTATTGTTGAAAAATACATAATTTAACATCGTTTTTAGCCTAAAACCAAGAACTTGAACAGTAAAGAGTTTTGCACATTGAAACAGGAACGTTTGAGGTGGTGTGGGGATCTTTTAACAAACCTACAAATAGTATTTTAGTTTTCATCAGACTCATCTTCAGACTCTGCTTCTAAAACTTGACAGTTTTGTTGCAAGTCCTCGGTTGAACCAGAAGCAAACTCAACATCCCGTTGCTGCTGGTTGTAGTGCAAAAACACAAGTGCTTGTATTGTTTTCTTGACAAGCGATCGACGCCTAGCAGACAAAATAATTTTGTAAATGCTGTTACTCCTCTCTGCATCGGCAGAACTTATGACACAGCCTTTGTATGCCCTAGCCACTTTTGATAGTACAGGTCAGCCATCCCTTGCCAGAAAATGTCTGTCAATTATTCCAGAGACGGATGCACGAACTGCCTCTGGACCTAAAATTTCAAAGTACAGAAGAAACTCCTGATCAGGAACCTCACTTAGTCCTGGGACAGCAGAATAATCATTTTTGTCTTGTGTTAGAATGCTAAGCCGTGCTGGATTAAATATGCGTACCTGTTTTAAGAAGTTTATCCCAGGCTGACCACGATCCATGTATTTGCCTAGCTTGTCGAGAACATTTTCAAAAGCCTGAGTAAGCTGATCCATCAGCTGTTCTTTCTGATTCAGACTCAATGTAGTTCCTTCTCTGGAGTCAAGAAAAGGCTGCAGTGACTCCAATGTCAGCACAGAATTGTTGGTAAAGTTAATGTGTAGGTCTTCAAGATAATCGTACACCTTCATGGCAACAGGTATCTGACTCTGAAAGATGTCAGTAAGAAACAGGATGCTCTGGCACTTGTCAGCCACCATCTCCAGCTGAACTTTGATGCAATTCTTGCTGTTGCCACTGAGAATCCTTTGAAGGTTTTCTAAGGAATCGGGGGGTGACTTGCTGAGATGCATCTCAGATTCCACAAAACCAGAATATGTGTGGAAATGTTTGCAGTGATACTGAACTGCAGCAAACCAAGAATTCCAACGGGTACTGCATGGGTCGGGTGCCATTCGGGGTTGCATTCCATGGGTCTCAGTGAGGTGTTGTAAGAATCTTCGCGTTCTGCTACCAGCCATATGGAAAATCCTAGAGAAGTACATTATAAACGCATTCAGCTCAACAAATGGTTTTCGGAAAGACACCCCAACAAGGTTGAGGATGTGATGTGGAATGAGTTTGGATATAGAATTTTAAGAACAGTTTTGTATGCCTCAAGAATGTATGCAGCATTGTCCGTGTTGAAGCACAGAACATTTTGAAATGCAATGTCGTAGTCAGTGAGAACCCTCACAACTGCCTGTGCAACTGTGGCATGGTTGCACTGCGCTAGGAACACTGTCAGCAAGGTATGTGTGTATTCTTTGACTGCCATAAATCATCCAAACTGCTCCAAATAATATATTGAGGACACAGCGTCCTTCAACATCCACCGGTGTCTCATCGAATATGACGCATATGTCTTGATTTTTCAGTTTCTCCTTGAGGTCATTTTTGACCTGCCTGCATCTTTCAGGCAAATACCTCTCCTGGAGCTGGTGACTTCCAGGGATGGCGCCACCATTGCAGACTTTGTCATGAAGGAACCTGCGCAACACAGGGTAGTCGGTCTTGCTTAGCGGGATAGTTAGGGCTGCGTACACATTGATCCGGTCAATGATTAGATCATGATTGGCTGCCCTAGCAGCTGTCATTTTTCCGAAGCTTGAGGTAACAGTAGTTTGCCTGGGACGTTTTGAGGTTGAATGAGGCTCAGCATCATCTCCGCAATGTTTTGTGTGCTTTTTTGAGCGCATGTGCACATCAACAGTGTATTTTCGAACGTGGTCCACGGCTACATTACATACAGAGCAAAACATGACTCCACCATCTGCATACATTATCTTGCTGTACTGTTTTGCCCTGTCAGCTGCACTTATCTGTGTGGCCAAATGGGAGCGATTCTTCTCAGGCTTCAACGGTTGCAAGAATTTCTCCATTGTGTCCTTTGACTGGGCTAGCAGTCTTCTGCTGCGGTGTGGTGCTCTCCTTCCCAATTGACCGGTCTGGAAAAAGTCAGCTGCGGTGTCAGCTGCAGTGGTGTCTTCTGTGATGTACAGATCCTGCTTCTTAGCTCAGGAATGTCAAAATATGTTCCTGGTGGAATACAGAACAAAGATGCATCCGTGAAAACTTTTGAAAGCAGAAAACAATCAATCTCCCTTGCTGCATCAACCCAACAGAGTATGCATACTATTGGAGCAGCCAGGGTTCCACAAAAAATTACATTCTGAACACTGAATTGTCATTGCTCAAACGGAAAAAAATGAATTCCCCAGGTTGCATCTAACAGACTGTGTGGGTTCCTTATTTTGGTATGTTTATGGAGTAACTGAATAGTAGTTGAGAATGCTCGAAGATAGGGAAGTGACTGGCGCAACCATAACTGCCTGATCCTGATTACTTACTCTAACTCCTCAAAATGCCACATCCCCAACCAGCAGTGATCTGCATATTACCCTTGACATCCTACCTGCCCACTGTGGCATGGAAGACTAACCTTGCTAACTGGTCTTTGCTCTCTCATACATGCCAACACTCCCGATTTAGGCGGGAGACTCCCGATTTTTGTGTGAAAAATACTGCTATTTTTCACATTCTCCCGCCTAAAATAATTATTTCCCCGATGCATTCCTATGGGGAAATTGCTGTCTCCCGATTTCTCTGTAGAAATCTCCCTCCCAGGCATGTCAGAATGTTGGCATGTATGCTCTCTGGCACTCTTCTTTAACCAGGAAGTTTTCGTTGTCTACTGTAAAAAGTACAATTGGAATATGTTGGCAGTCTCATTACACAGCAATATATCTAACTTCATGACTTTAGTGCATCACACACGATACAGGCTGCATTTCAAATCCAGACTTAATTCCCCCACATCCCTATGGCCATTCCCACCCACTTCTAGCCTGCCCAGAACACATCCTCCTGGAATCTCTTCGAGGTAACTTTATCAAGCATTACCATCAAACTGTGAGACAGAAGTGCCCGTCGGTGTTTTTTCAAAGCAGTCTTCCGAGTTAATGCCTTCTGCAAGTTGATTTATAAGCACTATGAGTGTCCGTCACTGAAGTCCTATTAAAAACGAGCAATCGCTAATCCAACAGTATTGACTTGCTTTTAACACAACTGTGTATAGGAATTGCCAGGTGCTGCTGTTAGTTGGTAATTGCAAGGCCTTTGTCAGTGAGGAACAAAATGTTGTGTCCTGTTCTGTCTGGCCACGCTCTGTAGGACAGCCAGGTCGACTCACCACAGCCTAACATTTTGGATTGTGGTGGGGGAGGAGGGCTATAGTCTGATAAGCTCCATGGAAATGGTGCTGCGCCACAACTTCCAGCAGACAAGTGGAAAGCAAAGAAACAGAGGGGCTTGAATTCAAAGGTGTAACCCTGGTTGAAGCCCCTCAGTTTACTTTTCGCTCGTCCTATGACCCCAGGAGAGAGGGGGGGGGGGGGAACAACTCTATACTTCTCCATGGAAGGAAGTCATGAGACCCAAGACACAGGGGCAATGCAGTAGCAGTAACTGCAAGAGCCCATAATACCTAGCCAAAAAATGAACTCTCTTGGGGGGTCATCATTCCTTTGTTATGCCACCCACACATGATGACTTAATACTCCCACAAACAGAAATGAAACATCAGAACACTACCAGGGGTCAAGTCCTACAAATTAAAGTGGGGGATTCATCAACAATGTGATGTCACCAGAAATTAGCATATCACGGTGAAATATGCATATTTCATTAAATTGGCTTTGCATAACCACCAAAATTGCACAGGACCAATAGCATTTGCCTTTCATAAAAACAACACCCGTGATTCAAGGCTGGGCTGCATGAGCCCAATTGTAAAGTAATTTGAAACAAATACAGCTACGGTTGTCTACAATTGGTATCATGGGCTGCATGATACCAATTGTAAAACAATTTGAAACAAATACAGTTGCATGATACCAATTGTAAAGCAATTTGAAACGAATGCAGCTATGAGCGTCTTCATTTGGTATCATGCAGCCCATGATACCAATTGAAGACGCTCATAGCTGTATTTGTTTCAAATTGTTTTATAATTGGTGGTATGCTGATATCAATCTAAGCTTTTTTGTCAGCTCAATTCTCATTTTTTCTGCTTTTGCCATAGAAAATCACCTTTTGGAAATCAGTTTAGTACATTATATCTAAAGTGTCTTAATTTTCGAGACATGTTTTAGGCAAAAAGAATATCAGTATTTGAGCTGCCCCAGAGCCTAGTACTCCCTCACTCTCTCTGTCTCTCCTTGTATCTCTGCGCCCTGTTTCTCTCTCTATCTCTCTTTCTCTCACTCTCTCTCTGCCCCCCCACACACACACTCTGTCTTTCCTTGTCTCTCTACACCCTCTTTCTCTCTCTCTTTCTCTCCCCCCACACACTCTTCGTCTTTCCTTGTCTCTCTACATCCTCTTTCTCTCTCCATCTCCCTTTCTCTCTCGCTCTCTCTCCCCCACACACACACACACACTCTGTCTTTCCTTGACTCTCTGCACTCTCGCTCTCTCTCCCCATCTCTCTCTCCCCATCTCTCTCTCTCTCTCCCTCTCACACACTCTCTTTATCTGTCCATCTGTGGGTGGGAATCACTCTGCCAGCCAGGTGCACGTTTTCTAGCGTTATCCCAGCCATTGTAGAGCGCAGCACAGCCAGAGATGAACACAGCTTTCTTGACACGGGTGCATGCTGTTACCAATTAGCAATTTGAAACGAATACAGCTACAAGCGTCTTCAATTGGTATCATGGGCTGCATGATACCAAATGTAGACGCTTGTAGCTGTATTCGTTTCAAATTGTTTTACATATGGTATCATGCAGCCCATGATACCAATTGTAAAACAATTTGAAACGAATACAGCTACGAGCGTCTGACAATTGGTATGATGCAGCCCAGCCGCATCATACCAATTGTAGACGCTCGTATCTACGAGCGTCAGAAAGCATTAAGTTTATGCTTTCCGGCGCTCGACAGGAAGGTGTAATGAAAACACCAATTTGGCCGGTTTGGGTGCTCTTGCCTTAGTTGGGGGCAGGCCAGTGCTTACCTGGCTATGCTTCACCAACTGTCAGCTCGGCAGGGCAGGCACTCGCTAATGGGCGTGGAAGGGGCCTGGGGACACAGCCAAATGCTGTGCATCTCCCAGGCCTGCGTGACCCTCCTCCAACCCCGGGCCTGCAACGTGAGCGCAGAGGTGTTAACCTTCAAGCTGCTGCAATCAGCAGCCCGCTGTGTTCGCTCTAAATCATTAAATGAGTGCGAAAGAAGACACACTAAGCTAACGTGACTTTCGCGCTCATTTAATGATTTATAGCGGCAATTGCGGGAAATGGCACATTTTGCGATTTTTTTGCAAATCGCAAAATCGCCATAAGGTGGATGGTCTGACTTAAGAAACAAACGTTAGACCCAACTATACCTACAAACTGTAGACCGATCACAACAGTCCCTTTTCTTTTAACATTTTTAGATAGGGTTGCATATCTGCAAATTCAAGACTATCTTGAGACAAACTACTAGACTCGCGGCAATCTGGCTTCAGACCCCAACATTGAACAGAAACTGCCCTTGTTGACCTCAAAAGCCAGATTGACGAACTAAAAGACAAAATCAAAGTGGCCATCCTACTCCTCCTAGACTTGTCGGCGGCCTTTGACCTGGTCGACCACAAGATACTTTGTGACCACCTCTCATCGGCAGCTGACTTCTCGAGCTCCGCCATCACGTGGATTCAATCATTCCTTAACAGGACCACGTGTGTCTTCTCACCTGCGGCAGCGGCCGACCCCATACCCATGACCTTTGGCATGCCACAAGGCTCATGTGTCTCGCCTACTTTGTGTAATATCTTTACAAAGCCACCATTTAATAAACTGGACCTTCTGGGTGTCACCTACACCAATTATGCAGATGACACTCAGATACTTCTAACCTTATGAGGCATCTATGACGCAGATGTATCTCGGATCAATGAAATCTACACCATCATTCAGGCATGGATGGACCTCCACGGCCTCTGCCTGAATGATAAGACGGAGATTCTCCTGGTCAGTTCACCTACCAACCTACAGAAACGTAGCCCTAACTACACCAGCATAAGCATAGATGGGAACAACATACCAATTGCCAAAGATGTAAAAACTCTAGGTTTTTACCTCAACGCCAACTCTAAACTAACTAAACATGTAAACATGACTGCCTCAGCCACTGCCTACACAGGCAAGCTGATCAGGGCATGTAGAGCCCTACTGTCACCTTACAGTTGTCTTACACTAGCCAGAGCACTCATACAGTCCAAAGTGGACTATTGCAACAGTCTCTACTTAGGCACCAATAAGTCCATACTTAAACTGCAGGTACTGCAGAAAAATGCACTCAGACCCGCCTTAAAACATACCCAGAAGAGAGCACATCTCAGCAAGAGAAAACTCTGCAAATGGCTCTGCATACAAGAACAAATTGACCTGAAAACTCTTTGCCTTATCCCCAAAGCACTGAACCACCGAGCCCCGCCTCATCTTACTGACAAATTCACGCTAAGCCCCTCCATTCGCACTACGGGATCCACGAACGCCTCCCGCCTAGTAGTACTTAGATAACACCTCAAAAGATCAGGAGACTCCAGCTTCCTGCTCCTGGCCTCCCAACTATGGAACACACACTCCCACAGGACATCAAATCCATCCAAGTATTCAAAAAATTCAGAAGTATCGTCATCACCTGGCTACTCAATAAGAACTAAACCAACCCTCTCGCTCAGCCATGCACCCATATATGTTCCCATTCTCTCATTCAGGTCTGTACTTATGCTTGGACTATTGCATTAATTGAATTTCATGTCTTATTATATACTACTCTATGATCTGTATCATGTGTCTTATGTACTATTCTGCATGATCTGCAATATGTAACCATCTTCTTATCTACCAGCACCCAGATACCCCTGGGTCAGGCGCCCTATACAAGTAAAATAAACAAATAAAAGCAAACGTTGAGGTCGGGTAGTGGCTTACCTTTGCCATTTTGAGTGTTGAGTCCTAAAACAGTTGCAGAGGTGGGGACATCTTCGGCAGCCCTACTGAAGAGACCGGCAGTGGGCAGGAGCTTTCCACGTCACAGGCTCGACAGGGTATTGGAGGTGTGTCTTGCGTAGTTGCAGCCAGTTTCCAACGATAGATGCTTTGAGCACCAGACCGGAAGCAAGGTGGGCGGCAGATTCACCGGTGTCCAAGGCAGGACAGGGCAACACAGGGGCTGCTACAAATGGCCTTACCAGTTGGTCTTTACAGGGGGCTGTCTTTGCCTACCGGCTCCCTGCAGGAAGGTGATTATCTGCTGCTGTGGCCCAATGCCGCAGAGGGGGTCTATTCGGCATCTGCAGGTCTGCGAGCCTCGATGCCGCAACGCAGTCGGCCATTTTTCAGTGACGGGCCGTTTCTCAGTGCATAGGCCCAACAAGGCTTGCAGGGAATCTGGAAGCCCCACTTAGTGAGGGTTTGCAAGGCACGCCTGTGCCTTGATGGTACTGGGCAAGACAGGAGCATTTAGGGCCTAGAAACCCTTTTGACCTTTAATGCTGATGACTTGGGATTGAAGGGGAAGAACCAGTGGAATGTATTCTGCTCACCAATTGTATCCCTGCTCCATTTTGAATTGGGAATGCTAGCTTTAAAAGCCAGGGCACTCTGGAACCTTTTATGCCTGGCTAGGAAAGTGCTACTACCCCCTCAGGACTATTATTTGAGGACCTAGGCAACATTTACAGAGATAAGTAGAGCATTCTGGAAGGATGGATGTGACATTTATTTCTATACTTGCAGCCCGCTGACAATGAAACGGTTGTGGGAACAAAACTGGTTAAACATTCAAGTGCGCAAACTGGGGATCAGCAACCTTGTCCTACGCTGATTCAAATCCTACCTCTCCAACACCAGAAGTTTGTTCAGATGGACTCATCTAGATCACCAATGCTACCAGTGACCTGTGGAGTCCTGCAGGGTTACATCTAATCAATCTATACATGGAGCCGCAGGGAGCCCTCCTACGCACACACAAAATCCACATCCACCAATACGCCGAGGACACACAGCTATACCTCAATATCAACTCCATCAAGGACATCCACAAGCTCAAAACCTGGCCCTTGCTGATCCAGTCTTGGATGTTCCGTGCATACTTGAAGCTCAACCCCTCCAAGACCGAATTCCTACTCCTCACCAAGACCAAATACCCAACCACACAGACCGGGTCATCGTGCATGAACCCTGAAGGAATCACTGCCGAGCTCACCCCCTACGCCAAGTCCCTCGGATTCTACATCGACAGACACCTCTCCTTCAAGGCACACATAGCCAAGTAAAAACTCAGACAGCTTGGCATCAGCTCTCCCTCCTGTGGCAAGTTAAGCCCTTACTACCTGCGGATAGCTTTAGATCCACTGTTCAAGCACTGGTCCCATCCTACTTGGATGGGGGCAATGTCCTCCTCAAAGGCCTCCCGTAGTCGTTCACATGGCACACATTTTGTCCTACACGCGGCCTGTGGGGTATATTTATCCGCCCAGCAGAAATCCCCTACATCACCAACGGTATTTTTCAGCAGTACCAGCAGAATGGCTGCACTGGCTCGGTCGAGCACCATTGCATTGCACCAGAACTGCGTTTTTGCAGTCACCGAAATAATGGCTGCTCTGTCTTTGCCAAGCACATATGGGGCGAGATGGAACACCCAGAGAAAGACTGTCAATGTTTTCCTTATGTACACCAAAGAAAAGAATTGAAAAGCAGCACTGCTATGCTGCTAGCTCAAAATTTCCCATTGAAAAAGGAAATATTTTGCATTTAAAATGACTGCGCCCTGATGCTCTTTTCCACAGTTTCAACAGTACACAGTTCTGTTGCAGTGAGACCAAGCTATGTCCATCCATATTCAGGTTGTGCTCCAACAAATGGTGGCATTTCTCACTGAATGACAGGCTGTGTGAGGCAAGATCTGTGAAAGAACAAAGAACTTCAAGCCGTATGGAAAAACACGACTTTTTGCAACAAAATATCATAGCTAAACTCGCTCTGTGCTTATGTCAGTTTCGGTGGACCCTTGTTGTGAACAGATTTCGGTGTATGAGAAATTGACTAGGGCTACAAATAATGTTTAGAATCTAGATGTAAGAGAAAACCGCATTGTGAAGTAACAGCAATGGAAAATTAACCACGTGTAAAATGGTGCTTTTTACAAATAAGGAAATGTCTGTTTTAAAGTAAATTGTTGAATTAAGGCCCTGTTCTTGCATAGAAAGGTAAGGGGGGTTTGTTTTAAAACATATGTAGGATAATTAATTCCAACAGTTTTGCTTTCTGGTTCAGGAAAGTATAAACAAATGAATACATTTGCTGAAGCCACAGAACAGGTTTTTCCTGACCTGGGTTCAAAGGACTTTGCTTCCTGGGAACAGGATCTGCCTCCCTTCAAGTGGCCCAGCCCCCGGGGCATATGAATAGGCAAGGGTGTTGGATCTTGCATCCTCATCAGACTCTGTGGCAGTGCTCCAGCCTGGTACAATGGATTTCTGGGTAACATAGGTGTGACATTTTAGCAGAACCTCCCCTTCACCTCAAACTGGGGCACTTAAAATGCAACTCGAGAGCAACATTGGATTCAGGCTGGCTAAAGCCTGACATTTAGCTTGGGGTTGGGAAGTATGTCATTATTTGGAAGGCAATGCTGGCCCATTTGGGGCAAAAGACTGTTCTGAATTAATAAACTTTAAGACTTATTTCTGCAACCAGAAAAACGCAGTAATACGACAGTTTAACAGTTTAAATGTAATTTTGGTGGCATTAAAACAAGACATTGTAGCTTTCCCCAACATGTAGGGGACGCAAACGGCAGAAAAATGTAAATCATGGGAAAAGTATACATGGTATAACTTTGAAATTTAATGCAAACATGTTTTGTGATAATAGGTACACATCTAAAATTGTAGAATTTTAGGTGAACCGGTTCCCACTATGGCGAAAGATTATTAGAACGGCTAAATATCCTACAAATGTGGGAATTGGAATGACGTGTTCAGTTTAAAATCTGGAATCTGCCCATATGATTTTCAAAAGTGGTATAACTGTAAAAATGTGCAATTAATGTCATAACTGATTTTTGCCAAAAGAACTGTGGGAGGGCCATGGGCCTTGTAAGCACACCCCATAAAACGGATGGCAAGTCCCTGAAGTCCAACCAGCTGACAGGAAGGCAGTAACCCCTGACCAATCCAGTTGTTAGAGGCGTGTCAAGCCAAAGGTCTGCCCCCATGGTAAATCCTGTGATGCCACCCGCCTTATAAAAGGTGAAGGCTCACATAGACAAAGGACACTTCTAAATTTTCCAGCTCCTGCGTATCCATATATTCCATATTCATCCTGCAAGATTCCAGATTCCACTGCCAGGCCAGAGCATAGCATAGCATAGCTAACCCTATCCAGGAAGGACCATTGATCCAGAAAACCCCCACTAAAAATCCCAATAACTCAGGGAGAAAGGGGAAAGGTGGCTGAATCCTCATTGGGATTATCCAGTCCTGCCTGCCTGCCCTGCTACACGCTCTATCCAGCTGAGGTGCTGCTGTGCCGTGATCAGACCTTTGCCCAGCTGTTTTCTTCTAGGAGAGCACGCTGCTGTGACCAGATATTGCCTCGCTGTACAGAAACTTGGTCCGCTGTCCAAAATACCCCCATTCAAGCGCTTGTTGTATTGCCCTTCCCCAACAACCACAAACTGCATCCCTTGCTCTGTTACATTGTATTGGGTCCAATCCCATAGAAATCCCATTACTGCCTTAGCAGGAATCATTAAAACTATCAGAACCCTCTGTGTATCCTGTTCATTGATTTCCAAGTGTTAGCGACATTCTTCCGCTCGTTTCTGTCCTGGTGTAAACCCTTAGTACTATTTTGATTCAATAAATTAATTCTCCCTAAAAGAGGCACACGGCATGAAGGGGTTAAAACTGCAGCTTAACCTTTCCATTCACGGGTGGTGTTTCTCTTTTCTAGCCCCAAAATCTAGTTTAAGTGAAACTGGTCCTTTCCAATCTGCTGTTATTTTTAAAATCAAATTTACTTTCCCCATTGAGAATCTCATCCTGTTAGTAATTTAGAGTCACTCTTTCACTTTCATATTATCCCTGTGATGTGCATCTGTCACTCAGCATAAAAACCGCATTCCGATTTTGTCTATTCAACCCGTTTTTTAAGCTGTTTTGTCATTTTGAACCTGTGTAAATTAGCAAAAGCAATTTCTATGCGTGTGATTTGGCTGCACTGTATTTTTACTTTCAAGTTGATTTTCTGAATTGTATACCCGTAGTTAGGACGTTGCATGTAAATTGCAAAGGGTTTTAAATCAGATTTTGCCTCCCATTTCGTGGCAGATGGTCAGATTTCACTTCTGTTTGCTGCCTAGTATGCCAGACTCCTTGCTACCCAAACAAAATTCGTTTAATAGGGGTTTGAAGGTGTATTGCAGGGGGTCATCTTAACTGGGGTGCCATCTACCCGAAAAGTAATATTGCTCTCATTCATTTGTGCTTTATTTAGGTTATATTAGAAGGTCAAACTAAGTGTATTCTATCATTTTACAGTTTAAATTATACCCACACTGGTGATTGCTGCCCTATATTAAATGTGTGATTTCATTTGAATTTTAAAATAAATATTACATTACTATCCACCGGCCTGGTTCCTGGTCCATTGTGACCCGGGGAGGTTGTAAAGGTGGGTGTGAGACGGGTTGGGTGCCATCTCAATCTGAATTCTTAGGAAATAAAGTAAGAGTATTTTAATTGTGTGCTGCATCCTAGACCATTGACAATAGTCCTGGGCTGGTGTGCGAAGCCCGATTAGAATCCTTAATAGGCCGCACACCCCATCAAGGGTCTACTTAGATACGACCATATCATACCGGCCATCATCGACCTTCACTGGCACCCAATGCAGGCACAAATTACTTTCAAGCCTTGCTACATCTATAAGGCAGTTGCCCTCTAGTCACTGAGCTAACTCGCAGAGAAACCCAGCATCTCTGGCGGACAGACCAGAAGCCAGGCCACGTGCAGACTTGAAAACAGCCGCTGCAAAAAGGAAAAGACAAGAAAACAACCCTTCGAAGGGATTGTGTCCTCCGACGTATTCCTTATCTTTGATCATCTCCCAGCTTGCTGGCCTCGGAATTTTTTCTTCAGTAGAGGGAGCTGCGCGTCGACGTCCCTCGACAGCCTCCGTATCGGCGCCGACGTCACCACACGTATAAATAGACTTGCGCAGCGTCCGCGCACCGTCTGTTGTTCAGTTCAGTTTTTCTGCGCTTCGTGGGCCTCGGAATATCGTTGCTCAGTTCTTCAGTCAAATATATCGATATATTCCTCGTGAATACAGACTCGTACTCGATGGCTTCCTCACCCGAACCGACGACTCCACGGTCCGGCTTCAAAAAATGTCGAGCCTGTGGAAAGAAAATGTCGTTGACGGATACTCACAGGATCAGTTTGTGGTGCCTGGGAATCGAGCACCATTGTTCGGAGTGCGAGGAATGCATGTCCATGATGGCGAAAGCCTTTAAGGAGCGCAAGGGGAAGCTCGAGAGAGGTAAGGCAGTTAAAACTTCTTCGAAAGTTTCCTCGGCGGAGTCGAGACATTCGTCTCCTCACCATCATAAAAAGACATTCTCGTTCTAGATCTCGAAGCAGTTCCCATCATTTGAGATCTAAGCATTCAAAAAAGAGACGTCATTAGCCTTGCTGGCAATCGACTTCGAAAAGGCCTTTGATTCAGTGAGATGGGAGGCCATCTGGGACATAATGGGGCACATGGGGTTTGGCGAAAACTTTATGAGCTGGGTGCAATTACTTAACAGATGTCCGATGGCCAGGGCTAGGGCTAGGGTTAATGGCTGGTGATCGGAGCCTTTCAGTCTGGGCAGAGGCACTAGACAGGGTTGCCCCCTGTCGGCGATGCTCTTCGCAATGGCCATCGAGCCCCTGGCCATTCTCCTACGTGACACACTGCTCTGGGAAGGATTCCGCTGGTCAGAGACGTGGGAGGACAGGGTCTCGCTCTATGCGGACGACCTGCTTATCTACTTGAAAGACCCATGCAACTCCTGCCACAGAGTTACACAGCTGTTGAAGAGATACGGAGCCTTCAGCGGTCTACGTGTGAATTGGTCCAAATCGATCCTATTCCCCATAGGCAACATGGCAGCCACCGGCCCCGTAGACTGCCCATACCAGATCGCGACAGAACAGTTTAAATACCTGGGGGTAATCATCACGAAGCGCCTTACAGACTATACAGCACTGAACCTCCACCCTGTTGTGACAAGATTTGCAGAGGACACTCACCATTGGACCTCCCTGCCACTAACTCTGATGGGCAGAGCAGCCCTATTTAAAATGATCGCACTCCCCAAGTTTTTGTACATCCTGCAAAATGCCCCGCTGCACATCCCACACCATGAATTCCTTAAGATAGACCGTATCCTTCGTAAGCTATTGTGGAGTGGAGGTAATCCGCGGATTGCTCTCTCTACCCTGCAAAGGTCAATCTGGGAGGGTGGGATTGGGCTGCCCAGATTGCAGACCTATTACTGGGCCAGTCAGATGGCGGTGGTAAACGACATGCTCCATGGGGACAGAGACCTGCCGCACATCAAAAGGATCATCACCCAGAGAGGTACCTCCCCCTTGGAACTTCTGTATCGCGACTGGCACCACACTCCTGTTCTCAACATGGACACGCACATCACACGCATCTGGACCGAAGCACACCGCTACATAGGCTGGGATGCAAAATTAACTCTAGCCCAACCTCTGTGGAACAACAGCCTCCTCCCCGAAATATCGAAGCTACCCAAGTGGCCGGCATGGGCCCGAAGTGGTATTACCAGAGTCGGAGACGTAATAAGGGAGGAGACACTGGCCACATTTGAAACACTGCACTCTGAATTCGCCCTCCCACCCGCGGAGGAATACCACTATACTCAACTGAAACATGCACTGCAAGCCCACCGACAAGCCAGCAATGATATTCCAGACTGCACCCCGCTGGAACGCAACATTGTCCAAGACCAAATACAGCGGAAAGTTACCTCAAGCATGTACACTGTAATCACATCCTTTGCCACGCCTGAACTGATTAGCCTAAAAGCCAGATGGGAGCGAGACGTGGGCCCACTTCAACCTGAGGACTGGACAGAAGCTTTAATGAACCCCCGGGAAGTGGCCATTTCATCGAGACTCCGACTGGTCCAACTCAAAATCCTACATCGCATCTACTATCCCAGAGTGGCACTCTTCCGCTGGGGCAGAGTCCCGGATGCACGATGCCTGAGCTGCAAACGGGAGGAAGGTACGTTCTTCCACATTATATGGGAATGTGACAAAATACAGCAGTTATGGAGGAAGTGTTGTGACAAGCTTTCCAGGGTCATGGGCAAGCCAGTGCAAAGGGGACCCATACAGCTCCTGTTGGGGATCTCTGACGAAAGCGATCTGACCCGCTATGAGAAACTGCTCTGGTCGATCGCAACAGCAGATCTTAGAAGGAACATTGCGCAGCTATGGGGCTCTGAGAGAACGCCCTGCTACGACCAATGGGTCACGGACGTGGACATTTGTGCGATAATGGAACACAGGGTGTACGCTGCGAGGGGATGCCAGCAAAAAGCAGATAAAATATGGCAGAGATGGGAACAGGATGGCTAAGCTCCCGACGAGATATAACGAGCAAGGTGCTCTATTTGGACAAGGCGACGCCGGACTAGCGAGCCTGGCACGCACAAGTTGTTTCATGTGCTTCCTCATCGTAGACTTGATGGCCCTGAGGGCTATGGCCCTTTATTTCCTTTCCCCTTCTCTTCCCCAGTGCTGTTTACCCTTCCTTTTTCCCTTTCCCTTCCCTGTAATGTAGAGATATTTGTTATGTTTATTCATGTTTTTGTTTTTGAAAAATCAAATAAAGTTTTTGATAAAAAAAAAAAAGTGTTTCACATGCCGGCCAGAGGCCAACACAGAGAAAGTAGTGGTTGCGTGACCATTAATGGGTAGACCATGCGGTCCAACAACTACGCAGTGACCACAAACCAGAGCCTGCCAGAGCCACGGAGGAAAACAAGCAGAAGGTGAATCAGACAGTGGTGGCGTGACCTGTGACAGGTGGATTGTGTCATTCGAGACTTGTGACCAAACCGCCAGCAACAAGCAGCCGTGCAAGCAAGCAGGCCCACTTGAGAACAATATTGAAGTGGATAAAGACATGAACCTTTGGCCCTGAAAGGAACTTAAGATACAATCCCCAGGTAACCCGCTCTGTGTCAAACCTGAGAGGGGCTGGGAAGCTTCAAAAGATTCAAAAGACATGTATAAAAGTTAATGACTTAAGGGAGAGATCTTCCTTACAGAAGTGCTCAAACCAAACCTGTTGAGAACAGTGGCAGTGTAGGCAAGTAGTTCCTTGAGGGACCCTTTCGCCCACACCAATAAGGCGGGATAACCTAACGGTGAATAATCCTGATGAAGTGGGTAAAGGACCCCACTTAAGCAGAGACTAGCATCCTTTGGAAGTTCCCCGATATGAAAAGGGGGAGACTTTCCGAAGCCGCAAAGGGTCATGCCCTTCAAGAGAAGTTCCCATGTTACCGTGGGGAACCCCAGAAGAGCAAGGAAAACCAACACCCCCTGGGGGTTAGTCTTTCTTTTTGTCTTTGGTCAACACTGAATCAGTCAAGAGTCAATCCCCTGTCTTCCCTGTAGGAGAAAGAAGCTGAAACAAAGAGAGTGAACCGGTGACCCTGGTGAAGCCGGTGAAGAGTTCCTCAGGAGAAGGTAAAGGGAACAAGTACAAGTCTAGGAGGGGGCCGGGAAGACTCAAGTCTGTAAATCCTGTAGAATTAGATGAAATAGTGAATCACTTGTTGCACAATATCTTCGCGAGTTCCACAAGAGAGTGGTGCTGGAATGTTGAGAGGGACTCTGGGAGCATCTTCGTTGTCCTATTTGGGACAGGATAAAAAGCATAAAGAATCCTAACTGTGTTGAAACTTCCTTGAAGGAATTACAGGTTTTGTTCAAGTCTATAAAGGACATTGGGTAACCAGCTAGGAGAAGGGGGTCATTCTCCTAGCCCCATGAGGATGCTGTGGAACTGTTTTGGTTGTTGTTGTTACAAAAAGCTTGGAGCTTTAATGGAACTTTTATTTCAAGAAGGACACTTTGCATCCAGGAGAAGGGAACCATTCTCCTGGTTCATGATGATCAGAACCCAAACTTTATTATTGGTTATTGTAGTGATAGGGATAGCGTAGGTGCTTTTGGACCGGGACGGTGCCTTTTGATTTGGACTTTCACAGACTTCCTGACAAGCACCCGAGTTTCTTTAGTTTAGGTAGGGAAATCCCATCAGAGTTAAGGACAGCCAGGATATCTTTTACTATAAATAAAACTATAACTAAAACCATAAAAAAAGAGACGTCGAAGATCCCCTTCCTCGTCTTCGTCTTCTTCCGTTTCCCCAAAAAGGGACTCCTGTCCCACTAAACATAGCTCTCAGGCTGAGTGGGAAGAATTCAGGAAAAAGATGCTAAGCGTCTTCGAGAAAGCGGCCTCGACCCCCTCTAAGACTGCTGAGGGTGATACCCTGGGTGAAAGACCCGAAAAATCAAAAAGCCGCGAGTCGCAGTACCCGGCGAAAGAAGCCACTCGAGAGCGTCACGAACCTTCGAGTAAAGGCAAAGTTGCGTCTTCGACGCTGTCGTCGAGGATCCCTTCATCACATAGATCAGCGTCGTCGATGCCGTTATCGAAGGGTTCTTCGATGCACAGGTCAGTCGAGTCGACGCCATCTTCGACGCCGACGTCGAGAAAGGACAAACCCACGGCCACCTCACAGCCAGTGGCCACACCCAGAGCCTCGAGCACGAGAATGTCGTCGACAACCTCGAGTAGAATCCCGATACTCTCGAGTTCATCGAAGCCTCTACCACCTTTCTCGACGCCTTTTTCGATGGCTTTAAAGCCTTTAACGTCTGCGTCAACGTTTTCTCAGCCAATCATGACAAATCTGGCTCCTTCTGCTCTGGAAATGGGATTTATACCATTTTCAAGACCTGACCACTCCAGGGTCTTATCTTCTATTTATGAAGAAGGGGAGGATTCAGATCAGGAAAGGCCTTTTGAGTTGCAGGGATCTGCAACTCCTGCACTATAAATTTACCTCTGAGGAAGGTAGGTTGAAAGACCTCCATGAAACCTTACAGGAAGCAAGTGGGTTGGACACTTCCCCCAGAAGTGGAATTTGCCACACCAGACCCAGGGGAACATGCTGAAACCCCTTATAGAACCTTGATGGCAAGAATAATCGAGTTTATGGGCTGGTCCACACCCTCACCTGCTTTTCAGCAAGACGACCTCACAGACATCTTGGTCAAAGGTCCACAGGAGGATCCTGTAGTGCCATTTCATGCGGCATTACAAAGGAGAATATTGGCAAACTGGGAAACACCAGAGGTTATCCCAGCAGTTAACAAGAAACTATCAGCTAAATATCGTGTGTCTTCTGCTGACCCTGAATATTTATCCAAACATCCAACTCTGGGGAGTCTGGTTGTTCAGGCAGCTACTTCAGCGGGTAGTAAATCGGCTTACCCTACTGTTCCACAGGACAGGGATGATAAGAGATAGTATTTTCCACATGTAGCATGGTGTTGAAATCCATCAATGCTACTTGAACGCTCGCAAGGTTCAGCCACACACTTTGGGAGTGTGCTTCATCAGGGGCTGACTGCCTCCCGGAGGGGGAAGAAAGGGAAGTGTTTCTCAACATCATTAAGGATGGTAAGGACGCAATGTGCGAATCCCTTCAGACTGGCATTGATTCGGCTGACAGTATCAGTAGGGCCATGGCGGCAAGTACAACCACCAGGAGATTTGCTTGGTTGCGAAAGTCTGGTTTTGCTCCAGATGTGCAAAGCAGACTCTTGAATATGCCCTTTGACGGCTCTTCTTTGTTTGGTAAGAAGGCGGACGACAGTTTAGAAAAACTACAAACATCAAAGGCAGCAGCAAAATCCTTAGGAGCTGCAATCCATCAGACACTATATCGCCCCTCAGGAACCTCGTAGAGAGTTAAGTCCTTTCGCTTCTATTCCGCATTCGGAAAGGGCAGAGGACAGCCGGTTCAAAGGGGTCAGAAGAAATTCACCCGAGGTGGACGGGGTAAAAACACAAGCCGCAGCAGGTGCCCCTTTACCCTCGGCATCTGCATCAGCCGCCTCCAAACCGCTCTGAGGACTCTCTTCACAAAACACCAGTAGGGGTCAGGCTAACTCAACATCTGACGGAATGGCAGGCTATTACGTCAGATACCTGGGCATTGGAGACAGTTGCCCAAGGCTACTGCTTGCCTTTTCTACGCATCCCTCAGAGTCATCCACCGGGGAACAGCTCTGAGAGTTCCAGATCCGCTCCTCTTGCAGGAAATTGTAGACCTGCTAGAGAAAGGTGCCATAGAACCGGTACCTGTAGCGGACAGGAACAAGGGCTGGTACTCCCCCTACTTTCTCATACCGAAGAAAGACGGAGGACTGAGACCTATCTTGGACTTCCGAGAATTGAACAAGTTCCTCAGGAAGGACAAGTACAAGATGGTAACTCTCTCTCAGATCCTTCAGGCCCTCCAGCTCCAGGACTGGCTGGTATCTCTGGACCTCTCTGGACCTCGAGGATGCTTATTTCCATGTGCCAATCCATCTCAAACACAGGAAATACCTGAGGTTCGCAATTGGCGGCTCTCATTATCAATTTTGAGTTCTGCCATTTGGGCTGACCTCCGCCCGAGGGTCTTCACCAAGATAATGTCGGTAGTGGCGGCAAGTCTAAGGAGGGAAGGGATCCACGTCTACCCCTACCTGGACGATTGGCTGATCAGAGCTGTATCTTCAGAACAAGCTCAGATCCAGCTAGATTATGTCTGCCACGTCCTTCACAAACTGGGCTTCTCCCTCAATTTAAAGAAGTCACAGATGAGACCATCACAGAGACTCCAGTTCATTGGAGCAGTCCTGGACACTTCCCTGGGAAGAGCCTCGCCACCAGAGGTGAGGGCTCAAGATATTCTGCAGATGGTCACCAAGTTTCAAAATGCCCAACGTCTCCCAGCCTTCGACTTTTTTTGAGGTTGCTAGGCCTCATTGCATCCTGCATCTTCCTTGTGCCAGAGGCTTGCCTGAGAATGAGATCTCTTCAGTGGGCACTGAGGACTCAGTGGTCGCAATTCTCAGGGAGAATGACAGACCTTCAGATTCCAGACAAGGTGGCTCGAGACCTTCAGTGGTGGGCCTGCCAGAAAAACATCTTGAAGGGGGAACTGTTTTGGCAACCATGGCCGGAAATAACAGTAGTCACAGATGCCTCACTCACGGGGTGGGGAACCCATACCAACGACTTGACCATCAGCGGTCGTTGGTCTCCATCGGAATCCAGACTACATATCAACCTGTTAGAGCTGAGAGCAATCAGACTAGCGCTGAAAGCTTTTCTGCCATCTTTACAGGGGAAAAATATCCTGATAATGACGGACAACACAGTGGCCATGCACTACCTCAACAAAAGAGGAGGCGTAAGATCACTACCACTGTGCAGAGAGGCAATGCAGCTCTGGTTTTGGGCAATCCAAGAAGGAATCTCTCTATCGGCAGTCCACCTAGCCGGAGAGAAGAACTTCACGGCGGACGCTCTGAGCAGGCAGGGCACAGTCTCCCACGAGTGGGAACTAGCTCAGGAAGTCCTTCAGGAGATCTTCGCCCTTTGGGGAACCCCTCAAGTGGATCTGTTTGCCACCAGTACCAACAGAAAGTGCGATCTGTTTTGTTCAAGGGAATTTCCCCCGAGAGGAGCTGTAGGGGACGCCTTTGTAGTGGACTGGGAGTTACCACTCCTGTACGCATTTCCACCAGTCCCTGTTATTCCTCAAATCATCAGGAGGTTGAGAAGATTCCAGAGAACCATGATCCTAATTGCCCCAGACTGGGCCAGGAGAACGTGGTACCCGGACCTTCTGGACATGTCCATCTGCCCACCAATTTGTCTTCCACTCAAGGAGAATCTTCTCTCACAGAAGGGAGGTCAGGTTCCCCATCCAGACATCAGAACCCTCAACCTTCACACCTGGCTTCTGAAAGGTTGAGATACAAGGATTGGGACCTCCCTGATGACGTCATGGAAGTGTTGCTTTCGGCCAGGCGGCCAGCAACAAAGTCTTTATACCGCTGCCGTTGGAACAAGTTTTGCAGCTGGTGTAGAGAAGAGAATATCGACCCCTTTTCATGTGGTACACCAACTGTGTTATCCTTTCTACCCTACTTGGCAAATTCAGGCCTTCAAGTTGGCACTATCAAGGGCTATCTCGCAGTGCTATCGATCTTCAAGCGCACTGCGGAGGAACCTTCGTATTTCAAATTACCCTTAGTTATATAATTTCTAAAGGGATTAACTAATGTCTACCCTCCAAAACCTTTCCAGGTTCCTTTATGGGACTTAAATTTAGTCTTAAATTTCCTGATTGGTACTCCTTTCGAACCACTCCACTCTTGTTCTCTAAGATTTCTCATCCTTAAAACTATCTTATTAGTGGCTTTAACATCTGCTAGAAGGGTGAGCGAATTACAAGCTCTATCTTGTAAACCCCCTCATACAATTTTTCATAAAGACAAGGTTGTCCTACAGGTGAAGCCTAATTTCCTCCCAAAGGTCGTTTCTGAATTCCACATCACTCAGAAAATTACTTTACCTTCATTCTATCCGCCTCCCCATCCAGGGAAAGAGGAAGAAAGGCTACATAGGCCGGAACCAAGGCGGGCTTTAAGCTTTTACATCTGCAGACTTGCTAGGATTAGGCAAGCAGACTAACTGTTCGTGGGTTACTCAGGGCACAAGTTGGGACTACCGATAACAAAACAAACCATTTCCAGATGGATTATTTTGGCCATCCTGGAATGTTACAAAGTGGCAGGGAAAGAGCCTCCTCAAAATCTTAGGGCTCATTCAACCAGGGGTATCGCAGCCTCCGCGGCCCTCGAAAGAGGGGTTCCGGTTCAAGACATATGTGCGGCTGCCACATGGTCGTCCGCACATACCTTCACAAGATTTTACAACCTGGATTCCTCCTCCAGTCAAGAGACTAGGTTTGGCAAAGCCGTATTACATTCGGTTCATTCCTAAAAGGAAACATGGCGTTTTACTCCCACCTCCAATTGCACACCACTGCTATGGGAGTCTATCAAAGATGAGGAATACGTCGGAGGACACAATCCCTTCGAAGAACAAGTTACTTCTTACCTTGTAACGTTCTTTCGATGGGATGTTCCTCCGACGTATTCCTCATCGCCCCTCCCATCCATCCCTGCAGTAATACTTCCCTTGTGGTTGCAGCTAACGCTCCTTCAAGTTCAATAACAATTCATATAAAACAACTGTTAACGTCAAAACGGAACTGAGCAACGGACGCTGCGCGAGTCTATTCATACGCGTGGTGACGTTGGCGCCGATACGGAGGCCGTCGAGGGACATTGGCTCGAGGGACGTCGACGCGCAGCGCCCTCTACTGAAAAAAAAAATTCGAGGCCAGCAAGCTGGGAGATGATCAAAAATAAGGAATACGTCGGAGGAACATCCCATCGAAAGAACGTTACAAGGTAAGAAGTAACTTGTTCTTCTCTACTTACACCTCAAGACTATGGAACCTTTTCCCAGTCAGCATCCGACGCGCCCCCACACGTTGTCCCTTGTACCTCGTGAAATTCCTCAAAGATAATCTTAGGCAGCAGTTCCTGAGAGTACATTTAAATTTATTGCACATTAAGGTGATCCTGCATGCCAGGAATAACAAAAAACATCCATCCCAATTTTGTCACCCTTGTGGGCTCTACAAGATCGCATTCTTGAAGCATTTACTTGCATCATATCAGCTTCATTAAAAGTTTGGATTGACTTCCTGAGGAATTAATTTTACTAACCTTGCCTTTGTGGAATTTGCTTTTTAATAGGCCGGTATCTTTTCTGCCACTTATACTCCCTGAACATTGACTTTCGATTTTTTATAGTACATAAAGCTTATTGATTATTAAGTTTTACATAAAGAGGAATCAACTGCTAAATATTCTTGGTGAAAGTTTTAAATTTTGTATAACTAGCCATATTTTTGACTTAATGATTTATGATGAATTTTACTGTATGACACTGTATTTATGGATTTTTAGTTTGGACATAGGGATAAGGGCTTCTGACAAGTGGTACACATGAATGACGTTTGAGGAGGGATACACAGTGTATATGGGTGTTTGGTTATTGATCCCCTCCCATTCCCTGCCCTTAGCTATGTTAATCCCTAGGGCTAATCCCACCCATTCCCGCCCATCTCTGGAACTGTTGAGCTCTGAGCACTTCCATGGAGGAAGCCATCTTGGATGACTGTCTCCAAGAAAGCTCTTTGGAAACAAGCCAAAACTAGCGGCCATCTTTGAATGCAAAAGATACCATATATCTTCCAAATAAAGTGATCCATTCAATGTTTTCCCTTTGCCAAATACAAACGTGCCTGTCTTTTTCCGTTAAATACTACTTTAAACTTTGCTCGCACTATAAATTGAATCATTTGCTTACATTTCTCTAAAGAACTTTACATTTCTAACTGTATTCATGTTTATATTCCGAAAGAGTGATCCTCTGACGTCATTGATAGTACAAAATACTCCCGCTTTAAAACGGCCTCTACATTAGTAACAGGAGCTGGAATGGTGGAAGTTGTGGTGCTTATGACACAAGCTGGCAGAGTCAGCACAGACATGCACAGCCTAACAGACCAGGAAGAACTATGTAGCAGGAGTGTGCAAGCACATTGCAGCATGAGTGTGCTTAATTCTGTATATGTGGACAAAATGTATGCATTTGTATTCACACAGCCATAACTGCGGAGTGAGGCGACAGTTGGTGTTGCTTAAGGTATGCGCATCTCCTGTCCCAAGAGATCCGTGCAACCTTATTCACAGTGCTTAAAATGGGCCGTTCCTACCCATCCCTCAGTACCTGCACCTCTTAGTATTTAGCATTTGAGTACCTAAACTTCTCAAAGCCTCAAAGAGTACCGGTACTCAACTATGTGACTAGGTGAAAGGGAAAGCATTGAATTTCACTTTTTGACAATGAAAGTCTAAGCTCCAGCAGCCTTATCTGGGGAAGCAGGGCACTCTCCCTCCTCCTCTCGCCACAACCCGCAGTGCCCATAATGTCTCCTCCTGGGCCCACCTTGCAGAGCAAAAGGAGAGACAGGCATACAATTCCAGATCTGGCACGGAACGCCAGTTCCCTAAATGGGCTTCACCAGTCACCCACGGGGTCCCTTGCAAATGGAGCACTGATTGGTTTGGAAAGCCTGCTCAATTACATTTTCATAATTTTTCTTTGCTATTTCCATTGCCTTTTTCTACTATGTAAAGGTTAGAGTTGTGATGGAAGGTTTGGGACTGAAAGCTGCAGCTTCCGTCAACTACCAAATCCCTTATTATTTCACAATGAAAGTAAGCAATAATGAAACTCCCGTTTTAAAGCTAGTTTACAGCTATGATATCTGCTAGTTTGACATGCAAAAAACAGTCCAATGTATATGGATATTCACATTTCAGCGTGCACAACAAACTGGATGTTTGTGTGACGGAATATGAGATGTACTGCTTAACCAAAGTGTGTGATCCTTGGCTCATAATTTAATCTCACTGTGGATTGCCTGCAAAAATTGGGAGTTCTCAAAGCATGCCATATTTTATACATAACAATACTCGTGTCAAAACAGGGAAACATCAGTCTGTGATTGGTGAGCGCCAGAGAACATGCATTTTTGTGTCGAGCTTGGGGAGGATTTATTGGGATTAAGGATGTTGAGGTTAGGGTCTTTGAGAGAGGTTTGGTTCACATGGGTTGCATGGCCGGGAGGGCTGCGCCTCTCTGTATCCTGAAGCATAGGCAGGGTCAATCCTGGGTATGGACAGAATCGGTGACGCCTTGCAATAATTAGTGATGGCTATGGCACAAGTTTGCTACATTCAAAATAGCACATATGAATATCGGCATGGGCAAATTATGATGCCGATTTGGGTTGCTGATTTAAGTGTAATGTGAAAATTACAGTTCCAATCCTTTGGGCATATATGACGTAGCCTAGCATCCATTTAACATCTGAACATTTCGATGAGGATTGATCGGTTAGTTCTAATGGAGGAGTTTGCAACAAAGCGCTTTACAAATTGGACGTTAGTTGCCATGCTTTTCTAAACAAGAGCTCCCGGCTGGTGCCACGCATCCAGCAAGTATGCTCCGGTGAACCGGCCCTTCAGTGCAGGAAAAGTTGACTGTGCGTGAGCTGAAGGTCCGAGGCACACATGGCCTGACTGTGGTCCTCCGGCGATGCGGGAGAGCGAAGATTTGAGTTGCTGAGGGAGATGTGCGGGGCGTGAGATGAAGCAGCAAGATGGTGCCCTCTACCGCCGCCGGACACCATAGTGCGCTAAAGCTTGAGCCCGAACCGGAGGGAGAGTGAAGCTGACGGACACCCACAACCCCACTCCGGGGAGCGCCCGTAAAATCCTGCCTGGACGCAGTGCCCTTAAGTCTGCACTGCACGAGAACTGGCCTGAATCACCCCGGTGCCTCATCCCGGCGCTGCAACAAGTGGGACCCCCAACAACTCCCCGACCAGCAAGTGAAGCCGTGGACGGTGCAGGGAGCCTCTGGCAGCCACCACCCCAGCGTCCCGGACGTGGGCGGCCTCACCCTGGAGGCAGAACAGAAGTTACGCCCGGACGCTCTGGGGTATGTGACAACGCACCAGAGGCAGTGGACCTGCATTAGATCGCGGCTGACTGGCAGCCCCTGACCCCTCCAGGCGCAATGTTGTGGCGCTGCCGGGGGAGCCGCGACAGAACCATCCAGGTGAAGGTACATGTTGGGGAGAATTCTCATTTTATGGCTAATTTCCCTCACCTAGCGAGTCCCCCAGCAGCTTTGCTGGACTTCTGGAGTTTATTTTTTTCACTTGGTAAGAGTGTGAGCTTTTCCCCCACTCTTACCCATGTTTTGCCATGTGTCTTACCTGTGTTCATGATTGTATATTCTGAAGTACACCACTTCAGTAGTCCGCTTCTTTTGTGTGTTACACAGCACCTTCAGTGCAGTGACACAGGGTTGTCTTTTAGACTTCCCACCAACTCCATTTCTGGGGCTGACTGCAGTCCCCCAGAAAAGGGTAAAGTTGCCATTAACTTACTTAGTCAATTTACCACAGATCCAGTACAACCCATCTTCCATGGAGTACTGGAAAGGGTTACTTCGTACCCCTTTTGTATCTGTACCTCCTAGAGCACCGTTTCGCTCTTAACATTTAGACTTGGCTGGTGGCATTGGTATATACCCTAACTTTTCTACCACGATAATACCATATAAACGTGGTATTGTTTTAGGCTATTATATTAGCCTCGAACTTAAACCTGCTTGACCTAATACTTTTTCTTTTGGCTCCGGTCGGGTTTATTCACCATTTCTTTTTGTTAAAGTCCTTCTTGTATTTTACTTTGCGCAGCAAACCAGGTTGGTCTTCTTTGTTCACCGTCTTTTGCCAGGCTTCTGCTCAGAAGCCCTCCTCCAGGCGCCTGGGTGTCTAGGTGGGCTGAATGTGAGGGAGGGGTGTAGTCACCCCCTGCACAGGGTATCCTAGGAAACCCAAGTTGCACTTTGCCATGAATGGCTGAGGTGGTTGTCCGGGCTGGACAACCCCCCTGCTGTGTGATTGACAGCCAGGCTGTGTGAATAGGGGATTTTCGCATAAAAGGCAGGTCTCTTGAGAGTCGCCACTGGAACTACAAGGAACCAAAGAGAAGCGGAGAAGAAGACGGCTGCTGCAACTACCCCGTCTCGGTGAAGCTCTGCTGCAGTCCTGAGCTATCTACCCTTCGACGACCAGAGAAGATACAGTCCATAGTCTTCTTCCCTTGAGCTTGGTGGGGATAACCAGCTCATCTTCCACAGCCAGAGGATCTTCTTGGTCGAAATCGCTGCACACTGCTGTAGTTGTCCGGATAGCCATCTGAAGAGCCTCTCCTGTTTTTTTAAGGAGCGCTCCTTTTATTCATCATCACTGCTGCCGGCTTCATCCGTGTGGTGCAGACCCATCCAAACGTCCTCCTTCACATCAAAGCTCCAGGAACCGTGGGTCTGCAGGAAACCAACAGGAACAACTGCCAGGGCACCAGCTTCTTCATTGAATAAGGTACTGTGTTCTGCTTGAGGAATCAAGGTGAATCCCTTTTCTTCACCTCCAAGGCTTGTCCGTCTCTTCCCTCCTTCTTATAACTTTTGCTTCCTCTGTTGACAATATCCAAGTACTCCTGGCAACGTTGAATCTCGAACTATCCGACTGTGTGATCCTCGACAACAGGAACCCGGTTCCACTTGACACTGGCTCCGGCCTATTGACTCTTGAATTTCTGTCTATGAGTGTTCTCTGATTCTGTCTGCCTTGACAAAAGTATTGCCTGTGATTTTTGCCCCCAACTCACTCTGGTTAACCCAGGTGCTAAGTGTGTTTTTGCCCCGGTAACAATTCTTGCCACGGATACGCGTTTCGTTAGTAAGACCTACCTGTCAAAAAGTGATCGCAAGTGATTCCCGGTAACGTCTTTTGTTTCATAACACCGTTCCGTTAAAACACAGGGTACTTACCTTGAGTTAGAGTGTACCAAAGTGAATTAGTTGGTTGTAGTATATTTTACGTGTGGTTTTACATTAATAGAAGTCTTGTGTATATAACCAATAGTTTAAAAATAAATGTACTTATATTTTTTACCTGAAACCTTGAGTCAGTGTTTGCTTCAATCAGAGTAATTGTGGTCCCTTTGTGTAATCTCTCCTACTGCTCATATACTCTTGAGATAAGGCTGGCTGCTACGCTACTGCTACCACTTTTACATAGTAGTACAGGCTTGTACCAAAGGTAAAACTTGTATTGCCACCTGTAGCCTTAATTGTGTGTAGTGGTCCCTAAGGGCACTGCACAGGATTCTGCTTAACAGTACACAGAACAACAGAGGACGCTGCCCGACGCTCAACGCCTGCGGATAGGAAAGGAAAACACACGATCCTGCGGCACTCCACTCGGCTGCCACCCCCTACCTGAGGAGGGAGATCCCGCCCAGATCCACCCTTCGGGCACTCCAGCCCCCTATGGTCACCTCGGCGAGCCCTGGCACTGCGTCCTCCCAGTGTAGGAGGTAAGGATCCAGCAGCCCCCGTTGCCATCTGCAACCCAGGGGCACTCCTGATCCACCCCAGTGTCGAGGGACCCGCCATCTTGGGACGCTGTGGTACCCCCTCCTGCTGACCTGCAGCGTTGGCCAGGCCTGAAGTCTAGAAACAGCCTCACCGGGAGGGTGCTGGAGTCTAAGAACAGCTTAAACCTTGAAGGGGTGGCGGTCAGCCCCGCTAGGCCTCCCCACGTTTGACTCAGGCTCCCACAAGCAAAGGACATGGGCGCAGACTCCCAATAGCCCTAGCCACTCCAGAGCGACCCCTTCCGGCAGAAGAAGAAAATAAAAGCCGGATGGCGATCCACCCCGCACATCAGGGGGTCACTGGCACGGGACCCGTGACACAGACGGTAACAAAGTCCGATCTCCAGGACCTCCTCTCGCCCCTCACAAAGGAGTCCCAGAAGGGTACGGAAGAGGTAAAGAGCAAAATCACAGGCCTGGACAGACACCTAGGGGAACTGGAGGGGAGAACAGCAGAGGCAGAAACAGCCCTCTGTGAACACAGCTACGAGTTCAACAGGGGTGTAGACAGACTGGCAGCACTTGAGGCGAGGTGCGAAGCCCTGGAGCTCAAGCAGGACGTGGAGAATTGGTTCCAACGCAATAATATTTGTCTGAGGAATCCCTTCAAGCATCTCGAATGCGAATCTGGAGCGATACGTAAGCAACCTCTTCTATTCATCGTGACTCTACCAGATGACTCCTCCTCCCCCCCGATGCTGGACAGAGTCCACAGAACAAGGACAAGAATAAACTCAACACCCCCGCCGGACGTCCTAGCGAGACTGCACTATTTCAATGTCAAAGAAGAAATAATGCAAGAGGCGAGAAGCTCCCCCCACATTCTCTTGTGGGATGCCTCCATTGCTCTACATCAGGACTTGGCAGCGGTCACACTAGCGAAAAGAAAGGCTTTAAGACCAATCACTGAGTGGCTAAGGGACAAGGGAATACCCTACTGCTGGGGGTACCCCACATCCCGGTCCTTTACCTCAGAGGGTGGCGTCCGCCACATACGTAATCTAAATGAAGCCGAAAAATTCCTAAGCCCCGGGGAGGAGGATGCGGGCCCCGATGGAAATTCGGCACCCAGGCTAGAAGCCCAACAAGATCACACACGGCCCTGGTGGAAAAACGACGCCGCAGGATTAGAGGACCCCCTATGAAGGGCAATCGGCCTGGTATCGGCTGACAGCACTGGGGCACATAGAAACACCGGGCCATCAGGCACAGTGACCCTTGGCCGGGCCCAAACTTCCCTAGGCTAGGCTATGAATAATAAACTTAAGAAAATGGCCACCCACCCATAGGGCATCGAGGTTCACCGCCCAAGAAGAGGAGGCCTAACCGCCTCCACACATTTTGGCTGCTTTGGCCCAGCCGGAGGCCCCGTTGGTCGAAGGCAGGCCCAGATGACCAAGTTTTGTTTTTCGGGGGGGGGGTGACGATAGGGACGAGAGGGGAACAAAATCACACCACAGGGAACAAAGCAACCAACGCAAAATGTGTCACTACAGCACCAGGCTGGGGAAAGCAACCTCTGAAAATTATAACCACAACCCACCAGGATAACAAACTACTCTAAGGATCTCACCATCATCACATGCAATGTTTAAGGCCTAAACTCTCCCAGAAAACGAAAATCAGTGGACCACCGCCTATCCAAACTCTCTGCGGACATCGTCTGTCTGCAAGAAACATACCTGCTGCCAGCCGATGAAAAGCGAATCAGCTTCCGACACTACCCCAAGAGGTACTGTGCCTCCTCGGGTCTGAAGAAAGGCAGTGGGCCTCATTACGACCCAGGCGGACTTCGCGGTGCTAAATGCACCGCGAAGCATGGCGGAAAGCCGCCGATAGCGCCATGGGGGTTGGCGGATTTACCGCCCCATTCCGACCTCGGCGGAGCGGTAAATCCCCAATCCCCATTCTGCCCTTCCCCATTCCCATTTTCGCCCCATAGGGTATAATGGGAGTGGGGAAGGAGTTAATTACGCCACCGTAAAATACGGTGGCGTAATTAACAACGAGGTCCCGTAGCGCCATGGTTTTCTCCGGCTGGTAAAACCAGGCGGAGAAAACCTCCATGGCGCTACGGGAACTCGTAGTATGGCGGAGAGGTACGCCATGCACTACGCTGGCGTAATACCCTCTCCGCCAGGGTCCTAATGAGGCCCAGTGTCATTATGTAGCTTAGCCGAGCAGTACCCCTAACAAATGTCAGTGAAGCAAGATCCTGGGGGCAGATATGTACTACTCAAAGGGCTCCTGCTAGAACTCCCAATCATGATCTCAGCAATCTATTGTGAGAACGAAGGCCAGGAACGCTTTCTACACAATATCATCCAGACAACCTCATTTGCCGCAGGGAAGCTCTTGATCAAAGACGATTTCAACCTCACTCCGAATCCCAGCGTCGACAAGACTCTACCGCCCACCAGATCGGACTTCGCACAGGCCATGGGACTCGCAGAGTTGCTAAGGGAAACTGAAACAATCGACACGTGGAGACTGACGAATTACAGTGCCAGAGATTACACCTTCCTCTAGCATGTCCATAGGGGGTTCTCGAGGATAGATCTGCTGCTGATGTCCAGCACACTGTTCCCATGCATCGAGGACATTCACATCGGCCTGAGAGTGATCTCGGACCACGCACCAGTAATAGCCTGACTACAAACAGCGGGCCTGCCGGCGCCCCCACAGAGGTCATGGAAGCTGCAGGACTACATCCTCTCGGATGTGGCAGCAAGCCAAGAACTATCAGAAGCCCTCACAAACTACTTTGCAGAAAACGCTACAAGGGAGTCCTCTGAAGCCAGTGATCCGGGGTGTAGCCATCGAATGCACAGTGGCACACAAACGCAGACACCAGCTTTGACTTTCTGAACTAGAGGCAGTGGTGGCGGAAAAAGAAGCAATCTATAAAAGTTGAGTCAGTGAAAGGATGGAGATAACTCAGAAGAGCAAAAACTGCCCTCGAGATGCACCTGGCAGATCGGACGGCCCGAGCCTTAATGTACACAAAGCAGTACTATTATCTCAACAGCAACAAGGCCAACCGTCTATTAGTGCACAAAATCAAGAAGCTGCACTCCAGGAACAACATTCTAGTTCTGCAGGACTGGGAGGGCAAGTCCTGCTGCACAGAGGATGGGAAGCTAACCATCATGACCGAACATCAAAGAAGGAACAAGTTACTTACCTGTAACTGTTGTTCTCCAGCATGGGCCTGGCATGGATTCACATGCTCATGAATATTCCTGTCGTCAGGCCGGGAATCCTCGGTATAGAAAAAATCAATATCAGTTTCGTTTCTGATCTGTCTTTCTTAGTAGTAACCAATCACTGGTCTCTGGGTCATACTGCCCCAAGCCAATGACTGCCCTCTCCCTAAGCCCCGCCTCTGGCAGCCATCCTCAGATTTGGTAGCACGTAAAGTGGCAGTATGACCAAGTGAAGAGCCGCAGAGGGGTAGGCGGGAGGGTTTGCATGAGAATCCATGCCAGACCGATGCTGGAGAGCAACAGGTACAGGTAAGTAATGTGTTCCTTCTCCAGCATTGGGTCCGGCATGGATTCACATGCTCATGAATAAAAGAATACATAGCAGTATACACATGCACAACCACGGGAGGTGGCAACAGGCTCAACATTAAGCAATACAAAAAAACTCAACATTAAGCATCTCTTACCTCCTCACCAGGCTCACCTTAAGCGAACAGGTTGCGCAGCACTGCTTGGCCGACCCTGGACTCCTCCCTGGAGTCCCGATCGACGCAGTAGAATCTCGTGAAGGTGTGTGTCGACCTCCACGTCGCAGCCCTGCAGATGTCGAGCAGGGGCACACCAGATAGGAATGCTGTGGTAGCAGCGATCGCTCTGGTCGAGTGGGCTCTCGGACGGCCGGGCAGCGGTCGGTTTGCCTACCGGTGACAGTGCATGATGCAGCCGGAGAGCCATCTGGAAATGGAAGCCTTTGAGAGGGACTTCCCTTGGTTCACAGGGCCAAAGTTCACAAACAGCTGTGATGTCCTCCGAAAACTCTTTGTGCGGTCCACGTAGAACTTCAGCGCTCTAGCCAAATCCAGCAAGTGCAAAGACCTCTCAGCCGGCGACGAAGGTGATGGGAAGAAAACAGGCAACACCAAGGGCTCGTTGAGATGGAAGTCCAACGGCACCTTGGGCATGAAGGAGGGGTGTTGTCCTCAGCACTACCCTCATCTCGTGGAATGTCAGGTATGGAGGTTTACAGGAGAGGGCCTGGAACTCTCCCACTCATCGTGCCAAGGTGATGGCCACCAGAAACACCATCTTTCACGATAAGAATTTCAGCGGCGCTGAATGCAAAGGCTCGAATGCCGGGCCCATGAGCCTGGTCAGCACCACGTTGAGCTCCCACGCCGGGGACGGAGCCTTCACAAGCGGAACAGTCTTTTCATGAACTCCTTCACCTGGCGGTGAGACCACAGCGACGACCGCCCCGGAGTTCTGGTGTAACTGGGATAGCCGCCAGATGAAATTTGATAGAGGCATGCGCCAGCCCTGCCTTGGCCAGCGATAGCAAGTATGGCAGCACTTGAGGGGCCGTAATCCATAGAGGGATAATCTTCTGTGCACGGCACCAGACAGAGAACCACTTCCATTTATGTCCATCGCACTTGAGAGTCGAGGACACCCTGGCCATGGCAAGTACCTCCTTGCAGTCCGCCGGGTTATCGTAGCCTGGGAACTCTAGTGCTGCAGGAGCCAGGCCTGCAGGTTCAGCGATCCTGGGTCGTGATTCAGGATCGCGCCTCCTTCCCTGGCGAGAAGATCCACGTCCGTCGGCAGCTTGACTGGAGGGGACGCCGACATGTCCAGAAGGTCTGGGAACCATATCTGTCTCTGCCACACTGGTGCAACGAGGATCATCATGCACCAGGGCCGTCTGAGTTGACTGATCAGAAGCAACGGCAATGGTGGGAACGCATAGAGGAACAGGCTGTCCCAGGGGAAGAAGAATGCATTCCCCCCCCCCCAAAGCTCCCCGGCTGGGGAAACCTGCTGGCGAACCCCCAGCACTTGTGTTCATTGCCGTCGTGAACAGATCGATCTGGGGATTGCCCCATCTTCGCAATAGGAAATCTACTTGATTTTGCCGTAGCTCCCACTTGTGGCAAGAGCGCAGCTCCATGCTGAGCGAGTCAGCGACGGTGTTCTTCTCTCCTGAGAGGTGAAAAGGTACCAGGAACATCCCCTGGGCGACAGCCCAGTGCCACAGATCCAGCACTTCCTTGGAGAGATCTAGGGATCTGGTGCCCCCTGCTTCCGGATGTAGAACATCGTGGTGGTGTTGTCTGTGAAGACCAGTACCACTTTGCCCTTGAGGGATGGAAGGAAGGACCTGAGGGCCCAGAACATGGCCCGGAGCTCCAGGACGTTGATGTGCAGCGACCTCTCCTCCGGGAGCCAAAGGACTCTTCCGTGGAGATCTCTGGTGTGCATGTCCCATCCCCCCCAGGGAGGCGTCAGTCGTCAACGTTTCCTGATGCACTAGGATCTGCAAGTCCATGCCAGCCGCGAGATGCGCGCGGGTGCCCCATCACCAGATCGCTTGACGTAAAGTCTTGTTGAGGGTTATCTCGTCTTCGAAGCTTCCCGCCACTTGTACGCAACGGGCGTCTAACTCCTGCAGCGGCCGCATCCGCAACCTGCATAGTCGCACAAGGTAGATGCATGAGGACATCATGCCGAGCAGGGACTTGATGGACCTCACCCTGGCAACTTCTATGGTCAACAGCCGTTGTACTTTGCCCAGGATGGCTTTTATCCTCTCCTCCAACAGTGAAGCCAGCCGCGCCACCGTGTTGAGCCAAGCAGAACTCCGCATAGATTATAGAGCACCCCCAGTTCCGTGAGCAGGCGGAAGGTCCTCGCTGAGTGGTTGACGGCGAGTTCCCTTGACTTTGCTCTGATGAGCCAATCGTTCAGGTAGGGGTAGAAGTGGATCCCCTGCAGGGGCAGCCACGCCGCCACCGTAGCCAGGCACTTGGTGAAGACCCTTGGTGCCGACTCCACTTCAAACCGAAGGGCAGTGCCTTGAACTGATAGTGCCGCCCTTGGACCATGAAACGCAGAAACTTTCGATGTCCTTTGTGTATGGGTATGTGGAAGTAGGCATCCTCCAGGTCCAGTGACAACAGGAAGTCCCCTTCTTCCAACTGTCCCAGCAGGTGCTGAAGGGTGACCATCTGGAATTTTTGGAATTTTATGTATTTGTTGAGGCGGCGAGGTCTAAGATGGGCCGCCAGTCTTCTTTCGGACGAGGAAGTACCGCGAGTATACACCGGAGCCCTGGAGCCTCTTCGGGACAAGCTCTATCGCGCCCTTTTTCCAGCATCGCTCGTACCTCCAGAAGTAGCTGTGGAATGTGGTTTTCTTTCCTAACCACCTGTGGAAAGTGGGGACACTTCCTTTGGTACTCCACAGTGGGCCCGTGGCCCAGGGCATCCAGCACCCAACGGTCAGTGGAGATAAATTTCAACACGCTGACGAAGTTCGACAGCAGGCCTCCCACCGGGGTGCTCGGGTGGGGGCCCGAGGCCTGGCCACCTTGGGCGCCTTGGCGACGACAACGATGTCCACCGGCCTTGCTGCAGCCTCTGTAGGCTTCCTGCGACGAAGAGCGGGCCGCCTGACGGTACGACAAAGAGCTGCCGCCGAATCCTTTGGAGGCACCTTGAGACTTGCCTCCGGAGGTCTCAAAGGACGGCCGTCGCTGATGGAGCATGCCCAAGGCACAGGCCGTCTCGGTGTCTGCCTTGATGGCCTGCAGTCACTCGTTCACTGCTTTGCCGAACAGGTTGTTTCCATCGAAAGGCATGTCCAGTACCCTGGTCTGTACGTCCTGACGGAAGTCGATTACCCTGAGCCAACCACGCCGGCGAAGGCAAACGCCGTTGCCCATGTGGTGAAACCGGGTTTCGGCGATGTCCGTGGCTACTGTGATGGTGTGGTCCGAAGCCACCTCACCCTCATGCAGGATTTCAAGGGCTTGCGCCCTGTTGTCGTCTGGAAGGAAGTACAGGAGGGGGGCGATTTTAAATCATAGCTCCCTATCGTAGCGGGCCACGTTAGCGAGAGTGCTGGCCGACTTAATGGTCATCGCTGCCAACGAGATGACCAGATGTCCCATGGCGTCCAGCTTCTTCCACTCACCCTCCGGCAGGGAAGTGGAAGTCTATGCCGTCGCCCCTGCTGATTTATTCTTGGCCGCCACTGAGACTACTGAGTCCGGTGACAGCTGGGCCCTGAGGTACATAGGAGCAGCGTCTGGGACCCGCTCCTACTTCTTGTACCGGACTCCCTTCTGAAGAACCCGTCCACGGCCACTGCGAAGAGACAGTTCTTCGTCCCAGATGTCCGAAGGCGGGACTGAGAGTACGTCTTCCTCTTGGCCTCTCGTAGTTGATAAAGTAATCCCTCCTTCTGCTCTTCGGGGCTTAGCTGGAAAAGCTCAGAGGCCCTGGCGATCGTGGCATGAAACGAGCCAATTTCGTCAGGAGGGGAAGCCCGGGGAGGGGGCGATGGGAGATCTGTTCAGTCGTCGGTCCCCGTCATCGCCGTCTCCGTCTCATCCCTCTGCGGAGGCGATGGAGGTGAAGGATGGAAGGGTGGGGGCGGATCAAATCTCCTCCGCTTGGCTGGATGACTCCCCGACGGTCCAGGCACCGCTGGATCGTCCCCCGGAGGCAAGGGCATCCTTGTCCTCATCTCTGTGCACAGGGTGTGCAGTGCTAGCAAGAGGTCTTCCGACCTGTCCGTCGGCTGCGGCATTGGTTGCGAAGGGAGCGTCGGCAGGGGCGTGGTGTACTCCGGTTCCTCGTCGACCTGCTGTTCTTCGTCGGCTCCACCGTCGCACTCCACGTCTGCATCATCGGGATCTTTCCCATAGGCCCTGACCTCGACAAACCTCTGGTCAAGGACTGACTTGAGGCCAGACAGCTCGTCCTCAGAGGAGGTATCCGAGTCCGCTAGGACCACTGCTCCCCGTCCCTCCTTCTCGGCCCAGGGCTTCACAGGGGTCTTTTCGATGGACTGGAAAGACTATTACCTCCGGGTGGGCAGGGAAACTCTTGGCCTAGAGGTCGTCTCTACTGGGGTCGCCTCTGCGGGCTTCACCAGGGACACCACAACTCCCTCAATCGAGGCCTTAGCCGGGTGAATCTGGGCCTTCACAACCTTAGGCGCGTCTGAGGCCTTCACCGTGGGGGGGGGGTCACCACCTCACTCCTGAAGCTTACCCGGGTTGTCAGACTTCCTTTTCGTCGAGCCAGAGCGTTGGCTCGTGGTTGACGGCGTCGGCGATGTTGCACCCGGCCTGGCAGCCGAGGAGCCCGTACCAACGGCGCTCCCGGTGCCCGCAGACTCGCAGTAGTTTGCCTTATGTTGGGTCGCCGGAGCGCCCTCAAAGGTATTAGAAGACCGCTCAGACGACTTCTTCTCACCTGCTGCCGGGCTCTTGGCCTCCAGCAAGTCATTTGAGACGGTCCTTCATGGTCCGGACGGAGATGTTATTGCAGAACGCACAGTCCTCCTACACATGCAGCTTGTCGGAGTGCAGGCAGTAGAGGCACCGGGAGTGCTCATCCTCCTTGAAGACGTTCTGTAGTTCACATCCTGGGCAGTTGCTAAACAGCTTGGAGCCAACGGGCGTCGAGTCTCCTTTGTCTTGGGCCATGTCCACGCAGGGTAGGCCTCAAAGATCTTCCGGAATCCTCCAATAAGTGAAATTCGATAAAAATTCATCCTTGAGGGGCGTAGAAATTTCGAAACGGGTCCCTGTTAATCTGAAGATAAATCGGTGGAGCTTGAGGCTCGAATTGACCGGAAAATAAGGGTAAACTCTCTGAAAAAACGCAATACGCAGTAAAAGCTCAAGAGCTAAGCACGAGGACTCCCAACACTTGAACGTGCGGTAAAAATCTGAAGATGGCTGCCAGAGGAGGGGCATAGGTAGAGGGCAGTCATTGGCTGGGGGCAGTATGACCCAGAGACCAGGGATTGCTTAGTAGGAGAAAGACAGTTCAGAAACGAAACTGAAACTGATGTTTTCCTTTACCGAGGATTCCCAGCCTGACGACGGGAAATATTCATGAGCATTTGAATCCATGGCAGACCCCATGCTGGAGAAGCATAATGTCTGGGGACCCCACGGACAAGGAGTCACACATCCGCTATCTCCATTCCATCCAAAGGCCTCCCCCGCACCTGGACTCACTGGAACTCCCAATCTCCACCGAGGAAGTGACCGAGGTTATTCGCTCGATGAAACACGGCCCCAGGCCCCGCTGGCTTCCCGGACACTTTTTACAAAACAATAGACCCACACCCTGGCCCCCCATCTGACATCCCTCTACAACACCTTCCTGGTGTCAGGCCGCACCACCACATCGATGGAGGACTCACTCACAATCGTGATACTGAAGCCGGGGAACGACCCAGAACTCTACTCGTCATATAGACCCATCGCGCTGATGAACTTGGATGCGAAAATCTTCTCCAAACTCCTGGCACGCAGACTTGCGGGTATCCTGCCGGACCCGATTCACCCGGACCAAACAGGGTTCATCCCAGGCCGCAGCACCTCTGTCATGATCTCTGCTTCCAAAAGGTCAGGGTTTTCCCAACTCCCTTGGAAGCAGATCCATAACCCAGGTTCCGAGTGCCAACCAGTCCCAATTGGGACCTTTTGGACCCAGTCCTGGCGCCAGTGGCACCAGGCTCATAAATATGCCCAGTCCCAGCGCTGGAAGCGCCGGGCTCATAATGCTTGGGTGGACTTACCTGCAGCAGACCATGCTGCTTACTTGCCTGCCAGTTGAGCCTCTGATCCTCTTCTGTTTGGAACTACTTTTCCTGTTGGGTGGGGCAGGAGCCACTCCCTAGATTCAGAACACTGGAACTCTTCTGGAAAGCAGGAACTCTTTTCTTACCTAGGCGTGGCTGTGGAAGGAGACACCTAAGCACTACAGGAGGCTATTTAAACCACACCCGATGGATGAATCTTGCTTTGCGTTATTCTGCATCCTCTGCAGCAGAACGCTCATCGTGTCTTCTGCATCTGATCCTGGGCCTAAGGAAAAAGGCTTACCATCCTGAATCCAGTCTTCAGCAACACCTATAAAGACAAGAAAGAACAGGTTAGCATTACGGTCTTCAGTGACAGCTCTTCACTTACCTGGTCCATCGGCTGTCACCAACGCCTCGCGCTGCATTCCGGCATCTGAAAGACAAAGGCTTACCTACTCTTCGTGCGCTCCGGAGGTCTTCACACTGCATTCCGGCATCTGAAAGACAAAAGCTTACCAACTCTTCGCACGCTCCGGAGGCCTTCGGCGCTGCATCCCACATCTGAAAGACAAAACAAGGTGCGTTTAAAGACATTGGGGAACTTTAATACTCACGTGCCATTACTCCTTTCCACATCTAACCCAGTGGGTATTCCGGCACCCTGCAGCCGCTCCGAACTTGTACCTGCAAAATAAAAAGACAGTTAGAGCGCATCGTGAAGCAGGCAACAAGCGCTTACTTATGTGCTTCCAGGCGCTTCTATTCATCACACGGGCTCCATCTTCAACTCACTTCAGCCCGTCATCCGCCATCGCCGGAACCCTGCAAAACAAGAGACATCATTACTAAAGACTTTAAAGACATTAGGATTACTCGAAACTTACCGTTCGTGCAGTAAACGACGGACAGCAGTCCTCTGAAGTCAAGAGGCCTGCTCCCCTTATCCAGTGAAGAAACTGGTTACAGCACCCTGCCCCGAGGCAGATGGAGAGCACGGCGTTCACTTACCTAAGGTGAGAGCGTTAACCTTTGGGGTTCTACCGGAGAAGAGAAAGGGAAGACGAGAGAGACATTCAATAACCCAGTTCCTTAATCCCATATTTTCTATCTGCAGACATCTTACCCTTCGAGTCAGACATACAGTGCACAGAGGTCCAGCCCAAAGAGCCAGCCGTGTGTTACACATCACCTTTGAAGATACGGTATACGCCCAGTCAAGACCGGCGCCTCTACGGGAATCAGGTGAGCGTTACAACCTCAGACAACGCGAGACGCACCCTAAACATCATCGAATCAGTAAAACAGATCGGGAGAGGGCATGGCGATCCTGTCACTCAACGGGCACCAAGCCTTTGATATGCTCGATTGGGGCTACATGGAAGAAACACTGAGGCACTTTGGGGTTGGGCCGAAATTTCTGAAGTGGACCCTGGCGAATTACCAGCACCCCACCACAACGCTCAGGATAAATGGAGGCAACTCGCCCAGGATCGCATTCCTCATCTTTGCGCTTTCCATGGAACCATTTGCCTCTAGAATTCGCCGGAACCAGCGGATACACCGACCCATGGTCAAAGACGAAACGTACAAATCCACCTTATATGCTGACCATGTGCTGCTGACGTTGGCCCACCCGGAAACCTCGCTCAAAGCCCTGTGGGAGGAACTGGACAGCTTCAAGGTAGCATCAGGTTTCACCATCAACCTCTCGAAATCGACAGCTCTGGGTGTCAACATCCGCAGGGCCAAAGTAGACTCCCTATTCAAGGAATTACAGCCGCAGCTTTTGCCCTGGCAAAGGCAAGAGATATCCTGGACGGGGAAGATAAGACAAGCAGAAATTGCAAGAGCACGTCCTGAAATTCGTTTGGGGGAGTGGGGGGGAGCCACGCATCACAAGAAGGGTCTTGCTCCGTAGCCCTGTAGCCGGGGGACTCGGGGTCCGGGAGGTAGACAGATACTGACTGGCAGCGCTTCTCGCAGCAGCATTCACATGGTAAACAGGCACCAACAAACCCTACTGGCTGAAACTGGAGGAAGACAGAAGCCGCTACCCACTAAATTCTCTCACGCACATTGCTTGTCCCAGAAACCCCACAAACACCGGCCCCCTCACGGCAAACAGGAACACAGAGTGCTGGAAGAGAGCAGCCTGGAAATGAAGTTGCAGGAATACGGTGGGCCCGTTGTCCCCGATCTGGGAGAACCCAGACTTCACCCCAGGGCTATAACCGAACTACTTCAACAGGTGGAAGGCAGGCGGGTTGAAGCACATGGCCGATTTATTTACAGAAAGCAACATACTCCCGTTCGTGGGATGCAAGGAGACGTTTCAGATGCCAGAAAGTGAACGTTTTCGCTATGCCAAGCTCCGACACTGGCTGTCCCACGAACCAATGAAGACGCACAGAAGAAGAGACCTCGCGGTGCTGGAGCGCACACCGACGGCGACCCCACCCAAGCGGAAAATCTCAACCTTGTACAAACTGCTGGACAGAGGGGCCCCAGCCTACTCAAAAAAGCCCTACATGGCGCGATGAGTTCGAGACATAGGCAGAGAACTGTATGAGGTAGCCTGGACCAGCATCTGGACGAGAGCCCGCAAGAGTTCCAAATGTGTCAGGAACAAGGATGGAGCAATCAAGGTCTGCTACAGATGGTACTGGACACCAGAGATCTTACACAAATGTAACCCTGCAATCTCACTGCAATGCTGGAGAGGCTGCGCGGATAAGAGGACGCTGTTCCACCTTCTGTGGTCATGCCCGAAATTGGCCGGTTTCTGGAAGGAGGTCTTGGAGCAGATCAAACAAATCACCGGCCTATCAATACCATGGGACCCTGGTATAGTTCTGCTGGGTGACACTGGTGAGGGAAAATTCCCGATGTCTGGCCGACTGGCAGACCTCTGCACACATCTTACAGCTGTAAAAATCTCGATAGCTAGACTGTGGAAACACCCTGAGGGCCCGGCGACCCCCATGTGGTGGGCAAAGTGCTGGGATATCGCAGCAGCTGAAAAGATCACTGCCATTCAATTTGGGAACAGGAGTAAGTACTATGGCACCTGGGCCCCTTCCCTAGACTATGCCCAACAGTTCTCCCGGGTAGCCAGGCAGCCACCGTCCCTCCGCTGGATGGCAAAAACTGATTAAAAACTATCAACGTCCCCACTGGAGAGGTCCAGGGGGCCCTCCACAAGGACACTATTGGCTGAAGCAACGCCCCGCCCGCAGCAGTAGTCCCCCACTGGGAACTGAACCACGGTTGCCCGACCCTCCGAGATCCCCAAGGACAGAGACTGAACAGAAACTGATGTTCCCCAACCCTGTACTGAAGCTACCTCCTTCCCTTGATCCCCCAGACAGCCCCCCGACCCCGAGTTTGGTTACCTCCTCAGAGATCGTTTTTTGAATTTTGTTTGTTGCAATCTTACTGCACGATGATTCAAAGAATATACACAGCAATTTACTGGTTTTCAAAATGGCAATAAAGAGTCTTGTTGAAAAAATAAAAAACGTGCCAACGGGTATTACAGACAGCATATTTTGCGTCAAATTTAATTTATTTGTGCACAGCAAATCTACATGTATTGTGTACATCCAGCTAACGCAGTACGGTTGTTTTTTTTCGAGGAAGTTGATTATGTTAGAATGGAAATGTAATAGGAACAGACCAAATGGTATTTCACGTTCAATAGGGTGGTGGCATGTTATTGCACTTCAAGATCAGAAAGTAGATGTGCATTGATGGGCGGGCACATATGTTTGGGGCGAGGACAATTTAACAGTTTGCATAGAGACGGACTCAGCACTGCATGTTCTGCACTGTTTTGGGTTAGAACATAAAGAGAAGAGTTTAGATCTTTTTTGATGTGGTAAACCACAGAAGGATATGCCGGATTTGTCAAACGATTTGGGGTGGCTGCTGTGGTGGATAGGAAGGAATAGTGGCTTGGAGTTAGCGGTGTACATATAACAAATACATTTTATATCACAACTAGCCCAAGTATCCGGCTGCGTCCGGCATGTCCATTCTTAGATTTTAAAATCTATGATCGGTAAATCGCACTTCAGTTTCTTTAGGAGTTTAATTTCTTTATTTTGCACCATGAATTCTCAGATCGCTAGGTCTTGCTTGAAAATTCTTCAGCAGTTTCATTTCTTGGTTGTTCAGCAGCACTAATTCTCTTAACAGCAAGTCGTTTTGCAGTTCCTCCAGCAGTTTTGTTGCTTTGTTTTTAGCAGCATGAACTCTCTGAATAAGTCTTGCTTCAAGTTCTTAAGCACTTTCATTGTTATGTCTGAAAGCATGTTGAATTCTATGAGCTTCATGGTCTTTAGATCTTCCTTCTTCAGAAGGTTGATCATGTTTCAGCTTTCAGCTTTTTCTTTTGAGGTGGGATTAACCTCTTAAGTGCCAAGGACGAGCTCTCTCATCCTTGACATTACCTCTGTGTTGCCAAGGACGAGATGCTTGTCCTTTTTGGCACTTCATTTTGTGCGATCCCTCCAAAGCAGGGATGACACAAAATTGAAAGCCAACCTCAGGGCTATGTGAGGAGGTTGTTCCTCCTCACGGCCAGGGAGTTGGGTTTCCTTCAGTTTCACCTCAGCACGCGTAATGTGAGCTGACCTGAAATTCGGCTGCCGTGGTGAAATGAGAAGGTGAGTGTACAACCTTTCTCTCCCTCGATCTGCAGCACTATTGTGGCGTTCAGATCGAGGGAGGTGTTGGAAAGGGGACAGTCCTCTTTCCAACAACACCTTTTTTGAAGAATTGCTCGGCGCGGATCATGCGCAGAGCGCTCGATCCGCACCCAGCAATGCCACTAGACCACCACGGATATGTTTGTGCAGCGACAGGGGAGGGGGCTGCTTACTATTTAAGCAGCCCTCTCCCCCCCGGCCCCCAAAGCATGGGGCTGCAGGTTTGGACACTCTGGGGGCAGATGCCCCTAGGGAAGGGGTACCAAAAAAAAAAAAAATGAATTCGGGGGGGAGAGGAGAGTGGCACTATGGCACTAGACCACCAGGATTTCTTTTAACCATGAAAGGGGGGGTGGCCATCTCCCCCCTACCCTACGTGGATGCGGGGCTCCTCAAGTAGTCCTCCCTGGGGGCAGATTTCTGCCCCCATCTGCCCTCAGGAAGGGCTACATGAGATGCGCCCCCCATCCATTTGGGGTGGCTGGGGGGGGCAGGTCCACCAGAAATCTTGGTGCAGCTTCTCCCTCCGGGAAAAGATGGGGACCCTGCCAGGGCTAAGTGGAACTACTGCTGTGATTGGGGACCGTACACCCACATGGTAAACAGATGGTCAAGGCCGGGGACATCCCCTCCAACCTTCATGGAGTTCTGGCTGGCCTGTGTTACAGCTTTTCCCCACCAGGGAGCCCTGGTAGTGTGTCAATACCTCCCCGAAGGGAAAAGCTGTAGCGCAGTCCAGCCAGAATTCTAGGACGGTTGGAGCCGATGTCCCTGGCCTTGGCTATTAGTTTCCCATGTGGGTGTACCGTCCACAAGTACAGCGCCAGCTCCAGGGAGCCCCGGCAGGGTCCCCTTCCCTCCACTGAGGGAAATTCTGTAACGCAGCCCAGCCAGCACTTCAGGATGGTCGGGGGTGATGTTCCTGGCCTTGGACGGCTGTCTCCCATGTGGTTTGACATCCCAAAGCCCAGCAGAGGGTCCAGGGAGCCCCGACAGGGTCCCCAACCTTTTACGGAGCGAGAACCTGCAACGCAGGCCAGCCAGAGCTCCAGGATTTGTCTGGGGTGATGTCCCTGGCCTTGGGTGGCTGTATCCAATGTGGTTAGACCGTCCCCAAGTCCAGCGGCAGTTCCGGCAGGGTCCCCATTCTTCCCCAGAGGGAAAGGCTGTAACGCTGCCCAGCCAGAGCACCAGGCTGGGCTTGGGGATGGTCGACCCACATGGGCGAAGGGTGCCCAAGGCCAGGGACATCACCCCTGACAATCCTGGATGTCTGGCTGGGATGCGTTACAGAATTTACCTCTGGGATGGGAGGGGAACCCTACCGGGCTCCCTGGTACTGCCGCGGCACTTAGGGGATGGTCAACCCACGTGGGAAACAGCCGCCCAAAGCCAGGGACATTACCCCCAACTTTCCTGGAGCTCTGCCTGGCCTGCGTTATAGCTTCTCCCTACGGGAAAGGTTGGGAACCCTGCCGGGCCTCCCTGCATCCGGTGCTGGGCTTGGGGATGGTCAAACCATATGGGAAACAGCCGCCCAAAGCTAAAGACATTACCCCCAACTTTCCTGGAGCTCTGCCTGGCCTGCGTTACAGCTTCTCCCTATGGGAAAGGTCGGGAACACTGTCGGGTCTCCCTGCACCCGGTGCTGGGCTTGGGGATGGTCAAACCATATGGGAGACAGCCGCCCAAGGCCAGGGACATGGCCCCTGATCATCCGAAGCGCTGGCTGTGCTGCGTTACAGAATTCCCCTCTGGGGAGGGAAGGGGACCCTGCTGGGGCTCCCTGGAGCTGGTGCTGTGCTTGTGGACGGTACAACCACATGGCAAACGGATGCCCAAAGCAAGGGACATCCACTCCACTCCAACCGTCCGTCGGGGATATATTGGCACACTGCCAAGGCTCCCTGGTGGGGGAAAAGCTATAACACAGGCAAGCCAGAACTCCAGGGCGGTTGTAGGTGATGTCCCTGGCCTTGGGCATCCGTTTCCCATTTGAGTATACCAACCACAAGCACAGCGCCAGCCTTGGGCACCAGTCTCCCATGTGGGTCTTTGCCGGGGCTTGTGGGTAATCAATTCTGGGGCGATTCACGCAAGTCAACATATGTGGATTCCCACGGGTGTCTTTTCTGAAATACATGTGGTTCCCGGTTTTCCTTAGTGGCTGCGACACCCCATGCCCAAATATGTAGGTTGGCTCCCCAAACCTTTGGTGGATATTAGGGAGAATTCTCATTCTATGGCTAATTTCCCTTACCTATAGAGTCCCCCAGCAGCTTTGCTGGATTTGAAGGGTTTGTTTCTTTTTTACCTGCTAAGAGTGAGACTTTTTCCCACTCTTAGGCATTTTTGCCATATGTGTTCTAGGCTATTTTTGTGTTTAATGCCTATGGGATCTTTCTCAACCCCATAGGAACCATCTTTATTCACATGTGTTACACAGCACCCTCAGTGCAGTGACACAGGGGTGTTGTAGCGACCCCCAAACAGACTCCATACCCTGGGACTGACTACTGTCTCCCAGGGCATGTAAAGTCACCATTGACTTTACAGCCGAATCCTATGAACTAAACCAGTACAACCCATCTTACTATGGAGGTACTGGAAGGGGTTAATAGTTTTTCCCCTATGTTAATTTTCGAGAGGGTACCGTACAGTCCCTCTCTCAACAGTTTCTGGCTAGTGGCAGTGGTTACTACCATAAATATTCGACCACAAATATTTCCCTATGGGATTTTCCCATTGTTCGAGGCTACCACTTTTTCTGACAGCCTCTAACATACCGCCGGTGTATTTTAATATTAACTTTACTCCGGTGGGTTTTTATTGCCAGAACTATAATATAACTTCTTTCTCGTGTCTTCCTCTAAACTCCTAACCCAGGTCAGGGATCCTTTGTTCGTCCTTTTGGCGGGCTTCTGCCGAGAAGCCCTCCTTTCGGCGCCACTGAGTCTGGGGTGGGTCCATTGTGTGGGAGGAGGGAGAAGGACCCCTGGACAGGGTTGCCTCAGCAACCCATGTCGCACTCTATCCTGATAGGCTGGAGGGTCTCCCGCCAAGATGACCACTCCACTGTGTGAGTGACAGCTACGCTGTATGAATGGGGATCTTTTTGCATAAAAGCAGGGTCCTGAGGACTGGAAGAGCAAGACGTTGCCACTGGAACTAAGAAGCCGAAGAGCAGAGAAGCCAAAGACATCTGCAATGACTGAACCACCGGTGAAGCCCTGCTGCAGCGTCTCACCACTTTTCTCCACACGACGAGAGAAGATCTTCACCTGCAAGAGCCTTCTTCCCATGAACTTGTGGGGCCAACCAGTTTCCCATTCGCCCTTCCCGGACCTGCCTTGGTCGAATCTCCCATACCCTGTACTCGGAGGCCGAATAGCCAGGCACCAGTCCACCTGGACCGCGATTTAAAGTAGTGTACCTTTTATTCGTCAGGCAGCACCGTGGCTGGTTTCATCCCTGGGTAGTGCTGTAACTCGAACCTTCCTCCACGACGAGAGCCCCTCTTGCTCTGCTGGATCACCCAAACTACAGGAACTACCAGGAACAACCAACACCACAGGAGCCACTTCTTCATTTTAAGGTACATTGTTCCGCCAGGCTGCCCTTTCTTCGCGGTAGCACTAAAGGTGTTTTAAATCCTTTACCTACCTGTTCGTTTGTCCGCGCCTCTCTCTTAACATTGTATTTTAAACGTCTGCATCCACCTTTTCCACTTTGTTAACCAAAGACTTGACTGCAGCTACAAGAACATTTTGCTCCTTGGCCTGTACCAACTGAATTTGGCACATGCCTACTGACTCTGGTCACATTGGTTAGATCTGCCTTTAGATTGATTCTCAGCTAGAACTGTGTGTTGCACATATTTCTTTTAACTACCCTTTCCTTCCCACTTTTAAACATTGTGAAATGCCATTTTGCTCAGTTTTAATTTAAGTATTGCTTATACTGATGCACTGCCTTGTTTAAACTGGTTCACAAACTGATCGGAAGTGTTGCTAGGGTGTGTAAGAACCTATTTCTATATAACTTGCGCTTTCCCTCCCTTGTGAGGAATTGTTAGAGGATCCCTTGTGTGTAGTGGTCACTGTGCCGTTTTGCTCAGTTTTCACTCTGGTTCACTTGGTCTACAATTTAACTTGGGAGTGTGTATATTTTTCTTTTGACTTAATTTAACTTGCTTGATTACTGTGATACATGTGTGTATATATATATATATATATATATATATATATATATATATATATATACTTTTTAAATACAAAGCTTTGGTCAGTGTTTCCTTGTTGCATAGTCTAGTGGGCCTATTGTATAAACCCTGAATACTGCTCATCTCCCTCTTGAGATAAGTCTGACTGCTCAGCCACAGCTACCAATTAAATCTTTGTGGTACAGACTGATACCAAAGGGGATTTATTGCTCTCACCTGTAGTCCTAATCTTGTGTAGTGCTCCCTAGGGGAATTGCACAGGATTCTGCCTAACAGTGGATAGCAGTGGTTTAGCCTTTTCCCTTTGCGCCCAGGTAGGTGCACCCACACATGTGAGGTACCGTTTGTCGGGACACCTTTATGAACGCAGGAAGTTAGGACATGTGTTGGCTGTGTGTTTTGGTGGGTTGGCAGAGGTAAATGTCTGAAAATTGTTTTTTTGTCTTGTCAAATTTCGGCCTTTGCCAAGGATTGAGGGCAATTCATTCTGGGGCGATTCGCGCAAATCAGACCTCTGTGGATTCCCATGGGTGTCTTTTCGGAAATGCATGGGGCTCCCCGTTTTCCTAGGTCCAAATCTGTAGGTTGTCCACATGAGCAAAATCTGCTCTGCCAAAAGACTGATGTGGTTTAGCCTTTTCCCTTTGCTCCCAGGTAGTTGCACCCACACAAGTGAGGTACCGTTTTCGTCGGAACACCTGTGGGAATGCGGGAAGGTAGGAAATTTGTTGTGTTTGCATTGTTTTCAAAACGTTTTGACACATTTTCTGCTCAACTTTGCCACACAACCCTTTCATTTCGCAAATGTGACCTACATTTAGTCACTGCTTTAGGCACTATACACTTTTGTAACCTACACAAGTCACCTACCCTGAAAAAAATCTACCTGTGCTCCTTCAAAAAAATGTGTGCTTGCCCTTCCTCACCACATTTGTTTTCCTTATATACACTTGCTAAGTACGTCCGTTTACACCGCAAGCATAAAAATCCTGTGTACCATGGCTCAGTTTTTGGCTTGTAGTATTGCTTGTTTTCTGAAACATTACAAAAAATGTGATTTCCTAACTTGAAGAGGCTGGAGAATGCATTGGAGCATTGTTTTTCTCACAATTCACAGACGCCATTGCCTTACCCAGCCAACCATGTCCACCACACAACTTTATTCTGTCATTTTTCCCCAAACTATGAAATTTTACCTTACATAGTTGTTGCCTGACCTGCGCAAATCACTGCTTCCTAAACTTGGAATTTTGTCTACTCTTCAGAAATGTATAACTTTCTATCTTCTCATTCAGCTTTACTACCCTTCTCTTCCATTCCGTCCACGCATGTCCTATTGGGAAAACAAGGCTACCTCTCACAAAACTGTTAACCATATCAAGGCCCCCTTGAGACTTGTAGCAATTCTGCGATTGTACGCGCTTAATCTGAACAGCAGGGATTTATCCCAATGATATATGGAAGCTTATCTTTCACATCTTGTGACAGGGGCCTCTTGCATGACCATAAGACTAATCAATAGCCCTGATTTGAGAAAGGTCCTTGGAGGACCGAAACACGTGTCATCAACGTTAAGGGCAATTTTTTCTGAAAAATAAAAAATAAAAAATATAAAAAATAAGTCTCGTGTGCAAGAATTAGGCGCAGTCTCCTTCCAGGTCACCTATATTTCACACTATTCAGCAAGGGGTCTTGTACTTGGCTAAACCCCCGACTTGGTGGGACGCGACTTTAAGGACTCATTGGACTACTTTCATTTATGACATTCAGTTTCTTACCACTATCGGATGTCGCCAGTTTAGACCAAACCTTCCAAGCCAAGGGTTTTTTATGAACATATCAAGGAACAAGTTACTTTCTTACCTGGAAACGTTCTTTCGACGGGATGTTCCTCCGACGTATTCCTTATCTTTGATATACGTTTCCAGCTTGCTGGCCTCGGACGGCCACCGTATCGGCGCTGACGTCACCATGCCCATAAATAGACATGCGTTGCTCAATCATTCCGTTTTGTAGTATAAGAAAGACATGCCTGAATTGGTTAATAACCTTGAAGGAGCGAAAGCTGCAACCACAAGGGAAGTTATCACTGCAGGGATGGATGGGAGGGGCGAGAAGGAATACGTCGGAGGAACATCCCGTCGAAAGAACGTTACCAGGTAAGAAAGTAACTTGTTCTTCGAAGGGATTGTGTCCTCCGACGTATTCCTTATCTTTGATAGACTCCCATAGCAGTGGTATGTAATTGGAGGAGCGAGTGATAGTGTTATATATCCCTTTAGGGATGGACCGAGTGTAATACGGCTTTGCCAAATCTGGTCTCTTGAGCAGTGGAGGAATCCAGGTTGTAAAATTTTGTGAATGTATGTGCGGACAACCATGTGGCAGCCGCACATATGTCCCGGACCGGTACCCCTCTCTGGAGAGCCGAAGAAGCTGCAATACCCCTGGTTGAATGAGCACTTAGGTTTTGGGGTGGCTCTTTCCCTGCTAGTCTATAACATTCCAGGATGGCCAAGATAATCCACCTGGAGATGGTTTGTTTTGTTATGGGTAGTCCCAACTTGTGACCTGAGTATCCTACAAATAGCTGGTCTGCTTGCCTGATTCTAGCCATTCTGCCGATGTAAAAGCTGAGAGCTCGCCTAGGGTCCAGCCTGTGTAGCCTTTCCTCCTCTTTCCCCGGATGGGGAGGAGGGTAGAATGAAGGCAAGGTAATTTTCTGAGTAATATGGAATTCAGAAACTACCTTTGGGAGAAAATTAGGCTTCACCTGGAGGACAAACTTGTCCTTGTGGAAGATTGTATGTGGGGGTTTACAGGAGAGAGCTTGATAGCAGCTCCTAAGGATTTTGCTGCTGCTTTAGAAGTCTGTAACTTTTCCAGACTATCATCAGCCTTTTTTCCGAATAACGAAGAGCCGTCAAAGGGCATATTCAAAAGTCTGGCCTGTACATCTGGAGCAAAGCCAGACTTTCGCAACCACGCATGCCTGCGGATTGTTGTACTAGCCGCCATTGCCCTGCTGATACTGTCAGCGGAATCAATGCCAGTTTGAATAGACTCGCACATGGCATCTTTGCCATCTTGAATGATGTTAAGGAAGGCTTCCTTCTCCTCTCCATCAGGTATGCAGTCAGCCGCTGATGAAGCACACTCCCATAATGTGTGATTGAACCTGGCGAGCGTACAGGTGGCGGTGATGGACTTCAACACCATACTACGGGCAGAGAAGACTTTCTTTGCCATAGAGTCGTACCTCTTGTCATCCCTGTCCTGTGGGAAGTAGGGTAAGCAGTCCTACTGCTGGATGAAGTTGCCCCTTGAACCACCAGGCTCTCTGGGGTCGGGTGTTTTGACAGGTATTCAGGATCAGCAGCCGCTACCCTATACTTTGTCGACAGTCTTTTATTGACTGCTGGGATGACTTCGGGAGTCTCCCAATTGGAAGCAATTTTTCTTTGTAGGGCTGCATGCAGACCACTGGGTCCTCATGTGGGCCTTTGTCCAATATATCCGTTAAATCATCCTGTTGGAAAACAGGTGAAGGCGCAGACCAACCCATAAACTCAATTATTCTTGCCATCAGGGTTCTATATGGTGTTTCTCCATGTTCCCCTGGGTCTGGCTTTACAAATTCCACTTCTGGAGAAGTGTCAAGTCTACTGGCCTCATGAAGTGAGTCCTGTAGTTCCTTCAGCCTCCTTTCTTCAGAGGTGAAATCCTCTGCAGCAGGCAGTGAGGATCTCTGTAAACCAAAATTTCTTGGTCAGAGTCTTCCCTTTCTTCATAAATTGAAGAAAGAACAGGGTATTCTCTCTGAAATGGAGAGAAGCCCATCTCTAGGGCTGAAGGAGCCAAACTCGTCATTGGACGAGAAAATGTCGACGCTGATGTAACTGGCCTCGAAGGCGCCGAAAAAACTGGAAGGGGCCTCGAAGATTTCGAGAGGACCGGGATCCTACTCGAGGGCATCGACGACGGTCTCGGCGTCGTGCCGGAGGCCCTTGAAAACACTGTTGGCTATGGAGCCTCGGTCCTCTCTTTCATCGGCGTCGACGATGGCGTTGAGTCGATCGACCGATGCCTCAAGGAACCCTTCGACAACGGCGTCGATGGCGCCGACCCGTGCGTCGAGGGAATCTTCGACGATGGCGAAGGAACCCTCGACGACGGCGAAGACGGTGCCTTCTTACCCGATGGCTCATGGCGCTCTCGGGTGGAATGTTTCGCCGGGTGCTGCGACTCGCGGCGTTTTGATTTTTTGGGTTGTTCACCCGGGGTATCACCCTCAGCTGTCTTCGAGGGGGTCGAGGCCGCGTTTTCGAAGACTCTTATTTTCTTTCTGAATTCCTCCCACTCGGTTTGAGAACTGTGTTTGGTGGGACAGGAAACTCTTTCTGGGGACACCGAAGACGACGAGGAATGGGACCTTCGACGTCTCTTTTTTGAGTGTCTAGATCTCGACGAATGGTGGGAGCTGCTTCGAGATCTAGAATGGGAGTGTTTTCAACAGCGAGGAGACGAATGCCTCGACCGACGAAACCTTCGAGGAGGTTTTGGCTGACTTACCTCTCTCGAGCTTCCCCTTTCGCTCCTTCAGGGCTTTCGCCGTCATGGACATACAGTCCTCACACTCCGAACATTAGTGCTCGGACCCCAAGCACCATAAACAGACTCTGTGTAGATCCGTTATTGACATTTTTTTACCGAAGTCTCGACATTTCTTGAAGCCGGATCGCGGCGTCGTCGGTTCTGATGAAGAAGCAATCGAGAACGATAAGGAATATTCGTCGAATTGGGTATAGATAAACTGACTGAACTGAGCAACGACGTTCCGAGGCCCCACGAAGCGCGGAAAAACGGAACTGAGCAACGGACGCAGCGCATGTCTATTTATGGGCATGGTGACGTCGGCGCCGATACGGTGGCCGTCGAGGGACATCGACTCGGCAGACGTCGACGCGCAGCGCCCTCTACAGAGAAAAAGTTTCCGAGGCCAGCAAGCGTCGGAGGACTCCATCCCTTCGAAATATGTTTTTTTGGTTTCCACTCAACCTGTTCTTGAAGAATGGAAAATGGCGAATCCAGCACAGCAAACCATTTGTTCCTAGCTCTTACGTTCTGCCTTTTAGTTATTTTCTCTACAGCAAACTAGGATTCCTTAGTGGCGTTATGACCGCCTACATGTGGGGAAAAAAAGGGGGCAAATGTGGCCGAGATCTCATGTACCAAAAGAATTACACCGGTACACCGGATTCAATGGCGACATACTGAAATCACACAAAAAGAAAAATACCTTGGCACGGTGTCGGGGCGGGGACGGGGTACTCCATGGCAGTTAAGGGGATAAAAACTGTTCTATTTTTGTGGCATTTCTGTAAAAATATATTTGTGGGATTAAAGGAGAGCATACAAAACAAAGAAGTCTTTGTTAAACATGGAACCTGATTCAAAATCAACTGATTCAACTGTGTGATATTCAAATTGTAGCGAAATGTAATTGGTTATCATGAGGGTCAAGTACCTGTCCTTAACTAAATTTTGCAATAGAAATGAATCAGATGTTGATCATGTTTCAGCTTCGATGCGCAATGAGCGCTTTATACAAATCACCTGTGGATGGCAGTGTAACACCACAAAACGTAATGCCGAAAAACCAAAAAGATTAATTATCTCTGGAACAGGCTGACCTATCGAGCCAGAAATAGTTGCATTCATTCAGCAATAGAATAAAGAATATTCCATACAAAATGTAAAGCAACCGGAGGGGGGGGGGGGGGGGGGTGGAGTCTGTACCCCTGCTCTCTATATGGCAGACGAGAGGCACAGAGGACCCCAGCCAAGATTCTCCATTATTGGTATCGTGGCGAGCAATCAAGGCTTAGTTTCTCAGGAGGTGATGCAGGCTGGTCCCCAAGTACAGTGTAGTCCCCAAGCCCCCACAAAGGAATGTCCACACACTGTGTTAGTTAAATCACAGCTCTTTATATAAATAAGGTTCATGGTTATATACACACAATCACGATAATACACTTTGTGCTCAGACAATTCTAAAATGGTAAATATATACAGTTCTAGGTGGTACCACGATTACTCGGATCCCATTAAAATGCATCAACTATACTCAGTTCAAATAGCATACGAATCAACCCAGTAAAGCGATATCAACCATAGACTTAGGAGGAAGACAAGTTGGTTTGACAATTTGCAGAATACTGGGTCCCTACCAACCAGACAGTTCTGTATAAGGATCACCCCCTCCTGGGCAACCTGTAAACAAAGATGCACTACAAGCCCAGTCCATACATTGTCTATTAGAGTCTGATCATCTTCTATAGTTGTGCAACCCAAATGTACCTTGTGTTGTAGAGTTCTTCGTCAGGGAATCGACAGGCCCTTCTGGAGTGCGCTCCCTTTCAAGCAGGAGCCACGGGTTGGCGAACTTCCGAGATGAAGACAGGGTGAACGTTGTCGTTGAGGCAGCAGCTTCGGCCCTTGCAGTACTCGTAGACTAGGGATCAAAAACGTCCTGTAACAGGCGAGGCGTGCGGTGCACATCTACGACGATGGTTCGTTGCCGCAAAAAGTTAGTGAAGAACTTTGGCCAAGCAAGGGCGTTGAGTCGTAGGCGAACGGACGTGACCGCGGCTGGCTGCAGTAGCTTCGTCAGCGTCTCGGAGGTCTTTGGGTGGCAGGACGTCGGCGGCCTTTACTTTCTCCGGCAGGACGAAAGCGGTCGACAATGATGAACAAGGGAGTCCTTGGATCAAATGTTCTTAGGCATAGGGAGCACAGCGGCTCCGGTCGGCGATGGCGGTCCGGTGCTTCTCTTCGTTCTCCTCAGCAGTCCCCTTCTGCGGTCGGCAGCTTTTCGTAGGTCTGTCTACCAGGGAGCTTTGGCAAATATCAGCTGGTGCACGATGGTCTCTCGTAGCTCGGGGAGAGGTCTCCTTACCAGGTCCTTTCTTGGATCAGTTCTTGGAAGGAACAGCAGCTTTCAGATTGCAAGGAAGGGAACAGCGGTTCACCTTCAAGGTCGGCTTCGATAGTAAGCATCAACTATCAACTTCAACTTCTGAACAATTTCTAGCAGTGAGAGGCCCCCAAATATACACTTACGCTCCCATTCATTCTGCTGGGTCACACTCAGGCAGCCAATCCCTCAGAAGGGCAGTCAGGCAGCCAATCGGGCGCACAGTGCATTCAGGCCATTTTTCTCCATCCAGACACGCACAACAGAGAATATGGATTCGGACAAACACTCTGCCATTCAGCACTACACACTGCATTCATACCAGTTTCGGGCAGGCCTATCTCAGTCATTGTGTCAAACACCATATACTAGACACCCATAACACTGAATGCGTATTCGAGACACACTCCATTCACCCAGGTCCCACTCCAAGGGTGTACCCACAACAAACAGTCATTGAGAAGGATCCAGCCAGTCTGGCCTGGACTTCCCCACACCACCATATATGGAACTTCCACCCAACAGCCAGTCAGGGGGAAGGGACAGAGTCAGGGCTTCCCTTGACTTCGGGAAATGTAAGGTAACAGGTGATAGAAAGCAAGAGGCCAGCATCTTGTTTCCTATCACGAAACCACCGATTCCAATGACAGGACCTGGGCATCCCAAAATGTAGGATTCTCACGGCACCTGTCAATTCAGCACAGAGCTGCCATCAGCCCGTACCCTGCTCTGTGGGCCACAGACAGGTGCCCAAAAACATGCTCTAGGAGTACAGGGTCTTACTCCCACCCATGGGTGCCATAAGGGTATCCCAAGGGCCTGTTCACTAAACCAAATACAGGAAGAGCCGCATCATCAGGAGTCCCACTGTAACTCTCACCTGGTATCCACAGGGACACCACTCGGCCTGTCTGGACATTCCACGACCTCAAACCCTTGCCTGCAATCTGTTCAGCTGGAGACTGGGCCTGAAACACAGGATTTCCAGATTTAAACTCTTGTCTCTGGGTGCTTAACCCCCTCTTCCCTTGGGGACCAAACCGTGCCCTATGTCCTCTCCTCACCTTGTTTTCTGGTGTTGTGTGCTCTCCGTCCTGCTCCTTCGGTGAGGGGTGCATCGGTCTATGTGGACGCTAGGCAACCTAGTTGCTTCACTGGTGTGGGCTCAATTGGGATTGACAAGGTAGGTTTGTTGATTCTTATTGAATTGTCCTCTTCTTGTTGCTTGCCCCCCCCTTATACCTTTTCCGTTCTCCTTTAGGTGTTGGCGAGGCCGGAGAGGATGTCGAGCGGCTTAAGGGAGCCGACCACTAAGCAGTGAGTGAAAGCGCGATGCGCTGCACTGCCCTGTTCGCTTTTTCTTGTGCTGATCAAAGTCTCTCTCTGTTCCCTACAGGCGCTGCAATGTCCCAGCGTGGCTGCCAGCTGAGAGAATAAGGTGCAGAGAGTAAGCGCGATATGCGGCACCTTCTTGTCCTTTAAGTGCTAACCCGTCTTGTCTCTTCCCTTTGCAGGTCAATGGCGTGCTCCGGAACTGAAGTTACCCCGAGCGGCTCGAGTCCAGGTAAGCGTTTGACTCTGTTTTCGGGTGAGCAGGGATACGTATATGCGTATTAATGTTTTTTCCTTTTGTTCACTTCTTCTAGGATGCGGCGTGATGGAGATGACACCGCCGTGAATGCTGCCTACAGGACTGGAGGAGCGATGGATGGAAGCAGGATACTCCCCAAGGTAAGTATACTATTAACGCTGTTCTTGCAGGTGCGCGGATGCAGAGGAAAAGGTGAAGGCCTACAGGAGACAGAGTCGAACACAGTGAGTGTCACGCTGCAGGTGCAGAGTAACGCAATGAGGGTTCCTCTGCCCGGGCGTGGTTTAAATAGCCTCCCAAGTATCCCAGGTATCCCTGGGTTGAACCACACCTAAAAAGCTAGACCGCATAGCTCAGTTCATAGAACTGAGTTATGTGGGGGTATCCATGTTGCCCACAGTACATTACAGAGTCCAATGCCAAGTTGTCCTCAGAGTTATGTATGAGCCTGGCACCACAGGCGCAAGGTCCGACTCCAAGTGGGTCTCAGATAAGACGGAGAGGTCTTTAAGGTCCATGTGAGTGATTGAGGCCTGGCTCCAGTATGTTGTCTCAGAGGGTTAGGGGCAGGGATCATGACACCCACATGAACTCCTGTGCGGAAAACAAGACCGAACACATGATAAAAAGCAATAAAAGACAAGGATTCAGAGGCCCTGTCCCTCCGATGCATGTCCAGCATCACAGTTCCCCACCACCCCCCCAGACTGAGGTTAGGGTGCCTAATCTCCCACAAGATAGACACCCTCATCCAAACAGTCAACACACCTTCTGGAAAGGCCATCTGCATTATCATGACTCTTCCCTGGTCTATGCTCTATGGTGAAGTCTAGCCCTTGCAGGCTAACGGACCTGTGCAGTTTCGGGTTTTCACCCTTAATCTGCATAAGCCACTTCAGGGGCTTATGGTCTGTTTGGACCTTGAAGGAAGACCCTGTAAGGTAGGGCCTAAAATGCCTAAGGCTCCACACTATACTAAAACATTCCTTTTCAACAGTAGCCCACCTAAATTCTCTACCCTCGAGTTGCCTACTGATGAAGATGATTGGATGTTCCCTCCTTTTGTCATCTAATGGGGACAAGACTGCTACAATTCGGGTGTCGCAGGCATGCATCTGGACGATAAAGGGCTTGCTGTAATCAGGTGCACACAACACAGGTGCCCTACACAGACTCTTTCAAGCCAACAAAGGCCCTCTGACAGTCTTCGGTCCAATTAACCTTCCTCAGTTGTTTGGGCAAAGTCAGAGGGGCAGCTATGGTTCCATATTCCACCATGAAGTTGCGATAATACCCAGTGAGGCCCACAAAGGCTCTGACCTGGGTTTCAGTAGTGGGAGTCTCCCATCCTGTACTCTACTGGGGAGAGGCTGGATTTGACCCCCTCCTACCTCATGACCAAGATATGCGAATTTCCCCTGAGCTATCTGGCACTTGGTGGCCTTGATAGTGAGCTTAGCCATTTTCAAGGCCTGCAACACTTTATACAAGTGAGTCAAATGCTCCTCCCAAGTGGAACTGTAGACGGCAATGTCGTCCAAGTAGGCCACACAAAAGGCCTCCAGCCCACCGAGTGCATGATTGACTAAACGTTGGAAAGTGGCAAGTGCATTTTTCAACCCAAAAGGCATGACTCTAAACTGGTTGAGCCCCTCAGGTGTTGAGAAGAACAAGTTACTTCTTACCTTGTAACGTTCTTTCGACGGGATGTTCCTCCGACGTATTCCTCATCTTAGATATATCCTTCCAGCTCTGCTGGCCTCGGAAAGTTTTTTCTCCAGAGGGCGCTGCGCGTCGACGTCCCTCAAGTCGATGACCCTCAAGTCGATGACCCTCGACAGCCGCCGTATCGACGCTCGACGTCATCCTGCCTATAAAGGCCGCGCGCAGCGTCCGTTGCTCAGTTCCGTTTTGTAGCCCACAGTATTACTGTTTGGACTAGACTAATCACCCTGAAGGAGCGTAAGCTGCAACAACAAGGGAAGTAAAACTGCGGGGATGGATGGGAGGGTCGATGAGGAATACGTCGGAGGAACATCCCGTCGAAAGAACGTTACAAGGTAAGAAGTAACTTGTTCTTCGAAGGGATTGTGTCCTCCGACGTATTCCTCATTTTAGATAGGCTCCCATAGCAGTATTCTATATTCGGAGGAGGGAGTACTGACTTCACGCTGTCTTCTATTGGTGAATAGAATGCAGTACAGCCCTTCCAAACCTAGTCTCTTGACTAGAGGAGGAATCCAGATTGTAAAAACGTGTAAAGGTATGGACAGACGACCATGTAGCGGCCGCACATATGTCTTTAATCGGCACGCCTCTTTTGAGGGCCGATGAAGCTGCAATACCTCTGGTCGAATGAGCCCTAAGGTTTTGAGGGGGCTCTTTCCCTGCCAGTTTACAACATTCCAGAATGGCTAGAATGATCCATCTGGAAATGGTCTGCTTAGTTATTGGTAACCCCAGCTTGTGACCTGCGTAGCCTACAAACAGCTGGTCTGCCTGTCTTATCCTGGCCAGTCTACTAATGTAAAAACTTAAAACCCTCCTAGGGTCTAGTCTGTGTAACCTCTCTTCCTCTTTCCCCGGGTGAGGAGGAGGATAGAAAGATGGTAGGATAATCTTCTGAGAGATATGGAATTCAGAGACTACTTTTGGGAGGAAATTAGGCTTCACTTGTAGGACAACTTTGTCTTTGTGAAAGATTGTATGAGGGGGTTTACAAGAAAGAGCTTGTAACTCGCTCACCCTTCTAGCAGATGTAAGTGCTATTAATAAAACAGTCTTAAGGGTAAGAAATCTTAACGAACAAGAATGGAGAGGTTCGAAAGGTGTCCCCATCAGGAAAGTTAATACTAAGTTTAAATCCCATAGGGGAACTTGGAATGGTCTTGGGGGATAAACATTGGTTAACCCCTTTAGAAACTGTATTACCAAGGGTAATTTGAAATAGGATGGTTCCTCCGCAGTACGCTTAAAGATAGATAGCGCTGCGAGATAGCCCTTAATTGTGCCAACTTGAAGGCCTGAATTTGCCAAATATAGTAGGAAGGACAAAACCATTGGTGTACCACATGAAAATGGGTCGATATTCTGTTTTCTACACCAGCTGCAAAATCTGTTCCAACGGCAGCGGTATAAAGACTTTGTTGCTGGTCTCCTTGCCGAAAGCAACACCTCCATAACATCATCAGGGAGGTCCCAATCCTTGTACCTCAGCCGTTCAGAAGCCAAGCGTGAAGGTTGAGGGTTTTGATGTCTGGATGGAGAACCTGACCTCCCTTCTGTGAGAGTAGGTTCTCTCTGAGAGGAAGTCGAAATGGAGGGCAGATGGACAAGTCTAGAAGGTCCGGGTACCACGTTCTCCTGGCCCAATCCGGGGCAATTAGGATCATGGTTCGTCGGAATCTTCTCAACCTCCTGATCATTTGAGGAATGTCAGGGACCGGTGGGAACGCGTACAGAAGCGGAAACTCCCAGTCCACTATGAACGCGTCTCCCAGAGCTCCTCTCGGAGGAAATTCCCTTGAGCAGAACAGGTCGCATTTCCTGTTTAGGCTGGTGGCGAACAGATCTACTTGAGGGGTTCCCCAAAGGGCGAAGATCTCGTGAAGGACTTCCTGAGCTAGCTCCCACTCGTGGGAGACTGTGTTCTGCCTGCTCAGAGCGTCCGCTGTCAAGTTCTTCTCTCCGGCTAGGTGAACTGCCGATAGAGAGATTCCTTCTTGGATTGCCCAAAACCAGAGCTGCATCGCCTCTCTGCACAGGGGTAGTGATCCTACGTCTCCTCTTTTGTTGAGGTAATGCATGGCCACCGTGTTGTCCGTCATTATCAGGACGTTCTTCCCTTGTACAACTGGCAGGAAAGCCTTCAACGCAAGTTTGATGGCTCTCAGCTCTAACAGGTTGATGTGTAGTCTGGACTCCGATGGAGACCAACGACCGCTGATGGTCAAGTCGTTGGCGTGGGCTCCCCACCCCGTGAGTGAGGCATCCGTGACTACTGTTATCTCCGGCCAGGGTTGCCAAAACTGTTCTCCTTTCAGAATGTTCTCCTGACAGGCCCACCACTGAAGGTCTCGAGCCACCCTGCCGGGAACCTGAAGAAGATCTGTCATTCTCCCTGAGAATTGAGACCACTGAGTCCTCAGTGTCCACTGGAGGGATCTCATTCTCAGGCGAGCCTCTGGCACAAGGAAAATGCAGGATGCCATGAGGCCTAGCAACCTCAAAAAGTCGAAAGCTGGGAGACGTTGGGCAAGTTGGAACTTGGTAACCATCTGTAGAATATCTTGAGCCCTCACCTCTGGTGGCGAGGCTTTTCCCAGGGAAGTATCCAGGATCGCTCCTATGAACTGGAGTCTCTGCGATGGTATCATTTGAGACTTCTTTAAATTGAGGGAGAAGCCCAGTTTGTGAAGGGAGTAGCATACGTGATTTAGCTGGATCTGAGCTTGCTCCGGAGAAACAGCCCTGATCAGCCAATCGTCCAGGTAGGGGTAGACGTGAATCCCTTCCCTCCTTAGACTTGCCGCCACTACCGACATTAACTTGGTGAAGACCCTCGGGCGGAGGTCAGCCCAAATGGCAGAACTCGAAATTGATAATGAGTTGCCAATTGCGAACCTCAGGTATTTCCTGAGTTTGAGATGGATAGGCACATGGAAATAAGCATCCTGAAGGTCCAGAGATACCAACCAGTCCTGAAACTGAAGGGCCTGGAGGATCTGAGAAAGAGTGACCATCTTGAATTTGTCTTTCCTGAGGAATTTGTTCAATTCTCGCAAGTCCAAGATGGATCTCAGTCCTCCGTCTTTCTTTGGAATGAGAAAGTAAGGGGAGTACCAGCCCTTGTTCCTCTCCGCTACAGGTACCGGTTCTATGGCACCTTTCTCTAGCAGGTTTATAATTTCCTGCAAGAGGAGCGGATCTGGAGCTTTCTGAGAGCTGATCCCCGGTGGATGACTCTGAGGTATACGTAGGAAAGGTAGGCAGTAACCTTGGGCAACTGTTTCCAATGCCCAAGCATCTGACGTGATAGCCTGCCATTCCGCCAGATGTTGAGTCAACCTGCCTCCTACAGGTGTCCTGTGAGGGAAGTCCTCAGAGTGGTTTTGGGGCGGCTGATGCAGATGCCGATGGTAAAGAGGCACCTGCTGTTGCTGCGGCTTTAGAATATCTACCCCGTCCACCTCGGGTAGTTCTTCTTTGACCCCTTTGAGCCGGTCGTCCTCTACCTCTTCCGAATGAGGAGTAGAAGCGAAAGGACTTGCCCCTCGCAGAGGTTCCTGTGGGACGAAAAGGAGTCTGACGGATTGCAGCTCCTAGGGATTTTGCTGCTACTTTTGAAGTTTGCAGTTTCTCTAAACTGTCATCCGCCTTTTTCCCGAACAAAGAAGAGCCATCAAATGGCATGTTCAAGAGCCTGGCTTGCACATCTGGGGCAAAACCCGACTTTCTCAACCAAGCGAACCGCCTGGTTGATGTACTTGCCGCCATTGCTCTGCTGATACTGTCAGCCGAATCAATGCCCGTCTGGAGGGATTCGCACATAGCGTCTTTACCGTCCTGTATAATATTCAGGAACGCATCCCTTTCTTCTCCCTCCGGGATGCAGTCAGCCGCTGTAGAAGCACACTCCCAAAGTGTATGGCTGAACCTAGCAAGGGTGCAAGTAGCATTAACAGACTTTAACGCCATGCTACATGCTGAAAAGACTTTCTTAGCCATAGCATCATACTTTTTATCGTCCCTGTCCTGTGGGACAGTAGGATAAGCCGTCTTGACGTCGGTAGAGGATGCTGCTTGTACCACCAGACTTTCTGGGGATGGATGTTTAGACAAGAACTCTGGGTCTGTGGAAGATACCCTGTACTTTGCAGACAGTTTTTTATTTACTGCTGGTATTACATCTGGTGTTTCCCAGTTTGTCATGATCTTTCTCTGAAGAGCTTTATGAAAAGGCACCACTGGATCCTCTTGTGGGCCTTTGTCAAGAATATCCGTGAGGTCATCTTGCTGGAAAGATTGTGAAGGTGTAGACCACCCCATGAACTCTGTAATTCTGGCCATTAAGGCTCTGTAGGGGGTTTCAGCATGCTCCCCCGGGTCTGGTTTAGCAAAATCCACCTCAGGGGAAGTGTCTAAACCACTTGCCTCATGTAAAGAATCATGAAGATCCTTTAATCTGCGTTCTTCAGAGGAAAATTCCTCTCTAATTGGGGTTACAGGTCCCTGTAACTCATCTTGTTCTGACAAATCACCCTCTTCTAAAATTGAGGATATAGTTCTCAATTGTTCTGAACTAATAAAGGAAGTAAATCCCATTTCCAAGGCAGAGGGTGCTGAACTTGTCATTATTGGCCTCGAAAGCGTCGATGTCGTCGACGCCGACGTCGAAGGCTTCGAGCGTGGCGTCGAAAACAGAGGTGGAGGCCTCGAGGACCTCGACAGAATTGGAATTTTACTCGACAATATCGACGCCATCGACGTCGAGGGCCTGGTAATCGTCACTGGATGTGTGGTCATCGTGACTTTTCTCGGCGTCGACGCCGGTGTCGAGGCCGGCGTCGAGTCGACAGACCTGTGTGTCGAAGGTCCCTTCGACAACGGCGTCGAAGACCTCGGCGGAACCTTCGTCGACGGCGTCGACGGAACCTTCGAGGAAGGTTTGGAGGTCATAGTCCTACTCGAGGGTTCGAGACGCGCTCGAGAGGTTTCTTTCGCCGGGTACTGCGACTCGCGGCGTTTTTGACCTTTGGGTCTTTCGACCAGAGCATCGCTCTCGGCAGTCTTCGAGGGGGTCGAGGCCGCTTTCTCGAAGACGCTCATCATGTTTTTTCTTAATTTCTCCCATTCAGCCCGGGAACTATGTTTCGTGGGGCAAGGGATTCTTTTTGGCGAAACAGAGGAAGAGGAAGACGGAGAAGGGGATCTTCGACGTTTCCTCTTCGAGTGTTTCGATCTCGAGGAGTGATGAGACCCACTCCGAGATCTGGAGCGTGAATGGTGACGAGGAGACGAATGTCTCGACTTCGTCGAAGAAGAAGAAGCTTTAAAAGTCTTACCTTTCTCCAGCTTCCCCCTACGCTCCTTCAGGGCCTTAGCTGTCATGGACATGCAGTCCTCGCACTCCGAACAATGGTGTTCGGCTCCCAAGCACCACAGACAATTTCTGTGAGGATCGGTCAACGACATCTTTTTCCCACAATCTCGACATTTTTTGAAGCCGGATCGAGGGGTTGTCGGTTCCGATGAGGAAGCCATCGAGTACGATTCAAATAACTTGAAGTAAATAGTACTAAGAACTGAGCAACGGTATTCCGAGGCACCGAGTTAGCGCGGAAAAACGGAACTGAGCAACGGACGCTGCGCGCGGCCTTTATAGGCAGGATGACGTCGAGCGTCGATACGGCGGCTGTCGAGGGTCATCGACTTGAGGGACGTTGACGCGCAGCGCCCTCTGGAGAAAAATTTTTCCGAGGCCAGCAGATCTGGGAGGATATATCTAAGATGAGGAATACGTCGGAGGACACAATCCCTTCGAATGCAGTATTTTCCTTGGCATGGTCCATCAGAGCTATTTGCCAATAGCCTGAGGTAAGGTCAAAGGTGCTCACAAATTTGGCAGCACCTATGGTGTCCACAAGCTCATCCGCCCTGGGCAATGGGTGCGCGTCTGTTTTGGTGACGGCTTTGACCCCTCTGTAGTCCACACAGAACCGCCAATCCTTGTTACCTGCATGGGAACTTGCCTTCGGGTCAAGGACAACGGGACCAGTGACTGGTTCAGGGTTCAATAACACCCAGATCCAACATCTTGGCGACCTCAGCCTGGATGTGGTTCTTCACTGTATCTGGCATACGGTAGCACCTGCTTGACAGGCACACTGTCACCAGTGTCAATTTCGTGCCTACACCATGGTGTAAGGCCTGGTGTCAGTGAGAACAGAGAGGCATACTGTTGGAGCAAAGCCCTGCAGGCCTTCTGCTGCTCGATCGTCAGACCTGGAGAGAGATGCACTCCTTCCACTGAGCCATCCTGAGGGTTGCTATGCAACTAACCAGGAAGGGGCTCGCCCTAATCCTCTTCTTGCTCTGAACCCAGCAAGAGACATGAGACTTCGGCTCGCCTATAGAAAGGCTTGAGCCTTTTGACATGGAATACCTGAGGGGCCACCCCAGCGGCTCCCATGTCAACCAGATAATTGACTTAGCCCATCTTGCAGATTATCCTGAATGGTCCAGTCCACTTATCTGCCAAAGCTCGAGGCTTGGTAGGCTCCATCACAAGGATCTCCTGTCCTGGAGTCCAATCCACTTGCAAGGCTTTAAGGTCATGTCAGCATTTGTTCAATTCCTGTCTGGCCTTGGAATTCGCTGTTGCATGACCCATCATTGGTGTCATCCTCTGTCTGAGGCCTAACACTTACTCCCCCACTTGCTTGGCAGGACCTGGGAGGGGTGGCTTCTAAACCTTCTCTGATCAAGGCAAGGGGCCCCCTCATGGGATGGCCAAAGAGTAACTCAAAGGGGCAGAAACCAACACTCTTGAGGTACTTCTCTGTAAGCAAACAGCAGGCATGGCAGGAGGAGATCCATTTGCCTCCTTAGGGGCTCTTCCAAAGTGCCTAGCATGCCCTTGAGAGTTTTATTAAATCTCTCGACCAGACCATTGGTCTGGGGATGGTAAGAGGTGGAGAACTTTTAGGTTACCCCACACTCTTTCCACATGGTTTTCATGTAACTCGACATGAAGTTGGATCCTCGGTCAGAAACAACCTCCTTAGGGAATCCAATACAGGTGAAAATGCCCAGGAGGGCTGTGACAACCACCTTGGCAGTAATAGTCCGAAAGGGTATAGCATCAGGGTACCTGGTGGCATGATCAACCAAGAACAGGATGAACCGATGTCCACCTGAAGTGGGAGGGTCAAGGGGGCCGACAATTTTGATGCCCACCCTCTCAAGTGGCGTGCCAACCACTGGCAACAGCTGCAGTGGGGCAATGACACTGCCTCCAGTTTTGCCAGACAACTGACAAGTTGGGCAGGTCCTGCAGTGGGACTCTACCTCTACTCCCATCCGGGGCCAGTAGAAATGGGCAGAGCCTTTGCTTTGTCTTCTTGGTCCCAAGACGATCAGCCAATGGGACCTTATGCACCAGCTGCAATAGGAAGGGCCTGTAAACCTGGGGTACCACCAACCTCGAGGGCACCATGTTCAGGCTTAGTGGGCTCAGTAACAAGGAGCTCACCGTCCCAATATATCCAGAATGTCCTAGGCACTTCTCCATGTGCCTGGGACAGGGCCTGATTCCTCAGACCGTCGAGAGAGAGTGGCACTCTTCCACCCCTACAGAAGTCTGCCCAGGAGGGTCTCCCTTCAGCCAACAGGCATTGAAAGTCGGGGTGGTCCTCCGGGGTGAGCACCTCTCCCGCAGGAAGGTCTTCTGCCTCTTCTCCCTCAGGAGTGGAGTTTGGGTTTACCATTGGCCCCAGCCCGTGCAGAAACATGGATCCCAATGGGTGCTGCAGGAGCATCAGGAATAGAAGGGTGCCCTTTCGCAGAGGCGGCCTTCTTATTCTACCGTCTTCGTTGTACATAGGGTCTCCCAGTCGGTGAGGAAACCGGACTCACAGCCGGACCTATTGTGACCTGTGATCGGGCGACCACCGCAGCAGCCTTGGGTAAACCATCCGAGATCATCCCCATTTCTACCAAATCATTTCCTAACAAAATGTTGACGGGCACGTTGTCCTGAACCATGACAGGAAGCTTTGCTGTCTTGTCTGCAATCGTAATGTTGACTAAGGCTATCGGCTATAATTTGGTAGGCTCACCAGCTGACCAGGTGGTTCACAGAGGAGCACCTACATAGTCCTCTTGCTTGAGCAGGGTCCTCTCCACCACTGTTATGCTTGCCCCAGTGTCTCTCAAACCAGTAGAAGGCTGGCCATTCAAGAGGACACTTCCCAAAAAACTACGGGTGTTCTGTGTGATTGTCGCCAGTACTTCCGCGTACTGGACCCAGGCCCCAAGGGACACTAGGGAAATCTCTACAGGAGCACCGAAGGGGATTCCTGTAGAGCAGGAGAGGACAGTGGCCTCCACCTCAGGTACAGAGTAGGGGTAGGTAAGGTTGACAGCCTGGACTCCAAGTGCCTTAACTTTACACTTGGGGTCACCCCTTTTGTGGTCCAGAGTCCCACAGTCCCAACAAGTGCCAGGAGTGCGGGGTATGGTACTGGAACCCTGTTAGTAGAGGCGGACCACTACTCTTACTCCCACCCACAAAAGAGTTATCCACACTAGATTTTTGGGTCTTAGGAGAGGAAGGTTTTAGCGTATTCGACTGCAATTGCTTTTGGGATTCCTAAGCCTTCTGAGAGATCCCTTTTTCTTTGTCCTTGTCCTTCCCACATGAGTCCTTAGGGGATACCCGGTGGAAGACCCACTTGTCAGCCAGCCTGGCCAGCTTAAAGGGATCTAAAATGTTCTGGTCAGCAACAGATTGACGCAGCTCCGGTGAACAGGCTTCAGAAAAATGCTCAAAAAACAAAAAGGCTCGTCATGAATCGCCCAATTCGTCCATTCTGGACTTCATGGTCCATGATGCCTTGCGGTATGAACTCTGTGATCCTTCCAACATGGACGCCAGTTTCGAAACGCTGCACACCAGCCCTTACGCGTTACATTCGACTTCCTAGAAAACAGCCACGCCCCCGCAGCTCTGCGCGTCTCAACGCTACTGCTTCTAGTAGTTAGACGTATGTTGTCGGAGTCCGCCCCTGTGCTCTTTTTGATTGCCCTTTTCCCTTCTTCCTATTCCTGGAATCCCGTTCGTTCCCTTCCTTACCTCCTTCCGGGGCTTATTCCTGGATTAATCCTGTGCTCGGTCCTACGGCGCTTCGGCTCGCTCCGAGCCTGGAACTCATCTCCCTCCTGGCTCCACGTCCTGGATACTGAACGCTAACCAGCGAAGGACTGCCGGAGAACTCACACTGGAATCCAAAGACCCGCACCCAGGCCTATACAAGTCTCGGACAGTACGAAAGAAGGAAGCCACTTCCAAGAAGGTCGCAAGTAAGGAGAAACAGGTGAGAAGGGGAGAAACTTGTGACAGATTGAGACACCTCAAACCTGATACAAAAGCAGATATGGAAGCCGCAGTTCAAGACCTCATGAAAGGTATGCAAGAATTAACCACTGAAGTCCAAAACCTCAAGGCTGAGAATGCGGCATTAAAGCACTTAGTCTTATCTCGTGACTCTGCAGCCAAGGAAAATGTCCTGGTAGGGGGAGTAGTGGACAAATACGACAGATCATCAAAAACCCTACGTGCCTTCCTTGATTCTTGTTTAGTACATTTCACCTTCAAACCATACTATTTTTCCACCCCATGAGCAAAAGTCAGATTCGTGATATCTCATCTCACGGGCAATGCCTTAACCTGGGCAACTCCCTTAGTCAATACGGGTGATCCTCTCCTGGATGATTACGATGGGTTTGTGGAAGCCCTTAAGGCCATGTTTGATCGACCAGAAAAGACTGCTTGAATTCCAACAAGAAACTCATGATATGCTCACTTGTGTGACTCGCTTTAAACAGCTAGTAAAGGAAGCCGATTGGTCCCAAGAAGCCAGCTTCACTGTCTTTTGAAGAGGTTTAAATGACGAGATAAAGGATGAGTTAGCTACAGTAGCTCGCCCAAGTTCCTTCCAAGCTCTCATGGACCTCTCCCTACAGATTGATTTGCGGATCCAGGAAAGAAAGGCAGAGAAAAGGAAGTCTAAGTTAACATCCTCAAATGCAGCCACAAGTTATCTCTGCCCAAAAGAAGCAACTGCTTCACAAGCTTCAGATCCAGAACCCATACAACTAGGCGCCTTCCGGGGACCAATTTCTCCCCAAGAAAGGATCAGTCGGATTAATACAGGACTGTGCATGTATTGTGCCTCTGATAAACACCTTGTAAGAGAATGTCCTATAGCGCCACCTCGATGTTTGGGAAATGCCAGCTCCGATCCTAAGCGGAGCACAGCTTTGGGAGAAAAATTTCTGCTCCTCATCTAAATGAAATCTCCAGGACAGAAAACTCTCGTGATTCTACAGACATTCGTGTCATCTGCCAAACAAGAATCCTACCCCATCCCCGCCTTAGTAGACTGTGGTTCCATGGGCATTTTCATAGATCATGAATGGGTTGTCAACCATCACATTCCTCGAGAAACCAAAGAGGTAGTACAACCTGTTGAAGCCATCGATGGCAGACCCTTGTCTTCTGGACCCATAATTCACCAAACCAAGGACTTACTACTTTCAATAAAAAACCATCAGGAAATACTTAGATTTGACATCATAAAATCTGCTCACTACCCCATGGTTTTAGGCATGCCTTGGCTACAGAAGCACAATCCATACATCAATTGGGCAGCAGGGTCCTTTTTTCTCATTTCAAAACATTGCATGTCCCATTGTTTATCTCTTGCCACATTGCAAAGTCCTTCAGCGGACTTCCAGGAGCACAAGCAACCATCCGTAACTGTATCCAACATTATCCAAATTCTTCAAGCGTACCAAACATACTCAGATGTGTTTTCAACAGCCATTGTTCAAGCTCTCCCACCTCATAGACCAGAGGACTGTGCTATTGATACAGACCCATCTGCGGCGATTCCTTTCGGGAGAATGTTCATTTTGTTCGAACCAGAAAAGAAAGCTCTCCGAGAATATCTGGACACCAATTTGACAAATGGTACTATCCGACCTTCCAAATCCGCAGCCGGTGCTTCCCTCTTCTTCGTTCCTAAAAAAGAAACTAAGGAACTTCGACCTTGTCTGGATTACCCTGGCCTCGACCAATGCACAGTCAAGGACCGCTATCCGCTACCACTTATTTCGGACATTCTGGAGGCAGTTAGGGGTGCTGTCATTTTCATTAAACTTGATCTCAGGGGTGCTTACCATCTCATTCGCATAAGGGAAGGCAAGGAGTAGAAAACGGCCTTCAGAACTCCCTTTGGTCACTGAGTATCTGGTAATGCCCTTTGGTCTCGCCAATACCCCCGCAGTATTTCAACATTTCATGGATCAGGTTTTTTCTGACATGCGGTTCCTTTTTGTCATTGTGTATCTGGACGATATGACAATGCATTACTTACCGTAAAAGCATTTCTGATGGTTGTATCTGCTTAGATTCACATGCTGTGCATAGGTCCAACATCCAGTGGTCACTGCGGAGTATTGCATTTTGTTTTTCATAGTCGAAAAGGGGACGTCGACAAGGCGTGTCTGTAACACTATCCCTATAATGACGTGCGTTGTACCTACAATCTCTCACGCGTCGAGGTCCCTCAGATTGTTTTTTTCCGCCCAGCTACTGGTCGGCCCATCAAGAACATGTAAAAGCAGTTTTTACAACTCCTACGTGAACACAAGCTCCTGGCCAAGCCTGAAAAGAGCAAGTTACTTTCTTACCTGGTAACGTTCTTTCGATGGGATGGTCCGACGACGTATTCCATATCTATGACATGTAATCACCACAGCTGAGCTGCTTCGGAAACTTTTTTCGGCGTCTGCGTCCTGCGTCGATGCGCCGTCGTCGAGGACCTCCTCCGACGTCCGACGTCATCCGATGTGATAAGTAGGACGCACGACGCCCGTAGCCTCAGTTGTAGTTTTTTCGCCCAGAACGTGTGACATTAGTCAACTGCCAGTCAGACACAAAGCCTTGCGGAACATAAGCTGCAATCGCAAAAGAAATTCTACAGCAGGGAAAGGCAGGGCGGGAGCGATATGGAATACGTCGTCGGACCATCCCATCGAAAGAACGTTACCAGGTAAGAAAGTAACTTGTTCTTCGAGGGGATTGGGTCCTCCGACGTATTCCATATCTATGACAGACTCCCAAAGCAGTACCAGAGCAAGGAGGAGGGAAAGAATTTAGAATCAAAATTTAGAATAGCCAATCAAATAGCAGGACAAAGGACCGCCTTGCCAAAGGCCAGATCCTGTCCTCGGATGGAATCGAGGGAATAGTGACGTACAAATGTATGTACAGAAGCCCAGGTGGCTGCATCACAGATGTTGCAAATAGGAACACCCCTCTGCAGGGCAGTAGATGCAGCCATACCCCTGGTAGAATGGGCCTGCAAGCCAGCCGGTGGGTCCTTACCTGCCAAGCGGTAACACTCCGAGATGGCCAAAATAATCCAGCGAGACAAAGTATGTTTCGTCACAGCTTGCCCCAAACGCTTTCCAGCGTAACCAATAAAGAGTTGATCGTCCACTCTGACCCGGGACATGCGTGAAACATAAAAGCTTAAAGCTCTCCTAGGATCAAGCCTATGGAGCCTCTCCTCTTCCTTACCAGGATGCGGAGGAGGATAGAATGCCGGAAGAACAACCTTCTGGGCCAAATGAAATTCCGTCGCTACCTTCGGAAGAAAAGAAGGACGAACTCTAAGGACAACCCTGTCCTTGTGAAATACAGTGAAGGGTGTCCTGCGAGCGGAAGTAAACGCAACTAAAAACACATTTTTCAGAGTTAACAGCCTCAAAGGGCAAGAATGTAAAGGCTCAAACGGAGCACCCATAAGAAACCTAAGAACAAGGTTTAAATCCCAACCGGGCACCAGGAAAGGTGACGGAGGGAACACATTAGTGAGCCCTTTCAGAAACTGTGAAATTAAAAGGGATTTTAAAGAAAGAACACTCTTCAGACGAGCGCTTAAAGATGGACAGCGCCGCAAGGTAACCTTTAATGGTACCCATTTGCAAGCCCCTGTGGGCCAAAGAAAGTAAAAAGGACAGAACCATGGGGATGTCACATGCAAAAGGATCCACATTCTGAACTCTGCACCAGTCGCAGAACTTACGCCAACGGCAACGGTACAGAGACTTTGTTGCTGGCCTTCGGGCCGAAAGCAACACCTCCATCACGTCTTCAGGGAGGTCCCAATCCTTATACCTCAACCTTTCAGAAGCCAAGCGTGAAGGTTGAGGGATCTGACCTCTGGATGGAGAACCTGAACCCCCTCCCGTGAGAGCAGATCGTCTCGGTAGGGAAGACGACGTGGAGGGCAGATGGACAAGTCGAGAAGGTCCGGGTACCACGTCCTCCGAGCCCACGCCGGAGCAATGAGGATCATCCGGGAACCGAACTTCCGTAACCTCCGCAGCATTTGCGGGATGACGGGGACTGGAGGAAACGCGTACAGCAGCGGGAATGACCACTCCACCACGAACGCGTCTCCTAAGGCTCCTTTTGGAGGAAATTCCCGCGAGCAAAACCTTTCGCACTTCCGGTTGACACTGGAGGCGAAGAGATCCACTTGAGGGGTCCCCCAAAGGGCGAAGATATCCAGGAGAATCTCCTGAGCCAACTCCCACTTGTGAGAGATCGCGCTCTGCCTGCTCAGAGCGTCCGCAGTCATGTTTTCGTCTCCAGCCAGATGAACTGCCGAGATCGAAACTTCCTGCTGAATGGCCCAGAACTCGAGCTGCATCGCCTCCCTGCACAGAGGAAGTGACCCTGCCCCCCCTTTTGGTTGAGGTAGTGCATGGCCACTGTGTTGTCCGTCAGGATCAGGACACTCTTTCCTCGCACAGTCGGCAGAAAAGCCTTCAGGGCTAGCCTGACGGCCCACAGCTCCAACAGATTGATATGGAGTCTGGACTCTGACGGAGACCAACGACCGCTGACTGTCAGCCCGTTGGCATGAGCTCCCCATCCCGTGAGGGATGCATCCGTCACGATCGTCACCTCCAGCCAGGGAAGCCAAAATGGAGCCCCCTTCATCAAGTTGCCTTCGACGGCCCACCACAGAAGGTCCCGGGCGACCGAGGGCGGCACCTGAAACGGGTCCGACATCCTGCCGGAGGACTGCGACCATTGCGTCTTGAGTGCCCACTGCAAAGATCTCATCCGCAGGCGAGCCTCTGGCACCAGAAGAATGCAGGATGCCATGAGGCCGAGCAACCTCAAGAACTCGAACGCTGGGCATGCTGAAACTTGTGCACCATCTGCTGAATGTGAAGTGCCCTCACCTGGGGAGGAAAACACTGCCCCAGGGAAGTGTCGAGCACTGCTCCGATGTACTGGAGCCGCTGTGTTGGCGTCAAATGGGACTTCTTTAAATAGAGGGAGAAGCCCAGCCTGTGAAGGGAGTGGCAGGTGACGGACAGATGATCCAGGACTTGCTCGGGAGAGCTCCCCCTGATCAACCAATCGTCCAGGTAGGGGTAGAGGTAGACGCAAATCCTCCCCTTGCCTGAGATGCGCTGCCACCACCACCATGAGCTTGGTGAAAACCCTCGGGGCGGAGGTCAATCCGAACGGCAGGACCCGAAACTGAAAGTGCGAGTCGCCAACCGCGAACCTCAGGTACTCCTTGTGCTTGGAATGGATCGGCACATGGAAGTAAACATCCTTGAGGTCGAGTGACACCAACCAGTCCTGAAGCTGAAGGCCCTGGAGGACTTGAGAGAGAGTAACCATCTTGAACTTGTCCTTCCTGAGGAGTTTGTTCAAACCGCGCAAGTCCATGATGGGTCTCAATCCCCCAACTTTCTTCGAAATCAAAAAATAAGGGGAATACCATCCCTTGTTCCTCTCCGCTACAGGCACCAGTTCTATGGCGCCTTTCTCCAGCAGGGCTTGAATTTCCTGCGCAAGGAGCGGATCCGGACTCTGCAAAGAGAGGTTCCCCGGTGGATTGTCGCGAGGCCTGTGCCGAAAGGGAAGACAGTAGCCGTGGGTTATGATCTCCAGAACCCACACATCTGAAGTAATGGCTTGCCACTCTACAAGATGCTGCGCCAGCCTTCCCCCAACCGGCGAACCATGGGACATGGCCTCATGCCCGAGTGGGAGCGGCTGCGGCGTTACCTGAGGGAAAAGAGGCAACTGCCCGAGCGGCCTTGGCGCCACGGGTACCCTGTCGTCCACCTCTGGTACCCCTGCGTTGGCCTCTTTGACTGCCAGCTCCTCTCGCTTTACTGAAGGACGAGTAATAGCGAAAGGAACCACCCCTCCACTGCTGTCCCCTAGGACGAAAAGGCGGAGGTTGGCGGACTGCAGTGCCCAACGACTTCGCTGCAGCTTTTGAGGTCTGCAACCTCTCAAGGCTCTCGTCAGCCTTGCTGCCAAAAAGGTGTTCACCGTCAAAGGGCATGTTGAGGAGCCGAGACTGCACATCAGGAGCAAACCCCGACTTCCACAACCACGCAAACCTGCGTATCACGGTGCTCGCCGCCATGGACCTACTGACGCATTCAGCTAAGTCCAAACCCGACTGAACGGACTCACACATGGCATCCTTACCATCCTGGACCATAGCAAGGAAACCATCCCGTTCGTCCCCTTCGGGAATATGTTCAGCCACTAACGCAACACAGTTCCACAGAGTGTGTGTGTGAAACGAGACAAGGCACAAATGGAGTTGGCCGCCTGAAGCGCCATACCACCAGAAGAAAACCCTTTCTTCGCCCAGCCATCAAAACGTTTGTCATCCCTATCAGGAGGGATGGTAGGGTACGATGCCTGCTTTGCCGGGGCCGTGGTCGTCTGCACCACCAAACTCTCCGGAGTGGGGTGCCTGGTCAAGTAGCAGGGGTTGAAACTGGCTGGACGGTATTTTCGCGACAAGGACCTGCCCACCACCGGGAGACTCTCCGGAGCAGACCAAGCCGCTGCCACCCTTCTCTGTTAAGCCATATGCAACGGCAGTACCGGGTCAGTTGGGGGACCAACATCAAGGATGTCCGTGAGATCATCCTGCACAAACTCCCCTGGGGGAGTAGACCATCCCAAGTACTCAGAAACCCTGGCCATAAGGCGTCGGTATGAGGAATCGGCATGAGAGCCAGGCTCAGGCCTACAAAACTCCACCTCCGGAGAGGTGTCCAGTCCACTGGCATCATGCAGTGACTGCCTCAAATCGTCAAACTGACTATGGGCCGAGACCATTTCATCTGGAACCTGACTAGGAACCAGGCCATCAGAATCCTCATCCGCCTCCGAAATATATTCCAGGTGGTGAAAAGAAGGCACCCGAGAGTGCTTGCTCTTAACCAGAGCATTCCTAGGGGGTTCCCCCGTGCCACGGGGTACCTCCAACACGAAAGGCGTCGATGGCGTCGAGAGAACAGGCATCGGCGCCGAGAGGATTGACGTCGAGGAAATCTGCGTCGACATCAGATGCAGCGCCGCCAGCATCGGTGGCGTCGACACAGCCCTCGAAACCGGAGCCCCGAGCGTGTCCTTCAACGACCTGAGCGTGGACGGCTTAGACGACTTCCTCGGAGCCGGAGCCTCGAGAAAGCCTGTCGACGCCCTCGACGCCTCAGACGTCGATGTCTTCCTCGAAACCTCACAGGTGCACACGGTCTCGAACGCGTCGAGGACCGGGACCTGGAACGGGTACGTCGAGAACGAGTCTCCTTGTCCGAAGGGGACCTCTCCCGTGACTCGTGCCAACCACTCTTGCGAGCGGTGTCTCTCGACCTCTCACGACCGACCCCATTCGGGGGCGCGGACGGCTTGGTACCCTGCGACTCGAGAATCACCAGCATTTTCTTCCCGAAGGAAGCCCATTCCTCCGGCGTCGCACGGCTGGTGGGGTAAGCGACGTGCCGGGCAGAGTCCTCCGAAGAGGTGTCGGCGCTTCCGAGAATGCCTCGAAGAGGCTGAGGAGTGGCGAGACCGACTCCTAGAAGGAGACCCACGAGACTTCCGACGATGATGCGGAGAGTCACCTCTCGAATCATCCGTCGAAAGCCCCGCAGACTTCGACTTACGGGGCTTGGACACCCGACCTACCGACAACAACTTCTTTCATTCGCGTAAGGCTTTGGACGTGAGCGACTGGCAGTCGATACAGTCATCCGTGTCGTGGGCCTCCCCGAGGCACCAGAGGCAGGCGTCGTGCAAGTCCGTCACCAACATCTTGGACCCACACTCCCCGCACTTCTTGAAGCCCGGACGCGGGGTCGAAGACGAAGTAGAAGACATCTTCACACGAAGGATTTTCACATAACGAACAGGTTCGAAGAACAGAACTCCAAAGAGTCGAGGCGTTAACCGAGATTCACGAAGCAACACGTTCGCGGAAAAAATGGAACTGAGGCTACGGGCGTCGTGTGTCCTACTTATCACATCGGATGACGTCGGAGGAGGACGACGGCGCATCGACGCAGGACGCAGACGCCGAAAAATGTTTCCGAAGCAGCACAGCTGTGGTGATTACATGTCATAGATATGGAATACGTCGCAGGACCCAATCCCCTCGAAATGCCTTTTCCATGCATCAACCGTTCATTATCTTGGATTCCTACTTAGTTCCAAAGGTATCGGAATGGATCCTTCCAAGGTTGATTCCATCCTGTCTTGGCCCACTCCCACTACTGTAAAACAGATGCAATCCTTCCTGGGACTTGCTAATTTTTACAGAAAATTCATACCTGCGTTTTCTGACGTAGTACATCCCATTGTAACACTCTTAAAGAAGGACACTCCGTTTCAATGGTCCACGGCTCAAGAGACAGCCTTTTAACAACTGAAACAGGAATTCACTCGAGCTCCAATCCTAGCTCAACCTGATATAGATCGACCCTTCTTAGTAGAAACAGACGCATCCGACTATGCCATTGGAGCAGTCTTGAAACAAGAACTTGAGGACAAGATGGAGCATCCTATTTAATACTTATCTCGCACCCTGACTCCCAGTGAGACTCATTATTCCGTCCTGGAGAAGGAGCTGTTAGCCATCCGACAAGCCTCCACCGACTGGCGCCATCTTATTTTGGGTGCCAAACACCCAGTACAAGTTCGTACGGACCATCGAAATTTACAAGTCCTACAGTCCCTGGAGTGCAGAAACAGCTGTCAGGCCTGTTGGGCCTTCGTTTTGCCCAATATCTATTTCAAATTCACCACTTTCCTGATACACATATCATTGCAGATGCCCTGTCCAGACGTCCTAATTATGAGCCCCTCGAAGCACGGAACTTTCCCCAAGATGTTTCCTGACACCGTGTTAGTAGCTCAAGCCATTTCTCTCCTGGAGGACATTCGTGCAAAAACACCTTCTTCCGAACTCTGGAAGGAATACAAGGGAAACAATCAAAGGAACCTCATGATGAAGGACGGATATCTCTTCGAGGAAACACGGCTGGCAATACCCAAACAAGAACTGAGACATAAGATTACAAATCTATGCCATGATACCCTCCATTCAGGACATCGAGGCATCACCACCACCCTCCATCTTATACAGAGGCAGTTCTGGTGGCCAAGGATGATAGACGACATAAGAACCTATGTCCAATCCTGTGCAGTGTGCAACCAGAATAAAAATAACAGAAAGCCAGCAGGCCTCTTGCACCAACCAGCAATGCCAAAACGACCTTGGGAAATCATCGCCACAGATTTTATCGTGGAATTACCCCCATCCAGAGGATACACGACCATAATGGTTACCATCGATTTGTTTACATATATGGCTCACTTTACACCCTTGTTCAAGCTACCATCCTCATCTGAATTGGCTGGGATTTTCCTGGAACACATATTTAGGCTTCATGGACTAACTTCCAAAATCATCTCCGACAGAGGACCCCAATACATATCCCAGTTTTGGAAACAACCAAGTCAAATATTGGGAATCCAGCGCGCGTGGTCTTCAGGATATCATTCGCAGACCAATGGAGCAACTGAACGAGTCAACCAGACCTTAGAACAGTACCTTTGCTGTTTCGCCACCAAAGTCCAGGATGATTGGTCGCTTTTGATTCCTGTGGCTGAATTTGCTTACAACAATTCGGATCATTCTGCTATCAAGACTAGTCCATTCTTTTGCAGTCAAGGATTTCATCCTTCATTTCTACCATCTGTTCTTCCACATCCTACCCCAGTTCCTGCGGTCGATTCCTGGATTGAAACACTGGTCAACGTGCACAAAGATGCCAAGGAACGACTGGAAAAGGCCAGAAAAGATGTCAAGCGATATGCATACACCAAAAGGAGACCAAGCCCTTATGCAGTGGGAGATGAGGTTTGGCTGTCTTCGAAACTTCTTCCTCGACATCTGCGACCAAATAAACGGGTCCCCAAATATAATGGGCACTTCCCCATAAAGGAAAACCTTCATCCAGTGGCCTTCCGACTCGAACTTCCAGAATCGTGGAAAAGGATTCACCCAGTCTTCCACACTTCCTTGTTAAAACCATTTGTACAATCCACCCGAACTGCTCCAAGACCTACTCCTGTAATCATCAATAATCAAATTGAATTTGAGGTCTCCAGGAAATGCGAGTCCAGATACAGACAAGGTCAACTCCAGTATCTGGTTGAATGGAAAGGATATCCTCCCAGCAAGCGCACCTTGGAACCTGTCTCAAACAAGAATGCCCCCGTTTAATACAAAGATATCATCGGATCCACCCAGGCAAACCCAGAGGTGCAGGGCTTAGGAGGAGGCATTGTCATGAACCGCCGAATTCGTCCATTCTGGACTTCATGGTCCATGATGCACCGCGGTATGAACTCCGTGATCCTTCCAACATGGCTGACAGCGAACTCCGTGATCCTTCCAACATGGCTGACAGTTTCGCAACGCTTTTTGATTCCCCTTTTCCCTTCTTCCTATTCCTGGAATCCCGTTCGTTCCCTTCCTTACCTCCTTCCGTGGCTTATTCCTGAACGAATCCTGCGCTTGGTCCTGCGGCGCTTCGGCTCGCTGCGAGCCTGGAACTCTATCTCCCTCCTGGCTCCACGTCCTGGATACTGAACGCTACCCGGCGAAGGACAGCCGGCGAACTCACACTGGAATCCGAAGACCCGCGCCCAGGGCTATACAAGTCTCGGACAGTACGAAAGAAGGAAGCAACTTCTAAGAAGGTCGCAAGTAAGGAGAAACAGGTGAGAAGGGGAGAAACTTGTGACAAGGTGTGACAATTCAACAAACATTTTCACTTTGTAAACATCAATCCACCCCATCATGTTCATGTGCGCAGCACTCACCTGGTCAACCCAAGACATTCTCTCGTTTCTTAAATTCCCTCAACCTTTTAAGGTATTGGGTAGGTGTCTTGCCAAACTTCATGCACTCATACTGACCCCTTTCTTCCGCACTCAGTTTCAGGATACAGTAATATCCAGTCCGAGTCACTCTGTTTAACAAAAACTTAGCCCAATCTCGCTTATCAAAATCATGGATTCCACTAGCCATCTCCAATGCTTCAATCCATTGGAAGATATGAGAACCCTCTGCATACACACCAACCTTCTTTCATAAGGGTACCCGACACTCAACTGGTTTCGCTGAAATCCCCACTCTAGCTTTCTCTCGCTGGTTTTTCTGACACTCCGTGTACTTGTTCTTAAGTTCAAGGTCCTTAGGTTTGAGTTCAAGATCCCTATTCTTGAGCTCCACTTGATGTGCCAACTCCTCTTTCATAAGCTCAGCTTCTATTTCCAAAGTATTCAAAGGCCAATTTCATCCTTAATAACTCAAGTTCTAAGGCGTTCCCTGAAGAACCATTGCTGGAGGTCGTAACAGAGGCAGCAGGAATGGCGGCATTCCCAGAAACAGATTCAACAGCAACCCCAGGGGCAGGGGCCTCAATGGTTACATCCTCCCCTTCAGGAGCTTCGCAATCAGTCTGGTAGTCCACCAGTGCAGCCATCAGCTCAGCCCTAGACTTATCTTTAAAGTCTTACTCCCTGGCTTCACAAGCACTCTGGAGAGCCTCTAAGATCATCCGAGTCAATTTACCATTCGCAATAGATTCCATTGCTTCTAACGTAGTTGGAAAGAGAAACTCTGTCCCTAGTTGAGAGAAAGGTCCAGGAAATAATAAACCAGTTACTTTCGGCTGAAGGTGGCAAAAATGTGCACATTGAAAGGGCTCATAGGGGAGGTCGTGCATTCACACCGGGCCACGCTTAATAGTAGTTAAGTTTCTTAGCTACAAGGATAAATCAGAGATCCTCCTGAAAGCCAAAATGACACAAGACATCACGCTCCAAGCATCCAAGATAAAAATATTCCAGGATATATCAAACTTTATAGTGGGAAGAAGGAGCGATTGTAGGCCCCCTCAGCTCGTGGCGGACAGAGAAAGCAGTGCAATACAGATGTGTATACCCCTTCGATCTCACCTTTGAGTACAAAGGAGAGGAGTATAGAGTGGTCACCCCGGAGGAAGCAAGACAAGTACTGAAGCACACGACAGATCTAAATGGCGACAGAGCCCCTATTGGACCTAGTCAGGCCCAGGCATCCAAAGCTCAAGGAAACGATAACCCCCACCAATGGGGAAAAGAACCAAGGCTGGAAGAAAATACGCTAAACTGAGCCCAGAGTCCCCAACAAAACCATCTTGAAAAAGTAAAAGGGGGGCTGGGTATCGCAAGAACCAGGTATACACACAAGTTGCATGGACAGGGCTTCGCAAAGGGATTCCCCCACAGGGAATGAGTTTCAAACCTAGTGGCCCTCAACTCTAAGCGGGCGTTTCAACCCCAAGAACCTAGGACTAGCATAATGACTGTGGTTCAGTTAGTGGGTTTAGTTTTGTTAAACGTTCAAAGGGGGATGGGTTGGGAGGGAGACAGGCGGATGACCAGAGGTATACTAGAGGTACTTTAGGCGGGATGTCACGTTCAACAAAGGGGATACGGGGGAGGGAACTCGCAAAAAAGATGGGAACCAATATGACAATGGTAGCACCAGATAAAACAGGGCCAGGTACAGCGAACCTGAGGGTGGGCACACTCAATGTCAAGGGGCTTAACTCACCTACTAAGAGATCCCTTGTCACAAGGAAATTCGATACGGCGGATCTAGACGTGCTCTTTATCCAAGAGACCAGGCTCAAAGCAGGGGAATTAAAGCCACTGAAAGGGAAGGGAGTGGGTGAGACGTACTGGGCCTCTTCAGACCATAAGAAAGGGGTAGTAGGCCTGATATTCCATAAGAAAATCAGACTCATAAACCCGGTGGTACATGCATCCATGGAAGGCAGGCTCCTGGTCATTCGGGGTGAATGGGAAAACACACAAATCACCTTTTACGGGGATATACATGCACAAACAAGGCCAAGGGGCATTCAACGAGAGGGCCCTTTCCACGATAATAGCAAATAGCAGTGGTCCCACGGTGATTGTGAGGTGAGGGGGGGGATTTCAACACCTGGACGGAACCTCAGATGGGCCAGCAAGCTACAAGGGCTATTATCGGGGATGGCTCGAGAGAAAAAGGTAGTAAGTTCCTGACCAACCTTATAGACGTGGGCCTGGTGGATGTCTGGAGGGCAGTCAACCCAGACAAAAAAAGAATACACATTCAGATCCAGTGTCCACGAGACATTCACGAGAATTGATTGCATACTGTTCAATAGAGACATCAGCCAAGGGATTAGGCAGAGTGATATTCGCCCCATAGGATGGTCGGACCATGACATGGTCATGGCAACACTAGATATCGAAGGGCTTGGCCGTCGAGTCTCCAAATGGTGCTGCAACGAGTTCTTGTGGAAGGACAAATTACTCGCAAGAACTCAATAAGGCAATACAGGAATACTTCCACATTAACGATAATGGAGAGGTTGGAATAGCAACAGTATGGGAGGCGGGAAAAGCAGTCTGGCGGGGACACCTGATGAGACAAGGGGCCAAGCGAAAAAGAGAAAGGAAGTTGCAGGAAGAGATACTGCGTAAAGAAATATCAACATTGGAGGAGAAGATGCATGCCCTGGGGTCATACCGAAGTGAGCACTTCGAGACACTGAAGCAGAAAAGGGAAGAGCTGAAAGCACTGGGAAAGGTGGACTTTGATGAAATGAACGCTACTAAAGCAGAACTTCTATGGAAAGGACGACAAGATCGATAAAAAGCTTGCCGCCAGACTAAGAGCCCAAATAGCAGAGAGATGGGTAGAAAACATCAAAACAGAGGACGGTGGATGTGCCCAATTCCACAGGACATAGCCAACCAATTTGCCAGCTATTACACAAACCTGTGCACATCTGAAGGAGAAAGTGCAGAAAGGGAGATGGACGAATACATCCAAAGAGCAAGGCTAACTCGCTTAACGAGCACGGAGCAATCACTCCTCGACACGCCCGTATCCGCCGACGAAGTGAAAGCGGCAATAAAAAGGCTCCACACGGGAGGGGCCCCAGGAGAACATGGCTACACCATGGGCTTTTATAAACACTTCAGTGAGACACTTTCTCCAAAACTTGCCAGGCTATTCAACCATGTACACGACACTTGTCAGACACCCTCTTCTTTCTCGTTGGCGCATATTGCGGTCATCCCCAAGACAGACAAAGATCCTACATCCTGCAAATCTTACCGCACAATTTCATTGCTAAAGGCGGACGCCAAGGTGTATGCGAGAGTTTTAGCCACCCGCATGGAAGACCTAATGCTGCCCATGATCCACCCGGACCAGGTAGGATTTATAAAAGGAAGACAAGGGGCGGACACCATGCGGAAAACGTTGGGTGTCAGAGCACTTCCATGGTAAGGAATGAGACACTGCACTGCTCAGTATGGGCTTGGAGAATGCTTTTGACCGGGGGTTCCTCTGGGCCATACTGAGAAATAGGGGCTTCGGCGAACAGTTCATAAGAGGGATGCAAGCAATTTACAAAAACCCAAAGGGCAGAGTGGCAGTCAACAGCAGACTCTCGGAAGAATTTGGCATGACCCTGGGTACCAGACAGGGATGTCCCCCCTCTCCTCTCCTTTACGCACTGTCAATCGAACCCCTCTGCAATGTAATCAGGAAAGGCGATACAATCAAGGGGATTGCAGTGGATGACAAAGAATATAAACTGGCTATGTTTGCCGACAACATACTACGCTATCTGACGGATCCCTATATAGCCATACCAATAGTCCTAAGAATTGTAAATGAATTCAGCAAATAGGCAGGATTAAAAGTCAATGTGGAAAAATCCACGCTCTGCCCATACAAGACCTCAACCCACCCAAGTGTGGGGGACACAGTCACAGGGGGAATGCCCACTGCACCCCATTACTTAAAGTACCTAGGGATCAAAATCACGAAGAAAACGGAAGACCTATATGAAGCGAACCTCCCTCCGCTACTGCGTGAAAGATGGGGCAAACACAGTATCCTGGCTTGGCCGCCTAAATGCCTTAAAAGTGGTAGTATTGCCGAAACATTTGTATCAATATCAGATGCTCCCCATTGCCATCCCTCGATCTTACTTCGCAAAAGTAAAGGCCAGGTTCATTACATTTCTATGGCAGGGGAGAAAACAGCGCATCTCCTACAGTACCCTAATTCAACCAAAATAGGAAGGAGAAACAGGGTTCCCCCGACCCCTATACATATTATCGAGCTGCCCAATTTCGAGCATTGGTGCTGCACTTGAGGAGACACGCAAAAGCAGTGGGTGGTCATCGAGAACCATCTAATGTGGCCAGCAAACCTCGGAGAATGGCTGTGGTCCCCTAAACAAGTATTCCCCAATACGCACTGGGCCCCCTCTTGAAACTTTGGTGGAGTAGAAGAGAAATGAAAGGCCTCACGACATGGCCGTCACCCATGAGTTGCATATGGGCCCATTGCATGAGGAATGAAATCCAAGAACCAAAATCGATCCCAAAAATGTTATCAAGCAGGTCTGCAAAGAGCCAGTCAACTTATAAAATCCACAGGGAGCTTATCTATTCAAGACTTTGAAGCAGGCCTACAAATGGGCCTGCTGGGAGCGTTCATGTTTCTACAACTAAAATGAGTACCACTTGCATCGAGGTGGAGGGAGAAACATCAAAGAGACCTTGCTCCCTTTGAGAAGATATTCAGAGAGTCTTGCTCAACCAAGGGCCTGATCTCACAATTATACGGGTCCTTAACAGGCGAACTGGGAAACAGACTGGATGCTCTCAAGAAAAGATGGGGGAAGGACCAAAGCCCATTAATGACAGATCAATTATGGTCACAAACGTGCAGGTCAGCACATAAAACCTCAATCTCGGCACAATATAAACTCCACGGAACAAAATGACTCCATAGATGGCAGTACGACCTCAAGCGCCTCTCGAAAATGTTCCATCAAACCAGCCCTCTATGTTGGAGGGGATTTGGTGTCCAGGCACACTACTGGCATATGTGGTGGTCATGTCCCAAGTCGCAAACATGTTGGAAAGAGGTCTTGACATGGATTAAGAGAATAGAAGGGATTCACAGGGATAGCGACCAGAGACTTGTGCTTTTTCGGACTTGAGGAACAAGAAGGCCACTGGACAAGAGCCCCACACAACACACTTCCTTCTACTAGCGGCCAGAGTCTGCGTCATCATATTCTGGAAATCCCAACACTTATCAGAAACAGCCTGGGCCCAGAAAGCCACAGAGCTATACAAGATGGAGAACATCACTGGTGCCATACACACGATCTCCCAAAGCAGAGAATTGGAATGGGTGCCTTTCCTCGAAGCCTACAAATAATTGGAACTCTAACCTGTGACATCGCGCCTCACGGTGCAGAGCTGTTCCACACCAAATACCTTTTTCCTCCATCTGTCTCGTCTCTGGGAGAAGGGAGGGGGGGTTTAATATTATCTCAAATTATTTTGCACAAATGATGCTTACAAGCCCACCCAGGGCGCCAAGATGTCGATGTGGACAGGTAATACAGGTTTACAAAATGCTCAAAAAACAAAAATTGCTTGTCGAACTCGAACAAAGAATGGCCTAAGCGATTCAGACACAAATACCCTCTGCAGTGCTCCAAATACGATTTTACAGTGGCAGTATTTTACTATTTTTTTTTTAATCAATGGGAGTAAAATTATTTTTATCGGAGTAATACATTAATTGAGATTCCCAATGGGAATATTTACTAAGAGAGTAATATGTTTTAACTGTAAAACCGCAGTGTTTTTGTAACAAACACTTATTTGCAACTAGTTACTAGTGGTGAAAAGATCTGTGGCCACTGGCAGCTTGACTAGAGGTGACGTTGACTGGCTGAGACGGTCCGGGTACCAAATCTGCCTCTGCCATGCTGGGGCGATGAGGATCATCCTGCATCGGCACAGTTGGAGTTGATGACTCGCAGCAGGAGAGGCAACGCGAGGAACAGGAAGGAGAATGCATCCCCATGCTCCTCGCCTGGTGGAACCTGCTGGCGAACTTCCGGCATTTTAAGTTCATCGAAGTCGCAAACAGATCGATCTGGTGTCTGCCCCACTTGTGAAAGAGGCGGTCCACCTGATCCTGTCGAAGTTCCCACTCGTGGCAGGAGAACAGTTTCCTGTTGAGGGAGTCAGCGATGACTCCCGGCAGGTGAAAGGGGATGGAGAACATCTCTTGGGCGACGACCCAGTGCCACAAGTCCTGCGCCTCCCTGGAGAGTGCTGGGGATCTGGTGCCGCCCCGCTCCCTGATGAACTTTGTGGTGGTGTTGTCCGTGAAGATCCTCACCACTTTGCCCTACAGGGATGGAAGGAACGTCTTGAGGGCCCAAAACACTGCCTGTAGCTCCAGGATATTGATGTGGAGATTTCTCTCCACTGGCAGCCACAGGCCTATGGCGTGGAGACGTCCGGTGTGGGCTCCCCAGCCCTCCAGGGAAGAGTCTATGGTGACCGTCTATTGGTATGGGGGGTGCTCTAAAAACTTGTGCTCCCGGCGATGTTGGAGCGTACGCCCCATCACCTTATTGCTCGACAAAATTCCTCGTCGAGAACAATCTGGTCTGTGAAGCTTCCGGACACCTGGAACCAGCAAGTTTCCAGGAACTCCTGAAGGGATCACATCCACAACCTGCAGAGCCGGATCAGGTAGATGCACGACATCATGCCGAGCAGCGACCTGATGGTCCGCACCGCTGCTCTCTTCAGTGCCAACAGCCGTTGCCCTTTGCCCAGCAGGGCCGCCATCCGCTCTTCCGAGGGAACCACCAGGCAGGAGACTGCTTTGAGTCTGGCCACCAGGAACAGCACGTTCTGCGATGGTATCAAGCAGGACTTCAGAAAGTTTAGTTTATGGAGAACCCCAGACCTATCAGCAGCCGGACAGTCCTCTGTGTGTTTGATGGACCGGTCCCTTGACTTGGCACAGATGAGCCAGTCGTAGAGGTACAGTTACACGTGTATCCCCTGTAGACACAGATGGGCCGCCACTGGTGCCATGCACTTTGTAAACACCCTGGGCGCTGACTTCAGTCCGAAGGGGAGGACCTTGAATTGATGTTACCTTCCCTGTACTACGAAGCGCAGCAACCTCTGATGCTTCTCGTGAATGGGGACGTGAAAGTATGCGTCCTCCAGATCCAGCGACGTCAAGAAATCTCCATCTTCCAGTTGCCATGTATGTGCTGCAACGTGAACATCCTACATTTCTGGGACTGGAGGTATTTGTTGAACACAGTAAGTTTGGAATGGGCATCCAGCCCCCAATTTTCTTTACCAAAAAGTATCTGGAGTAGACTCCAGAGCCCCAGAGTTGCTTTGGAACCAGCTCTATTGTCCCTTTTCTTAGAATGGCCCGTACGTCCTGCAGGAGCCGAGGGATATGCTGCTGTTGCCGGTTCACTGGAGGGATCTGCAACACTTTTGCTGGAACTCTAGATTGTGTACGTGGGCGAGAGTGTCCAGCACCCATCGGTCTGTGGAGATCTTCCTCCATTCGCTGACGAAGCCCACCAGCTGGCCTCCCACCGGGGTGCATGGGTGGGGGCCCGACGTCCCGGCCGTTTCAATCTTTCTTCAGGGCCTGTATGCCGCTTTGGGAGCAACAACGGCCACCTCCACCGAAAGCCTTGGAATGGCCTCTGTAGGCCTCTTGGGTCGTGGACTGAGAGGGTTGACGGTACGAAGGACCCTTCGCCAAAACCTTTTGAGGGTCTGCCGGACTTCCCACCAGAGGCACAAAAGTAAGGAGTGGTGTTGTTGAAGAGTACCCAGGGCACGTGCCGTCTCCGTGTCAGTCTTAATAGCCTGCAATGACTCGTCGACAGCCTTTCCAAAGAGGTTGTCCCTGTTGAAGGGCATTCCCAAGCACCCTCGTCTGGACCTCCTTACAGAAGTTGGTGGCTCTCAGCCAGCCACAAGGACGGAGGCAGACACTGTTCCTCCATCTGCCTGAAGCCAGTGTCTGCTACGTCCAGGGCCACAGTGATGGCATGGTCCGATGCCACCTCCCCCTTCTGGAGGATGGAAAGAACCTCAACCCGCTTGTCATCAGGTAGAAGCTCAAATAGTGGAGCCATCTTTCACCACAGTTCCCCGTCGTACCTGGCCAGGATTGAAGAGCGTTTGCTGCCTTGCCTGTTGATGCTGCCGGGTAGATCACCTTTCTTCCCATGGCATCCAACTTCTTCCCCTTACTATCTGGTGGAACAGAGGATGAAGACAAGGGGTTAGACTACTTCTTGCTCACTGCCACCAAAACCACAGAGTCGGGGGAAGGCTGCAAATGTAGGCACTTGGGTGCTGACTCTGGCACCTGTTATTTTTTCTCCAGCCTTTCCCTCTTGGCTGGGTCCATGGCCGGATTTCTCATCAAAGTTAGGCCCTTGTCCCAAATGTCATCAAGTTGAGGCACCGCCAAAATGGTCTTTCTCTTGGCCTTGTGCCGTTGGTATAGTAAACCTTCCTTCTTGGTCTCTTCTGGCATCAGTTGCAAGTGCTTGGACACTCTTGCGACCATAGCATGGAACGACCCCACCTCGACCGGGGGGAGAAGCCCTTGGATGTGGCGAACCGCCCGCCGTGGCCATGTCGTCATCCTTGTCCGTAGTCGCTGTGTCCGTCCCAGTGTGCAGGGAGGGGATGGCATGTGGGGAGGTTGAATCTGCAGCGCTGTAGGGTGCTGCTTCCTCTTTTGTGCCGGAGGCTGGTGGTGCCACTGGGGCAGTCGTCGGCATCCTTTTCTGAATTTCCGAAACCATGATGTGTAGTGTCGAAATGATGTCCAGCGACACATCCCTCAGAGGTGTCGGGGTGGGGTAGGCCTACAGCGCCCCACGCCGTCGATGGCATTTCCGCCATCACTGTCTCAGCCGTCCCCCCCCTCAGCATTTCCACCATCATTGTCGTTCCCCACGTCCTCATAGATAGTGTGAACAGACGCCTGTCCTCCTAGTCCGAGGAAGAAAGATCCGTGCCGTAGAGTATGGTTGAGGCCTTACTCAACCCCCCCCACCCCTTTTTGCATCCTGAGGGGTCTGTTCTGGGCTTCGGCATGGGATCCTCTTCTCTGGTGTTTTCTCCACCGGCTTGGCAGATGCCTCCCGCCTTGGGGACAGGGCTACTCTGGGCACCGCCGGGGCTACCTTGACCGGGTCAGCCACTTTGGCCTTTAAGAGGGTGGCTGACAGCAACTCGATCGTTGACATCGCTTGGGCCGCCTGGGCCTTCTGGGTAGGTCGGTCCCCCTTTCCTGCACTTTCGTCTTCTCTGGCTTTTCCCGCAGCTTCGCCAGGTTAGCTGATTTCCTCTTCGATGAAGAGTTGAAGCGATGGCTGGAGAGGGAGGAAGATGGTGAAGATGAGCGCCCCCTGCCCGTTGTGGGACCTGCTTGCGCGCCGACCCCGACGGAAACAAACTTGCGATACTTGGCCTGGTCTTGGGCCCTCACGGATGGAGAGCCCTCAAAGGACTTAGAAGCCCGCTACTCGGACCGGCCGGTCATAGGTGAGGCATGCCCCCGCTTTCCGCACGGGGCAGAAGCCTTTGCGCTGAGCCACGCCACCAGCCTACTGTGAAGATCCTTCACGGTACGCTTGGAGAACCAGAGGCAGATTTCACAATCTGCTTCCCTGTGATCCGGATGGAGACAGTAGAGGCACTGGAGGCATTTGTCCTTTACAAACACATTCCGCAGTCTGCAGCTGGAGCATAGCATGAAAGGGGAGCTTCCCTCTCGCTTCTCCTCCGACATGGTCCGGAGTAGGTCCTATGGCCTTCTGGAATCTTCGACGATTCTTTCCCTTGAGGGACATTAAAATTCATGGACAAACGGGTCCCCGCTTTTCGGCCCAAGGAGCAAAAGAGCACACAGGCTCTATTTGACAAAAATATACTTTTTTAAACGCACGAAAACGTAGAATAGCTCACAGAGCAAAACACAAGGACTCCCAACACTTGAACGTGCAGTAAAAAATCCAAAGATGGCTGCCAGAGGAGGGGCTTAGGGAGAGGGCAACCATTTCCTGGGGCAGTATGACCCAGTGTCCAGCGATTGGTTTAGTGGAGAACAAGTTACTTACCAACTGTAACGTTCTTTCGACTGAATGTTCCTCCCACATATTCCTTAAGTTTGATAAATCCATTTCCAGCTTGCCGGCCTCAGAATTCTTTTTCAGTAGAGGGCACTGTGTGTCGACGTCCCTCGAGTCGGTGTCCCTCGAAGGCCTCCGTATCGGTGCTGACGTCACCATAGGTATAGTTTCACTTAGCATCCGTTGCTCTGTTCCGTTTTGTGGTGCTGTGTTTGTCCAGGATGAGATGGCTAGTCCCCTTGAAGGAGCATAGACTGCAATTACAAGGGAAGTTTTACTGCAGGGAAGGATGGGAGGGGCGATGAGGAATAAATGTTAAGAACATCCAGTCGAAAGAACGTTACAGTTGGTAAGTAACTTGTTCTTCAAATGGATTGTGTCCTACCACGTATTCCTCATCTTTGATAGATTCCCAAAGCAATATTGAAAATTGGAGGTGGAAGTCAAATTAATGTGGTCTAAGTGTGCACAGAGTGCAATACAGCTTTCCCAAATGTAGTCTGCTGGCTAGTGGAGGAATCTAGACTGTAGAATTTGGTAAAGGTATGTGCAGACGCCCATGTGGCAGCCGCACAGATGTCTTTTATTGGATCTCCTCTCTGGAGAGCTGATGAGGCTGCGATACACCTGGGTGAATGAGCCCTGAGGTGTTGAGGAAGGTCTTTTCCTGCCAATTTATAACACTCTAGGATAGTTAGAATTATCCATCTTGTGATGGTCGGTTTGGTGATGGCTAGGCCTAGTTTATGTCCTGCATACCCCACAAACAACTGGTCTGCTTGCCTAATTCTTGCAAGTCTGCTGATGTAAAAACTCAAAGCACGCTTTGGATCCAGCCTGTGCAATCTCTCTTCCTCTTTCCATGGACGAGGAGGTGGGTAAAATAAAGGAAAGGTTATGTTTTGCGTGATATGGAATTCTGAGACAACCTTCGGGAGGAAATTAGGCTCTACTTGAACTACTTTATCTTTGTGGAAAAAAGTATGTGGAGGTCTGCAAGATAAAGCTTGTAGCTCGCTCACTCTTCTGGCAGAAGTTATAGCCACTAGGAAAACTGTTTTGAGAGTGAGAAACCTTAATGGACAGGAATGGAGAGGCTCTAAGGGGCTGCCCATTAGAAATTTTAAAACTAGATTTAAATCCCACAGGAGTACTTGTAAAGGAGCGGGGGGGGGGGGGATTCTAGACATTAGTCAACCGTTTCAGAAACTGAATGACTAGAGGCATTTTAAAATATGAAGGTTCCTCAGCCGTGCGTTTGAAGATTGATAGCGCGGCAAGGTAACCCTTGATTGTGCCAACTTGAAGTCCTAAATTTCACATAAAAGGTAACACCATCGGTGTATTGCATGAAAAATGGTCAATATCTTTATCTCTACACCAGCTGCAGAATTTGTTCCAATGGCAGCAGTATAAATGATTTGGTTGCTGGTCTTCTGGCCGAAAGGAACACCTCCATTACGTCATCCGGGAGGTCCCAATCTTTGTATCACAACCTTTCAGAAACCATGAGTGAAGGTTGAGAGTCCTGATATCCGGGTTTGGAGAACCTGACCCTCCTCTTGCGAGAGAAGATCCTCTCTTCGTGGAAGACAAATCAGAGGACAGATGGACATGTCTAGAAGATCCGGGCACCTTCTCAGCCGCCTCATTACGTGAGGAATAATGAGGACTGGAGGAAAAGCGTATAGAAGTGGAAACTCCCAGTCCACCACAAACGCATCTCCTAGAGCTCCTCTTGGAGGAAATTCCCTTGAGCAGTATCGTTCGCATTTCTTGTTGACACTCGTTGCGAACAGATCCACCTGAGGGGTTCCCCAAAGGGGGAAGATCTCTTGAAGGACTTCCTGAGCTAGTTCCCACTCGTGGGAGACTGAGGTCTGCCTGCTCAGAGTGTCGGCCGCTTTGCTCCTCTCCGGCTAGGTGAACTGCCGATAGAGAGATTTCTTCCTGCATTGCTCAGAACCAGAGCTGCATTGCCTCTGCACAGTGGCAGTGATCCTACGCCTCCTCTTTTGTTGAGGTAGTGCATGGCCACTAGGTTGTCTATTATCATAACATTTTTTTCCCTTTACTGATGGCAGAAAAGCTTTCAGTGCTAGCCTGATTGCTCTCAGCTCTAACAGGTTGATGTGTAGTCTGGACTCAGATGGGGACCAACGACCGCTGATGGTTAAGTCGTTGGTATGGGCTCCCGACCCCGTGAGTGAGGCGTCCGTCAATACCGTTATCTACTGCCATGGTTGCCAAAACAGTTCTCCTTTCAAGATGTTCACCTGACAGGCCCACCACTAGAGGTCTCACGCTACTCTGTTCGGGATTTGAAGGAGATCTGACATCTTCCCTGAGAATTAGGACCATTGGGTCCTTAGAGCCCACTGGAGAGATCTCATTCTCAGGAGAGCCTCTGGCACTAAAAAAAATGCAGGATGCCATGAGGCCGAGCAACCTCAAAAAGTCAAAGTCTGGAAGACACTGGGCATTTTGAAATATCTGGTCACCATCTGGTGGCGAGGCTTTTCCCAGGGATGCGTCCAGGACTGCTCCAATGAACTGGAGATTCTGTGATGGTACCATATGTGACTTCTTCAAGCTCATGGAGAAGCCCAGCTTGTGCAGGAAGTGGCGAACATGGATGAATCTGAGCTTGTTCCGGGGATCTGCTCTGATCAACCAGTCATCCAGGTAGGGGTAGACATGAATCCCTCCCCTCCTTAGACTTGCTGCCACAACAGCCACTAGCTTGGTGAAGACCCTCGGTGCGGAGGTCAGCCCAAAATGGCAGAACTCGAAATTGATAGAGAACTGCCAATGGCGAACCTCAGGAACTTTGTGCTTGAGATGGATAGGCACATGAAAGTAATCATCCTGAAGGTCCAGAGATACCAACCAAAACAAACTGGAGGGCTTGAAGGATCCGACAAAGGTTTACCATCTTGAATTGTCTTTCCTGAGGAATTTGCCCATCCACTACGGGTGAATCGTCTCTGGCCCCTTTGAGCTGGCTGCCCTCTGCCTTTTCCGAATGCGGAGCAAAAATGAAAGGGCTTTCCCCTCCAGGAGGAACCTGTGGGGCGGTTTGGAGTTTGACGTATTGCAGCTCCAAGGGATTTGGCCGCCGCTTTGGAGGTTTGCAATTTCTCCAAACTGTCATCAACTTTTTTGCCAAATATATAGGTGCTGTCAAAGTGCATATTTAGAAGTCTGGCTTGCACATCAGGAGCAAAACCAGATTGCTGCAACCACGCAAACCTGCGGATTGTGTTAGTGGCTGCCATGGCGCTGCTGATGCTGTCAGCAGAGCCGAGACCTGTTTGGAGGGACCGAAACATCTCATCCTTCCTGTCCTTGATATTCAAGAATGCGCCTCGTTCCTCCCCTTCTGGGAGACGGTCAGCCGCCGTTGAAGCACACTCCCAACGGGTGTGGCTGAATCTCGCCAGCGTGCAAGCGGCGTTAGCTGACATAAGAGCCATGCAGCATGCCGTGAAGACCTTTTAGGGCATGGCGTCAAATTTCTTGTCGTCTTGATCCTCAGGTATTGTAGGGTATGCTGATTGTCTGCCTGATGAAGTCACAGCCTGGACTACAAAACTCTCTGGGGTTGGAAGCTTTGATAAATACAGAGGGTCTAAAACCGCCATTCTGTATTTCGCAGAGAGTTTTTTTAATTAACTGCAGGAAGTACTTTCAGAGTCTCCCAATGTTACGCTCACCTGGGCCCCACAGGGGTGTCGATCGGACCCGGACAGCTGCGGTCTCCGTCAACGTGATGCGTAGTGCAGAGATGACCGTCTGGACTGGCCCGGCTAATCTTGTCTGCTGGACCCGAAGATATATTTTCCTTATGTTTGTAAAAGATGAGCTCTCCATCCTGCGTGTCTTGCAGGGGCGCGTAGATTCCAGTTACTTCACTGGTTTGAAGGCGTTGGGACAGTTCCGGTAAGCATTGACTCTGAAGTCCCAGGCGGGATTGGTAAGTATCAAGTTCAAAGATTCAATATGCCCGATGTTCACTCTTGTCCCCTTCCTTCCTTAAATTGCAACTGAGTTCGTGAGAAGAAGGTCTCGTAGCTGCTGCTGGCGTTCAGGTAAGCGTCTGTGTTACCCAACGCTGTCCGGTAACTATTGCATGCGTTAACGTGTTGTTTATCTCCCTCTTTACAGATGCGGCATATGAAGATATGGAGAATAATACCGCCGGTGGTAAATCAGGTAAGTCTATGGTGGTAAGAGGTATTTGTTGATTCCCTTGGCTCACCTTGTTATTCTTGTGCCCCAGGTGCCGGAGTACAGCGAAGAAATGATGGAGACAGTGCCAGATCAAAAGATGCTGTGAGAACTGGGGAGTATGGCGCGGTGCTGGAGCTGGCGAAGCAACGCGTGCAGGACTGATGTACTTTCCAGGTCAGGAGGTGAAATGGATCCGGAATCAGGTGAGGAATTTGAAATAAGTTTGTTTTCTAACCTGGTCCTTTTCTTCCTCTTTATTCTAGGAGCTCCGGATTCGAGGCGGGCATCGCAGATGACTGGATGCTGGCTGCAGGCACGCGGGCGTGGCAGAAGACTGGATGCTGGCTGCAGGCACGGTGAGAGTCACGCTGCTGGATGCAGAATAACACGAAGCATGTGCTGCTGTTCGGGCGTGGTTTAAATAGCCTCCAAAGTAGTCCCAGGAAAGAAGTTTCCCAGGACCATGACTGATTTTTATTATGAGCCTGGTGCCTACGGCGCCAGGACTGAACCCAGACAGCCCCTAGCTGGGGCTGCTGGGGTTTTTGTAAATGTCTAGATGCCTGCTCCCGGGGCTGATAGGCTTGATCCGGATGCCCGGGGGTAGGCATCATGACACCCAATTTGCAGTCAATTTTTTCTGTAATGCTGCATGGAAATGAACTATAGGGTCTTCCTGAGGTCCCTTATTTAAGATGTCTGTTAAATCATCCTGGTGAAAAGTGGGTGTAGGTGTTGACCACCCCATGAACCCTATTATTCTACTAATAAGCGATCTATAAGATACCTCTGCATGGTCACCAGGCTCTGGTTTGCTGAAATCTAGCTCTGGAAAGCTATTTATGCCACAGGCCTCCTGTAAAGACCCTTGCAGCTCTCAGTCTGACCTCTTCTGATATCAGCTATTCTGATAGAGCAGGTCTTGTGGGCTCTAAACCAAAAGGTCTTTCTGAATCAGAGTCTTCCCCTTCCTCATAAATAGAAGATAAAGCTATGAAATATCAGAGCGTGGGAGAGGTTTGGAACCCATTTCAAGTGATGAAGGGGTCATCACTGCTTGAGAAAGAGTCAGTTGTCGATGTAGACGTCATGGGTCTCGACAAACGCAAAGGACACCTCGATGCCTCGGGTGCGGCTGGCGTGGACGGGGCATGAGGTTTCGATAACTTTTCTTGTATCGAAGTCGACGATGACGCAGTCTTGGGTTTCAAAGGTGTAGTCGACGTCTTATGCGTCGAAGAGGCCTTGTCTCTACTTGAGGGTTTGTGACGCTCAAGGATTTTGCCTTGCCGAGGTCGACTACTCACGGTGCTTATTTTTATTGGGTTTTTCACCCGGAGTATCACCTTTAGGCATCTCCGAGGGGGCAAGGCCGCGTTCTCGAAGACCCTTAACATTTTAAAGCGAAATTCTTCCCAATTAGCCGGAGAGCTGTGTTTTGTGGGGCAGGTGACTTTTTCGCGAATTGGAGGATGAAGAGGAGGGCGATCTATGGCACCTCTTCCTGCTGTGTCTCGATTTAGATGAGTGGTGAGAACCACGACGAGATCTCGAGCGGGAATGTTTTCTCCTTTGACAAGGAGACCAATGTCTCGACTCGCTTGAGGACAATTTCAAAAGGGGTAGAAGATTTAATGGTCTTTTTCCAGCTTCCCCATACGCTCCCTCAAGGCTTTCGCTGTCATATACATACATTCCTCACACTTTTAAATTTATATCGGATCGGGCGTCGATGAAGCTGACAACGATGCCATTGTAGATTGAAGATTATCTTCACAGAAATTCAACGTTTTTTAGATACTCGGAGGAACCGAGCGTTACGTCTCAGTCTTATGAAGCGTGGAAAAACGGAATGGAGCAACGGATGCTTCGCAAAACTATTTATACCTATGGTGACGTCTGCGCCGATACTGAGGCCAGCAAGCTATAAATCGATTTATTAAAGATAAGGAATACATGGGAGGACACAATCCATTCGAAATACAGTTTGTAAAGGAAAGTGAAACCGTTTCCTTTTACTGAGGATTCCCCGCCTGACGGGGAATATTCATGAGCATGTGAATCCATGCCAGACCCCATGCTGGAGAACTTGATCATGTTGGAACAAATATTGCCTGCAAATGACAATCTAATCCTTAATGGGAGAAACGTCCTGAAACTGCTACGCCACATCACAAAACCGTAAAATATCAACTCCGGATATCAGAGTGGTGCAGTTTGTTAACGAAAAAAGGACTGGGTTATTTTACATCTAATCTCATCATTGATTAAATCTATCTTAATGGAAGCAGGACATGATTTGCTACCTTTGGGCTTCGAAATAACTGAATATACTGATGCTACTAGAAACAGCCCACAGTCCGCCTCTTAAACGCACAGTTGAGGCTCTTTCAAGGCTGAGAAATGTGCAGATGCCAAACCTGATACTGCCACTGAAGTCAAGCATGCAGCACAAAGTCAACCAAGCATTTGCCTTTCAAAGTGAGGATTGAAAGTTCTAAGCCCCACTCTAACCATGGTCGGAAGATGAACGAAACGTCTGACCCGACTACTTCTAATATGGACTTATGACATTGGTCATTGTTAGCAGGTGCCCTGGCTTCTTCAAAAGACCATTAGAGCCAGGAAGTTCCCTCCGCCCCCAAGGTCTGCGAATAGGCTCCTGGAATTCCAGAGGCTTGGCCCATCTATTCAACAAAGATCGGTTTGATGTTTTATGCCTTCAAGAGACCTGGTTGAGAGCAAATCCCTGTTGTGACGGATTTGAATGCCATCTAAATCTGGCTAGGAAAGGCTTGGTGGGTAGGCCTTACACAGGGCTATTGACCTTCATCAAAACTGGGAGAGGAATTGTTGTTCGGGAGAATTACAACACTAATATCTTTGTGCAATGGTTGATAATGGAAAAATCAGAGGGACATGTTCATGCTGTAACCATCTTTGTGATTTTTAATTTTAACACCGCAATATGTGGTGAAGACGCTTTCATTGACTCTGTAACAGGGCTAATTGATGAGGTGTACATCGCGCATAAAAATCTGTGTCGCGATCTTAACATCAAACTCTTGGACAGTTAGGAAGGGGGGGGGGACTGGCCCCTAAAAATACTTTGTCAAAGAGGGCCAGCCGATGGTCTGAAGAGACCACAAATCGAGGTTTCCGCATGTTGAATGGACAAACTAAGGGAGACTCCCCTGCTGCATATACCTGGTCTAGGGGGAAACTGCATGCTTGCCTAGACTATTATTTTGGCTCATCTAACATTTTGTGTTCTGTGATCTTGTTTACTGTGACGCCAATGGAAACCAGTGCCCACAATATATTGGATTTGAGATGTGCAGGAGCCACTACTCCCCTAAAAACGCTTTCACAATCGGTGGTATTGATCACACAGGGGCAGAACCGATTTAGGTCCCAGCTCTTACACTTAAACTGGGCAGGCACTTGGCAGGAATTAACCCAAAGGTTGAATATGCATGGATTCTAAAAGATTTTATGGAACACTCCATCTTCCAGGACAATGCTGAATTCAAACCCCTGAAGGTCTATAAACCTTCAGATGATGGAGGCCAGGAAACTCTTCTGCTCGAATTTAAGGAAACTTGAGTGGCAGGTGTGATGGCTGGGAGACCCGGATTAAAAGAGGTAAGCAAAAGTACAAAAACTGGCAGATTGCAAACAGGGGGCTAAGAGCACAGCATGATACTGAATACATGCTGAAAACATTATGTAAATCCAATACCAAATCCCTATGGGAATTGACAAATAACGATGGCAGTTTTCTATCTGCATTGTAATCAAATCCAGTTTCTGATGGAGCATGGATTGCTCACTTCACAGCCCTCTTCACAATGGGAACACAGAGCCGCCATTAAAAGGCACCCGCTGGCCAACATATGGACCTTCGAGTTCGAGCTGGAAGACATTGTTGCCAGGATTAGAGGGCTGACCTCTTCTCATTCTCCCGGGCCTGATGGTTTGACCAACTCGATGTTAAAGGAGGCCGTAATGCCTTGGGCAGAGTTAATTTTTCTAATCCTTAAACGGGTAGTATCTACACGTGCTATCCCTAGTTCATGAATATCAGCTAAAATAGTACCCATTTTTTAAAAAAAGGCAATAGGGAAGATCCTAGGAACTATCGTCCCATAGCCCTTCTGGATATCATGGACAAGATATTCACCTTCATTTTATTGGGTGATCTGAACACTTGGGACAGGATCTCTGTTCCTTTAGATCCTAGATAATCCATCTTAGTTAAGGGGGTGTGCACACGTCTAAACACCCTCCCATTGAACCTGCGGAAGATGAATGCAATTAAGACCAGGACTAGCTACTATTTGGCTTTTATTGACCTTTAGCAGGTATTCAACGACTATCGACAGGGAGAGGCTATGGGACAAGCTTCTCAGCTGGGGTTGCCCGCCCGATTTGGTTGACGCAATTGCAGTCCTTTATACTGGTATTTCAATTGAGCTTAGGTTGTCAATACATGGGAAAGTGACAAGAAAAAGTGAGTCATAAGGGTTGAAAACAACGTTGTCCCCGTGCCCAGATACACTTTAACCTTTACATTTCTGGATAGACGGGGTAGACTGCTGGCTTGGCTGTGTAAGAGTGAGACCCTGACACAGACAATCCGAGAGATACACAGATGTGATGGCACAATAGAGGATACTCAAGAGGGGGTGAACAAATGTTTCTTTAGATACTATCAGGAACTGTATGCCGAAAAGGTTGAGGAAGAAGAAATAAATATAAGGGACGTACTAGAAGAAATCCTTCTGCCCAGGTTTGAAGAGGCAGATTAGATACACCACTCACATTAGAAGAACTAGAACATGTGATCCGGACCCTGCCCATTGGGAAAGCCCCAGGGGCAGATGGCCTCCCAAGTGAATTTTATAAAATGTATGTGTCTGACCTACTCCCGCCAATGTTGGCCATGTTAAACTAAGCGTTTGACACGGGCAAGCTACCAGGAACCCTAAGGGAGGCGATTATCATCCCGCTTCTTAAACCAGATAAATCAAGCACCGATTGTGGATCTTATAGACTGCTGTCGATGCTAAACCAAGATAGCAAGATCCTCACTGCAGTAATGGCCAATAGACTGAAACCAATGATAAACACCCTAATACATCATGACCAGACGGGGTACGTCCCCCAAAGGTGCATCTCCAACAACCTCCGGCGGCTACAGCATGTTATAGATCAGTCAGAGGGGAGTTTCCGTGAAATAGCGATTGTCTCACTGGATGCTGTTAAGGCCTTTGACTCGTCCAAATGGCCGTGGTTGATGGCAGTCCTGGAGAACTGTGGGATGGGACCAGCATAACTCAGGTGGGTTGAACTACTGTACAGTGAACCAGTTGCTCGTGTCCGGACAGGGACAGTCATCTCTGGAAAGTGGACACTAGGTAGAGGCACGAGGCAAGGATGCCCCTGGTCTCCAATTAGGGATGTAACAGTATACCGTTAAAGATACCGTGAACCACTTAATTGAACAATAATAACCGTCACATTGTTTATACCGTTAAGTGTGCTTTTCGCCTAAAACAGCGGCCCGCACAGTTATAGGTCAAGAGACCAACCTCTCTGAAAAGACTGATAAAGACAGAATATCTGTTGGTGCAAAGGCAGAGGAATTAGGGATAGAAAAAGTCAAGAGAAGAAAACCAATAAGGTGTTTAGTGAAAAATAGTTAAAGACTATTGATGGAATGTTGATCTTATGCTAAAGATAGTTTTTCAAAAGTTTGTATAAACTAAATGAAAATTAAAAAAAAAATAAGTGTGCTTTTCAATCTGATTTGGAAAGGCTGCAGTAAGCAATTGTTGCGCAGTCTTGGTTTTGCACTGTTGGATGTGCCGTCTGCCAAGTAGTTTCAGTTGCAGCAGTTTTTAATGCCATTCCATAAACCACACGTGCCTTACACAAAATCAATATGTTAGCAATAGGAAGAATAGATACAGTGCCAAGAAGGAAAAGGGTTTACTTTGGGGTGGCGCCTTTGGGGTTTATATATTTATAATGGATGATGTTCTGTAAACATATGACAATGGGGGATTTCCCTGGTTCTATCATTGAATTTACATATAATAAGTCACACTGCGAAATTCACTCATCTCTGTGGGTATTCCCTGCTGCCATACCAAAGGGTAACATGTCAGTGATTACTGAAAACGAGAGAGCGAGAGCGAGAGAGAGCGAGAGCGAGAGCGAGAGCGAGAGCGAGAGCGAGAGCGAGAGCGAGAGCGAGAGCGAGAGAGAAAATACTACCATCAGCCTCCATTGATCTGTGGCATGCAGGTTATCAAGATTGCAACATGTTCATCTTCACCATTAGCCACTGGGGAAGCAAAAAGCCTAAATGACCACTTAAGAAAAGCTATTCAGTTTGCTTTGCCAGTTGGAGCAGGCCTCCACCCCACCCCCTCCTCTCCACACGTGTGTTTGTGTTTGGTGGAAGCAAGGCATTTCAGTGGAAAGTATGTTGATAAGCCAAATTCTGGCCCTGGCTGCCTGGTTTTGTTTGTGATGATACATCTGTCAATTAATGACCTTTTAGAAAATATTTGTTAAGATCAGTTAACTCCACCTGCTATACCGCGATAACCATGATATACCGTAATTTGGCAAGAAGGTTATCGTACCGTCACAAAACGAATACCGCAACACCCCTATCTCCAATGCGTTTCATTTTAGTGTTAAAACCCCTGGCGGCATATCTGAGGCACTACTACGGTGAGGTGGGTATCAAAACGGGCGGGGGCAGCATTTGATATCGCTATACGCGGATGACATGTTGCTGTACTTACAATACCCAGAAGAAAACCTGCAATATATCCTGGAGGTGCTAGAACGATATGCGATGCGATCGGGCGTAACGGTTAACGCAAGGAAGTCAGTCGTGTTCCCCCTAGCTAGCTATGTGGGGATCCCCCAACATGACTTGCCAGTGTAGCAAATTGGGTGGGCCACATACACCTTTCAATATCTGGGGATGGATGTGTTTCACAACATAGAGAACGAACACAAAAACAACACTGAGAAAGCAGTAAAGGGGAAATTCTGGGCGCGGCTGCCCCTGACCATGATGGGAAGGGCGGCACTGCTCAAGATGATAGCACTACCCAGGCTACTGCACAATTTCGCAAATGTCCCATATATGATTCCCAAACGTTTGTTCACCAAAGTGCAGAGAATATGTAGGGGGTTCATATGGCACAACTCCAGGAACAGAACAGCCCTATGAAAATTGCAAAATCCGTAGGATCACGCAGGGATTAGACGGCCCAATTTCGAGGTCTACTACCTGGCTAGCCAGCTGCAGTACATGGCAAGATGGCTTTCCGCGGACACCACACCGGAGACCAGATTGTTGAAGTCGGAATGCGCACCTTACTTCTTGAACGAGTGGATATGGTTAGCCGACCCCCCTAAGGGGAAGAGAGCGGCATGGTTGATCTTGGGAAGGAAGATCTGGCAGAGAGCCTGCAGAACGATGGGGTGCCCGTTGCCATGTTCCCTGCAGGTCCCCCTGCTGATGCTGAAAGGTGTTGATGAACAGTTGAGGACAACCATCAGGGAACATTGGGAACAGGTGGGAGTAACAACTATAGGAGATGTATGGCAGGAGGGGGGAAAGGATGGGGTTTCATGTGCTGAGTAGAGACACAGGCCTACACAGCGGGCAATATATCACTTATGCTAGGCTGATGAAGTTCGTGAAGAACGCATGGTCTGAGATAGAGCTGGCTCAACAGCCAGACGCAGCCGTAGAAACATTTCAGGCAGTGTCAAAAGGCGGCCACGAAATCTCCCGAATTTATTAAATATTGATTGAAAAACTCTCCTCCAGAACCAACCTTCAAGAATCCCCCACAATTCCCAGGACAGATTGATCATAGTTTTGGCCCCATATATTAGGACCGGGACAACCTTTGGTTTGTAAAAAGCTAACACCAGCATAGTTGTAAACTTCCCACAACGTCTATGAAGGGCCAGGGCTTGTGCAGCTAGTCTTTTTATTTTTATGCTTTGTTTTTTTTAATTAAATCTTTTAAAATAGAAGTCAAAATTGGTCAAATACAATAATAAATACAACAGTAAACAAGTAATTACTCAAGTTTTGTACAATATATACAGGGTGGGCAGGAGAAAGAAAAGAGGAATGAAAGAGGAGGAGCAAAGAATGAAAGTAAATGAAAAAAAAAAAAGGTGAAGGATTCTTGAAGGTTGGTTCTGGAGGAGAGTTTTGATGCTATCTAAGAGCTTGCCAGTCACTATGACGTCGGCATGAGCTAGGGCTCCAATGTTAATGTTAATATTAAAGGATATTTGTACCACGCACTAGCACCACCGGAGTGGTCCCCGGGCGGATCTGAAAAGGAAAGGGGTTGGGGGAGGGAGGGGGGGTGAGTTAGCGCGGACGAGCAGGAAAAGTGCACAAGAGTAGTGATGTGCTGTTGGCAGCTTCAGTTCGGTTAACACCGTTCGCTGAGCCTGGGGGTGCTTTCCGGTCGGTAGCGTTGTGTGCTGTTGTGCAAAGTGTGATTTGTCTTGTTGTTGCAGTGTAGTAAAGTTTATGCAGTTTGTTGTGCTTTAGGATTGTGTTTGGGTAGAGTTTGAGAGGTGTATACAGGAGGGGTGAAATAGTTAATGGGTTGGTTAATGGCTTTGCTTATCTGGAAGTGATATGTGCTAAATTTCCAAGTTATTTCTAGATGTGGTGCATGAATATCTCCGTATTTCTATGTAGATCCGGCACTGGCTAATATTCATAATCCTGTCTATATATGATGCACGCCAATATTCACAAATACATCCTAATGTGGCACCGGTCCAACTACAAATCCTTTCTAGATGCGAGGCATGCTAATTTTCACAATTGTAACTAAATGTGGTACTTGCCATCAATCACAATTCTGTCTGGGTCCGGCGCAGGCTAGTGTTCACAATTCTAAGTGTGGCACATGCCAACATTCACAATTCTATCCAAGTGTTGTAGTTACTAGCATTTGCAATTCTATCTAAGTGTGGCACTTACTAAAATGTACAATCATATCTAGATGCGCCGCAGGCTAAAGTTCACAATTCTAACTAAATTTGGTAATTGCTAATATTCACAATTCTAAGTGTGGCACGTGCCAACATTCACTATCCTATCTAGAAAGCACAAGCTAATAATCACAGTGCAATCCTAAAGGGCACAAGCTAATAATCACACAGTGCTATCCTAGAACTCGCAAGCTAATAATCACAGTGCTATCCTAGAGGTTGCAAGCTAATAATTACAGTACTAACCTAGAGGGTGCAAGCTAATTATCACAGTACTATTCTAGAGGGCACAAGCTAGTCATTCCAATCAGTGGAAATCCATCTCCCCTTTCAGAAAGTGTGTCCCTTTTCAGAAAGTGTGTTTTATCGGACTATCTCCCTTCTTTTGAGATCTTGAGAAACTCAGACAGAGTGACCCCTAATTGGCTGTTAGAAAAATGGCAAAAGAGATGTGGTTTTAGTGCCTAAATGTATCGGTAGAAGTCCTGATAATGAATCCAGATAAAGTGAGGACAAAAATAAAACTTCAGGATTGGATTGACATGCAGTTAATAAGATCAAATTTCAGTTTTTTTTGGATCTATCGTTCGAAGCATTTGATCAACGGAGTTCGGGATGGGGAGGACACGCCACTCTCCCATCACTGGAGGCAGAAAAAGTCTTCGACAGTTGAGTGGAGCTTTCTCAAGGCAGCCCTTCTCAAGTTTGGGATAGGGCACACATTCTTACAGGGAGGTATGGCAGTCTACTCAGGACCCAGGGCGTGCATGGCGGCGAATGGGGGCTTCTCCTGTTGGTTTGGGCTGGGGACAAGATAGGGCTGCCCCGTCGCCAATTTTATTTCCTCTCTCCTTGGAGCCGTTAGCCCAGAAGTTGAGGGATGATCAGCGTGTGGAGGGAATAGCTGTGGGAGGGGTTAAATATGAATTGGGACTCCAAGAAGATGATATGTTGTTGCACGTACGGAACCCTGTAATCTCAGTCCCAGCGGCAGTGGAACTGATTGAATAATACAGGAGGTTATCAGTGTTTAAAATCAATCAGGGGAAGTCCATTCTGTTCCCATTGGGTGACATGGGAGGGTGGCATTCAAAGATGGGCAGCCCTGGGGATGCAGATCATTGTGAATATGTTGCAATATTTGGGAATGAACGTCACGAGGGGGGCTCTACGAAGCGAATTTTCCTCCCCTAATTTCGAGGCTGTTTGAGGACCTAGATAAGTAGAGTAAATTAATGGTATCTCGGCTCGGACAACTTAATGCAAAAAAGATGGTTATATTTTGTACCCGTTTCAGATGCTCTCGATTTGGATCCCAGAATCACACTTTGGTGAGGTTCAGGGGTGCCTCCTGCGGTTTCTGTGGCAGGGAAAGAAAGCTAGAGTGGCGTATGAAGTCTTCGTGTTCCTGAAGGAGAGGGTCGCGTTGGGGGGCTAGGGGGCTGCAGGTTTCCCAAATATGTACCTGTACAATAAGTCCGCCCAACTTTGAATTTTGATCCCTGATCTGCGGGAGCAAAGGGAATATCAGACAGTAGAATTAGTTAACTTTCAACTTAGACCTGCGACGGTGGGGGAATGGCTATGGGTACCACAAGAACAGATCCCTATCCTAGAAATAATTTGGAACATTTGGTGGCGAGGACCAGAGATGAAGGGTATAACTACATGGCCCTCCCCGTTGAGCCACCTACAGGCACCTGGTTTGAGGGATGATATCCCGAACCCAGAAAGGTTTCAAAGTTGGTTTGAGGCTGGTTTAGTGAGGATTGGCCAGTTCATCCCTATAGTGGACCTGGAGGAAGCAGTGGGGATAGGTAAATTGTCGGTGTTCTCATACTTGCAAATAAAGGGAGTGCTTACAGCAGAATTCTGGAGGGAAAGCAGAGAGGGACCTTACTCCGATTAAACTCCTGGGCGCCAGAATTGAGATGAAGGGGCAGATTTCCTGTCTATACAGGGTCTGGTGGAGGCAGGAAGGGAAATACTGAGAAATTGGGCAATCATTGGGAGAGGGAATTGGGACTGGAAGTTGGAGTGTCCCTATGGTATAAAATGTGCCATAGGGCTTTTAAGGTGTCTATCACGTGCCAGTACAAGATCCATGCAATCAAAACCTTGCATCAGTGGCAATATGATCCGGTGCGACTTTCAGATATGTACCAGGGGAGTAGCCCTCTGTGTTGGCATTAATGTGGATTGCGTGCAGACTATTGGCACATATGGTGGGGCTGTGAGAGAGTGCAGTTCTTTTGGGATGAAGTGCCAGGGTGGATCGAGGAGCAGGATGGGGTCACTCGCGATAGGAGTCCCTTGCTGATATTATTTGGTCTGAAGGGGAAGAAGGGGAGTGTGGGGGGGCATACTACGTTCTCCCACACCTGGTGCAGTTTGTTACTGGCAGATAGGGCATGCTTGGCTACACATTGGAAGAGGGTGCTGCTTCCAGGGAAAAGGGAATGGGTTAGTACGGCTAAGAATACTTTTGTAATGGAAAGAATTACTTGGGCCATACATGGTGGTGTGATGAGTTGCGAAGCAGAATGGGGTGAATTCTGGGTTAGGTGTATGCTGACTGAGGGTGAGATGGTTCAGGAGAGGGCGAGTTGAAAATGCAGGGTGGAGGAGGTGTGTTCGGTTCCCTAACTTTCGCTTTACGTTTGCTAGGTTGGTAGTTGCGACAGGATTGAGGAGAATGGATGGAGGGTGATCACGGATTGGGAGGTCCTACTTAAAGCTAAGATGAAATGACTGTGGGTCTGTTGGGATTTATTGGACCCAAAATGAGATACCAGGTGGTAGGGGGAGGGGGGAGGGGCAAGGGGTTTGGCGGAAGATGGCCAGTGTGTACATCGGCCAGTGTTCAATGCTCGTTCTGAGACTGAACTATGCCCCTGGCCTTGTTTTGTGTTTTATTAGTTGAAAACTTAATTTTTTTTAAAAGAACTCAGACTCTCTACACTAGTTGGGTTAGCTTTCGCTGTAAAAAGAGAATTCAGATACAGTGGCAATAGCTTCTTTTGATCATTTGGAGCAACAACACAGGCCTTCTGGAGGCTAGTGAATCTCTCCAGGTTGTCACTTGTCCCAGTCACATGCACCTATAGAGAAGACTGGGTTAATCATGTGGGAGAAACTATTGGCAGATTATCGAATGTTCCCTACAATTTCACCTTGCCCGCTGATTAAATTCTAAAAGTAGAAGAATTTAGGGACATCATCACTAAAAATGTATCTTGCGCACCAGTGCCTGACTGGCGATGCAATGAGCTAAATAAGCTGAATATAACTTGGTGGGGAACTATTCTGCACATGTCATTCACATAGGAATGTATTGCTGTTCCCTTTCAAAATCTTGGAGGCAGAGCATAATCATTCTGGTATACAAGAAGGGATAGCGTTTGTATCCTACAAATTACAGGATATTAGCCATGCTAGATGTTCTTGGAAAAATAGTTGCCCAAGTTTTATTACAGGAGCTGACCGAACGGGTAACGAAGCGCAAAATAATACCAATGAACCATACCTGCTTTCGGAAGGGGAACTGAACGTATGTCAACACCTTAGCCAGAGTGTCCACTACAATAAAATATTTGTTTAGTATATTAAATCGGACACTATCACATTTGTAGACTACAGTTCAGCATTCTATTGGGGCAGACTCTGTTCAGCTACGGTCTGCAGGAGGAATTAAAGTTGGAATGCTGCTTGCGTAGGTGTAGATTAGGTAACCCCTCGGCCTACAGAGATTAACTCCACGTTCTATGCCACTAGCTGTCACCAGAAAAGTGTTCACAACATCCCAATGGGAGACTTTGTAAGGGCTAGGAAGAACTGCCATAATCATGAGAAATATGTTCCAAGAATGTGAGCTGTTTCCAGCCAGATTTCGGGAAAGAGGGTACCCAGAGGGGTGCATATAACAAAAGCATGAGATAAGACTCTTGCTAGGTCTAGATGGGCAACATTAATACCTAAACCTATAGAGGGCAAGAACACACATACTACCACGTTTATCACAAGCTACTGCAAGGACAGTATTAGTATCTTTCAGATACTGGATGTACATTGGCATCTATTACAGATGGATCGTGACATTAAAATATTCTTGGACCCAAAACCGGGGCTCATATTCAACAAAGCAGCAACTCTAAGAAACAAACCAAGCCCATCATTTCTGTCACCAGATACAAATATGCGAACACTTCAATAACTTGGGTTACCCCGGTTATAGTTAGGTTTTAAAAATTGTGAGACGTGCACTATGTGCAAACATGAACATGCCAACACTCTGGAATTTGTCACTGAACTTTGTAGGAGTATGTATTAAATGATGTTATCAACTGCCGAACAAAGTATGTGGTTTATGCCATTATCTGTCTCTGCAAAAAGTTGTATAAAAGGCAGTGCAATTCGTGAGCTGAGACTCAAGAGCACACACAGCCACCTTCGCCAACAAAGTCACCAGAGTCCCCTTGGCATTTGCATTGGCAGAAGGTCCATCAGATTGGTGATAAGAGAATGTCATTTACTGGACTTCTTAAGGTAACAGTCGACAAAGGAGGGGACAGTGAATGCAAACTGCACCAACTAGAATCCAAGCCGATTTGTAGGTTACGGACTACTGAACACCGACTGAAACTGACCATGAGACGGGTGTATTTCTATAACACAAGGCTTTGTGATATCACCTTTGCTTGCCTAGCAATGTAAGCCTTTTTAATACTGTTTGTTGTACCAAAACAGCTTGTCCAAATGTGATTAAGGGATATGATGTGTTTGAAGAGGTTTGGTAATGGTCCTACTAACTGCATATGCTACATATTGGTATGGTACAACGTTCATTCATCACCTGTTTTTTTTCGGCGGGAAAAAAATATGGGAGGGGTGGGTAAGGGCATATAAGGGGTAGGGGTGGTGGGAGGATAGAGAATAAAAGGGAAGGGGAGTTTGGGGGTAACCCCCCCAAATAAAATAAAAGAAATTGGATGAGTTTTTTCAGCAAAAAACTGCAAAATAAAATATGGGGTTAAATGAACATAGAACCATTGGTATATGGGTATGGTATAACAGAGACTGGACAACATTGCCTAGGGTATTTCATAACTCGCAGTTACCTCATTTACAGATTACCAGGGGTGTATTACGCTGGAACTTGTCGACATTATATTCTGTTAGAAAAGCATTTGAATTAAACATTTTGTATACAATGAACATTTTTACTAGAACTGTTTTATCTGGGACGACCTAAAAAGAACAGCAGACTGAGGGTTGCGCTGCTCTCATCCTCCTTTACCTCTTAACAGCCTTCGACACGATCAACCACTCCATCCTCACAGACTCTTGCCCTTGGCATAAGGGACCCCGCCATCAGATTGATCTCATCTTTCCACTCCAACCACTGCCAAATCTGTTTCGGTCTTTTCACCTCTGCCCCCCGCCCAGAGGCCCAAAGGGAGCCTCCCTCTCCTCCTTCCTTTTCAGCCTCTACCTTTTGCCCCTGCCCAAGCTCATCCATTCCAACAAGCTCACCTCTTACAACTGTGTGGACGACACCCAAATGATCCTTCAGATTCTCCACGCTCCCTCATCACACCACCCAGACCTCGCATCCTGCCTCTCAGACTTTGACCTCTGGATAACGAACAATCACCTGCTCCTCAACCCTGGAAAAAATGAAATCCTAATCTGTGGCAAAACTGTTCTCCTTCCCAAACCTATCCCTTGGCCACATTCATTAGGACCCGTCACCACTGCATCCCCTCAACCAAAAACCTAGGATGCACTTTTAGCTCAGACCTGACCCTTTCCCCATCACATCAGTGCAATCTCCAGATCACTCACCTTCCACCTCTGCATCCTCAAGAAGATCTTTCCCCATCTCTCGTACGCTCACAGAGTTTCTGCAATCATGGCGATCATCCTCTCGCTCCTAGACTACTGTACCTCCCTCTACCTAGGTGCGCCCACATACCAATTGAGAAAGCTCCAATGGGTTCAAACCTCTGCAGCAAGGCTCCTCCTCACACTCTCCCTCAGAGAACACATCTGCTCCGCACTCGGGACACTCCACTGGCTGCCGATCAGTCAACAGGCTGCCTTCAAGGCAATGTGCATAACCCACCACACAATCCACAATAAAGGACCGAAATTCCTCAAAAACAAGCTTTTCCTGCTACCACACTACCAGAGACCCAAGATTAGGCTCTGCACATCTCCTGGTAGTCCCTCCTTTCAAGTTCTCCAGATTCTCTGTCCTCGCACCCCCAATCTTGGACTCCCTAACTCTGCCTCAGAGGATCACCTGGCCTTCAGGAAAGTCCTCAAAACCTGGCTGCCCTCCCCCCAAAACCTCACAATCCCTCCTGCAGCCATTCCCTGCCTATCGCACACTGCTTCAGCCAGCAATCTCACCTGCCCTTCACACACCCGCACCCTCCCTCATCTGCCCATCTCAGCTGCTAGCCTCTTCTTTCCTTTCAGCCGCCTGATTCTGCCATCCAACCTTCCTTGTGTAACACCAAGCATACATGGAGGACTCAGGTAGTCACTACAGCAACTTGCACCCAGAATGAACCCTGAAAATAGGCCAGTGTGAGGTGGAGCAACGCGGGGTGAGGGGAGAAGGAAGAATGCAGTGTGGACATGTCGTTAGACTACATCGGGTAGCCGAGTCGAGACCGGACGTGGAAGGGCCAAAATGGGAAAGGGGTGACCCCGGGAACACGGGAGATAGCCGCGCGAGGGGCGAACCCCACATGGGAACATCCTGTCCTTACCCGAGGCCGCCGATGGGAGGCGCATTCCGTGGACGGGGCTGGAGGCTGCAGGGTAAGGGCACGCACAGCCAGGCGGGCTCCTCTCGCAGCCAGGAAAGGCGCGGAGAGAGAGGGGGCTTGGTCAGCGGAGCGGGCCGCTCTGCAAACGTGATGAGAAGGCCCTCGCAGGAAGAAGGAGGCGGAGCGCTGGTTTCTCCATGGGTGGGTAGCTCCACGGGACAGGCCGGGTTGTGAGGAGATCTTTCCTGACCGGCGGAAGAACCAGATAAGCCGGAAGCAGACTGCAGCCTTTAAAGGAGGCGGGATGTTGCAGCATCAGCCAATAGGGAGCCCGATAGACAGGGAAGATTCCAATTGGTGGGGAAGTAAGTCACTCGAGGAATACAAAAGCCCGGGAACTAATCAACTCTGTGTTGTTTTTCCTAGTCATACGGAGAGGACGAGGGAAGAAGGAACAACTGGTGGGCCTATCTGGACACCAAGGAGACTTAGGAGGACTAAGTCACATCCCTGGAAGGCCGCCTGAGGAGTGAAGTAACTCCCAAAGACTTAAGTGAACTTTAAGCACTATTATTTTTTTTTTAACCAAATAAACCTAAAATCTGCAAACAGCCACCTGGTCCCGGGTCGCGATTTCCACAGGCAGGTATTGTACCCATATGGGCTTGGAGGGTGGCAATTCATCGCACTTAAAATGCACCTTGAGAAAATCCTGCTGATCGTGCCGTAGGACGACAACCAGGCACCCCTAGCTCATGGTTGATACGGCAGGTAACTGTAAAGCACAGGATGGCGGGCCAGGCCACCGCATGTAATCATGAAACCGGGTCCTAGTTTTCGCACTTGAAGAAACTAGTGATGGCAATCTTCGTCACCAAGAACCTCTCAGAGTGCGAGTATTATGCATTCATCAAGCACTTAAATCGCCTATGAAACACGGCAATACTCCTTGTACATAGATGGAACCCAGGAATCAGTCATTGTTAGTACAGCTTACCCATTTCTCCCGTCGCACACCACACCTTCGCAACTTAGTAGAAGGCACAGCTTCAGTCCACACACACACACACACAATCACCTCTGCAATAAGAACAAAGCTACTTGTAACGACAAAAAGAACTATCAACTTATACACAATAGACCGCTTTAGTCCATAATATTCCTCTGCTGAGCCCATGCACAGTCCATTTAGACATGGGTGACAACCAGGGTCCTGGCCACCCCTGCATAACTAATGGCTCAAATGCACACGCATAATAGCACCTCCGAAAACTTTCCAAATGTGTGTACTCCAGCCGCTTCGAAAGCGTTCAACCAAAAGCGTGTTAGCACCATGATTATGGTGAAAGGCGCTATAACCATTTTTTTTTACTTTATTTATTTGTATTTTAATCCAAATAAATTTTTACAAAAAGCAGAAGTAACAGAAGAGACAAAAAAAAAGTTTGTAGTCTCAGTAATTGGGTCTTTAAGTCGCAAGAAGAGGTTAGCCATTTGAGCTTTTAGGCGTACAGTACTCTATCTGTGTGCATCAGACCACGGTCATCAATCATTCGTTGTTTCTTTTGGCGTAGGAAAAGAGTTTTGTATATGTTGTAGGATGTTATAAGTTGCCAGTAACCAAAATCTATCTTTGGACCAGCAAAGGTCTTCATCTCGTAAAAAAAAGTCTGAGACTAAGTGCCTGAAGTAATGTCCTCTTATCTTTGAAAAGCCTGGACAAGCGAGGAGTAAATGCCGAACAGACTCCACCACAGCATATAGGCCACAAAATAGACAGCCGTTAGTAATGGACAACCCTCGAATGGTTAAATTTCCGTTAGTACGAAGTAGGTTCAGTCTCGCTCTTAACAGCAGATTCCTTTCCTGTTTTGATGGAAACTGTTTTATGAAAGGTTGTAAGTCATTTAATTTTCTCAGGACTAGTGGAAGATGGCGCATCAATTTATTGGCAGCTGCTGTTTCGCCTGTCTTGATCCAATCCAGCTCTTTTATTTTGTTCAACACTTTCACAGGGTTTGTTTTAAGTGTCTCTGCATCTAAGGTGACTTCATGAAGTTTCCAGGTTCCGTTGCACCCACCTATTTAGCATTTCGCATCTCGAGTCCGAACTTTCTCGAGAAATGAGGTTGTATAGTGACAGGTGTTCTGCCAACTGGCATTTGCGAAAGAGCATCAAGGAGCTCATTTCACGGAGGCCGCTGGAGAAAGTAGGCTTAGTTCTTTTCTGATACAAGCTATTGCAGTGCTGTTCGATAATCCTAGCACTTTCCTCCAGAATCGGGCCTCTAGTATTGACCAGAGTGAGGTTGGGATGTTGGGCTTGGCATCTGCACCATATATCAATGTCGGGACAACTTTCACCTTGTAAAAGTTTAGTACAGGAATTAAAGAAAATGGACCACATTTTCTGTCAATTACACGTCCTTGGGCCGTGAGTTTAGTTTTTTCTTTCAAAGATTTTTGCATGCCTGTTTCGTTCTTGGAGTAATCTAGTATCACTCCTAAGTATTTGAATTCCGCAATATTTTCTATCCGTCTTCCCTCCAGGACCAGGTTTATTTTTTCATTCCTTTTTGTACCTTTTGACACAGTCATAAATTTGGTTTTGTTTTCATTGATCTCCAAGTTGTTTTCTTTCATGTATGACTGTAGGTTGCTAAATTGGCGCTGAAATCCTATCGGTGTATAATCTAGGAGTATCAAATCATCTGCGTACAAAAGTATTTATTTGGGTTTTGCCAATTTTCGGTGGAAACCTACGGAGCTCCATTTCAGAATGTTTAATGTCACCAAGGTACGCAAGAAACAGTGCTGCGCCAATGGGCATCCCTGTTTTACTGCTCTTTGAGTCTGTATTTGTTCGGCGAGTGTGCCTTGTTGGTCTAGTCGCACTCTCATGGTTGTATCCGAGTACAAGGTTTTGATGGGCGCCAGGAGTGAGGGCGGGCAGTTCCAGCTCGATAGTTTCTCCCAAAGTGACCTGTGTGAGATCCGCAAAGAAAATAAATATCCGGGGATCCCCCTCTAAGACCTTGTGCTTTAAGATGTTTATTGCCAGGATATTGGCTGAAGTTCCTAGATTTTTCTTAAATCCTGTTTGTAAGAAGTCCTCACAAGGCGCTCTCTTCGCCCAGACTTTAAATTCGTTAAGGAGCAAGGACCCAAACACCTTTCCGATACAATCCAACAAGGCGATGGGCCGATAGTTAGCTCGACCACTCTCTTTCCCTTTTTTGTAGATTGGCACCACCATGGCTGACTTCCATGATGGTGGGACGGATTTTAATTTTGCACATCTACGAAACTCGAGAGCTGCCCATTCTTCTGGGCGTGCCTTTAGAATCATGTGCGTTATTCCATCGGGCCCAGGCGCTCTAGAGTTCTTAAGGGTCTTGATCAGCCGGGTTATCAGTTCGCGGTCATCCAGTCTGCCTCGTTCAAACTTTGGTTGGAGATTTTATTGGTTTTCGGTGGTAGAAACAAGGAGCTAAAGAAATTCACCCATAAGGTTTCACCGATGCTGTTTGGTAGTGACGATTCTTCTTTTGGGGTGTCGAGTTTAGAAGGGACCAAAATTCTCTGCTTTTGTTTCCCTGGATGGCTATTTGGATAGCTTCTGCATCTTGCTGATAAAGTGCAATCCAATGATTTTTGAGCCATGATTTGTATGTCTGAGTAGCCTCAATCACGGTTGGGTTTCTTTTTATAGGTCCTGAGAGTTTGGCCTTTCTCAACACTTTTCTTAGTTCTTTTCTTTTTTCTACCAAGATCATATCGAATGTGTGCTTTTTGGAGCCGGCTTTGTTTGGTTTGCCCCGCGTCGTTTTGTAGGTCGTCAACAATGGAACTTAGTTGGTTTGTCTCACAGCTGATTGGTGAACTTGGGATAAATATTTAGACCTTATGTCAGTTATTGCTGCAGCTGACATTTTTAACCTTGATCCTTGGTTGTTTATTTCCAGGTGGGGGATGGATTTCGTAGTTGGTTAATTTTGTTGGCCAAGTAATACGCAGAAGATTATGATCACTGGAGGAAGTCTGGACCACCTCGAACGAGGTCATTATTTGAGCAAGTTGACTTGATGCATAGATGTAGTCAATCGTTGCACTGGATGAGTCACGTTCCCATGTAGGCAAGGTATTTTCAGTTTGTAGTACCTCGCCTATATTATGCAGCTCTCGTGATGTCATTAATTTCACCCAATCTGCTCCTCTTAAGTCAGCCGCCAATGTCTTGTTGACAGAATAGTTGCCGACGTTTTTCCGATTGCAGGTTGGGTTGATGTCACCGCATATCAGGAGTGATTGGACCAGATGTACTGCGGTTGCCTCGTCGATTGGCAACTTTCTAAAGATGATAGAAAATGCAGAGTCACTAGTGCTTGGGTTCCAGTATACGTTCATGATCAAGATCGTTGACTTTGTTGCCTTTGTTATGTTGTTTTCCAAGTTAGACCACTCTGCCTTGATCATTAGCAATGCTTGGTTGCGTATTAATGCTACTGTGGCCGATATTCCACAGCCGTGACGTATTGTCATGATCACTGCTTCCAAGGAGCCAGGATCAGCCCAACGTCCTTGGAAGCAGGCCCCTAACCCTGATCCTAGGCACCAGCCGGTCCCCACAGGGACCTTTTGGACCTTGTCCTGGCGCCGGTGGCACCAGGCTCATCAGAAGCCTCGGTCCCGGCACTGGAAGCGCCGGGCTCATCATTGGTGTGAAGATGCTTGGGTGGACTTACCTGCGGCAGACCATGCTGCTGACTTGCCAGACTCTTAAAAGTCCTCGGTGAACTGGGACTACTTTTCTTACCTGGGTGGGGCAGCACCACTCCACTGGAACTCTTCTGGAAGCAGGAACTCTTTTCTTACCTAGGCGGGGCCGTGGAAGGAGACGCCTCATCACTCCAAGGCTATTTAAACCACACCCGATTGATGAAACGTGCTTCGTGTTATTCTGCATCTGCAGCAGAACGCTCACCAAGTCTGCTCCAGCTTTTCTTCTTTAGATCCTGAACCTGCAAGAATTATACTCACCATTCCGGTACCCGAGCAACATCAGCACCTGCAAAAGATCAGAAACAACAGGTTAGCAGAACGAACTTTCACACACAGTGTTTGCTTACCTGATCCATCGGCAGCGGCCGTGTCTCACGCTGCACCTTCGCCTGCAAAGACAAACAGCACTATTTTACTTACCGGCACGCCGTGCATTCCGGATTCTTCACGCTGCATCTGCACAAAGACAAACAGCATTATTTTACTTACCGGCACGCCGTGCATTCCGGATTCTTCACGCTGCATCTGCACAAAGATAAACAGCATTATTCTACTTACCGGCACGCTGTGCATTCCGGATTCTTCACGCTGCATCTTCACCTGCATAGACAACAGCACTCACCGGCACGTGGCGGATTCCGGATTTCTTCTTTCTGCATCGTCGCCTGCAAAGACAAAGAAAGAGACAGTAAGAGCGCTTGCCATACTTACTCAATTCCAGGCGCTTCACTGCCACGCATAAAAGACTATAAAGACTAAAGGTGTCCAGAAACTTACCGGTCGTGCAGACAACGACGGTACTCATCCTCTGAAGTCAAGAGGCTAACGTTTCACCAGTGAAGGAACTGGCAACGGCACCCTGCACTAGACGCAGATGGAGAGCCCAGCATTCACCTATCTAAGGTGAGCAAGTTGACCTGGGAGGGGGGTTCAACAGACAAGCTGGGAGGAGAGAGATAGGGACATTCAACAACCCAGACCTTTAATCCCCATATTATTTCACCTGCAGAAACCTCACCCTTCGAGTTCGACACACAGTGCGGAGAGGTTCGACCCCAGAAGCCAACCGAATCCTGCACATCACGTTTCGTGTTACGGACACCTTCCTGCCAAGACCCGCGCCTCCGTGGGAATCAGGTGAGCGTTACACGTATTGCTGTCAGGATTCCCGACGACGGTCGTCCACGAGGGCCCTTTTATGGTGGGTCTCTTGTAGGCAGATGACATCAAATTCCCCCAAGTTTATGTCGCTTCGAGCTGTCAGATGGGCAAGTCCCCTAATGTTCCATGAGCCTAGCTTCATGACCCTCGTAGACTTCTTTAAAGTTGCTAGCCATTCATTAATATGCTGAGGACTCAAGGGTTTCTATCTTTTTGATGTGATGAGAGCACTTTCGGCAGCCAGGCCCACAAACTATGCCTTGAAGGTTTTATGGGTGGACTTTCTCTCGTTGCTTGTTTGCCTGATCTTGTTAAGCTCATGGGTCTCTTAGCCACACACTGGGATGGAGGTGTCACCCGTGTGGGTCTCATTACTGTACGTCCTCCACTTCTGTTTTCAACTAGAAAGGTCTGGCGGCTGTGCCTGGTTGGGCGTCGTTTTGGTGACTTTGTTCCACGGTGGTCTATTAGATTTCTATGGGTACTGTCAGCCTTATTACTTCTAGGGAGAGTTTTATTGGACTCCCCCTTCGCTATAACAAATGACAAAATGAATGAATGGATTTCTAAAGTACACAAAATTCTGATGTAGATGCCATCCTTGATACAAATTGTTTGCCAACGCATTGGAGTGTAAGGACCACAACTATTTATATTGGGTATTTTTGGCTAACAATAGCTTCTACAGGCACTTATCAGATACATTTTTAATAACATGCGAATAGGTCTTATGTTGACTGTCTTTATGCGGTTTATGTGAGAAACATTTTTAACAGACTTATTATTGCAATTTACAAGCAGCTGAGGGTCGCCCTGATTCAAATTGCAGAGCCACTGTCCAAGTGAGTTAGCAGGCAACTACAAATTCATAACTTATCAGACACATGTTAATACTTGTAAGGTGCAGAGGCAGTGACTTCGAATGCATTCTTGTGCAATTTATTTTGATGAAGAAGGTTTGTAATAAACCATATAAAATAAAAAATTAAAAATGAAGATTAAGCCAATTAGAGGGTAACTCTCCATTTACATAGCCGGTATAGTGACAGGCAAAAATTGCACTTGTGCGCTTTGCATTTTATTTTTTATCAAGATAAGCCAAATATAGAGGGACTCCCTATACACATAGCTGGCATTAAACAGGCCTTTGGGCACTGATACAGTCTCAATTATAAAGATCCTCAACCTTGCTCTACTTAATTACTTTTTTGAATGAAGAAGACGTCACAGCGATTATTGAAATTGGTTTTAAAAGCATTTTTCCTTTAGCTTAAAGTAGACAATAATGACCATTCCACTAACAAACTAGTACAGATTATGAAGTGTCACATCGGTTTACAGTGACAACAGAAGCCCGACGTGTGACGTCACCCTGATTATATTAGCAGCTTTTCAAAATGGCGATTACGGTTATTGAACGTAGTATGCCGATTCAGGACGTGTCGCCCCCTAATCGGGAGACTTTCCCCATAAGGCAAGAACTTATCAGGAACGCTCCACCACATCTATTTCTTTGGAAACTTGGACAGCTTATTATGCAAGGCTCCCAGCAATAGCCCCAACGATTTTTTCTTTTCATTGTTTCCAAAGTATGACTATTATCCACAACAGTCTACCACCATTTCTTTCTCAGGCCCCACCTGTGGCCGCACTTCTTGTTTTTTGATGTTTTGATCCTATGTCTTGCACTTGCTCCTCCTCCCCTTCCCCTGGTACTTTTCCCCTTTCCTCTCCCCTGCACTTGCCGGATCTCAATTTCACTTGGCCTAGTAAGATGGTTGTCTTGTCCCCCCCCCCTTGTTCTCCTCCCTGCCTCGTTGCGCATTGAAACACTTGTGTAAAGGCGCGCTATAAATGCCAGAACATATCATGCAGCAAATTATAAAATTAGACTAAAGAGATAAGGTAATGGAAGCAACAATTTAGTCACTTCTATACAACTAATAATTGACAACCTATGACCTAAAAGGGAGTTCATACCAAGCACTTCAACACCCGGGTTTAGTTGTGCAGCTCTCTCTGGTTATCTAGCTACAGCACAAGATAAATGCTATACACAGACTACATACTAGTAGACATTTTGGCGATACCTAATTAAATGAATTTAACTTTTCAGGACGTTTCATTTTTCTTGAGCATTAACTGAAGGGCAACGCCCGATATACCAATATTAAGATTAATCATCTTGGACATGGTGAGCTTATAGCATATTGAACTATTACACAAGGGTAATTTAGCAGAGTTTTTGCAATCCTAATTACATTCATTTCACTTTGCAGGACTATTCACTTATTTTGTGCCATTGATGGTCAACGCCCGCTAGAAGAAGACTAAAAATATTCCTCTTGTATAAAGTGATCTCATCAAGGCAGATTTAACTAATATCGTAATATAACGTCTCACAGTATCACACCACGGGAATTTTGCGATAAGTGGAAAACTTGTTTTTTGTTGCATTTTTAAAGGCTCACACAGCCCACAGGCATTGAGGCGCTGTTACAGGAATAGTTATTTTTTTTCGTTTTAGTTGCGTAATTGGTATTTTTTTGTGTCTTAGTTGCGTATTTATAACGTGCTTAAATACCCACAAGTTTCTAAGCACGGACCCGGGGATCGAACCTGTGTTGCTTCGTGTCGTCTTGCTTCCAGGGCAAACACGTTGCCGCTGAGCTATCCTCCCAGCACTTGTCACATGACATGGTTGTATTTCACTATACACCAGCATGGAACCCACTCTTTAAATACTGGTGACTTACATGTTTTAGAATAGTAACCGACACATACAGTACGGTACAGTACAGTACAGTGCAATTGAAGAAATTGCTTACTGGTGTTAATTTATCATGCACAGACAGTGGTGTTTATCGCACAAGGTGGCCAGTTGTACACTAATTGGACAATAGATCAGTAAGACAATGCATTACTTACCGTAAAAACATTTCTGATGGTGGTATCTGCTTAGATTCACATGCTGTGCATAGGTTCGACATCCAGTGGTCACTGCGGAGTATTGCATTTTGTTTTTCGTAGTCGAAAAGGGGACGTCGACAAGGCGTGTCTGAAACACTATCCCTATAGTGACGTGCGTTGTACCCACAATCCCTCACGCGTCGAGGTCCCTCTGTTTGTATTTTCTCTGCCCTGAGGGAGCCTTCTAGACGTGAGTGAGTACAGAAAAGAGAGATATAAAAGGAAGTCTATGTTCCTTCCATCCGAGCGGGGAGGAAGGGTGGGCGCATGTGAATCTAAGCAGATACAACCATCAGAAATGCTTTTACGGTAAGTAATGCATTGTCTTCTGATGTTTGTTAATCTGCATAGAATCACATGCTGTGCATAGACTAGCGAGCAGTACCCAGAGTTGGCGGTGGGTTATGAGAAGGAACAGTAGAGAAAAGATGTCTTAATACTGCCTGTCCCACCTGGGAGTCAGATCTAGAGTGTGCATCTAGACAGTAGTGTTTTGTAAAGGTGTGCACAGAACTCCAGGTAGCCGCTTTGCAGATGGACTCAAGGGGAACATTTGCAATGAATGCTATGGATGCCCCCGTGCCTCGAGTAGAGTGTGCTCTTGGCTTAAAGGGCAGTTCTCTCTTAGCAAGAGTATAGCAGAGAGTGATGCATTGAACAATCCATCTAGGAATAGTGGACTTTGAAACTGCATCCCCTTCTCTTCCTGCTGCCACCGAGACGAAGAACTGATTAGTCTTCCTCAGTGGTCTGGTTCTTTCCATGTAGAACATGACCGCTCTGGGCACATCCAGTGTGTGCAGACTTTTTTCTCCCAAGTTGGAAGGATTTTGAAAGAACGTTGGTAATTCTATAGACTGGTTTACGTGGAATTTCGAGATGAATTTCGGTGCAAACCTTGGGTGCGTGCGTAGAACCACCTTATCTCTGAACTGTAACGAAGGGGTCTAGAACAGAAAGAGCCTGTAGTTCACTTACTCTCCTGATGGAGGTGATAGCTATTAGAAAAGCAGTCTTAAGAGTGAGCTCCTTAAGAGATGCTTTGTGCATGGGTTCAAATGGTGAGCCCATGAGTCTGGTAAGTACCAGGTTAAGGTCCCATCCGGGAGCTGGGTCAGCTATCGGGGGGTGTATTCTCTTTACTCCCTCCATGAAGGCCTTTATAACAGGGATCTTCCACCACGACACTGAGTTGGGAAGTGGTGTATGCAGAAAGTGCCGCTAGGTGGACTTTAATGGAATTGAACACTAGACCTGAATCCAATAAATGGGTCAGGTATAGAACAATATGTGTGGGAGAGCAGTCAATCGGGTTGATGCTCTTTCAGCTGCACCAGATGACAAATCTCTTCCACTTGTTAGAATAGCAGTGGCGAGTGTTAGGTTTTCTGTCTTCCCTGAGGATGTCCATGCATCTCTGCGGGAGCTGTAGATGTCCAAATTCTATGATCTCAGGAGCCAGGCTGCTAAATTCATGTTCTGGGGGCATGGATGCAGAGTCCTGCCCTTTTCTTGTGACAGCATGTTGTACGGGCAGGGGAGTTTCACTGGGGGAGATAGAGACATCTCCATCAAGTGAGCGAACCATGGCTGTCGGGCCCACATTGGGGCCACCAGTATCATGGTCACTTGTTCCTGGTGCATCTTGTGCACAACCTTGTTGAGAAGGGGAGTCAGGGGAAAAGTGTAAACAAATTTCCCTGACCATTGAATCAACAGACCGTTCCCCTTGGATTGGTTCTGGAGGTACCTGGAGGCGTAACTTTGGCATTGTGAGTTCTCCAGGGTTGCAAACAGGTCTATTTCTGGGAATCCCCAATGCGTGAAGACGTCGAAGACGATGTCTTCGTGCAGTCGCCATTCGTACTCTTCGGGCAGGGGGAAATCTCTGCTGAGTTTGTCTGCCAGCAGATTGAGTTCCCCTGGTACATGTTGTGACAGTAGGAACATGTTTTGTTTGAGAGCCCACTTCCATATATTTTGGGCCAGTTTGGACAGTCCTGGAGAGTGGGTGCCCCCCTGCTTGTTGATGTAGTACATGGCTGTGGTGCTGTCTGTAAGGACCATCACTGTTTTGCCTTGTAGGTGTTCCTGGAAGGCTTTTAGCGCCTTGAACACAGCTAGTAGCTCCATTAGATTTATGTGTTTGGATGCTACGTTCGGAGTCCACACTCCGTGAGCAGTCTGATGGGATAGGTGAGCCCCCCATCCTGTGAGGGATGCGTCTGTGGTTAGAGTGGCTTCCGCCGCGGGTGTGGCAAAGGGTTTCCCTCTTACCAGGTTTTCCTTTGTCCACCACCGTAGCGAGAGAACCAAGGCCTGCGAGACCACCACTAGATCGTCCCATAGTCCGCTGGCCTGACACCACTGGCTGTTGAGCCACTCTTGCATTGGGCGCATGCGCAGGCGCGCGTGAGGTACCAAATAAATACACAACGCCATCATTCCTAGCAAGCGCATTGCTTTGCGTACCGTCACCTCTCGACCGGCCACATATTGAGGGATCCGAAACAGCATGTTTTGGACCCTCTCGTTGGAGGGGAAGACAAGGCCGTCCTTTGTTTGAATTAGAGCCCCTAGGAATTGTTTGATCTGGCTGGGGTCTAGGCTGGACTTCTTTTCGTTGATGGAGAAGCCCAGCTGGAACAAAAGGTCCACAGTCTTTTGGGTATTGGAGAAGCATGTTTCGTAAGAATCCCCTGTTATGAGCCAGTCATCGAGGTAAGGGTAAACTGGGATGGACAACCTGCGCAGGTGGGCCGCTGCCACTGCCAGTACCTTCGTGAATACCCTTGGTGCAGATGCTATGCCGAAGGGTAGCACTCTGAACTGGTAGTGTTTGCCCTCTATCATGAACCTGAGGTATTTTCTGTGCGCTGGCAACATTAAAATATGAAAGTATGCATCTTTCATGTCTAGTGTTGTCATGTAATCTCCTTGTGATAGCAGGTTGATCACTTCCTGTAAGGTCACCATACGAAACTTCTGGGGTTTGACAAACTTGTTCGCTGGGCGCAGATCTAATACAGGGCGCATGGTTAGATCCTTTTTGGGTACAAGGAGGTACACTGAATAAATACCTTCCGTTACCTGAGATAGAGGCACGACTTCTATGGCTCCTTTTTCCAGCAGTTGGTCTACTTCTTGGAGAAGGATGGCAAGGTGTTCTGGTGTCATGCGTCGTCCCCTCGGGGGTCTGTATGTTGGGGAACCGTTGAATTCGATGCAGTATCAGTGGGCTACGGTGGAAAGTACCCAGCGGTCTGACATTATTCCCTCCCATGCTGGAAGAAAGGATGTTAGCCGGCCCCCGAACGGTGTTGCATGGGAGGGGACGCGAATCTTCGCATCACTTGGTGTTGTTGGGGGCTTGAGAGCCTCTGGGGGTGGAACCCCGACCTCTCCCTTTGCCACGGCGCTGGCCTCTTTGGCTGTACTGCCCACTATTGGTCTGGTAATTGGTGGCAGGGTACTGTTGCTGCTGATTCTGTTGGCGTTGGCCACGAAAAAAGCGTTTGTTGCCATAGCCGCGTCTGGTAGTGGGCTTAGAGATCTGGTCAAGAGTTTTGATAGTATCAAACTCTTTTTTAGCCATCTCTAGAGCCTCATCCACCGCTTTCCCGAAGAGATTTGAGTCTTCAATAGGTTTATTTATTAAAGACGCCTGTGTCTCCGGTTTGAAACCTGAGTTACTCAGCCATACATGGCGTTTTAGGAGTATTCCCTGAACCAGGGAACGTCCCGCTGTCTCTGCAGCATCCAGAGAGTTCTTCACAATGCTCTGGTTGACCTGGGTTCCCTCGCCAATAGTTGATAGCAGGCGTGTCCGTAGCGGTTCCGGCGCTTCTTCGGCGTCCTTGCGCAGTTTGGCCCACTGCGCGTCCGCGTAGCTAGCTAGCAAGGAATTGTTGTTCGCAATTCTTGCAGAAAAGGCAGCCGAGGATGTGACTCTCTTTCCAAGGGCATATAATCTCTTGCCCTCCTTGTCAGGTGGTGCCTCGCTGGTGGACAGCAGCACCCCTGCCCTCTTCCTTGTATTAGTTACTACAAGGGAGTCAGGAATAGAATGTCCCCTGATGTACAGCGGGTCTGAGGGTGAAGGAGTGAAAAGTTTTTCAATTCTTGGATTAACTCCTCTGATTAGTGCGGGCGTGGATAGCGAAGGGATGATTCTTCTCTTCACTGAAGCGAGGAGGGGAATGGTCTGGCTGACCGGGGGCTTCTCCTTAATTACTCTTTCCACAAAGTCTATTTCAGGATAGACCTCCCCAGTGTCCAGTTCGAAATGTGCTGCTGCCCTGCGCAACAGGGCATTGAATATGGGCTGATCGTCTATGGGAGACGTGTTCCTAACAGGTGAATTGTCAGGAGGATTTAGGTTCAGGACATCAGTGTCCGAATATACTGATGGGGACTGCCAGGGATGTGAAGGCCCTTCTTCTGGATTTTCTCCGAAGCCTTCTCCTACCATGTCTGGGTTGTCTTCCAGACCTTCCTCCTGGTTCTGTCCCTCTTCATCGTCCACAAATTCATCCTCCTCCTCCAAGTATTGCTCCTCACCAGTCAGGTCATACACATTATGGAAATCTGAGGCTGTGTCCTGCTGGGAGGGGTTGAATAGTCTCGGATATTTAGCCCTGGGGTCCTCCTGAGGCCCTTCTCTTGTTCTCTTGGGAGTGGGAGGGTTCTGGGTCTCCATAAACCTCTCCATCCTCTCCATGCAGAGATGGAGCCTTTCCATGGTCTCATGGGGTACCCCCGAGCGGTCTAGCGGGGGAAAATTAGTGTCTTCCGCCTGAAAACGGCTCGACCTCTCCCATAACGTCGAGGAAAGTTTCCCGTCGCCGTCAGAAAAGCCTTCCGGTGTGCTGGGAGACCCCCCCGACTGAAGGGGGTAGTCCCTGTCTTCCTTCGGGCCTTTTCGGCGTGTCTTTCGGCGTACGCTTCTGGGCGTCGGCTACAACGATCCTCGCCAAGCTCTCTACGACTAGTTTGTCAGAGGAGGGCTGTGGTTTCAACGTTATGGGTGTCGATCGTTCTACGGCGGCGTACGCTCTCTGCTGGTGCACGCCAGCCGATGGTTTGGGGGCGGCGCCCTTATTTGCCGAAAGCCCAGCCGCTGGTCGCGGCTGCGAGAGGGGCTTCGAACCTGAACGGTCCGAGGAGGCCGCCGGTGGAACCTGCGTCTCCTTGGGCGCTGATGCTTTCTTCGTCTTCGACGAAGAAGAGCCGTGGGTTGTGTGCTTATGGGTGGTATCGTGTGCGTCAGTGTCGCCGGGGTGTTCATCCCCATAAGCAGGGCGTGACCAGAGCCCGTCGGGGCCGGGGACAGACGACGAAGAGCGCGAGCGCTCTTTAGAGAAGTCTGCGACTTCCGCAGCGGAGGTCGTGTTATCACGTTCCTCATCACTGTCGGTGTAGCGGCGGCGGGTGAGGAATCGGCCTTCGACATAGCGTAGGCCGCCCACCTCTTGACCCTACGGTCTTTTAGAGTCTTTGGCTTAAGAAGCTGACAAGCCGTACAACCCTCCGCCTTGTGATCGAGGGGCAAGCAGCGGTTACACCGTGAATGCTTGTCCTTCCAGGTGAACTTGCCCTTGCAACGCGGGCAAAACCTAAAGGGTGTCCTCTCCATAGCTGAGGCAGTAAATCGTGATAACGACCCCAAGGGAAAGGAAGGGGAAAGGGAAAGGCATTCTCAGAAAGGAAACAAGAGATGTCCCACGACCCCACTCTCCCTACTGTATTTGGCCTGCGAGGCCAGGCCACGTGTTCGGCAGCGCCGAAGGATCTCCTCCGCTCGTCCCCTCCGTCGAAGATCTTGCTCGGCGGAGAAACAGCTTCACAACTGCGTCGAGGGAGGGATCTATGTGTTATATATTAATAAGAAAACGACCAAAGGTCGAGGAGATGAAATCTGCAATGTCCTTCGAGGAGCTCCGCGTAAAGGCGACCAGTAGCTGGGCGGAAAAAAACAATCTGAGGGACCTCGATGCGTGACGGATTGTGGGTACAACGCACGTCACTATAGGGATAGTGTTTCAGACACGCCTTGTCGACGTCCCCTTTTCGACTACGAAAAACAAAATGCAATACTCCGCAGTGACCACTGGATGTCGGACCTATGCACAGCATGTGATTCTAAGCAGATTAACAAACATCAGAAAAGTTTATTTTCTAGGTCCTGAGTAATATAGTTTCTATTGTTTTATCAGACCTAATGTGTGTTTCTCCCTTTTCTACATCCCCCCCAAACCCCTTTCTCTCTGACAGCCCCTACTTGTGGACGTTATTTGTACACTTGTGTAAAGGCGCATTATAAATGACATATTATACGGTTTGACTATTATATTTTTTGCATGCATTTTGTTACTTCTGTGTTTAGCCCAGCCTTGAGAAAGACAGATGGTCGAAACACGTGTTGGCACTAGCTTGATTTATACAAATAAAAAGCGTTTCTTCTACCACATTCATGTCTGAATATTCTTTGCAACATTATAATCAACTCTCATGCCACTAGAGGCCATCTTGAAGGGCCAGGACTGCTAACTCACATCAATATGTAATTTTAACTTAGAGCCAACAATCTACTACAAGCTTGGGTCATGCGCAAGGTTAGAAGTGTAAAACTTACTTTACAGTTCAGCATTCAACATGGTTATTCGTGAAGTACACAAGATAGCCTCGTTGGACGTACCGAGGGGATTACTTGGGATGATAATCACACTCTATTCAGAGACCAGTGTTGGGGTCATGCAGTTGACCTAACTGATCGAATGGACACCACATTGGCCTAAAGCAGGGTTGCTTACTGGCACCAGCGCTTTTTAATATTTATCTTTCAGATCTTGCAGGCTCATTACCATGTATTAAGGCGTTTCCCCCCTAGGCGTGGCCAGCATTGTATTCAATAGTTAGGGTATGCAGATGACTTGGTTCTACTAGACTGCAATCCCGTCAGCCTCCAACAACAGCGTGATAAACTGCACTCATATTCTAACAAAAATGGCTTAATCATTAATACAGCAAACAAAAATAATGACATTGCAATTTGGATGTAAAAAGTGGGTAAAGAAATAGCGTTGGTAGCTAGGCACACAGTCTTTTCTAAAAAGTATCACAATAAGACTATCATGGTCCGACAACAGAACACATTTTCTTGGAAACCACAAATGGAAAAGGTTAAGATCAAAGTCTGCCAACAGATTGGAGCTATCCTAGCTTTTGTTAAAAACATTGTAGCTATTACTTGAAGACTGTTGTTGAGGTATACAAGGACAAAATCCCCCTGGCTATTCTATATGGTGCGGAAATGTGGGTATACAAACATCATTCCAGCATAGAGAAGCTTGGGGTGCCTGGTCTAAGAAGCATTACAGGTTACTGTACTAATCTCCCTATACCATATGGGATAATCAGCTTAACCAGTCTGCTAAACGTTTGATGCATCACCCTATACTGGAAACAAACTCATGCTGCTCCTGACTGCCTTTTGGATTTTTTAGTGCTATTCAACGTTGATTCTCTAGGGTGCTTGAGTTCTACTAACTGAGGAATTCGACAAAAAAATAAGCACCTGGAATTACTCCATCAACGTTTATTTTTTTTATATGTATACTTATAGAGCGGCGAAAGCCAGCGGGCATCAGGGCGCATAACATAAATCATACAAATGACAACCCAAACAGAGAGCACAAATACAAGAAACTAAGCACAACACCAAGGCAAATACTTAATCTCAACAATTTAAAATCTTTCATGTTGAAAACCATGAGTGGATAAATAAACGGTGAAACTGTTATTAAAAAAAAACGACAACAATTAGCTGATTAATTCTAAACAATTTTAAGAGTAGTGGAAGAGCATATATGCTGCGAGAATGAAATTCTATTCAGATACAGCGGTAAGCTGCAAGACGCACATCCCACAATGATGCAATCAGTATTGTCAGTAGGACACCACTTAGCAATTTCAGTTCTCCGGAGGACTTTTAGGACTTGCATTCTCACACAATCATGACCCAATTTGGAATTAGGCCAAGCCAGGATTTTGTTTTTCAGGGCCTCCCTGGATTGGAATTGGTTTGGCTTGGCAACATTAGTGACAAAGTTTCTCGAGTGCAGGGCAAAACTCCTTAGACTGGAGTCCACAATAGTAGCCATTTTAGATTTCCTTCGTCAGATGTCCTTGCAAGACGGCAAGGCAACCAAAGGAACTGACTTAGTAGGCGGTGTGGTGACCTCTTGCGATGTATTATCTTGCAACCTAAAGAAGGAGTGATGATCTTCGCCTGAAAGGACTCACCTAAGCGACAGGACTCTATAGGGTCTGTTTGTCAGCCCTTATGATGCCCATTCTTAGGAGGGGAAGTTTATGAGAAATGTTCCATTCTCTCAGTTTCCAAAAGATTGAACTTCGAGTTGGGCAGGGATGTAGAAAGCGTTAGAACCAACAAATACCACCCATCTCTGAAAGTCCCTACTATTTGAACAGGCAACAACTGCTCTTGCTGTACTCGCCAAGGTCTAAGATCTTGGAGTCCGCTGTACCCCTATACAGATTTACCACTACATTCTGTCCTTACTGATACCCCATTAATTTCGGCTGGGTTAGCACGGAATGGGCTCCCAAGAATCCCTCTGGGTGATCCACTTCCGTATTCTTATCACACCAGTTAATCCCTCCTTTATTAACTTGGGTGTTAGCGGTCTTATGCTGCGAGGGCATTGACATTGATATCATAAGGTCAACTGCATTATCTTCGACTTGGAGGTCATTCTGAAGCTCTTTGCTGATAAACAAAAGTTTAGGGCAGGCGGGCTGTTCGTGTTGGAGCTTCAATCTGCGTTTGGCACCAATAGCCAAAACATCTGATAAACGGTTATTACTACGGGGTGTCAGTAGTGACGATTGTAGAAGGGGTTCCTCCCTACTCAGAGCGATGGAAAGGGAGCTAGAAGGACCCAATACTTGGGTAGGTCCGGTTTCTCCTTCAGTAAACCGGTCTATTGCCTTATTCATGCCCGACACTGACTGCAGCCTCGTTACAGGCATGGCTCGGAAGGCAGTGGCAAAGCAAAGGAGCTGCTCAATCCACAATTGTGCAGCATAGAGAGCACAACCAGCGTTAGCAGTTTACTAATCTCTTCTATTTTGCAGGATAGGGTGTAAGCAGCTTACCCGCACGTGTGGCGCTGCGATAGCTGAAATGGTGCTCGGGAAGTGCATCTACGTTCTAATCCCAGCCGTTGTCCGCCAAGTGCAGATGAACCGCCGCGAAAGGAACTGCAGAGCTGGGGGATTAACAGACAGTGAACTAGGGCTGGATCTGCAGGCAACAGCGGAAAATAAAGATCACAGCAGCATTATAAACAATGTGATCCTCGCAGTTGGGCTCCACGCGTAGCTGCGGTCCTCGCTGCCGTGACTGCTCCACTCTTCCAACGTGGAGATCAGAGGAAAGCACCCTACCCAAACAGGAGAACATCAAGCGGCACCGCCTAACACAGCCGCCTCTGACGAACCAGTCACTTGTCTATGGAAGCATGCAATCAGCCATGATAAAAGAACAGATAATTATTACACACGTTAACATTAGGGACAACTCGCTCTTTGGATTTAAAATCGGTCCTTAAAAGGAACATCTATGATTCTGAATGTGATCAAATGAGTACTAACTTAGCAAGCAAATTCATGAGCACTGAATACATACACCACTACCCTATTACCCATGATACTCCATTGTACATTAAGGGATTTCCAGTGAATTGCATAACAAAAGAATACTTAAGAATAAAATGCAATACTGTGAATACAATGGAAGTCGGGGGAGCTAGGGAATGAATTCCACAGAACAGGTATTGCAGACTTTGTGGGTGCTTGGTTCTGGAGACAGCCAAAAATATTTTCCTGTCATACGAATCTTTACATAACATACGAAACTTGGCTGCACTTTCATGTGGCATGGCATTGCTTTAACTAGGCATGAGCTTAGTGAAGCAGCGTGGGACAGATATTTAAAGAGAAAGGATTTTCTTTAAATTTACCAGATCACTAGGATGGGTTGTTGCACCGATCAGACTACAGCACATTAACCTAATTTTAAACTTAGATTGGAACCTTATAGAAGGAAAAGGTGATGCTGTGTATAGTTTTTACCTCTAGTACATCTATACTCCTATGTCCCGTCCCCCTTCCTCCATACTTATGGGACATCTCTCCGTCCTGTGGGACGGGACCGGAGCACTTTAAGAAAAAAGCATCCCAAAATGTTTTTTTTAAAAATGTGTCCTTCCTCTCTTTCTGCGGGGGGCCCGGCACGCGGCCGTAACCCCGCCCACCTTGGCTCTGCCCCGCGCATCGCCCATCAGTCCTTTTCTCCGCTCCTTCGGGACTGGACGCACTTGCATCCTCGGAAGATCTTACCTTTTTCCACTCTGGCTCTCGCTAGCGATCATTTACTAGTCTGTCTATGTCGCTCAAACTAGACTTTCCAGACAGTTCGTGTCACTGTCGTTTCGCGTGGGCGGATCCCCATCCTCTTTGCTTAGCGTGTTTGGGTCCGGATCACCGTTGGGACTCCTGTTTTTACTGCGACTCCATTTCGGTCCGGGCACTTCAACGTCGGTTGGAGCGGTGGGAGGTGTTGTTCCGACAAACTCCTTCACATTTTCAGGCATTCGACGAGAAGAAAAAACGCCCAATAAGTTCTTTACTTTTCAGAGCACCCCAGCCGGGGGGATACCTTTCCAGGTTCCTCTCGGGCCGGGAGCGGCGTTGATCGCTCCGTCACCGGGGTTCGCCCTGAGGTGCCAGTTGGACCTAATAATTGTACCGGAGTTTTCTCCGAGGGTCTCCGTAAGGGGCCTGTGGATACCGGAGCACGTTCTGAGGCCCCTCCTGTGAAGGCTGTTTGTAGACCCAGTTCTACTGAATCGTGGGATACCGGAGCTCGCTCTGAGGCCTCTCTGTCGGCTTCCCTCAAAAATAAGACCGGGGTGCGCCCCGCTGTTACCGAACATATGTCCGAGGCCCGCGCAGATAAGGCTGTCACCGGACGTGGGTCCGAGGTCCCTCTTTCAGAGGCTAAAGTTAACAACATTTCTGAGAGGCCTGGCAAGGCCTTGCCGTTGAAGGCGGTTTCTCACCGTTCCCGCTCTTGCGACGACACCAGATCTGTTGAGGGGCCAAAGAAGGAAAGCTCTTCTTTTACCGGCAAGACTGAGGTCCTTCCTGGGAAGGCTGATTTGGCGGTTGGAATGTCTCAGAAACATTCCAGGCCTCACAGTACCGGCTCTGCCGAGGTTCCTTATATTAAGGCTAAAGTTAAGACCCCCCCTGATCCATCGACAGGGACCCCTGCCTCACTTCCTCACGTGCCGCAGTTCCCCTCAGATGATGACAAAATGGCGCCCGTTCCCGCCACGACCGCGGTGGCCATTTTGGGTGCTACCCCTACAACTACGCCATCGGCCTCAGGTGTAGGGCTTGGTTCCTTGGGTGAACATAGAGTCCCTTGTGCGCATCTTTATCGGCCAGTTTACGATTGGAGCGCTCGGATGCCTCTTCCGCATAATGTTTCGTTGCCTGCAGGGTCGGCACCGTTGATTTATGTGGATACATCGGTGGAGGGGCCAGTGGGGCACCCGTCCCCGTTCCGTCTCTGGAATTGTCCACCTCATGACAGGCCTCCTCAGGTTCCGAAACAGTCTCCCGAGGACGCCTTTTTCGGTAAATTTCAAACGCTTATGCGTACCGACCCCATGAGGGAGTATTTCAAAGGGCTTTTTAGGGAGATATGTCCGCCCGCGCCTCCGACTCCACCCGGTGCTCCGGTGGTTCCGCCAGCACCTACCTTGCATACGGTGACTTCCCAGACTCTTCCGCCTTTGCCTCCATTGTCCCGTGTGGGCAAAGCAACGCCTGACACGGCTCAGCAGGATCCTGAGCTGTCGGATGACGCGCAAGGCAATCAGGACAACGAGGACCTTCCCCGCTCTGTCAGAGCTTTTCATGACCGGGTACTGGACATTATGAGCTTCTTAGATGTTCCAGTGCCCGAGGCACCCGCTCCGCAGGAGGGCGTGCTTTCTGGGGCGTTCACCCTGTCTCCCTTGCAGCGTACCGGCCTGTTCTTGCAGAAGGATGTTCTGGCCGAGGTCTGCAGAGTCTGGGAAAAGCCACACTCTGGACTTTTTGTCAATAAGAAAATTGATGAGAGATAGAGGCTGCATTCTTGGGAAGAGGTGGCCCTGTCGTCTTGTCCGCCCTCTTTCTCAGTAGTGGCTGCAGCCACTTTGCAGTCCAGGCCTGCAGCATCCTCTTCCACGACGGCTACTCAGGTTCTGGGAAAGGAGGACAAGCTCCTCGACTCCCTCGGGAGGAAAATCTTTGCAAACTCGGCCTTGCAGCTCAGGCAGGCCAACGCCGAATTGGTATTTGCGCGAACTAATATGCGGATGTGGAAAGGTCGGTCGGAGTTTGAGGAGTTTATCCCGGTCGAGAAGCTGTAAGACTTCAAAGGAGGCCTATCCGACGCCAGGGTCTTGGCCCAGGATCTCCTGGAGGCTGCGGCTCATCACGTAGACACCTCGGCTCGGGGCCTTATGCTGGGGGTCGATACCTTACGGCAGGCGTGATTGCATGCAACTAAATTCTCAAAAGAAGTGCAGGACAAGGTGTTGGACCTTCCGTTCGATGGGAAGGAGCTTTTTCATTCTACAACAGATGTAGAGCTAACCAAGACGAAGGATAGCACTCAGACAGCCAAGTCCTTGTCTGTCCCGATTAAGACTCCTTACAAAACCCAGAGAGCGTTGTCGCAAAGTCTACCTTCCTCTGGCTTTAGGGGCTTCCTCGACCGAAAATCTCGCAGAGTGGATAACCCTGCGGGGAACAACCGCCGTAGGCAACAACGGTTGTGGTTTTTCTCCCGCTCCTCAGCCTCCTCCTCAGGGTCAGGTGGCACCGCCACCAATAAACCTACTAAATGAGTTTTCTGTGCTCGCATGAGACCCCGGTGGGAGGACGCATTGCGTCTCATTGGGAGGCGTGGCAGACCATCACAGAAGACAGATGGGTCTCGTCAGTCGCTCGGTCGGGCTGCCGCTTACCTATACCCCCTACCCCACCCCTCAACCCTCCTTTTCAGCTGTCGGGCTCACCCTCCCTCAAAGCTGAGGTTCAGAAACCGTTCCCCTTGGGGAGCGAGGGGAGGGCTTCTACTCCCGGCTGTTTACAGTGCCAAAACCCAACAAGGCTGGCCTGCACACCATCCTAGACCTTTCCCAGTTCAATCTTTTCATACCCCAAGAGAAATTCAAGATGATTACGCCCAGCCAGATACGCGATTGGCTCAGTGTGGTGGATCTTCAGGATGCGTACATGCATATCCTGATTTGGAACCCACACAGGAGATATCTCCACTTCTCTTTGGGAGAGGAGCACTTCCAGTTTCGAATGCTTCCTTTTGGCTTCAGCTCGGCGCCGCCTGTCTTCACAAAGATGATGTCGGTGATTGCGGCCCATCTTCGTCTCCAGGGTATCCATGTGTATCCATATTTGGACAACTGGCTCTTACGCAGCCCTTGTCCGCTGGCAGCAGCGGGCAATCTCCAGTCTCTCCCTTCAGCTCCCGTTCCATCTTGGGCTGTCGGTGAACTGGCAAAATCTTCCATGACGGTCTCGCAGGATCTGATTTTCCTGGGTTTTTGCTGGAACACGATCGACTGCAGAGTGTACCTGACCGGGGACAGAATGGTGGATCTGTTAGCCACGTGTCAGATGTTTGAGCAGTCAGAGAGCATGTCGGCCTGGTGGTTCCAGAGGCTTCTGGGCCTCATGGTCTTATGTGTGCTGGCTTTTCCTCTTGCTCGTCTCAAGATGAGACAGACCCAGATGGCTCTTCGGAGTTCCTGGCGTCAGGCTGTGGTATAATGATAATGATTCCAGATTACATGAAAGTGGACCTGGATTGGTGGTCATCTCTCAGCAACCCGTCGGTGGGTGCAGGGTTTCAGGACCCAGCTCCTATGGCAACGATCACGACGGACTCCTCCCTTCTGGGATGGGGTGCGACATTAGATCTTCTACAAGTCTCGGACCGCTGGTCGCCTCAGGACAAGCTCCTGCACATAAATCATTTGGAGCTTCTGGCAATCTTTCTAGCGCTCAGGGCGTTCAGACCGGTCATTGCCAA